>NC_138963.1:215277500-215925000 GCF_055761805.1 Camellia sinensis | reverse complement strand
TATATGCATCACTTTGTGTTATAAGAAGCACAAATACAAACACATGACACAACCACTGATATGAAAATTTTAAAAAAAATATAAGACATGACACGTGATGGATACTTGCAAAATATATAATTTTATATTTTTGTTATATATATAAGAATAAATCATTATTATATGTTGTAGGGATATATTTTCTGAGTTCCCAACACGTGGCCAAGGTAACGCCGACGTGTCAGCCGAGGTGCCACGTGTCCAGGTTATGACGCCGAGGTGATCTCGGCTAGGCCGAAGTTATCTCCGAAGATATCGGAATCCGAGATAGGTGGATAAAGCACAAGAGTCTTGGAATGAAGAAGGACTTCAGCATGGATAAGGATAACACTCTTAGGGAGTTTATCTCTATCTATTGAAGAGTTCAGGATAAGCACTGAGCTAAGGTCCATTGAAGCTAGGCTTCTATAGGGACTAGGATTGAGTTAGCTATAAAGAAAGGCACCCCCGATGGGTCTAAGGTACGCAATTTATACTCAGAACAGTGAGTTTAGCAATTGATTATCTCTGAGAGATATACTGACTTGATCGTCGGAGTGCCCCCGGGTGGACGAACCACCGCCGGAATCTTCTCTTTCTGTTGCAGGTCAGTCAGGTGTCATCTATTCTGCCAGTACTCTCCAGCTGAATACTAAGTTGGCAGTGTGATCGGAAATTCACTCACACATATGTCATATATATGAATATTTCAGTGAAGTTTATAATATTTAAAGTCTAAAATTATAGAATTGTTTTTGTTTTACTATTGGATTCCTAGTTATTTTATTTAAACTTGTAACATATTTCCTGTGTCTTAATGTCAAGAAGTGTCTAACAAGTATTATGTCGTGTTGATATCGAACACAACACATAACCTTCTTAGAAATGTCCATACTTCTTAGGTATTACATATTCTATTATAAATAAGCCAACTCTAGACATGACATTTTTGACATTAAGAACAAGACTTGTGGCATTGCAATCGAGATGGATTTTCTCTCGATGCTGATTCTTACTAGTTTCACAGGGAAAAACTTGGAAATCATACCAAGAATCCTCTACAATATGATAAGGAATTCATTTCTACTTGCTTTCCTTCTTATTGTTCGACTTTTGGGACTATTTGTTTTGCAATTGAATTGCTCTTGCTATAAGATGAATGGTTTGAATTATAGAGGTGGCGTCATAGTGAGACCACCAAAGGACATAGCACTCTCTGCTGTGTTGGGTCCAGCTTCCTGAATTGTTGATGTAATATACTAAAAGACTTCTATTCAGAATAATTATTGTGGAACTGATCATTTGTGTTTGTTGATGGTTTAGTGCCTAGGCCAAGCCAAAATATAAGGTTCTGACTGAAGAGATTGGCATAATTAGAAATAATATCAGCTTATGCAGTCTATGTTTTATCTATTGGAAATAGAAGGCATGGTTACAAATTTGAGACTCAAAATTGTTTAGAATTAGGTCATTTAAAATTTTTTACCCTCCTTTTGGCATACTTAAAAGACATGGAATTTGAGAATTGGAAATTATTTGATAGTAACAGGACTCGTGCTGCCTACTTCAGTTGGCATCAGAATCAAGATGGATACGCTGTCAAAGATGACTCTTTATGAATCATCAGAAGAGACCTCTGTAGCTTCGTCAAGATTAGGTTTCATATTTTGTCATGCACTACAAGATTTATATATCCTTCCCTCTTATTGTACGATGGTTCGTTGCTTACTCGCTCATGCTATTGAAATTGTGAACATAATTCACTTGAGTTTTTGCTTCTCCATAACTATTGTGTGGAACTATTCAATTGTGGTTTCAATTTTAACAACGATTGATCCTCCATGGTTGAGTGACTAGGTTAATACTCCATAGAAAGTGATAATACAGTGTGCTCCAGATGGAACGGGTCGGACTGATCCACGCTTCCCAAACTGGTGCCCGAGGTACCAAGCCCACAGAGAGACCTGCACAAGAGTTCAACGGGGAACGGGGAGTCCCCCAGCGAACCCTCCGACGAGCAAGTTAGAAAGAGAGATGGAATGTAGAGATAGATTAGAGATAGAAAGCTTAACATTTTCCTTGTCTTCGATGTCTGCTTATATTCTCTGCTAATCATTTTGTTGTCCCTTCCAACCTGTCACCTTGGCCGAAAGTCTATGCTCTAGCTTACCTTGTTCATGGTGAAGTCGTTCTGTCCCGACGGAGAGGGGTTATCGCAATAAATGCTGTAAGGAACTCTATTAATGGCTGATGTGCAGTGCAATAACTTTACAGGATCTTTGTCTGCTTATGTGGCTTGTCCTTCTGTTGCCACGTGTTTAGATGTTATTGGTTCTTAATGCACGTTGAGCTCCAGCAACGTTGGGATTTAGTATTTGAATTATGTATTGGGCCCTAAGTGGTGGGCTATATCCTTTATGGGCTTACCCATGTCAGAAAACAATGAATGTTTAGGGGAAAACCATATTTGCATATTTGTAGTATTGTTATCCTATTTGATATAGTGAACATATTTGTATATTTATAGTATTGTTATCCTCTTTGACAAAATTGAAAATCAAGTGCTAAAATTTTTATGACACTGACATATTAGATTTGAAAATTTTGAAACAAACATGTTAATTGAGAATGAAAATGAAAATGACCTTTCGTTGAATGCATTCTTTTTTCAGTGTTGAGCCTCTCTGACACCTGAATTTATTGAATTTTCATATTTTAGTGGTAGGTTGCTATTCATTATCAAACATACTTAATTGTGAAATTCAGTTTTTAAGTGCCTGATTTGATTGTATTATCAAACAAAAAAATTTAGAAATGATTTAGAATACGTGGGATGAATTACTAGTAGTAATTTTACAGCTTTGTTGGCACAAACAAATAAAATTTGTATGAGTAATGTAATCTTGAAAAACATGGCAAAACTCAGGGAATCACGCCGATATAAAAATTAAAAATAAAAAATTAAAATAAAAAGGAAGAAGAAGACGAAGACGAAGACAAATTCAATCGTCTAACCCAAAAAGAAAGAAAAGAAAAGAAAAAAGAAAAAAAATCTAATTGATCGATCCAAAAAAGACAGAGACAATAGCATTTTGTGTGTTCAATTATTATAAACATTTCCAAATATTCTATTGTTATAAATCTATGAAACATGTGTATGGGTATGGGTACTGATATGATATGGGTACATCACTACTGTAAAATCTAAAAAAAAAAAAATAGGGAATTTAGTTTTTAAGTGCTTGATTTGATTATCAAACAAGGAAATTTAGAAATGATTAAGAATACGTGTGATGAATTACTAATAGTAATTTTACAAATTTGTTGGCACCGACAAATGAAATTTGTATGAGTGATGTAATCTTAAAAAACATGTCAAAACTCAAGGAATCTCGCTAATTGAGGGGGAAAAAAGGAGGAAGAAGAATATAAGAAGACAAATCCGACCGATTAATCCAAAAAAAAAAAAAAGACAAATCCAACTAATTGACCCAAACAAGACAGAGACATGAGCATTTTTTGTATTCTATCTTTATAAACATTTTCAACTATTCTAGGAGAAATTACCAATAGGTCCTACTTTTGCCATTAAGTCCTATTAACAAATTTATCAAGTAATAAATTTGTTAGTCTCTTATTTTTATGAATATAAATTTATTAGCTCTTTGTTTTTATGAATAAATTTATCAGTCTCTTATTTTTATAATGATAAATTTATCAGTTAGGACCTGTAGGTAAATAAGTCTAGTTAATAAGACTGATTGGTAAGTGTCCCAATATTCTATTGTTATAAATTTATGAAGCACATGTACAGGTACAATACGGGTAAAATCTAAAAAAAGTAGGAAATTTAGTTTTTATGTGCTTGATTTGATTGTATTATCAAATAAGGAAATTTAGAAATGATTATGAATCTGTGTGATGAATTAGTAGTAGTAATTTTATAACTTTGTTGGCACCAACAAATGAAATTGTACAAGTGACGTAATCTCGAAAAACACGGCATATCCTAGAGAATCTCGTTGATTGGAGAGAAAAAAATTTAAAAAAAGAAAAAAAGATGACAAATCTGATCGATTGACCACAAAAAAAAAAAAAAAAGATAAATCCAACTGATTGACCCAAAAAAAAATAGAGACACGAGTATTTTTTGTATTCTATTGTTATAAACATTTCCAAATATAAATCTATAAAGCATGTTTACAGGTACGTCAATACAGTAAATTCTAAAAAAAAAGTAGGGAACTTTGTTCTTAAGTGCTTGATTTGATTGTATTATCAAATAAAGAAATTTAGAAATGATTATGAATCTCTGTGATGAATTATTAGTAGTAGTTTTACAACTTTGTTGGCACCAACAAATGAAATTTGTACGAGTGATGTAATCTCGAAAAACATGGCATGTCTCAGAAAATCTCGTTAATTGGAGAAAAAAAGTTTTTAAAAAAAAAAGATGACAAATTTGACCGATTGACCAAAAAAACAGAAGAAGATGAAAAAGAAGATAAATCCAACTGATTAATCCAAAAAAGACAAAGACACGAGTAATTTTTGTATTCTATTCTGTGAAGCATGCTTACGAGTACGTCAATACAGTAAATGTTGGAACCCATAATGGTGTATGTGTAAATTAAATGTATAAATTAAATAAACAATAAAATAAAATAATTCAGAAAATAATTATATAAATTATTTCCCGAATTAAATGCATACAGAAATTAATGTCGAGGCTTGTGTTGGACACAATCTCCTTAGGCCCCGTTTGTTTTCAGAGGTAGAATGGAGGAGATTCATAGTGAGGGGATTTATAGTGAGGAGACTGTTAGTGAAGGGACTGTTAGTGAGAAGATTAAGAAAAATGTGTTTGTTTGATAACCAGTGGACTAATAATAGTTCATGTTTGTTTTGATAGATAGGAATAGGATTAATCATGTAAAATTACAAAAATACCCTTGTTGTATTAGTATTAAATTTAAGCTTATACCAACTAATAAATGCATTACCCAATTAAACTATTCAAAAATTATAATTAAAATCATATAATTAAAAATAATAAAAAAATTCAACTATTAATCTATTTATTATTATTATTATTATTATTATTATTATTATTATTATTATTATTATTATTATTATTAAAGAAGCCATTTTTATTATTATAATTAAAATCATATAATTAATCTATTTCTATTTTTTAATATTATTATTATTATCATTAAAGAAACCAACCAATGGTTTCTCAAAAAACCAACCCATGGTTTCGACCATTCAAAGCATTATCAAAACGTGTTGCCTCTGTGAGTTCACCCAGGTAAGGCCGACAGAGAGAGAGAGAGAGAGTGTGTGTGTGTGTGTGTGTGTGTGTTAATGGCGATCAGAGCATCAGTCTTCTGTCTAATCGGAGTCAATGGCGATCGGAGCATCACTCCTCTGTCTGATCGGAGCATCACTCTTCTGTTTGATCGGAGTTAATGGCGATTGGAGCATCGCTCCTCTGTGAGTTCACCCATGTTGTCTTTTGATTTGTATCTCTTTTGTCTGATTTAGTCGAAGATCGGAGCATCACTCTTCAATTTTACTGATCTAATTTGCAATTTGTCTACACTTCTGTTTGATTGATGAGAAAACTGAATGAAATATACATATATATGTATATATATACATATATATGATAAGAGAACACAGAGGAGGAGAGAATAAAAAAGGATAAACAAGTAAAATCACTTCCTAATGCCAACGGACTAATTTTCAATACCAAGTGGTAGAGGAAACTATGAAACCTGTTAGCAAGGCCTATCCTAAGTTGTTCGGCTTATCAATCCGTTGTTCAAATCTACAAACAAACGGGGCATTAAATGGACCCCACATCTATCCTAATCTCATTCCTACTTCTACACCCCAAAACAAATGGGGCCTTGAAGTAGATTTCGCCCTCGCTCCGATGCTTCGAGTTTTACCGGCGACTACTTCCTAGAATGCAACGACTAACACTTAAAGTTGCAGCACTACAAATTTAAGTATAGCGAACCAAAACTCTATTGTAAACTCTCTCTTTTTCTTCTTAAAAATAAATGCAGAAACTGATGCAAGAGCACAGGAAGAAGAAAAAAAAAAGGACGAAAATCTGAGGAAAAAATTCAATGAAATGAATTGCTGGAAGCATGCTTTATATAGACAGAAAGGTGGCTGTTCTGAACAGGTGCCAACAGATAGGTAACTATTCGGACAAATAGACAATCTGTTTGGACAAATTCGGTTGGAAAGCAACAGGTAGAAATCTGTTTGAACCTTCTAAACCAGTTCGGGTGAAGAAAAATTATGGACCAATTTATTTTGAATTTTGAAACCAAAATTAAAAATAAAAAATAATTTACAAAATTTTTTGGCTCAAAAAGATAAGTATTGAGTCGAACAAGCCCAACCCAACCTCACACCACGTCCAACCAACCGAACGGACGGCGGCGGCGTGCGCGTGTGGTTTTAATTTTGGGTCCAATAGGTCTAGCCCACTTCACCCATAACCTCATCCTTCCACAAACTTGGGTACCCCTTGGGACCCATCTCAAGTATCCAATGCTAAGGTTTATAAACCCAAACAATTTCTCAAGCTTTTCCAATGCGGGACAACCACATTTCACAAATGTGTAGTAAACCCACCAAAAAACTAGTTCCACGAACTTGAAAATGCGCATTGAATTCTTATTCATTCGGAAATGGTTTCGAACAACCAAATACACGGTTTTATTCACTACGCGGCATTAAATATGAATCCAATAAAAAACGTTAAAAATAACGCTCGGGTCCTACCTTAATTAATGCTCATAATTAGCAAAAAATAAGAATTTTTCCAAAACTATTCCAAAGCCATATTCCAACAATCCCCCACATGAATACAATTCACGATAACGGACATGCAACAAGATGCAGACAAAGAAAGAGTACATTAAGAAGATACACCACATCGAGATAGGTAGCTTTTGACTTTGAACCTCCTCTAGTGAAAGCTTATCGGACTTACTGGCTAACCAGTGGACGCGATGCCTTGAACTGTTCAATTGTTTGTATAAGCCAAGACAATAGACTACACGTAGTGTATCCTCAGACACAGTTTGGTTCTTACGGTTGTGTTCATTTTGGCTCTGAACAACGCCTGGTAATTCATGAGTGCTCTAGAGAATTTAGCCTTCTCAATTCTCACAGAACCGGCCCAGTTCATATCATATAAGTGATTTCTTATTAAGAGTATCATGCTATACTCCACTTGGATGTCCAAGCTATAAGAATCATTAAAAGCAAAGCTTATCCTACTAACGTTGCAGGTATCACTCTTCTTATAATAGAAATGGGTAGGAGTAAACCTCCCTAATGATACATGAAGTCATCCATAATTCAGTTGTCCCTTTGAATCTAGATCTTGGGATCTCCAGTCAACTAGGTTGGGTTGCCATTATAACGAATTTTAAGTAACAGGCTTTAATCTCATTCCCCTCGACAAATAGTACACTTGCTCTCTGGCTAGCCCTTTAGTCAATGGATCCGCAATATTCTCCTTTGACTTTACATAATCTATGAAAATTATTCTATGTGAGAGCAAATGCCTAACGGTATTATGTCTTTGACGAATGTGTCGAGACTTACCGTTATACATATGATTCTGTGCCCGTCCTATTGCTACTTCACTATCACAGTGTATGCATATAGCTGGCACAGGTTTAGGCCACATTGGAATGTCTTCTAAGAAATTACAAAGCCATTCTACTTCTTCTCCTATTTTATCTAATGCGATAAACTCAGATTCCATTGTTGACCTTGCTATGCATGTCTGCTTGGAAGATTTCCAAGAGACTACAGCACCACCCAGGGTAAAGACGTATCCACTAGTGGATTTGAGTCTTTAGTATCCTATATCCAATTTTCATCATTGTACCCCTCGAGTACTGCTGGATATTTGGTATAATTAATGCCATAATTCTGGGTATGTCTTAGATACCTAAGTACCTTAATTATCGCTTTCCAATGATCGGGCCCTGGATTACTTGTGTACTTACTCAATTTGCTTATAACATAGGCTAAATCTAGCCTAGTGCAATTCATTAAGCACATCAAGCTTTCGATTATTCGAGAGTATTCTAATTGTGATATGCTTGCACCTGTATTTTTTGACAAATTAAGACTAATGTCAACAGGTATTTTAGCAGGACGGTCGTCATGCTTTTCAAATTTCTCCAGAATCTTCTCAACATAGTGAAACTGAGATAAAGCATATCCTTCAGATGCTCTAGTAATTTTTATTCTTAGAATTACATCTGCTACTCCCAGATCTTTCATGTCAAACTTTTTGTTTAACATTTTCTTTGTAGATTTAATCATATCATTATTGCTTCCAATAATAAGTATGTCATCCACATAAAGACAAACTATGACATAGCCTTTGTCTGTGCTTTTAACATAGACGCATTTGTCACATTCGTTTATTTTAAAACCATCTGAAAGCATAGCGTGATCAAATTTTCCATGCCATTGTTTCGGAGCTTGTTTTAATCCATAAAGGGATTTGACAAGTTTACAAACCTGTTTCTCTTGGTTAGGAACTTGAAACCCTTCTGGTTGTTTCATATAGATTTCCTCATCTAACTCGCCATTCAAAAAAGTTGTTTTAACATACATTTGATGTATTTCTAGATTATACAAAGCTGCAATCGCAATCAACATGTGAATAGATGTTATTCTTGTCACTGGTGAATAGGTGTCAAAATAATCAAAGCCTTCATTCTGCCTGTATCCCTTAATAACAAGCCTAGTCTTGTATTTATCTATTGAACCATTTGATTTCATTTTTCTCTTGAATATCCACTTATATCCAAGAGGTTTACTTCTTGGTGGAAGATCCACTAGTTCCCAAGTATGATTTTGCAGTATTGATTCAATTTCACTATTCACCGCCTCTCTCCACAATGGAGCTTCAGGACTTAACATTGCTTCCTTGAAGTTTTGAGGCTCATTTTCTAACAGGTATGTCAGAAAATCTGAACCAAATGATTTAGAGATCCTAACCCTCTTGCTACGTCTAGGTTCATCTGATTCATTATCATTTTGGTCTTCACTGCTACCCATAGCAGTATCAAACATTCTTTTATTTGAACTTTTCTCTTCAATTTCCTTGCTAGGAAAAATGTGTTCAAAAAACGATGCATTTTTAGACTCAATAATAGTGTTTACATGCATATCCGGACTTTTAGATCTATGAACTAAAAATCTATATGCACTACTATTATTTGCATAGCCAATGAACACACAATCAACGGTCTTTGGTCCTATCTTAGTCGTTTTGGGACTAGAGACTGCCACCTTGGCCAAACACCTCCACACTTTGAGGTAATTATAGGTAGCTCGACGACCTTTCCATAATTCATAAGGTGTTTGATTGAGTTTCTTATGGGGTACCCTAATAGGATAAAGTTAGCAGACAAAATCGCCTCCCCCCACAAGTTCTGAGATAATCATGAACTAATCAACATGGCATTCATCATCTCTTTAAGAGTTCGGTTCTTTCTCTCAACAACACTATTTGATTGAGGAGAATAGGGTGCAATGGTTTGGTGAATGATACCATGTTCAGAACAAAATTCTTCAAATAGTGCATCATACTCACCATCTCTGTCACTCCTCACTATCTTAATAGTTTTGCCAAATTGATTTTCAACCTTAAGTTTATATTGCCTAAAAGCTTTTACGGCTTCATCTTTACTTCTCAATAAGTAAACATAGCAATATCGAGTGCAATCATCAATAAAAGCAATAAAGTACTTCTTACCTCCTCTAGTTTGAACAAATTTTAAATCACAGATATATGCGTGAATTAAATTTAGAGGTTCAGTACTTCTTTCAACTTTATTAAATGATTCCTTAGTGAGTTTTACCTCAACACAAATCTCACATTTATGATTAGGATCAAGTTTTAAGTTTGGTAAACATTCTAAAGCAACAAGTCTATGTAAAAAATTAAAATTAGCATATCCTAATCTACTATGCCATAAAAAAGAAGACTCAGCAATATAAACAGAAGATGTGTTTTTATTATTAAAAGTTAAATTAGGTACAACAGTCATTACATTGAGCTTAAAAAGCCCATCACTCATGTAACCTCACCGCACATACATTCCACTCTTGGAGAGTATAACTTTATCAGATTCAAAGACTAATTTAAACCCATTCTTGATCAACAATGACCCAGAAATCAAATTCTTGCGAATCTCTAACACATGGAGTACATTGTTAAGAGTGAGTTATTTTCCCGAGGTCATTTTCAGCACAATCTTTCATTCTCCTTCTACAGTTGAAGTGGAGGAGTTTCCCATAAAAAGTTATTCCCCATCACCACTTTGTAGGTTGTGAACATCTTTTTATCTACACAGATATGGCGGATTGCTCCAGTATCCACCCACCATTCCTTGGGATTGCCCATCAAATTTGCTTCAGAGACTACTGCAGCAAGATTGATGTCTGCCATCCATCGGAAAGATAAAAATCATCGGCTATGTTAGCTTGTGCTGGCTTTTTGCTTGAACTCCCTCTGTCTTTGTGAACATGACAATCCTTAGCGTGATGCCCATCTTTGCCGCACACAAAAGACTTGCCTTTGAACCTTTTGTTGAACCTATTGTCGATCCCTTTATTGATCTTACTAATGGATCCTTGTTTGGGACCATTGCCATCATGCTTCCGCTTCTTGTTGTTGAACTTTGACCCTTGTCCATGTTCCACAACATTTGCCTTAACCTGCATGACATGGTTTCCTAACTTCTTGTCGGAACCACGGTTGTCTTCTTCAATTCGGAGTCGTACTATCAGTTCCTCCAATTTCATCTCCTTGCGCTTAGCTTCAAATAATTCTTGAATTCTTTCCAAGATTGTGACAATTTTTCAATGATTGCCGCTACTTGGAAAGATTCACTGAGAACCATCCCTTCCGCATGTATGTCATGGAGAATTAATTGGAGATCTTGAACTTGGATAATAATCGTTTTGGAATCTATCATTTTAAAATCCAGAAAACGGCCGACAACAAATTTCTTTGTACTGGCGTCTCTGTTTTATACTTATGATCTAAAGATTCCCACAATTCTTTAGCAGTGCTTTAACACTATGCACATTATACAGTGTATTGTCCAACCCATTGAGGATATAGTTTCGACATAGAAAATCACCATGTTTCCATGCATTGGCTGCGGCAACCACTTGCCGGTCAGTTTCTCCTTCGTTCAGTGTCGGTGCCCTTTCATGAATGAAGTGAGCCAAATTCAATGTGGTAAGATAGAACATCATCTTTTGTTTCCATCTTTTAAAATCATTACCATTGAATTTTTTTAGCTTCTTCCCATGATTTACCAGTACTGCCGGAGTCATCACTAGCACAACAGGTGTGGGGGTTTGAGTAATAACAGTCTCAGTACTGTTAATTTCAGTTGTCATAATTAGAAAATAAAAATAATACACCAATCACAAATTTATACAAAAAAACGAATTCACACACAAAATAAACAGAATACTATTTTGTAACAAAATTCTAATGATAAACAGTATATTACTACTATGTTATCAAAGAAATCATTAAACAGTATATTACTACTATTTAAGAAATTAAACAATATATTACTACTTATTTAATTTCCCGAAACAAAATATTTGTCTGTTTATCACAAAAATAAATAAAAATAGAAATCTACTTTAAGATTGTTAGAACCCACAAAAGTGTATGTGTAAATTAAATGTATAAATTAAATAAACAATAAAATAAAATAATTCAGAAAATAATTATATAAATTATTTCCCGAATTAAATGCTTACAAAAATTAATGTCGAGGCTTGTGTTGGACACAATCTCCTTAAAGTAGATTTCGCCCTCGCTCCGGTGCTTTGAGTTTTATCGTTGTCTACTTTCCAGGATGCAATGACTAACACTTAAATTTGCAGCACTACAAATTTAAGTCTGGCAAACCAAAACTCTGTTGTAAACTCTCTCTTTTTCTTCCTAAAAATAAATGCAGAAATTGATGCAAGAGCACAAGAATAAGAAGAAAAGAATGACGAAAATCTGAGGAAAAAATTCAATGAAATAAATTGCTGGAAGCATACTTTATATAGACAAAAAAGTGGTTGTTCCAAACAGCTGCCAATAGATAGGCAACTGTTCAGACATATAGACAATCTGTTTGGACAGATTCGGTTGGAAACCAACAGGTAGAAACCTGTTTGAACCTTTTGAATCAGTTCGGGTGGTATGGACTTGTAAGGGACTTGTTTGGGTGAAAAAAAAATTTGGACCAATTTATTTTGAATTTTGAAACCAAAATTAAAAATAAAAAATAATTTACAAAAGTTTTTAGCCCAAAAAGATAAGTATTGGACAGGACAAGCCCAACCCAATTAGATGGTGCGCGTGGTTTTAATTTTGGGTCCAATGGGTCTAACCCACTTCACCCATAACCTCACCCTTCCACAAACTTGGGTACCCCTTGGGGCCCTTCCCAAGTATCTAATGCTAAGGTTTATAAACCCAAACAATTCCACAAGCCTTTCCAATATGGGACAAGTACATTTCACAAATGTGTAGTAAACCCACCAAAAAACTAGTTCCACGAACCCGAAAACGCGTGCTGAATTCTCATTCATCCGGAAATGGTTTCGAGCAATCAAATACACGATTTTATTCATTACGCAGCATTAAACATTAATCCAATAAAAAATGTTAAAAATAACGCTTGGGTTCCACTTTAATTAATGCTCAAAGTTAGTAAAAAATAAGGATTTTTCCGAAACTATTCCAAAGCCATTTTCAAACCGTAAATTCTAAAAAAAGTAGAGAACTCTGTTCTAAAGTGATTGATTTGATTGTATTATCAAGCAAAGAAATTTAGAAATGAATACAAATGTGTAGGTGATGAATTACTAGTAATAATTTTACAACTTTGTTGGAACTAACAAATGAAATTTGTATGAGTCTCATAATTCCGAAAAACATGACACAACTCGGGGAATCTCACTGATAGGGGGGAAAAAAAAGAATTTTAAAAAGAAAAAAAGATAAGAAGACAAATCTAATCGATTAACCCAAAAAGAAAAAGAAGAAAACGATAAATCCAAGTGATTGACTGGCATTCTATTATTATAAACATTTTCAAATATTCTATTGTTATAAATCTATGAAGCATGTGTATAAGTACTGATACGATACGGGTACGTTGATATGGAAAATTTAAAATAAATAATAAAAAGGTAGGAAATTTAGTTTTAAAGTGCTTAATTTGATTGTATTATCAAACAAGGAAATTTAAAAATGATTAAGAACATGTGTGATGAATTACTAGTAGTAATTTTATGACTTTGTTGGCACCGACAAATGAGATTTGTATGAGTGACATAATCTCAAAAAACATGGCACAACACAAGGAATCTCGTTGATTGAAGAAGAAGAAGACGGCAAATCTAACCAATTGATTCAAAAAAGAGGGGAAAAAATGACAAATCCAACTGATTGACCCAAAAAAGACAAAGACACAAGCATTTTTTGTGTTCTATTGTTATAAATCTATGAAGCACATGTCCGGGTACTAGTACAATACAGGTATGTTGATACGATAAATTCTAAAAAAAGTAGAAAATTCAATTTTTAAGTGTTTGATTTGGTTGTATTATCAAACAAGGAAATTTAGAAATGATCATGAATACGTATGATAAATTACAAGGAATTTACAGCTTTGTTGGCATCGACAAATGAAATTTGTATAAGTGACATAATCCCGAAAAACATGGCACAACTCGGGGAAACTTGTGGATTGAAATAAATAAAATAAAAAATAAAGAAGAAGACAAATCTGACTGATTGACCTCTCCCCAAAAAACTACAAATCCAATTGATTGATCTAAAAAAGACAAAAACACGAGCATTTTTTTGTATTATGTTGTTATAAACATTTCTAAATATTCTATTGTTATAAATCTATGAAGCACGTCAATGAATACTAGTACAATACGGGTACGTCGATACGATAAATTCTATAAAAAGAAATAGGGAATTTAGTTTTTAACTGCTTAATTTGATTATATTATCAAACAAGAAAATTTAGAAACGATTACGAATATGTGTGATGAATTGCTAGTAGTAATTTTACAGTTTTATTGGTACCGACAAATGAAATTTGTTTAAGTGACGTAATTTCGAAAAACAACACAACTTAGGGAATCTCACTGATTGAAAAATAAAAAAGATGAAGACAATTCCGACCGATTGATCAAAAAATAAAAGAGAGATTACAAATCCAACTAGTTGTCTCAAAAAAGATGAGCATTTTTTATATTCTATTGTTATAACATTTGCAAATATTCTATTGTTAGAAATTTATGAAGCACGTGTACAACCGGGTACAATACAGGTACGTTGATACGGTAAAATCCAAAAAAAAAATATGAAATTTAGTTTTCAAGTGCTTCATTTGATTGTATTATCAAACAAGGAAATTCATAAATGATTAAGAATACTTGTGACAAGTAACTAATAGTAATTTTGCAACTTTGTTGGCATTGACAAATGAATTTTGTACGAGTGACGTGATCCCAAAAAACATGATGCAAAACTGAGGGAATCTCACCGATTGGGGAAAAAAATGGAAGACCACAAATTCGACCGATTGACTTTAAAAAGGCAAAAATACGAGCAATTTTTATATTCATTTTTTTTTATAAACATTTCCAAATATTCTATTGTTATAAATTAATGTAAGCATGCAACTATACAAGTAGAGCACGTAATCCATAAATATATGCATCTCTTTGTATTACATTTTTTGCATTAAGAACAAGACTTGTGCCTATTTCAGTTGCCATCAGAGTCAAGATGGATATGCTGTCAAAGCTAATTCCTTTTGGTGGATCTTGGAAATCATCCCAGGAACTCTACAATGTGATGAGAAATTCATTTCAATTTCCTTCCCTCTTGTTGTTTAGCTTTAGTTTTTCAAAATCTTGTGTTAGGTAGCCGACAGTCAACATGTAAAAAAACCGCTCGGATCCTTTATGACATGAAACCTAATACCTTGAATCGATTAAATACTAGGTCATTCCCCTTAAGTGACGTATTGCGCCTACCTCTGGGTGTTTCGAAAAGTGAGTAAGGGGCACCTCATCAATGCCTGGATGTGGTAAAAAATAGGAAACGTTTTTGCATTTATCTGGACGAGCGTAGATAAAGAAGCTAGTCCAAGATATAGGTTTATGGTAGCCGCTTGGAATATAGGAACTTTAACTAGTAAGACTATGGAATTGGTAAATGTCCTGATTAGGAGGAGAGTTAATATTGTTTGTGTACAAGAAACTAAGTGGACATGTGAGAAAGCTCGGGAAATAGAGGATACCAATTTTAAGCTATATTATAGTGGCAAGGATAGACACAAGAATGAAGTAGGAATAATAGTTGCCAAGAGTCTTGTAGAAAATGTAGTTGAGGTCATTAAGAAAGGTGATAGGATTATATTAGTTAAACTAGTCACTGGAGAGAATATAGTGAACGTTATTAGTGCATGCACCCCTAAGTAGGATTAGATGATCAGACTAAGAGAGTTTTTTGGGATCAAATGGATGAGGTATTACAGGAGATACCTGTACGAGAAAACCTAGTTATTGGTGGTGATTTCAATGGCCATGTAAGAGTAGATAAACTATGGTATGAGAGGGTGCATGGTGGGTATGGTTTTAGTGATTAAAATGAGGCTGGAGAGAGTATTTTAGATTTTGTGTTGGCTTCTGACCTAGTGGTGGCCAATACTATGTATAAGAAGAGAGAGGAACATATGATAACCTTCAAGAGTGGGTCAATTAGGAGCAAAATAGATTACTTTCTAGAAAGAAAAGGGGACCGTCTAAAATGCAGCGACTGTAAAGTGATTCCTGAAGAGAGTTTGACGTCTCAATATAGGATTTTAGTACTAGATTTATGCGTTAAAGGGCAACACCAAACTCGAAAAGATAGTAGATATTGCAGGACTAGATGGTGGGACCTAAAAGGAGATAAACTAGATACATTTAAAAATAGAATGGATAAAGAAGGTACTTGAGACTTGGAAGATGATGCTAATACTATGTGGAACTCGATAGCCAATTGTATAAGAAGAATCTCAAAGGAAGTTCTTGGAGAGTCGAAAAGAAAGGGACCTAAGTGATAATAAAGACAAAAAAAAAAATAGTTTTAAAAAGTGACAAAATGATAGAACTAAGGAAAACATCAAGCACTATAAAATGGCCAATAAGGAGGTCAAAAAAGTAGTGAGGGAAACTAAGTTGAAAGTCTATGATGACCCATACACTAAACTAGATAGTAAGGAGAGAGAGAATAGGATATACAAACTTGCTAAGATAAGATAGAGGAAAATAAGAGATTTTAATTAGGTTAAGTGCATCAAGGGTGAGGACTCTAAGATGTTGGTGAAGGATAAAGAGATTAAGGAGAGGTGAAAAAATTATTTTGAGAAGTTGTTAAATGAGGAATATGGAGGAAAGTCAAAAGGGGAGGAAGTATGCAGTAATAAGGAAAACCAAGACTATAGGTTCTATCGTAGGATTAAGGACTTTGGAGTGGAGTTTGCACTTAAAAAGATGAAATTGAATAAGGCTTTAGGACCCGATGATATACCTATTGAAGCGTGGAAATGTTTGGGTAAGAAAGGGATTGTTTGGTTGATTAGGTTATTTAGTAAGATTTTATTGACTAGGAAAATGTCATAGGAGTAGAGGAAGAGTATTTTAATACCAATATATAAGAATAAAGGAGATGTTCAGAATCATAACAACTATAGAGGAATCAAATTAATGTGTCACACAATAAAAGTGTGGAAGAAAGTGATAGAACGCCAATTGTGAGATATAACAGAAGTGTCAGAAAATCAATTTGGGTTTATGCCTAATAGGTCAACAATGGAAGCGATCTATCTTTTAAGGAGAGCAATAGAAAAAGTGTAGAGGAAAGAAAAAAGGCATTCATATGGTTTTTATCGATATTAAGAAAGCATATGATAGAGTGCATCGGGATATAATCTGGTGGGTGTTAGAGAAGAAAGGAGTGACAAAAGGCTACATTGATATGATTAGGGATATTTAAGTGTGGTAACCACTATTAGATTGCATGTTGGAGAAACGATTGAATTTCCAATTTCTGTAAGGTTACACCAAGGATCAAACTTAAGTCCTTATCCTCTCGCTTTAGTTATGGATGAGTTGACACGCAATATTCAGAATGATGTACAATATTGTATGCTCTTTGCAGATGAGATCGTGTTAGTGGATGAGACTAGAGAATGAGTTAATATTAAGTTGGAGATTTGGAGAAAAGCACTTGAATTTAAAAGATTTAGGATAAGCAAAATTAAGACAGAGTATATGGAGTATAATTTTAGTAACAATCACAATGGAAGCAGAGGAGAAGTAAAGATTAAGAACCAAGAACTACCTAAGAGTAAACATTTTCGTTATTTAGGATCGATTATCACAACGACTGGAGAGATTGGAGTAGACCACAGAATTAAGGCGGGATGGTTTAAGTGGAGGAGTGCGTCGGAGTACTGTGCGATAAATGAGTACCCATTAGACTAAAAAGGAAGTTCTATAAAATGGCTATTAGACTAGTGATATTATATGAGACAGAATGTTGGGCATCTAAGAAATAACATATAGATAAAATGAGTGTTGCTAAGATGAGGATGCTAAAGTGGATACTAAGGTGGATGTGTGACGAGACTAGAAAAGACAAAGTTAGAAATAAGTATATTCGAGAATGGGTAAGAATAATACCGATAGAAGATAAGCTGAACGAGAATAGATTGAGATGATTTGGTCATATACAACGAAAACCAACAGAGACAGTAGTGAAGAGATGTAATACAGTAACGATAGATGGTGGTGTTAAGTGAAGGAATAGATTTAGATTAACGTGGACTAATGTAATAAATAGATATATAAATCTTCTTAATTTGATTAACGAAATGGCCTTGGATAAAGTCGAGTGGATAAGAATGATTCATGTAGCCGATCCTATTTGACGGGATTTAAGACCTAGTTTAATTTGGTTTAGTTTGGTTTGGTTTGGTTTGGTTCTGAGATGTGTCTTTGTGTGTATTCTGCAAAAAAATTTACCAACGACAAAGCCGTGATATATACCTATAGAGAGAGTTACCAAGAAGACAATTAGCAATAGATTGACAGATAGTACATACCAATACTTATCAAATTAAGCAATAAACACTAGTGACAGCAGTGTTAGCACTCGCAGTGATTCTTTTACATATTTGCTTCACTCTGAAATTTATATTACAGAGAAAGGGGTCTGCTCATTGGCTTGCAGCTAGCTGCCTCTCTCTCTCTCTCTCTCTATATATATATATATATATATATCTTTATAATTGGACTACGTGGCCTCCTGCTTTGCAAGAAGGATGTTTTCTGTACTATCGTGTCAAAGGTTAAATGTACACTTAATATTTTTCCTTTCAAATACACATTAATACTAATTAGACTTTTTTTTATTCTGTTTGTGCTCCTTCCTGACTTTCTCGTATATCCGTAAAGGGGGACCATTTTGAAAATTTAACTCTGCTAAGCAATATGTCCTAAAAAGCTCTTTCTTTCAGTCTCAATAGAACATATTCTACAAAGAAAATTTACTGGGAACTCCAATATCAAATTCCAACCTGCTAAAACTTTGCGCAAATTTCAACTAGTATAGATTGATTTAAGCATATAAAACTACACAAGCTAAGCAATGCATGCTTTGCATTACATACATCATTCAGTCTTGTATCTGGACTGGAAAACTACATATTCACATAAACTTCACATATATTTATGTATTACTCTTCTTCTTTTTCTCCCTCCTTTTTCTGGTGATATATATGCTGTATTATTCACAACATAGTATGCTATACTAAATATTTTTGGGAAGCTTCAGTATCACCAAGGGTACTGTGTGGCTTCCCAGCCCTTCCCCTTCTCGAAGAATCCTGGCTCTGTCATCGCCGGAAAGCCCATTGTCGCTGTCGCCTCAGCCCATATGGAGTCGTCATCGAACTCTGGCAAGTTGGCATTCAAATTCCCCCAAACCACATCAGCTCCCATATCGTTCACGCCAACTCTCTCATCGTTCTGCAATTCAACATCCCCAGCAGGGAAGGCAATAGCAGGCTTATTATCACAAAACACTGATTTATCATTCAACACTGATAAACCGCTATTCGAAGACCCCACGCTACCCGGACTTCGCTGAATATGCGGTTCTTGTTTCACATGGTTGATTGGGATTTTGGCAGAAGAGGTTGGAAACTGAGGTGGAGCAGCAGAAGCAGGAGCCATGGCCACCGCTGTGGAGGCAGCATATAGTTGCGGCAAGTTGAGCTTGGTGTCGGAGCCATAAAGCTTCCATGCAGCAGAATCATAAGCCATGGCAGCTTCATGGGAAGTGTCAAAGGTGCCGAGCCAGAGGCGAGCCCCACGATTGGGCTCACGAATCTCGGCCACCCATTTCCCCCATGTGCGCTGCCGGACACCTTTGTAAGTGCAGGAAGCGTTCTCCGGGCCGCCCTTCCCTCTCATGCACCCTTTCCTCGACGTTGCGTTTCCGGGATTCTTAGCCTCCTGCTGCTGCTGCTTCTTCTCTCCCGCACCCATCATAGATTTCAACATTTTTTTTGTTTTTGTTGTTTTTGTAATTTTCAAAGCAGATAAGCTCGAAGGCTGAGGATGATACTGATAAGCCCCAACTCTTGAAGAGTTTTCAGTATTTGTAGAACCAAGAAGAAGGGTAAGGGAAGGGGGGGGAAATTAAAGAAGGATGCATACGTGTCTGTTGGGGAGTTCTCTCTGATACTTGGCAAGACCAACATGTTTGATCGTGTCAAGAGTGAAGCCTCACTGTTTTTTTCTCTATTACACAAACGGCTGTGAAAATTTTATTATTATTATTTTATGTAATTTTAGACAAGCTCAGGTGGCATAAAGGGGAGAGCAAATATAGGGATACAGATAAAGATATATATATATATATATATATATAGAGAGAGAGAGAGAGAGAGAGAGAAAGAGAGAAGGGGGAAGGATGCAGGCCACGTGCAGAAGGCACAGGGATTTGAAGGAGTGACGTCACTGTAGACAAAGCAGTGTGGATAAGTTTGGAACTGGGGGATTTCCAGAAATTGTTGTCACTTCGACAGTTTGCAAAGGTTTTTTGATACGTGGGCTTGAGACAGACAAGAAACTTCATTAGTAAGTTTGGCAACATCCAGACACAAATGGATTGCGATCCACTTACCCCCGAGAAAGAACTAAGCAAAATATTTTTCCGGGTTTCTGAAGACTGATTCACATGGGGTTTTTTTCCCAGTCAGGACGGGAATAGGGTAAGGAATTGCAGGGCTCGAATTTAAACTTCAACAAATTTGCTACTTTTTTCACAAATTTTATATTTTTTCACTATACCAATGGCCATGCTCAATTCACATTCCATGTAAAAGTGGACTTGAGCAAACTTGTGTGAAAGGTGCGTCGCAGGATTGGTGACCCATCAAAGCCCAAAATGAAGCCCACTAGCTGAAACATCACAACTGATCCAACTTTAGCCCAAGGTCAACCCAAAATGGGCCCCATCCTGTGTCCTCTGGATATTAGTTTTTTTTTTTTTTTTTTTTTTTTTTTTTTTTTTTAAGCACCCACATTTAATCAGTAGACGAAAACAAGAACATCCGATACCACCTGTCACATGCCATTTTTGCTGATTATGCCACTAGCAAAAATTTCTCGGTAGTTTGCAAAGGCAAGCAAATACAAGAATGTTAGAACATGGGCTCAAACAATCAAAATTGTGCAAGCAACACACGAGGCACAAGCATCATGAAACAAGCCATTTTATTAAGCATCACAAGCAATAACAATGCAAGAAAAGATACTAATGTTGGGCGTATATCATAAAACTAGTAACCGATCACAAGTCTTAAATATATGTAGTCCTACACATTATGCAATTCCCAAACAAAATGATGACCTTCAATATCAATCTATTCAAAAATACGTAATGGAGGGAGGCAGTACAGTGTGCAAAAGCATTAGCATTATTCTTACATCAGAAAGTTAAGGGAATTCACACTTCATAACATATCAAAACCTCAAAATAGTAAAAGATCCAATAATCTAAATTCACATAAACATTTACAAGAAATATTGTGGATTTAACCAAACTATCATCAATCAAGATAAAACTAACTGGCCATCTGTTGAAGCCAATAATACCTTCCTTTTGGCCATTCAAAGGACGTGTAGTCCATGAAAATGCCAACAATACCCAGATACACGAGACGGCCTTCTAAGCATGACCAAATTTTACGCCAAAACCAACCATAATTGCAACATGATCTGAGTGAAATTAAGGATTCCATCATCACCCCAAAGCCAACAATGCTTTGAGACTTCCTTGAACTAGCTCTTCAAAAAATCCTTAACAGAAAATGGCAGAAGGCCATCCTACAAAACCACACAAACATGACTAAGAATCCACCCTATGCCTGCCCGTTACTCTCATTTGGAGTCATTCATATTTCTTATGCTGCAATTAAAGCATCTAAAATAAGTTCCACCTCTCAAGCAAAGAAGCAAGAAGCAAGAAGCAAGAAGCAAGAAGCAAGCTCATTGCTGGGGTAATGCTAAAAAGTAGTTGCAAACTCTTTCTCTAAACAACCAAAAAAAAGGGTAAATTACAATAACCTCTCCTGAGGTTTGAAGAAATAACAGCAAGCCCCACAGTTTTAGCACAATTACACTAACCTCCCTTTTAGCACAATTACACTAACAACAAGGTAAAATATACATTTCAATTTAAAAGGGGATTAAGTGTTATATGAATTAAAAAATTAAGAGAACCCAACGTAATTATGCCAGACTTGTGGGGTTTACTCCAGGGAGGTTAGTGTAATTTATCCTAAAATAAAATAACAGGAAAAACTATTTCTGCAGAAGTAAAGAATAAAGATCAGACAGTTAAATTTCATTTCAACACCAAAAATTGAATTCAAATTCTTGCCTAAGCAATATGAACCTTCCCCTTCCCTTTAATTCTCCTCATAGGAGATAGGCCATTAGAAATCATTCCAAGAACCATTAAAAATCATTCTTATTTGGTGAAGTTGTTCTCAATTTAATCAAAAGGCAACATAAAACAAGATAACAAATCAATAAGTATCAATTGACAGGGTGGAGAAGATATAGCATTAGTTTCAATGATTATAACAAGGAAACATTTGCTCATGAGTTACTCAAGAATGCTTCAGATCTCAATGCAAATGATCTAACATAAGCAGCATTCAAGAATTCCACACACACACACACAGAGACAGCGAGGGAGGGAAGGAACTAACTTTAGGCTACCTTGCCAGTTTCTTGATTTAAGCATTGTCTAACCACTGTTGTCTGTTGTATCAGCCTTTCCATTGCTGAATAGCCGGGCAAGTTGGCATTTGCTGGTATTCCAGTGAGTCACAGAGGAAGAATGAAATAAGAGAGTTCCATGTAACAACATTTAAAAAGAAAAAAAAAGAAAAGAAAACAGCAATAATAAGGAATCAATAAATGGTCTTTACAGGAATAAGGAAAGTAAATGAAAAGATAGAACAGAAATCTAGAAACAAATATGAAATTTAAAAGCAAGGGGATTTTAGGAAGGAAAAAAAATGCACCAAGAATTGCTCTATTCAAACTGTCAGCAACATGCTGCCGATAGTCCAAGCTAAGTAGATGGAACATTGGAGACTTTTCTGGTTCCTCATAAGCTAGCAAAGCCATAAAGTCCTGCAACAGCAGTAAACATCTCTCATATCAATGAAGATCATATCAAATGAATTAGAAGTTCTTAATATGATTTCCATCAGGTAGATACATACTTCAAGCTTCTCAACATATTTTTGCACCTTTCCAAAAGGGGTCAACTTAGTCTGAGCAAATTCCAAAGCTTCTGTGCTGCCAAAGAAATGTAAATTTAGTAAAATGAGATGTGAAACTCTTGAGCTCTTGCAAAAATCATTATTATTGTGCTCACCATTTCCTAGAACAGACAAGCTCAACAAAATGAAGGCTCAAAAGATCAAAATGCAAGTCCTGGTTTTTATCCAGTAAGTCAGGTGCAAATTGTTCTGTCAGTTCAATGGCCTTCAGTGCATTCCCATCTAATGCAAAATTAAAAATTCCTGGAAATAAGATATACAAGGTATTACCACCATCAGTCAAGCAACCTGTATGCTCTATCAAGCATAAACCAAGTAGAAGCAACTGCTATCAAATAAAACTGGCAAGGTGGAGAGCTAAGAAACATGGATATTTCCAAAAGAAGTTGTAGAAATTTAATGTATAAAGAAAAATAGAGAATTGTATAGATATTGATTGTATTATTGATTGTTGTATGTTGATATTTATTACAATGATTCATGATTCCTATATATAGAAGAGGGTGAGTGTGTAGTAGGTGAGGAGTAGGTGAGGAGTAGGTGAAGTAGGTGAGTGTGTAGTAGGTGGTAGTGGTAGGTGTGTAGTAGGTGAATTTTAACAGCCCCCCGCAAACTCAAGGGGGATAGGAACTAACCAACTTGAGTTTGGAGAGAGTTACAAAACAAGAAAATACATAAAAATAAAAGAGGATAGGTGACACTGTATGGTCGTGTCAGACCATTGGTGAAGACACTGGATGGTGGTGTCATAACGTTATAGAGGACACTGTATGGGGGTGTCATAACGTTGTAGAGGACACTGTATGGTGGTGTCATAACGGTGTAGAGGACACTGGATGGCGGTGTCAGACCGATGTAAAAGACAGTTTATGGGGTCATGTCGGACCGTTGTAGCAGACAATGTTGTGACAGTTGTTGTGACAGTTTACTGAGTCTTGCTGGACCCTTGTAGAAACTAACCGGAATCAATGTCGGGACAGTTTACAGAGTCTTGTCGGACCCATGAAGGAGCTAACCGGAATCAATGTCGGGACAGTTTACAGAGTCTTGTCGGACCCTTGTAGAAACTAACCGGAATCAATGTCGGGACAGTTTACAGAGTCTTGTCGGACCCATGAAGGAGCTAACCGGAATCAATGTCGGGACAGTTTACAGAGTCTTGTCGGACCCCTAAAAAGTCGCACCCTCAAAAGGTGTGCCCAATCTATCAAAAGGCGTGCCATCAAAAGGCGTGCCCAATCCATAAAAAGGTGTGCCATCAAAAGGCGAGCTCAAGTCATAAAAAGATGTGCCGGACATGATGGCGAGGCACGTCACCACATTGGCTTGCGCGCCCGTTTTGTCGTCTGGCGTCAAGTGGCGCGCGATGCGCGGATCGGCCTTGGCTATTTAAACCAAGGTTGAGGCGGAGGCTGTGCAAACCAGTCTGAAATCGCTGAACATTTTCATTCTGAAATATCTGAATATTTGCATTCTGAAACATCTGAACAATGGCCTCTTCTTCCCGTTCAGCTACCCAGAATATGGCCTCTTCGTCCCGTGGTCTACTCACTCTCTTTCCCGACCTCAACGAGTCAACAAGAGAGATAACCAGTGCGGTGGCCAGTGAACCTCAACCAAACACCTCTGGTTTTGCTCCGTTGAACTTTCCGATGCAGTCTGTGGAGCAAAAAATGGCGGTGCAAACTGATATTGAGGCCAATCAGTATACTTTGAAGTCATGTGTGGAAACCATGACTGCGGTCACAAACTTGTCGCACCGGCTGCAGAGTAGAACAAATGAGGTGCAACAGTTAAACGCCCAACTGGCTCTGCTCCAACGCATGTATAAGGATGCGCGAGCAGAGATAAGTGTGCTAAAGGCGGAAAATAAGGAGCTGAAGCGGAAGGCCACCGTGATGTTCCGATTCGGAGGTCCGCCATATGCTGCAGTGGAGGAGCAGGGAATAGTGATCGTGCCCAGTGGAGTGGGAAACACGGAGGCAACACCGTCAAGGACCGCCCAGGACAGAGGCAAGAAGAAAAGACCGGCGGAATAGGCGAAGAAGTGAGGTCAGTGTGTGGCCGTCTGCAGAAAAGAAAACAAATCGGTTGTTTTTTTTTTTTTTTTTTTTTTTGGTGTGTTGTTGTAGAAATGTGATCGGGGTAGATTCCCTGAGATGAATAAAATATAATTTGTTGTGCAAATTTGTAAATTGTGTTGGTTTTTTTTTTTTTTTTATAATGAAAAAAGAAAGATAAAAGAAAATTAAAAAAAAAAGCGAAAAATGTGAGGGAGTCGGTGAGTGGGATGCAAAAGAAAAAATAGGTTTTAACATGTGGCCCCCTATCCAAGGCAGGGACAGCATCATTATCTCACACTCCCCACTTCTCCATTACCAATTTAAAAAATCCTCCAATTCGCCACTTGATGGCCAAAGAAAAGCACATCTGTAAGCAACATTAACGGCATGGGGTATAGAGAAAGCTGTTTTCTCTTTTGTCTGTTTCTGTCCCCATCATCATCATAAAAGAAACAGAGAATAGGGCAGGCCTAAACCAAAGCGATCCGTGGCTAGAAGCAGCGGCAAGGCCGCAAGTGGGAGAGGCAACAATTTCTGAGCTGCTCTTCAATGGCTGAAGCTTACTGGTTTTAACTGTAGAAGTAATTTCTCAGATTTTGATCGTTCTTCTTTGATGGGTTTTATATATATATATATATACTGAGAGAGTGGGGAACAAGGGGAATAATGAGTAAAGAGAAAGGGACCAGAGAGAGAAGGAGTGGGTTGATTAAAAAAATATATATTTCATCATAAAGTGCACGTGGGAGAGGAAATAATGTGACAGGAGGGTTGGGAGCAAAAAAGGAAATAATGTGGGGACGAAGGCAGTGGGTTTCTGGGGATGGTTGGAAATCTGGCTCAGGAGTTCCTGAAGCAAAAGCATGATGAAAATGATGAAAGCTATGCAAAACCTGTGCTTGAAACAGAAGTGGCCAGCAAGCAAGAGGTTTATGCAGGAGCAAGCAAGCGGGCACTTCCTGAAAATGGCATTTTGATTAGTGGCTGCCAAACCGATCAAACTTCTGCTGATGCTAGCCCATCTGGCAATGCTGATGAAGCTTACGGAGCTCTCAGCAATGCAATTCAGATGATAATTGCTTAAACAGATGGTACTGTTAACAATCAGGAGCTTGTATTGAGGGCCCGAGAGTTGCTGAAAAGTCAGACATTTCTGCTGCTGCTGCTGGAGCACAAGTGGATGAGAAAGAGAAAGAGATTGACGAGACTGGGGTGGAGCCACGTGACATTGATTTGGTGATGACACAGGTAGGTGTATCAAGGGGTAAAGCTGTCAAGGCTCTCAAGACTCACAATGGAGACATAGTCTGAAAGTATTTGGGCAATGATGGGAAGGTATGTGTAGAAAATAAACGGAATAGGTTGAGGTCCGGCGGGCGGCTAAGGTGAGGTTGCCGCCCGCCGGGGAAGCGAAAATATTAGGCTCTAAACTTGCTCTGATACCATGTAGAAATTTAATGTATAAAGAAAAATAGAGAATTGTATAGATATTGATTGTATTATTGATTGTTGTATGTTGATATTTATTACAATGATTCATGATTCCTATATATAGAAGAGGGTGAGTGTGTAGTAGGTGAGGAGTAGGTGAGGAGTAGGTGGAGAGTAGGTGAAGTAAGTGAGTGTGTAGTAGGTGGTAGTGGTAGGTGTGTAGTAGGTGAATTTTAACAGAAGTGACGTGTCCGTATTGGATACCGACACTCCTATGACACTCTCAAAAATGTGTCCGATACTCTTTCCATGTCCATAATTAAAAATAAAAATCTTAATTTCGGACACATAACCAACACTCATTTTGCAACATGTCCGTCACTACTTGGCCATGTCTATCACTAAAAATAAACATGAGACCGACACTTCTTGGACATTTGCTAACATATGATTTTAAAGTTTGCAAATTTAACAAAACACGTGTCCGACACTCTTTCCATGTCCATAATTAAAAATAAAAATCTTAATTTCGGTCACGTATCCAACACTCATTTTGCGACATGTCCGTCACTACTTGGCCACGTCTATCACTAAAAATAAACATGAAACCAACACCAACACTTCTTGGACATTTTCTAACATATGATTTTAAAGTTTGCAAATTTGACAAAACGCGTATCCGATACTCTTTCCATGTCCATAATTAAAAATAAAAATCTTAATTTCGGACACGTATCCAACACTCATTTTGGGACATGTCCATCACTACTTGGCCATGTCTATCACTAAAAATAAACATGCGACCAACGCTTCTTGAAAATTCGCTAACATATGATTTTAAAGTTTACAAATTTGACAAATATTTTATAGCCTTAAAAAAAATAACTATTAAGAATAATTCTATAGAAGTTTTACATAAAACTAAATAAAATATGTAAATGTATTAGCACATGGCCAAGGAGAATGAGGCAAAACAATTATATATGTATGCTATAGTTTGTCTAATTTTTAACTACCATGATCCAATAATCTAAAATTTTATGTAAGCAAATTAGATACAAGATTTACTTAGCATAAAGTAATTACTTAATTTGTACATGTTATGCATATCTATAACAATATAATATAATATCATGATACAATTATTTGTGGCATATTTGAAAGGTGACTGTCATACGTTTTTGGAATTTTCTGTGTTGTGTCCGTGTATGTGTCGTGTCATATCCATGTTTGTGTCTATGCTTCATAGATGGATAGAAATCCCAATAATTCAATTGTACATCAACACAATATAGAGCAGGTTTGATGAGAGAAGTGAAAAGTGCTAGTAAAATAAATTTGTTGGTTGAATGGGAGTCTCTTACAGATTGGTGTCACATGAAGGCCTAAACTATATACGGAAACTGTGTGTTAGCACATGATCAGTTACCATCTTGGGGAAGTTTAATCACCCATGGTCTATCTAGAATGGTTTCTATGTGAGGTTCAAAGGATAGATTTCTTGGTTCAATGTCGAGGATGATGGAAATGTTGAAGATGGGTGAAATATTGTTCTAACAGTTTTGAAAGAATCTCCTTTGAAGATCAAGTTAGAGATAATTAATCTCAAATACAAATTAGATACGACCAAATGTATGTGTGTCAAATTGTTTCAAGTAATTGATACCTGAGAACAAGTTTCTTTTAAGAGGAGGGTCTAATGGCGGTTTTTAGAATTTCTATAATTTTTATTTTTATTATTTTGAAATTAGATTTTCACTAGGATAGTTGTTATTTAGCATAGAATAGCCTACAATTTCCTATTCATTTAGGTTATTATTATGTTCCGAACTTTAATTTTTCTAGTTTAAGATTAGTTGTCTACAATAATTAAGATTAGTTTATTATAAATACTTATTGTGGAGAAGTAGTTCGGAAATACTCTTCGGATCCTGGGAGACGCTGGTGATCCTCAACTAGTCACCTGAAAAGATACAAACATTCCGGTCGGGGGTGCTGGAATTAGCACTCCGACGGACAAGTTAGTTCAGATACTCAGGGTAGTTTCTTTACTAAGTCTTGTCAAGTGATTTTTTACATACCTTTCTAAATCTATGATTCTTGTATTTATACTTGCTTTTTGGGCCTCGGGGCCTGAGCCTACTTTTATCCCATTCCCCTTTTATTCATTCGAAGCCACTGACCTCCGTTTATTCGGCCTTCCTAACGTATTCGGCGTCCTAGTCACACAACATGAAGCCGGATAGTATCTAATTTCTGAAGTACACATCTTCCGACTCTTCTACTTATTCGGATCGGAGCCCATTTTTGACCGACCTTAAGACTCAGACGTCACCGATTGAGCGCTCGGTGATGGTGCATATTGTACTCGTTCAGAAGTTTCAGAGTCTCGGCTGCGAGCCTTGCCTCCGAACTTCCGGGCTCTTTCGTGTCTTGCCTCGGTTTGCGAACCAGGCTCGGTTTTCTCTGTTTCTCTTCCCGAAGGGAGGGAGAGGTCTCGTAGATCATCTCTCAGTGGCCGTAGGCTACGTTTTGTGGTCATAGGCCATTTTGCCCGTTTGGAGTCCGGTTTCCGATTTTTCGGAGCCGACGGTCGTGTGCCTCGGTTCGGGACCGCTTAACCAGCTCCGTTTGCTCCGGTTTTTGGCACACACCTTATTTCCTCCCTTTTGAGGGACACTGTGGTCCGAGAGACCAACTTCGTGGTCGAACACCACTTCCGGTGCCTAACAGCCCACTTTCGGGGCCCCGAACTGCGTGTTTTGGCTCCCGAACCTTCATTTTGCATTTTTGGGCTCCGACCCGAACTTGAGATAGTCATATTTTGAGGTCCTTTTCATGTTTGATTAAGGACCTTTTGCTGTTTGAGATCTCCTCCTACCACTTGCTTCTTTAACGCTCTTTTAGGCCTATTTTTGCACGGTATTTTAGGCTTACTTGCGAGCTGTTTCGGACTTGGTCATAAACTACGAAGTGTCTTGTTTTGAGCCCCTCTTCAACTTTGTTGAAGGGCTCTCGGCCATTTGGGTCCAGCAGCTACCACTTGCCTTTAATCCCACTTTTTGGCCTTTTTGGGGGGAAACTTGAATTGTTTTCCCCCCCATTTTTTCCCCCCCTTTTTGCCTATATAACAGCAGCTCCAGCTCTGGTTTAAGGGTTACAAAAAATCCCCCTCAAGCTCTTGCATTATATCTCTCTCCCTCTCTATATTTCCAAGCTCAACACCCTTAATCCTATACCCATTTCTTCATCAACCCATAGCACCACGTCCCCATCTTCCATTCCAGCAAGTTGAAGCTGATTTCCAGAGGTGAAGGACTCCCAAACTCAAGCCAAGAGTTGCCTGAAGTTTGGTCTTCAAGGGTAAGCTCCATTTTCCCCCTTTTGGTCCATATTTTGTATCATTTCTAAGCCATATTTGCTTGCTGTTTTAGGCTCCGACCCTAACTGGAGTTAAGCTTATTTTGAGCTCCTTTTCACTTTTGTTTAAGGGTATTTACCTGTTTGAGGTCTCCTTGTTGCACTTGCTTCACTACCCCTCTTGTATGCCTATTGCTTGTGTAGTATTTTTCGCCTATGTATAAACTGTTTTGAGCTCTGTCATGAACTGTAAAGGGGCTTATTTTGAGCCCTTCTTCAATGTTGTTGAAAGGCTCAATACTGTTTGACGCTTCTATCTTCCACTTGCCTTTATATCCCTTTTTTAGCTCCATTTTTGCATGATTTATTAGCCTCGGATGCTTCTGTTTTTGGACTGTGGTCCGAACTGAAAATGATCTTATTTTGACCCCCTCTTCATGTTTCATTGAGGGTCTTTCACTGTTTCAGGCATCCTTTTTATACTTTGTGTTATATCTCTCTTTTTGGCCATATTTTGCATAGTATTTTTGGCTTGTATATATGCTGTTTTGGGTCTGGCCACCAACTGTAAAATGCCATGTTTTGGGTCCCTCTTCAACTTTGTTGAAGGGCCCTCTTGTTTTTGAGGCCAGCAACCTTCACTTGCTTCTTTGTCCATCTTTTGGCCCATTTCTTGCATGAGAGCTTAGCCATACCTGTGTTTGTTTTTGGGCTCTTTTCAGAACTGTAAAAGATCATATTTTGGGCCCCTCTTCAACATTGTTGAAGGGCCCTCAGCTGTTTGGGGCCAGCAGCTGTGGCTTGCTTCATTATCTCACATTTAGGGCCATTTTTGCATGCTAGTTTTGCCCTATTTGTGTCCATTGTTTGGCTTTGCTACAAACTGAAAACATGCTTGTTTTGGGGCTACCTTGAATCTGTCTTCACATGTCATGATCAAATAACGCATGCTTGATGTAGCTACAAGCCATTTCATATGCTTAATCTTGCATTTCGGGACCATTTCATGCATCGGGTGCCATGCTTTCATGATTCGGGGCTGTTTCGGGTCATATTTTAGTTCTGAAATTTGCATGCTCGTATGCCATATTCCATGCCTTGCCATGTCTTGTTAGAGTGGCATTCGGTGCCTTAGGTTCGGTCCTCGATTTGCGTGCATGCGTGCACACATCTCGAGTGTCTCATTTTCATCTCATGGCCTCTTATGTGAGTGTGGCTGAGGTCCACTCATGTTGGTGTAAGTCCATTATGCATTGTGTATGCCATTTCATTTCATAGCATTGCGTATGCTAGGTTGTATGTTAGCGCATTGTGTATGCCATGTTATCTCGTACATCGTGTATGCCATTTCTTAGCATTGTGCATGCTAGGTTGTATATTAGTTGCATTCATGCATGTCATGCATATTGCATTGTGTTCGGGATAGGAGTTAGCCCGAGCACGGGAAACGAGGGACGTTTCGTACTCCGAGTGGCGGAACGTGTCTCAATTCCCCAGTCGCTGACACTCCGGATTATCCATGATGGAGTTTAGGCCCTGTTGTGTTTTTCATGTGCATTCATTCTATATTGAGTTGCACAATTCGACTCCTCGGCCATCATGCATCGAGATGCGTGATTGGTGGCACGAGGATCGAGGCATGCATACATTTGTGAAAATACATTGCTATGTCCCTTTCCTGCTCTCTGTTGCAGCAAATCAAGAATTAGCAACCTTCCGGAGCTTGGCGCGCTTTCCAAGAATAACTGCAAAACAGAGGCTAATTGGGGCATCCCAGTGGATTTCCGCGCGAGGCAGTCCAAACATACATCATTCATCAGAGTCGAGGCAGTCCCCGGCTTGCATGCCAATTTATTATTTTTCTTAGTTAATTTGTTAATTAATTAGGGTTTTGTACATATTTGGACTGTAATTATTTGGGACTGTATATTATTTATTCGGACCCTCCGAGAGAGGGCAAAATTGTAATAAGTGTGCGTGTGTGGGATGTATGTCTTCCAACCCCACGTCTCCCCCTTTTATTTACCCACTTATGATGGTTAGATTATGGCATATTTCAATTAGCATGCAGTATGATAGCATGTTTGCATCATTCATCTGTTTTGCATGCACCGGGCTCGGCGCATCATACTAACTGCATTTGTATTTCAATTTCAAAGTTGAATACTTGTTAGCTGTTGCATCTCATATGTCATGCTTAGAATAGCCGAGCCTGCCATAGTTGCATTTTGCATGTGTTGCATTAGGCATTTCTGTATAATTAGGATCATACATGGATTTCTAATAAGTTTCTGTTTTGGCTTGGAGTACTCGGTGAGTTTTATGCTTTAGCATCCTTGCATGCGTGTGAGTGCTGCCATGAATAGCATGCTTACCATGAGGCTATTTGCTTATGTGATATAACTGCCTGAATGCCTGTGGGTGAAGGTTGGGTTATTTGGATTGGAACAATTCATCAAATGTGTGTTTTTTTTAAGCCCACTAGATAGTGGCAAAATCATGTTTTCTAAGCCCACCCGAGGGTGGCAAATCCACGTCTTAGCCTACTTGCGAGTAGCACCATCAAACCATTTTCAAACAAACAAACATGAAATGTTTTGTTCCAATTCAGGCGATCCAGTCTATACTTGTATGCTGTGCGCATCACATAGTAATCTAAGCTAATAACCGGAATAAGGACACATAATGTTTTCAAAAATAGATATCATGGTTAGTAGAGGCCGATCTTTGATCGGGCGAGCGGGGGTGCTCACGAAGTGACCTTCCCCAATCGTACCCAAGTTCCCGAGCCGAGGCAACTTTGGTGATGACGGACACGTGGCCTTAGGCAACGAGTCAGGGTTTCCTAAATTTCCCAAAATAAAACATTTAGGTGGCGACTCTGTATCTGGCAAAGCAGTCCATGTTCGGCACTTCTTTCAAAAATCTGTTTTCTCAAAACGATTTGCCGGATTTGGACTCTTTGGTTCAGATTTAGAACCGTGACAATTTGAGAGTCCTGAGCTGTAGGGACCCCAAATGAACAGAACGGGACTCACCCTCCCGGGGCGTTCGGGGACGTCTACAGATTGCCCCTGCATTCTTCAGCCCAAAGGGCATAACTTTGTAGCAATAGGTTCCTCTTGGGGTGAGGAAGGCAGTTTTGTCCTGGTCATCTGGATGCATAGCGATTTGATGATAGCCTCTGTAAGCATCGAGGAAGCTCATGCGTTGATGACGTGCCGTCGCATCGACGAGCTGGTCGATTCTAGGTAGAGGAAAACAGTCTTTGGGGCAAGCTTTGTTCAGATCCGTGAAGTCGACGCACACTCGCCAAGTCCCATTTTTCTTCTTCACCACTACTGTGCTGGAGAGCAACATAAGATAAGTGACTTCTGTAATTGCCCCGGCGTCAAGCAGTCTGTCTACCTCCTCAACAACGGCGGCAGTGTGCTCCGCGACTGACCATCGGCCTTTTTGAATGATCGGCTTACATTTCGGATCGACATTCAGATGGTGCTATGAAACTGACGGGTCTATTCCCGACATTTCGTACGGAGTCCACGCAAAGACGTCAAGGTTGTTGAGCAAGAAAGTGATCAGCTGCTGCCTGTCGACCTGATTCAGAGAGGCGCCGATCATGAAGAACTTTTCTGGACTGCCATCAATGTCAACTCGATCTAAATCTTCCGTGGCCTTCTCATTTGGATACCACCCAACATCGTCCAGGATCTCCCGATTCGGCACCTCGATGGAGTTTACTTGCAGTTCCTTTGGCGTTCTGGCGGCAAGGAGATAACATACTTGTGCCGGTTTCTGGGATCCGCGGATTTGCTCAATGCCGTGTTCTGTTGGAAAACGTAGCATTTGATGATAGGTGCTTGGGACGGCCTGCAAGGTATGCAACCACGATCGCCCCATGATAAGATTGTAGGGCGATGGCAGCCTGACGACCAAGAATTCCACGTCCACCGTTCTGGAGCCTGCTCGAACGGGTAAGCTAATCTTTCCCAATGGGTACTCTGGAGTGGCATTGAAGCCGAATAGTGGATAAGGAGACGGAGTCAGGTCTGACTCGCTGAATCCGAGTTTGGTGAAGGTTTTATAATACATAACCTCCGAGGTACTGCCCTAGTCGATAAGAACGCGTTCGACGGTGAACCGGTTTACGCGCAGCTCAACAACCAAGGGATCGATGTGAGGGAGTGTTACACCGATCAAATCAGAATCGTCAAAGGTGATACTTGGCGTTTCTCGGGGCCGCTTTGCTGGCGTTCGGGGCCACTTTGCTGGCGTGAGTTGTTGTTGGGGGCCTGGATGTGATTGGATCGCAAGCACGGCCGGGGCTGCTGACAGGCTGTATATCATGTGGACGGTGTCAAGCGGAAATGCATCCTTCGGATGGGCAGGTGTTTCGACCACACTCCTTCGGACGCATTGGTGGAGACGTTCGTCCTTTACCAACTCCTCAAGATGATCTGTTGAAGCATGGCGGCCGTCAATTTCTTGCTGTCGGGTCCGAGATCGTTGATCATCTGCCCTCGGGGGTCGCGCAGAAGCTTGGCGCACTGTTTGTTTGGATTTTGCTATTTCCGAGGCTAGATCGCGACGAAGGCGTTTGTTCTCAGCGATGATGTTGTCCAACCTCTGTTTGGTTTGCCTAGCTTGTGCCATGGTCACTTGTATTGCCTTTTGCGTTGGGTTTGGAGATGAGCAGAGGTCCGAGGCAAGTCTTGCTGCGATGGTTTTTGGTCCAAGCGAGTTCGCTGGAATGAGGTCACCTCTCTGTGCGGTCTCGTCAGTGGCTATCAGAGGATCTTCAGTCACGCTGCCATGGATGTATTTGAGTATTCCCACAGACGTCGCCAATTGTGGAGAAGTAGTTCGGAAATACTCTTCGGATCCTGGGAGACGCTGGTGATCCTCAACTAGTCACCTGAAAAGATACAAACATTCCGGTCAGGGGTGCCGGAATTAGCACTCCGACGGACAAGTTAGTTCAGATACTCAGGGTAGCTTCTTTACTAAGTTTTGTCAAGTGATTTTTTACATACCTTTCTAAATCTATGGTTCTTGTATTTATACTTGCTTTTTGGGCCTCGGGGCCTGAGCCTACTTTTATCCCATTCCCCTTTTATTCATTCGGAGCCACTGACCTCCGTCTATTCGGCCTTCCTAACGTATTCGGCGTCCTAGTCACGCAACATGAAGCCGGATAGTATCTAATTTCTGGAGTACGCATCTTCCGACTCTTCTACTTATTCGGCTCCCACACTTATGTAAGCACATGGTCAAATGAAATTTCATTCTTTTATCAATTAAAATCTAGACCTTTGTCTATCTTGAGAGGTTATTTCTATTACCAAAAGCATGTCATGACTTAATTTATGAATCAAACTCAAATTGGACTTTGACACCAATAGGCGCAACCTCAGAGATTAACACAAGTGAGCTACGTGGTCCAAGAGCAACAAATGAAGTTGAGAGTCATACTTTCCTAACAATATATTAAAAGAAAAAATAACATCACCCACGTTTTCTTTTCTCCATATCCTCAAGATGATTGGTCGGCTGCTTCATCCCAGTACAAGCAATGAATGACTCCACAGTTTCTTTGTAGCAATTGTGCACAAGATACGATAGGACAATGTTGTGTATGTCATTGTCATTGACAACCTGTCAAACACATAATGTCAAAAACTATTAGAATTTAAATATAGAGCACATTGAACAGACTTCAGACTAAAGCAACATCAATGAGGAATTTTGTCTTTGGTGCTCAATTACAGAAACTATAGCATATACACAATCATATAATCAAACATCCTGGTGCAAAAACCTGAAGGAAACATTAGAGGGAGGGAAAAGGTCCGGAGCAGCCAACCACCCATCTAAACATTTCTAAATAATTTACATTATCTTATCTAAAAATATTATACAATATGCAACACATATAAGTGATTATGACAAGTCCATGTACCCATACCCAACTTTTAGATACATATCACAATATCCTAAAAGTCTTAAAAAAGTCTAACCACTTGGAAATGCACATGCACCCAAATTCATGTAACATAATTTTTAAAAGATTAAGCAATAGAGAAATTTTAAAGACATTAATCTGACAAAAAAAATAAAGGCAGTTTGCTAAGACAAGTAAAAATTTGTCAATTTGTAAATCAATGTTGTTAAATTGAAGGAAAGTTACCCAAAACAAAATTGAAGGAAAGAAAGACCAATTACAAGAAGTATATCAACTGCCCATCGCACAAAAAATATCAATAATTTTCGAAAGTAAGCCATGAACCATCATTGCAGGAGAGATGCTATGGGCAACATGATATGCATAATGCAGCCTACATTCCTAGGCTACCATAACCAAGCACCATCTCTAACTTTGGCAGGATGACTCTAACAGTTTGCTATTTTGCAAAATAATAGAAAGCAATTTTCTTAATAAACATTTCTCCATGTCAATACCTAATCATAAAAACAGGTTCTTCAGGCTGCATCCCTAATTATGTACTACAATTAAATGCTTGACCAGACAGTACAATGTCCTTCCAAATGTCAAACCAACCTCCACGAGTAAGTTCAAGTTAATGGCACGACTACTAATTTCTCCCTATACACAGTAAAGAAATATGAAAGGCCCGCTGACATCTTAGAAAAACCTCAACAGACAGAGAGAGATACTACATACATACAATCGCCAAGATCTCAAAATTATAACATTTTGCCTTCTAACAATCTAATAATCAGAAATTCAAGGCAAGTTAATCGTCAATCTTGAGTAAATCAATCTTCTTCTTCTTTTTGTCTATTCTAGTTCTACAAACTTCATTATGCATGTCAAATTGGTCCCCTTCCTGTGTTCAGGCCCCAAAACCTATGTAAACCTCTTCTTGTTCACCTCCAATCCAAAGAATCCATAAATAAAGGTGTCAATTTTTTCTTCTTTTTTATTTCAAATCATCTACCCATCTCCAACTTGTGTAGAATTAATCAATCAGTATAACCAACATTTATTTTTTTTATCAGTCATAACAATATGTAAAAACACCAAATAGACTACAAAAACAAAGAAAATAAAGTCGTTGACCCAATCTAATTTCCACAGATGCAACTATTACAGACCATCAATTGGGGGCACCCAGAGAAAGAATTCATACGTTCCAATACTATGATACTATCTATACAACCCCGTTCTGCAACTTCCCAGATTTGCAAACACACAGAAACTAGGGTTCCCAAGAAAGTCAACATCAACGATCTGATTGAAGAACAAAATCACCAAACCATTCAATTCTTTCTAGGGCTTCTTATACAATCATGAACAGATAACAAAAAAACAAAAACACTTACAATGTTTTCGTACTGTCGAGGATCGACGTCCATTATTGAACACCTTTTGTGAGTTTAATTGTATAAAAATAATCGATTTATTCAATTGGGTGGGTTCAGAGCTCGGAGAATTGAAGGAGCTGTGAATCGAAGAGGGCTTCTTCCATTGTCGAAGAAGAGGGTTTGTGTGTTCGTGTGCGCTACGTGAGTGTGTATATCTTTTACCCCTATTTACACGTTTTTGCAGAATAAATTTGTTCAAAAAATAAAAACATAAAAAATGTGTTTCTATTTTCAATTTTCAGTTTTTTTTTTTTTTTTTTTACCACCCAACACTAGCCACCACCCGTCACTATTTTCCACCACCGTCTTCCGCCACCACCATCCACCTCCCACCACCACCTGCTACCACCACTGACCACCCACCTGCCCATCGTCCGCCACCACCACCCACTTGCCACTCGCCACCACCACCCACCCCTCGCCGCCACCACCACCCACCACCCACCCGCCATCACCCACCACCCGCCACTACCATCCATCGCCCGCCACCTACTAGCCACCCACCTGCCACCACCATCCACCACTTGCCACCACTAACCACCCACCATCACCAGCCACTTGCCACCTACTCGCCGTCACCACCACCACCACCACCACCATCATCACTCACCACCCACCTGTCACCACCACCACCACCCACTCGCTACCACCTACCACCCACCACCGTCACCCACCCACCACCACCACCACCACCCGCCACCTACCCGCCACCACCCACCACCACCCGCCATCCGCCACCTACTTGCCACCACTCGCCACCACCACCACCAACACCACCATCCACTCGCTACCACTCACCATCCGTCACCGTCACCCACCCACCCACCATCACCACCCGCCACCCACCCGTCACCACCCGCCATCCGCCATTCGCCACCCACCTGCCACCACCACCCACTCGCTACCACCCACCACCCGTCACCGCCACCCACCATCGCCACCACCACCCACTCGCCGTCCGCCACCCACCTGCCACCACCATCCACCATCCACCACCCACTCGCTACCACCTGCCACCGTCACCCACCCACCCACCCACCACCACCACCACCACCACCACCACTCACCCGTTACCACCCACCATCATCATCTACCCACCACCCACCGTCACCACTTTCCACCATCGTCTTTCACTGCCACTTGCCACCACTTGTCATTTCTCACTCTTTTTTATATGTTTAAATTTTTTTAAACATTTTGTCAATTACCAAACGCGTCTGTAATTTATGTTTTTTTAAAAATAAACAAAAATCAGTTTATAAAATATTTGCAAATATAAACTGAAAACGTAAATGTTACCAAACACATCCTTAGTTTTTTTTGAACGATAGAGGGTGTGTTTGGTTTGTATTTGTAGAGTAATTTTTGAGATAAAAAGTACAAAAATTTGTTTCGTTTGCCTTTTTTTAGAAATGATTTTAAAAAATTATTTTGGGAGAAAATTTTAAAAAAATTGATTGATTTTATGTGTATAAGAGAGAGAGAGATTTTGAAAAGTAAGTAACCAAATAAAATTTTGAAATTTCTTTTGAAAAAATTTGTTTGATTTGATTACTCTTAAAAATTTATTTGTAGAGAATTTTTCTCAAAAATTTTTCTAAAAAACAAACCAAACATTTCAAGAATGTTTTAGTTTGGTTTCTAAATTATTACCATTGGGATAGTGACTCAGCGGAGAAGGTATTTTTTTCTACAAACATGACCTAAGTTCGAACTTAAAAAGATAAATTCATTGTTTTATATCCGACTCTTTTTAGAGATTTTGTCATATACTTTGCTTGAATTTGTGTTTGTCTATAATATGTGATTGAGCTCCGTTAATATTTCAGTGATTAATTTCTTTCCATGGTTGGGTTAAATCAAATTCAGTTGAGCAAGCCCGATAATCAATTATCTCATGACTTAAATCTTTGCATGCAATGATGACATTTCATAAAAAAATTTCGTTTTTAGTTGAAATAATAAAATAAATAAATAATTTGTGTCCATGTGGTCCAGTTGCTAGCTGGCTGCATTCAAATTCTTTAATGAAAATCTGATATGACACTGATTTGATGGGCGAAGGTAAAAAAAATTTGAAAGGAAAATCTCCTTTATTATTACAACAATGATTCATCCCACTAAAAATATCACTACTAATAACATTAATGAATTAAAAAAGTAAAAAAAAAAAAATACAACTCCAAGATCAGAACATCACATTAATGGCGAGACCCACTGCCACCTAATTAGTGGGAGCACTAATTAGTGCTCCCAAACATTTTTCTTATTATTATTATTAGTTGTTTATCCGATTGTTTTCGCGCTTTATGTTATCAAAGCTGGTACAGGATTCCAAATTTTCAGATTTGAATTTGTTCCGAATCTAAAACGATGTTATTTTAGATTTTTTTTTTTCTTTTGTTTTGAAATTTTCTCTGTTAAAGATGAAAAGTGAACACAGACGAAGAAGAAGAAGAAGAAGAGAAGAGAAAGAAGAAGAGGAACATCTTCATCAACAGTCAACATCTTCACCAAGATCCACAAAAAAAAAAAAAAATTCATCAACAACATCTTCATCATCATCATCAAAAAAAAAAAAAGATTCAGATCATCAGTCAAAAAAAAAAAAAAAAAAAATCGAATCTGAATCAGCTTTGATTCAGATCCGATTCAAATTCAACTCCAGCTCCGATCAACCGCCATTACCGTCTTCTTCTCTTTCTCCTCCTTCTCCCCTTCTTCTCTCTTCATCTTCTCTTCTCTTCTCTCCTTGCTCTCTCTCGCCTCTCGTCTTCTTCTCGCATCTGTCTCTCGCATCTATCTGTGTTCAAAGGAAGAAAAAGAAAAGAAAGAAAGAAAAGGAAGAAAAAAAAAAAGAAGGAAAAAAAAAAAATGAAACCCAAAACAACGTCGTTTTAGGTTTCGAGCCAATTCGGGCAAACTGATTTCGCGCCCTAAAACAATTTTCTTATGCTATCCCTCGTCTATAATGGGGGTGTTTGGGAAAGATTATAGAATGTGATTATAATTTATTTTAATTTAGAAATTTATGTTAGATAATTTGGTACTTATAGTTTTTTAAGTAAAAAGAGTTTAAATAAGTTGAAAAAAATTGATTATTTAGGGAGTATTTTGTATGGATTATTGCAAGCTAAAAGTTGTAAGCAAAAGCCTAATTTCCCAGTTTTTAAATAATCAGTTTTTCTCAATTTATGTATATTATTTTTGCCTAAAAAATTATAAGTAGAAACTGCATCAAACAGTCTAGCACAGATTCTCAAATTACAATCACCACCTATAATCCACATCAAACACCCCCTTAGAAGGTGGGAAAGGGGTGCTACTGCTTAATGCTTTCTAATTATTAGCTTTTAGGTAATAATAACCCACACCAAACACCCCTAATAAGCAGTGGGCAAAATTAGAAATTTTAAATATTTTATATAGGTGTAGAATTTATATGAAATTTATATTATATAAGTCTTACATCTATGGCCTTATTTGAGAAGTTAGCTATTTTAATAAGTTATTTTAGTTTTTAATTATTTTAATAGGCTAAAATTTTGTGTTTGTGAAGATTGCGAGATTTTTTTGTAGTTGGATGTGATGTTTGTGAGAAAAAAAAAGTAAAATGATTATAAGTTTGATGTGATATTTTGTCTTATTGACTATTTTAACCTATTTTATTTTTTTGTAAATTTTAACCTAAAAAACTAATTTTTAACCTTTCCCAAACAACATTATGGTGGTGTTTGGGAAGTGTTTTTTTTTTTTTTTTTAATACTAAAGCACAAAATTGGTTAAAAAATCAAAAAAAAACAAATCCAGACAAAATATCATATCAAACCCATAATCATTTCACATTTTCTTTCACAAACATCACATCCAATTACAAAAAACCCAACTATCTTCCTAAACACAAAAAATTTAACTTCTTAAAATAATCAAAAACTAAAAAAACCTACTAAAATAACAACTTCCCAACACCTACTGTGTAAGATATTTAGGGTTCTTAGTATTTTTCATTAGTGGTAGACTTAGAAATTATGAACATTATAAATTCATTTAGGGTGTTTTAGGAAGATGGTTAAAAATTGATTTTTTACTTTTAATCAAGCTCTTTTGCTTTTTTAGGAAGTGATTTGAGAAGTTGATAAAAAATTAATTTTGACTTTTTTTGTTGGTATTTATTTATCACATTAAAATGACCAAAATACTCCCACCCAATTTAAAAAATTTACAATTTCACCCATGTGCTCATTTTGCAACTTGAGGGTAGTTGACGTAATTTCACATGTTACGTTTTGCTACCTTCCCAAATGGTTTGTTACCCAAAAAACCAAGTTGTTGGCTACGTTTTGAAGCTACAAAACGCAATTTTTTACTTGGTTCCCAAATCACCCGTTGTTGTTTGATTATAACTTTTTTAATTAATTTTTTTAAGTTAAGACTTTTTAGTTTAGGGTAAAAAAGTATATTTTGACTTTTTAAGGTCTAGTTTGGCATATTTTGAAAAAGTCAAAAAATAAAAAAGTCGCTATCCTATTTAAGTCACATCATCTTATTTAAGTCACATTACCTCTCTACCACATCACTTCAAACCCAACCCATATTTCATAAAAAGTCAAAAAGTATACTTATTTAGAAAATCTCAAACAACCCACTTTTATGAGAGAAAAAATAAAATTATTATGATTTGAATGTGACATTTTATTTTATTAACTTATTTAGTCTACCTTAACATTTTTTTTCTTTAATTCAAAAAGTCAATACCAAAGGACACCTTAGTATCGTCTTTTTTAGGAAAAAGCGGGAGACCCCCACTGGAGGTGACCTTTAGGGCCTCCAGTGGGGTGTGATTGGCCTAAAAAAAAAAGATTCTTTTTTGCATCCTCTCCCTGCCCCCACCTATATTTGGGGGGGTGGCGTGTGGGTGGGTGGATGGGGGTTGCCCAGCTGGAGGTCTGCAGCAAGGTTCTCTTTTTTATTAGTGATAAACTGTCTTCCTTTTTCTACTTTTTTTGTTACAGGAAAATCCTCTCTACCCTCTCGCAGGTCCAAGGCAGTGCCCCTTACAGAGATCACCAGAGTGTCCTGTTAGCCGTTCCAAGCGAGGAGACTACAACCTGAGAACTTATCCCGACTTCCCAAGACAAGTTCCGCTTAAGTCAGAACTCGCACAGCGGGAGAGCATGGAACCCACACCAAGTGCTGATTAAACAACTTGATGTCCAACCTCCTAACCAACTGTGCTTCCCCCAAAAGATTGGTCCAAAAGGAAATAAATTGAACTCATGACTTTGAGACTTAAACCCCAAACTTTAGCCATAAGGAATTGAACTCCTTTTTCTACTTTGTCCCCACCATTTCCTCAAATTTTTTCCACCACCAAAAAATAAGGAATGAGAATGGGAAACCAGACTCTCCTCATTTGGACACTTATTTCCGGATGTGATTTTTCTGTTTTTTATTATTATTTTTTAAATATATATATATATATATATATATATATATAATATGACCAAATAAATTAATGAAGTGACTTTTTTTTTTCAATTGTCAAAATAAACCTTTATTGCCATTCTTAAATGTGTGCTTGGGTACAAATGAAAATGATAGCATAAACTTCACTTTCACCTCTATATTTTTATAATTACATTTTAGGAAAATTTATTTATAAATCTCATCTTAATGAATGGTGATCCGTTTAGTATCAATTTTTTTTTATAGATCAATTGATTTCATTAATTTTGAAAATTAAATTAAATATATTATTTATAAATTAGATTTACGGTTATAACATTTTTCTATTATGTTTTATTTATTTATTTTTTATGATAGAAAGGTAAGATACATAACTAATGAAAATCAAATTTGGATAAATTTTTATATGAGAATCTTTTTTATTTGAAATGACTTGAAATGTGAGATTTTTCAAACATTTCAAAAATAGTATAAAAATGATTGAAAATATGAAATTCTTCAAACATTCCAAAAGAAATACAAAAATTTTTGAGTAAGTTTTGGACAAATGTATAATTTCAAATTGTAACTCCCAAATGTAACACTCAAACCTAACACTTCAAAAAAAATTCTAAGTGTATTTTTCCTAAATGTAATACTCCAAAAAAATTATTTAATATAACACTCCAATGCAACACTTCAAAAAAATTCGTTATTATATTTTTTTCCAAACATAACAAAAAAAAAAAAAAAAGATATGAGATTTTTCAAACTGTTCCAAAAAGAGTACAAAAATTTCTTAGTAACCTTTGGACAAATGTACAATTTCAAATTGTAAGTGTTACGTTTAGGAAAAGTACACTAAAGAATTTTGTAGTGTTTCTATGTGTATTTGAAATTACATTGCTTGAAATATTACGTTTAGAAAAAATATAATAAAGAGTTTTTTTGGAATGTTATATTGAAATGTTATATTTGAAAAAGTATAATAAGGAGTTTTTTTTAATGTAATGTTGTTATGTTTGAAAAAAAAAATACATTAAAGAGTTTTTTTGTGTGTTATATTAGAGTGTTATGTTCTTATTCATAATGTGAAATTTGTTCTAGAATGAGAGAAAATCCAAAACCTCTATAGTGCGAGTTGTGTAAATGTGTAATTTTATATTTAAAGAAACCCACTTTTAGAAAAATGGCTGGTAACTTGAATTTATTGGCTCGAATTTGGCCTGAATAACCAAAACGACGTCGTTTTGGCTATTTTTTTTTCTTTTCTTTTCTTTCTTTCTCTGTGTTCAAATATAGAGGGAGAGAAGAGACGAAGGAAGAGAGAGAGAGAAGAGGAGAAGAGGAGAAGGAAGATCGAACCCCACGGATTTTCATCAGACCAAGCTCCTTCTTCTTTTTCTTAATTCTTTACCAGACCCAGCTCCTTGGTTCGGTTTCAGATTAAAGATAATTTTTTTGAGGATTAAACGTATTTTTTTTTTTTTTTTTGTTGATGAAGATGATGGTGATGTTGAAGATGATGATGATGTTGTTGCTGATTTGAATCTGAGGATAAAGGGGACAAAAAAAAAATCAGGGATGAAGGAAAAAAAATTTGGGCAGATTTAAAAAAAAATAGATACCAACAAAGCTTCATTTGGGCAGATTTAAAAAAAAAAAATCTCAAGATGAATCGGGATTGTTAAAAAAAAAATCTGTGTTAGCTCATTTTTGTTGATGATCCCAATTTTTGAAAATTTGCGTTGAAACCCATTTCTTCTTTCTTCTTTTGATGAAACCCAGCTGGTGATGATGTTAATGTTGATGATGGTTGCCAGCCCCTTTCTTCTTTCTTCTTTTGATGAAACCCAGCCCCTTTCCATTTCTTCTTATTCTTCAGGACAGAGACACGAAAAAAAAAGAAAAAGAAAAAAAAAGACACCAAAGCGACGTCATTTTGGTGTCGAGCCAAATTCGAGTCTTCGACTTTCGAGTTACGAATCGGAATTGCCATTATTTTTAAAAAGTTAAATCCAAATGTATAAGTCAAAAAAAAAAAAAAAAACACTAAAAAATTCACAACATCACATTTTAAAATTTATTAATATTTCACCTTATATTTTATTTATTTTCATTGATTTGGAATTTTATATATATGCACGTATCAATTCATTAATTTATTTATTTTAAATCAAATTATTTAATAAATTTTTTGCGTAGACTTTAAGACTCCGTTTGGCAAGAGCTAAACGGGATTTTTTTGGCTATTTTAGCTACAAAAGACAAAATAGGCTATTTTAACCACAAAAAATAAAATATCACCTCTAACCCATAATCATTACATTATTCTCTCACAAAAAAAGTCAAAAAAGTCAAAAAGTCAAAAAATCATTCCCAAACCAAACTTTTTAGCCCAGGCTAAAAGAGCAAAAAAAGTCAAAAGCCAAAAAGACAACCCACTTCCCAAACGGAGGCTAAATTTATTTATCTCTTTTCCTGCTTTTGGGTTGAAGTTTTGAAGAGCGATGACCCACCCGACCCATGTCTCCGCCGCCAGACCATCCTTTACTTCTTTTCTCACTTTTTTTTTTTAAAAGGTAAATTACAAATACATCATCTCAGATTTACTTAAAATACGAATTATCTCTTATAATTTAAAAAATTACAAATATCTCTCTGTCATAATTTTTTAATTAACAGAATTAATTAAAAAAGTGAAATTTCTAACTGTTCGCCTATACAATAATAAAATTATTTGAAATATTAATTAAAATAAAATTTTAATATTATCAAAAACTATTAATTAACTTGATGATTTATTAACAAAATTACCTATTTGTTATGAAATTAAAAACTTTAGGGACATAATGTAATTTTTAGAACTACATACAATAATTTATAATTTAAATAAATGTTAGGAGGTGTGTCTATAATTTATTTATTTTTATTATTATTCAACTCTACTTCTTTTCTCACACTATCGTATCTTCTGTGTCCTCGCAATCCATCTCTTAAATGGCTCCAAAGGGTTTTCAATTTCCATAGTGGTCCATAGTGGTGGGAAAAAATAATTCTATGATTTTAAAAAATAAATATGTGAATTATGTATGTTTTTAGGTTATGTTTGTATAATCAAAGTGTCTAGACCGGTAATAAATATAGAATTATGTATGTTTGTAGATTATGTTTGTATAATCAAAGTGTCTAGACTGGTAATAAATATAGCATATAAGGCGACAGTAATGATTCAAAATACTAATTTTTGTGTTCTAATGGAGCAATGATGACGTGATAAGAAAAAAAAACCAAGACCAAAACATTACATTACAATAAGTGGGATTCACTGTCAGCTCATTAAAACTGATTTTAAAGCTCAATAATTAGAGTTTCAAAGCATTTTTTATAAGATAATTAAGGTAGCATCCACAAATACTATCTTATAATTGCTTTTTATGTCTGGTCTATGACCGTAAATGCATCTTATGTTTCCTAAAAAAGAAGAAAATAAAATTATTAATTAATAAATTATATTTATTGTAAATATAGCTCACATTTTACAAATTTTAAATTTATATTAGAAAAATTTATCTATAAATCTCATTTTGAGTAATGGTGATCCATTTAGTTCCAAGATTTTTTTTATAAACCAATTTGTCCTGTTGATTTTAGAAAAATAGATTTAATATATTATTTGAAAATTGAATTTACGATTATACCCTTATTTTTATTATATTTCCTTCTTTTTTTTTCTTTTGTGCTAGAAAAATAAAGTACACAATTAATGAGAATCAAATTTGGAATGAATTTTTATATGAGAATCTTTTTTATTTGGAAAACATTTCAAAAGGAGTACATTCAAACATTCCAAAATAATATGTAATTCTTTAAACATTTCAAAAAGAGCACAAAAACTCCTTAATAAGTTCTGGACAAATGTATAATTTCAGATTGTAACACTCCAATAACACTCAAACATGACACTCTAATGTAACATTAAAAAAAAAAAAAAATTGTGTATTTTTTTCCAAATATAACACTCCAATTTAATACTAAAAAAAATTCTTAGTATAACACTCTAATAGAACACACAAAAAAACTCATTAGTGTACTTTTCCTAAATGTAACACTTCAATTTAACGCTTCAAAAAAACTCCTTAATGTAACACTTTAATCTAACACACAAAAAAACTCCTTAGTGTAACACTCTAATACAACACATACAAAAATTTCTTAGTGTACTTTTCTCAAACGTAATACTCTAATATAACACTCTAAAAACACTCATTGGTAAGAAGTACAACTAAAAAGTCTTTAGTAAAACTTACTAAGGATGTTTTACTAAGGATAAGGGATTTTTCAAACCATTTTAATAGGAATACAAAAATTTCTTAGTAAGTTTTGGAGCAAATGTATAATTTCAAACTATGAGTGTTACGTTTAGAAGGAAAAAAAAAAAGTACATTAATGAGTTTTTAGTGTTTTTTGTGTTACTTGGAGCATGTTACATTGAAATGTTATGTTTGAAATTATATTGATTGGAGTATTATGTTTGGAAAAAGTATACTAATGAATTTTTTTTGTGTTACATTTGGAAAAAGTGCACTGAGAATTTTTTTTGAGTGTTACATTATTATGTTTGGGAAAAGTACACAAAGGAATCTTTTTTTTAGTGTTACGTTGTTACATTTAGAAAAAGTACACAAATGAGTTTTTTAGTTTGTTACATTAGAATGTTACATTTTTTGAATATTACATTAGAGTGTTACGTTTTTGTTCGTAATGTGAGATTTGTTCTAGAAGGAAGAAAAATCCAAAATTTTTGTATTACATATTACCCAAATGTGTAATTTTACATTTAGAGAAACTCACTTTTATTCCTGAAAAATTAAACCAAAACATATAAGTGACTACTCTTTTTTGTAATTTCTACTTTAATGAAACCTTTGTGTTCATAAGAAAAAATGGAGGACTAAACAGTTCATAAGATTACATTTTGAAATTTATTGGTGCTCACCCGTTGTATTATACACTTATTTTTTAAAATAAAATTTAAAATTATATTTTTATAATGCGTAACATTTTTAGGTGACCAATTAATAGGTTTAAGGATAACGTGTTCATACTACCAACGGGAACAGAATTAGAATTTCATCACCGATGGAACTAGAAAATGAATAATATTGTTTCATTATATATACAAACATATATGTATGTACAATATACAATATGTAAGTTATATATATACACATAAAAAAAATTAAATACTATGGGGACATATTTTTGGGTAGTCCACGTGGCCGAGGTTGTTAGCCGAGGTGCCACGTAGGCGAACCATGATGCCGAGATATGGTGTGATAATATCGGAATCTGATATATTTGGATAGAGGACTAGAGTCCTAGATTGGGAGGGGACTTCAGTTTGGATAAAGGTAAGACTCTTTGAGAGTTAATCACAATCCTACTGGGAGTCTAAGATTAGCAGTCATCCAGAGTCCATTGAAGCAATGCTTCTATTGGGACTAGGTTTGTATTACCTATAAAAGGAAAGCACATTCATGAGTCTAAGGTATGCTTTTTATGCTCTGTCTAGTGAGTTAAGTACTATTGGTTATCTTTGAAAGATATTTTACTGACTTGATCATCGGAGTGCCCCCGGGTGAACGAATCACTGTGGGATTCTTATATTTTTGTGACAGGTTGTTCGGGCTTAATCTATTCTGTCAGTGCTCTTCAGCTGAGTTTTCCCTTTTGGTTGTGTGGTTGGAAATCAACACTCACAATTTGGCGCCGTCTGTGGGAACTTAAGGAGAATAGATGGCCAACAACGAGCAGGAAGAAAAGATTGGGGACGACATCCCTAGCGGGGGTGGTAAACTTGCCAATCTAAACGTGGAAGAAGAAAACCGTAATGAAGGAGCACGGGATCAAAATCCCGGGGAGAATAATATCGGCCAAAAGGGAGACGCACCGAAGAAAGTAGGCCGAGATAAGTACTACCGTAAAAGCAACCTTCAGGTATGGAAGGACAGATGTTGGAGAAAAAATGAGAAAATTGAAAGACATGGCAAATAAATTAACAGATCTACAAACAGTGGTCAACCTCATGATGCAGAACAACGTGATGCAACCGACATCCCTATTACAAGACATGCCGGCACTAGTAACCAAAACTGGTGCCCAGAAAACAAGATCTCGGTCTAGATGAGTAGGTCCAAAAAGACAAGAGCTCAGCCTAAGTGAACAGATCCCGGATTCCAGATCCCGAATCCCAGATCCTAGAAAACAAGATCTCGGCCTAGATGAGTAGGTCCGAGGAGACAAGAGCTCAGTCTAAGTGAGCAAATCCCGGATCCCGGATCCCAGATCCTAGAAGACAAGATCTCATCCTAGAAGATTAGGTCCGAGAAGACAAGAGCTCAACCTAAGTGAGCAGATCCCGAATTTTAGATCTCGAATCCCGGATTCCAGTACTTGACGATGTTTCTAAGCGAAACATGACAAATAACTTAGACTTATTATATGACAGAGTTGAATTATACTTGCATATAATAGAGTTGAACTAAGTTGGAGATGTTTCTAAGCGAAACATGACGAATAACTTAGACTTATTATATGGCAGAGTTGAATTATACTTGCATATAATAAAGTTGAACTAAGTTGGCGATGTTTCTAAGTGAAACATGACGAATAATTTAGACTCATTATATGGCAGAGTTGAATTATACTTGCATATAATAGAGTTGAACTAAGTTGACAATATTTCTAATTGAAACATGACGAATAAACTTAGACTTATTATATGGCAAAGTTCCTACTTGCATATAATAGAGTTGAACTAAGTTAAATCAACTTGAACTTGCCATATCGGCAGAGTTAGACACATATTGGAATTAGATGCATATCAGTCAGATTAACAAAAAGACCAAGGTTGGTAACCTCGGCCAGTCTTTGTTTGAATCTGACATCGACGACAAGGTTAAAGCCACATGCTTAATGAGAACTCAAGTGAAACTTAAGTTCACATTAGGGGGGCAGAGGGCTAGAGAATGATGCTTGAGAGTTAAAATTTACAAGCTAAGATTGGTTTAACACTTGTTGAAATTTTAAGAAAAATTTATAAGTTGAAGTTAAGCCGAGGTTATGTCAAAGGAAGATTGGTTTAACACTTGTTAAAATTTTAAGAAAAATTTACAAGTTGAAATTAAACCGAGGTTATGTCAAAGGAAGATTGGTTTAACACTTGTTGAAATTTTAAGAAAAATTTACAAGTTAAAGTTAAGCTGAGGTTATGTTAAAGGAAGTTGGTTTAACACTTGTTGAAATTTTAAGAAAAGTTTACAAATTGAAGTTAACCCAAGGTTATGTTAAAATAATAGAAGACAGAGGTCTTGATAAGTAAAGAGTGAAGTGGCAAGTTGTAAATAACACTTGTGAAAATATTATGATAAATATTTTTAAGTGTTAGGTCAAAGTCGAGATAAAACTGCTAGTGGGTATAGCCGAAGTATTCCGCACCGAGAAGATTACACAGTTAAGGTGTACATTGAAGACATGCAAAATATTCTAAGTATGAAAACATGCAAAGCATAGAAGAAAAACGGTAAGCATACATGATGAAAGCAATATTCAACACTTAGAAGAAAATAGAAGGCTTGGATTGAAAAGGGATAGCTTGTTCAAATACATAAACAAGCACATCGGTCTGACAAAACAGATACTGTTCAAAACAGAGAAGAAAATTATAAAGAAAAAGGTACAATGGAAAGAAAAATTCCTAAGTACTAGGATCTTGTGCATTAATCTCAGACTATTCAACCTCGGCTGTTGGCATTGTTTCGTTCTCGGCAGACAGCTAGGCAGACTTCTCGGCTGTGATTTCGGCATTGATTTCTAGAAGAGTCTGGTCCAGGCTTTTTGCAGCGGCAGTGATCTCGATTTCAGAAGTGTCGGCCTTCTTTGGTGAGGTATTCTTGAAGACCTCATCCTCGTCCTCCCCAATCAAGTCCAGGACTTGATCATTTAGAGTAGAGGACTTGGCCCCAACAACAGAGTAGGGGACTTGACCTCAGCAACAGCTTTAGATTCTTTCTCGGCAACCTCAGCCTTGGCCTCTTCCTTGTCTCTGGCCTCCTCATCGTCAGCTTCTTCTACTTCATTGGCCTCATCCTCAGATTGATTGGGAGAGGAAGGAAAAGGGACATTGAGCTGACCCATATCACGGAGGGGAGAGTTCTCAGGGACAAACATCTTTTTGAGGGCTGTCATCCAGTCAAGATAGTAGCCTTTGTTGCAGGGCATGTTGACTTGTTCTTTCAGCCTTAACAATGGCCTCGGCTTTGGCAATAATAACTTGGTCCACTTGCTTCATGTGCTTCTCTTTTGAGATATTGAGTTGCTGAAGGCATGAGTATGTCAGATTGACTATAAGGAGATGGAGTGGATTGCACAGTTATGACATCAGGGATGTCAACAAGAAGGTCTTCTACGACAAGAGTTCGGCGAGACATGTCGTCGTTGGTTACGACGATGGTTACTCACAGATAAGGCGATTGAAAAATTATCAAAGTCTAAGGCTGGAAGCTTAGGACCTCGGTGTTTCCTGTTCCTGGTTCTAGCTGCAAGATTGTCGCTATGTCGATGTTTGCACTGCCATTGAAATGATGGGTTGATACATGGAGCAGTGATGATGAAGTGCTTGGCTGCTAGTCTGGTTCAGCTAATAGAGTTTGAACCTGGGGCATGAATGGATTATTCATGGCAATGAATGCTTCAAGAACAACGATGATGGTTTACAGAGGCAAAAAGAGAGAGTCTGGGGACACAGATAGAGGCAAAATAAAAAAGATGGCAAAAAGTTATGATTTCGAGTCCTTAAGCGACGTACTCGTGTTGATGTTAGACGACTGGGGGCAAAACTGATGCAACACGATGGAGACATGATTAGTATGCTCCAATATGATGATGATCTTGATTGAGAAGTGCGATCTCAGTTGAGATGATCTCGGTAGAGGTGATGATCTCGGTTAAGATGATGATCTCGGTTGACATGATGATTTCAGTTGAGATGTTGAATTTGGATGGGAGCAGAACTTGTTTATTCTTGGTTTCTTATGAGATGATACTAGGATCTTGATGTTCTTGAACTAGCAAGTCATGATGGTTCTTGATTCTTGATTCTTGACGAGTGGACATATGAGTCCTTATTTCTTGGTGTCGACAAGTCACGATCTCGGTCGGAGGAGTACATGTATAGGTTTCATCACCTCAGTTTGCCGAGGTAATAGAACCTAGGGGGCAGTTGTGGGGACATATTTTTGGGTAGTCCACGTGGCCGAGGTTGTTAGCTGAAGTGCCACGTGGACGGACCATGATGCCGACATATGGTGCGATGATACTAGAATCTGAGATATTTGGATAGAGAACTAGAGTCCTAGATTGGGAGATAACTTCAATTTGGATAAATATAAGACTCTTAGAGAGTTAATCCCAATCCTACTGGGAGTCCAAGATTAGCAGTAATCCAGAGTCCATTGAAGCAAGGCTTCTATTGGGACTAGGTTTGTGTTAGCTATAAAAGGGAGGCACCCTCATGAGTCTAAGGTATGCTTTTTATGCTCTGTCTAGTGAGTTAAGCACTATTGGTTATCTTTGAGAGATATTTTACTGACTTGATCGTTGGAGTGCCCCCTGGTGGACGAACCACCGCGGGATTCTTATATTTCTGTGACAAGTTGTTCGGGCTTAATCTATTCTGCCAGTGCTCTCCAGCTGAGTTCTCATTTTTGGTTGTGTGGTCGGAAATCAATACCTACAAATACTATAGAAATAATTTCTAATAGGATGGAGAATTTTTTTTGACAGAAACTAAAAAGAGAATGTAAGATAAGAGAATATGAGATATATGTTTTTTTATACTAAAAGGTCATTTTATTTATGAAATAAGATATATATATTTTTAAAAGTACTATAGTAAACAAAATTTTTCACAGAAACAGGGGGTTATGTTCCTCATAATTTTCTCCTATTTCTATCTCTGACCACCAGAAGTGGTAATAGGGTGGAAATATGCCTTCTTTCCACACAGTTGGGCAAGGCTCGACTCTTGAGAACGTGACTAACGGTCAATTTTTTAAACAGTAAAACCAATTGCGCTGTGTTCTAATCGTGACTTTACTTTCTGTGCTAAAAATAAGTGCATTCATCAATAGTAGATCCCTTTCTTTAAATTAGATTAAATCTGATGAATAACTAATCATTTCAAAATCAAAATCTACAGATATTATGATATCCTCACATGGGGTCAATGTTTTAATCAACAATGATAGAGACCACTAATTTTAGAGCTCTAAAAAGACCACTAATGACATGACACTCAATAAAAAAAGAAAAAAAATACAACACCAAGGCCAAAACATCAAATCATTCCTGGTGAAGCCCACTGTCACATCATTAGTGATAGCACTAATTAGTGCTCTCACTCATTTTCCATGTTTTAATATCGCAAAGAAAAAAATAGTGGGCTTGTTTGGTTTGTTTTTGGTAGAGTAGTTTTTGAAAATTATTTTAGGAAGAGAGTTTAGAAATTTTTTTGGTTTGTTTGGTTGTGTATTTTGAAAGTAATTTTGGAGTTTGGGAGTTTGTAATGATTTGATATTTTGTTATAATTGAGTAGATGTGTATGAGAGAAAAAATGATTGAAAATGAGAGAGGAGAGAAAAAAAGTGATTGATTGATAGGTAAGAGAAAAAAAATGATTTTAAAAAATTTACAAATCAAACAAATTTTTTAAATTTTTTTTTCCAAAATCACTCTAGAAATTCAAACCAAACATGACCAGTATGTTCATGAATTGCGTTCGGAAACGAGGGCACATTCAAACTATCTTGTTAATATCTTACCTCCAATCTGTAAGGTTTTTTTTGTCGTCTTTCTTTAAATTTGTCAAAGATTTTTTTATATTCTGGTCAGCACTTTCAACTAGCTCAGAAGAGTCGGACTCGTTCCAATCCACAAGCCCCAAGTTTCTCTACTTCTTTGGCTCAGCTCTCCCTCAGGAATCGATCAAACAAACTTCCAAATCACTCCCCAACCCCCTCTTCTCTCTCTCCTCTGTCTTATGGGTTGGTTATGGTCGTTTGTGCTTCTCCCTCTTCTGTTCCATGTCCCCACATCTCTATCCTCACTCACTTCCGATCTCTTCGACAGTTGGTGCAAAAACCATGGAAAGACATACTCTTCCGAGCAAGAAAAGCTTTACAGACTCAAAGTGTTCCAAGAAAACTATGACTTTGTTTCCCATCACAATACCATGCCCAATTCCACTTATACCCTCTCACTCAACGCCTTTGCTGATCTTACCCACCATGAATTCAAGGCCTCTCGCTTGGGTCTCTCCTCCAGTGATTTGAGTACATTCAATTTCAAGCCATCAATTGATGAGTCCAGTGATGTTCTTTTCGACGTGCCTTCTTCGGTAGATTGGAGGAAGAGTGGGGTTGTCACGGGTGTCAAAGATCAGGGCAGTTGTGGTATCTGAGTATTTCTCTAATCTTGAATTTCTTTGCTTTTTTTCATTGCTATATAAAAATGTGTATGTGTGCATGATCTGATTTGAATACCAATACCCATATGAAATTTTGTGATTTATTTTAAGAGGAAACACATTTTGACTCTCATCAATTAAGCATCAAACAGTTTCCATTGCATTCATAAAACCTAACTTTTTTGCGGTCTTTTCTTTTCGTGAGGTAAAGTACACTTTGCTCCCTTGAGTTCCAATGAGAACGAAGATTATGCAGAGCTTACAGGGAGAAGAGAGAAAGAGGTTGGAATTTGGGTTTTGGGTTTGGGTCTAAATATGTATAATAATGTATACTTGTGTAATTTTGAACTGCCCTTGGTTGTTGAAGCATTAGGGGCTAAAGTGGGGGAAAGGCCAAAGTAAGAAAACATTTAGAACTTTTAAGGGAGCCAGGGTTTTGTGTGTGTAGATTTATGTGTGGTTTGACAAATGTAGCTTTGCTGATGCCCCAGATGAAAGAGAACTGAACAACTCTCTGCATCTTTTCGTTTACAGTGGCAAACATATGTGTTTGATAAATGGGTTAAAAGGGATTTGGAAATGCATAATGACAAAAATATTAAGGGTCCATCATTTAGATATCTATTTTAAGATTATTATGATTCTATGCTAGCATCGGATTACTGACTTGATGTGGTGGCAGAAACACAAAGCCTATGTTTGGGAAGTTGGGTTTGAAGATTTTTTTGATTAAAATAGTCACAAAAAATAAAATAAGTTTTTTAATCTAATAAGACAAAATATCACATCTAACTCATAATCATTACATTCTTTCTCTCACAAAAAAATTAAAAAATGCCAAAAATCCTTCTCAAACCAGGCTTTTTAGCCTTAGGCTAAAACAGCCAAAAAAGTAAAAAAGCCAACCCACTTTCCAAACGAAACCAAATTGACCTGAAAAAAGTAGTGCACTTTTACCCAGGTGGTTCTTTGAGAGAAGAATCTTACTGATGCATAAATGTGCTATACATTATGAATAGCTAATAAGTTCGCTTGGTAGCCAGAGTCTATTACAGGGACGTTGAGCGAGAAGCTTTGGCTTGTAGATGTAACAAAATTGGGGTGTTCTGACAAGTATGTATTGGCTTGTAGATTGGTATGCAAGGATGCAAATCATACAAGACAACCTATACATTCCTTTATTGAAAATAGTTTCTTCTTTGGTTCTTGTCACAGATGCATCGTTTAAATTAGGATTTACTAAGTATCATACCATAGGAATGGATCATATATGATTTTAGTGGAAAAGAAATTTAAGTTTGTTTTGGAGCCCGCTTGGTCAAGTATTGACTTCTAACCTTAACTTTTTCAACAAAGCTCATTTGGATTTGATTATTGTCAAGTTCTTTCGTCAATTTCGCATTTTTTGGGGATAGGCTCTATGATTGCCTTTTGTGGACGATTGAGGGCTAGCGGGCTAGTTGTGGGAAACCCTTTGGGGAAGTACAGTAGGTGCTCAGACGATGGAGGACCAGATGCCGATTGCAAGGCTTGCAAAAGTGGTCGGGTCTGCTCCTCAAGTATGAGATGGTACAAAACACACCACATGTCTTTGTCATGGTCTGAAGTTGTCTTATGGATCTTTCTCAATCTCTAAGACTGGTTAAGGTGCAAGTCCCCTGAGGAAGGGAAACAAAGACAAACCACATATCTTTGGAGGTCGTCACTTGCTGGCCCATGGTGGTGTCGCCAACCCTGAGGGGTCCTTAGGCCTTGCTCTTGTCCTAGGCTGGTGTGAGAGCATCATAGTGCTTTTTTGAGGTAATTAGAGATAACTTTGGAGATGAAGGATTGATGCATAGGAGAAACACACTCGAGTGACACTGTCAAAACCAGAGTATTGAGCATGTCATCATGAGCAAGAGAGTGACGTGCTTGAGCACAGGGCTAACGGGGTGCTTCAAGTGTGTCCAGGAGAGCTGACAAGAATAGAGGTCTCTGGCATCTAGGCTCTAGCTTAGGGCACCATATATGTTAGCTTCGGCTGCCGCCTTGACACCAAATAGCATACGAAGATATGTGTGAGGCAGACACATGGATCCAAAGTCGATGAAGATAGTGATGTGCCGATAATGTGGCATGCCATGTTCTAGATCTAGACACGTGTACCCACACCTCCTAATATGAGGAGCTCAAACCTTTCTATGCCGCGAAACTGCAATGTCACACCTTAGCTAGCTTAGCCTAACACACCCGGCTGTTGCTTATTTTCATGGTACACAGGCCTCGGGTTTCACTACGGATCATTGTGAGTAAATGTTGGCTGCATAATTACATTTTATCAACACTCAACTGAAAATTCTTCTAATAGTTTTATGTTGAAGTTATACCAAACAGTGATTTACTTCATTTTGAGATGTTCATAAGCCATTGCAATATCTATGTAACTGCTTATCAAATTGTTGCTGCAGCTAATTTTTGTGGAAGTCAAGAGTTAATTGTTGGTGGTGTTGATGTTTTTCCAGGTGCTTGTTGGGCATTTTCAGCTACAGGAGCAATAGAAGGCATTAATAAAATTGTTACTGGATCTCTTGTCTGCCTCTCTGAACAAGAGTTGGTTGATTGTGACAGATCTTACAATAGCGGATGCGAGGGCGGGCTCATGGATTATGCATATCAATTTGTTGTACAAAATCATGGGATTGACACTGAGGAAGATTACCCCTATCAAGGTGCGGGAAGGTCATGCAACAAGGAAAAGGTAGAAAACTTCAACATTTGAAATATTACTGAGAGTTTAAATTCATTCTCTATTATGTTAAATTTGTGCCTATTTACAATGCCAGCTAAAACGACATGTTGTAACCATTGATGGTTATACTGATGTTCCCCCAAACAACGAGAAACGCCTACTACAGGCTGTGGCAACTCAACCTGTAAGTGTAGGTGTATGTGGCAGTGAGAGAGGATTTCAATTGTACTCCAAGGTTGGTTGGTCCTTGTATTGAATTTCAATATCGTCGTATTTTTATCTTAAATTTAAAAAATGTTTGGATTTGATCTTTAGATAATTACTGTAACAGGGGATATTTACCGGTCCCTGCTCAACTGCCCTTGATCATGCGGTACTAATTGTTGGATATGGTTCGGAAAACGGAGTTGATTACTGGATCCTTAAGAATTCTTGGGGATCACATTGGGGAACGAACGGTTATATGCAGATGCTACGAAACAGCGGGAATTCTCAAGGAGTTTGTGGGATCAATACACTAGCTTCATACCCGGTTAAGACTAACCCAAATCCACCACCCCCACCTACCCCCGGTCCAACTAAATGTAATATTTTCACCAGTTGTTCGCAAGGTGAAACCTGCTGCTGTGCATCACGAGTTCTTGGCGTATGCTTTTCTTGGAAATGTTGTGAGTTGGATTCTGCAGTGTGTTGCAAGGACCACCGTCACTGTTGCCCTCACGATTATCCGATTTGTGATACTCGAAGGAAGCAGTGCCTCAAGGTTTGCAATGAGTTCTTCCATTGCTTTTTTTCTGTTCCTTTTTCTTTCTTCACCAAAAAATAAATAATATTAAGCATACTATAATATGATTGCAGCAAACTGGCAATGGTACGATGGTGAAAGGGCTCGAGAAGAAAGGCTTTTTTGGTAGGTCAGATGGATGGGGTTCGCTTTTTCGGGTTTGGAATATGTAGAAGTGCTGCCATCTGCAACAGTGAGTGAATTTTTTTTTTGAACCATACTCCTGTTACCAGTTGTATGGTCTGCCACAGAAAGAAATGACCCAGGATTCAAGCATGGAAGTACTTATTATTTTTATTATTGTAATTTATGGTTCAATGATACTATTGAAAAAATACCTGATTCTGGTGTAATTTTGCTTTTCTAGCGTGAATATATAAATGATACTAAATTCTGCATAAACAAGCATTGGTATTTTGTAGTATTTCAAACTATAGTAGTAGAAATTTCTACTTCAATTTCGCAAGTAATATGCTTGAACTCTTCTTATATTACAATTTGGATCATCGACATGGGACCATGGTAGACTCCATGAGCCTCTCAAATTCTCTTAAATTCAGATTTAGATTCATTTTTGTATTCACAACTTTGAGAACAGATACTGCAACTTTTTGTGAGCACAAAGTTGATCCAATGATCGGTCAATGAGTTAATGAGAGCCTTTTGAGGCCTTAAAACTCATGTTCTTCCATTCATAGTATTGACTCGGCTATTTTAAACTTACTGAGCTGAAAAGGTATGTCTAATGGAGTTCGAAAAACAAAAATGAAAATAAGCTTTGCCAGCTCAATTATAAGCAGACTTGTTTGGTGAAATTGATCACATAAGCCAATGAAGGCCTCAAATTTATTTTCATAGGGCTACAAATTGCAGAGCAGCTCAAATCCTCCACGAGTACTAGGCATATTTGAGATGTGGGTTGATTTTTTAACTATTTGAGTTTGAGATTAAAAAGTCTCATTTGGAATAAGCTTTTTAATTTTTTTGACTTTTGTAAGAGAAAAAATAAAATAATTGTGATTTAGATGTAACGTTTTGTCTTATTAGGCTAAAAAGTCTACTTTGTCTTTTTGTAACTATTTTAGCCAAAAAGCATTCGTTTAGGATGTGGATTAGCTTTTTAACTTTTTGGATAAAAATCTCGTTTGGGATATAGACTTTTTGACTTTCTTGGCTTTTATGAGAGAAAAAATAAAATGATTATTATTTGAATGTGACATTTTGTCTAGCTAAAAAGCCTATTTTGTCCTTTTGTGACTATTTTAACTAAAAAGTCTTGTGCCAAACAAAGGCTAAATGGGAATAAATAACTAATAGTTTCTACACTGCATTATGAAACATCAGCTAAAAACCAATAGCTTATCTTCTCCCTGGAAGCCTGAAACCTTATTATACCCACTGAAACTGCTTGAGCCCAAACAGCACCCAACAGAGTCTGTTGACAACAAAGTTTAAACTAAGCGTGTAGCCTTGTAAAATCCAATCAATCAGGATCACTATCTCCATTCCTATTTTAAAGAAAAACAGATGATATTCATTTTCCAGTGTCATGAAATAAACATCAGCCTTACATAGATCCATGAAGAGCAACCTCCAGCTAAGGCAGAAGAACAAATTTAAGTGCGTGAATAGCTGAAGAAAAAAGCACTCAGTGCCAGAATTTACTGTACAATTATTGTTACCCCTAAAATTGGGTATAACGAACCTTCTGGATCCACTAGACCATCAAGCCCCCAGAAAACATGGGTGGAATCCCTAAATAAAAAATATACCCAAACTTCTAAACGAAACTATAAAAAGCAATCAATTAAAATTACTAGCATGATTCATGAATTTTTCACCATATAAAAAAGGAGAAGAAGTAATGCCTTAATTTTTTTATTTTAGTTTTAAAAAATGTAAGAACACCAAGCATAAGCCACTTCAGACAATTTAAAAAAATTAAAATTAAGAGCTAACACCACAACCTACCGTTAATTTGGACCTCAAGTGAACTGCTGAAATAACAAACTTGAAAATATATCTTGCAGAAATCACAATCTGTTCAATGCATGCCTTTTCAAAGCTAGTTCCACACTTCTCAAACTCAATTCAACCGACCAACAATGCCATGTTTGATGGAACCTACACAAAATCTAGTTGTAGACATGTCAAATTAAATTTGCCCACAGCAAAGTGATACAACACGGACATGAGAAGCATCATGAGTTTATGAATCAAATCTGGGGCTAAATTTGGTGCAAGAAGAAAGAAAGACAGGAGGGGTGTGCATAATCTTTCAAGGAGACTATTTGTTCTGCAAATGCTCTTCTTGTTTTGAACATGCTCAAATTTCTTTCCTTTTATAGTACAGGGCTCTGCCTTCTAGTACCATGTGATAACCAAGTGATACCTCCCTATTAATAAATTTTTAAATAGATTGTTAGAACAATTCCAAGTGAGCTAAAAGTTGGGACTATTAACTACTGAAATAAATTTACAACGTAAATGTGAAGACTATGAAATTGCACTCTGATGGCTCCTATGTGAGAACTATTGAATTACCAGCAAGTAAAACCTACATTTTTGAGACTAGGGAAAGTTATTACCTCATCAACTATCCAATTAATCATGTGATAACTCTATGTAAGATTCATACTTTCTCAAACAACAAGACCTATACATCAATCTGGTATCATACCTAATGAGCATATGTTTTGCAGAGACAGGATTTGCGTTGATAGTTTTTAACCATGTGTAGTATCATGTTTCATGCCTAATAAAACCAAAAACTAAGATACTACTATGTGGTGTGCCAGTATCTTTTTTCCTAATGGGTAATGTATGTCCATCGCAACTGCCCAAAAGGTGAAAGTCATGCAAGATTTCCATTAACCCACTTCTAAGGTAGTGCAACATTTAATAGTAGTGTAGGATAGGTATATAGGAAGAGTAATTTGATTGTGGTGATTCAAACACCAGCACCCTATTCTCCCAAAATTTTCCTAATATTGCAACTTCAATGCATGCGAACTAGTAAACCCTATTTGATTTCTTCAACACCGGAATGGGTTTACAACAAATTTACACACTATGAGAAAGTAATATTAGTGGCATATACATACAAGCATCTGATGATATTGCAACCCATTTGGACATGTAAAATAGAACTAAAAAATAGAGAAGTAAACCAAATTAAAGCATCAAAATTTACAATTCACAAATCATTGTAGTGTGAGAGATACACAAAGAAAGAGTAAGCATTCAATACCTATCATTTTCTCATTATACTCTACCTCTTCATTCTCTTTACTATTCAATCACCAAGGAGACACACATATTCCCCCCTCTCATCCCTCGTTTGGTCACGAAGACGGAAACACATCTTTCACTGCAGACGCTGCAGTCAAGTAATTAAGCGTATTCCTCAAAGTCTCTTTCTCTCTCTTCAATCTGATCGATGTATCCTCCAATTCAAGCAACGCCTGCTGCTCTCTCGGCGCGCCTTCGAAAGTACTCCCAACGAAGAACGAAAATGGAGTCGGAAACAAATTCCTGCGCAAGTCCTGAACTTCCTTCTCAGGCTTCCCATTCAATCGATTGGACAATCGAATCACATCTTTCATATAAGTCTCCACCTCATTGGCCAGAGCATCCAAATCCTCCTCGCCGTCGCCGGAGGGCCGGTCCTCCAACCACGCCACCTCCGCCACCAAATACGGCTTAGTCCGAACCAGTCTAGTGACTCGGAACCGCTCCTGACCTTTACAAATCAAAAAGAAGCGATCGTCGACGAGCCTCTCGTGCTTGACGACCTCGCCGACGCAGCCTACGTCGGTGGTTCCGGTGGCGGTGTCGGAGTATATAACGCCGAATCGGAGATCGGTCTGGAGGAGAGTGTGCATCATCATACGGTACCGGAATTCGAAGATTTGTAAGGGGAGGATTGCGCCGGGGAAGAGCACCAGAGGGAGAGGGAAGAGAGGGAGCTCGATTACGTCGTCGGATTTGGGGGAGCCGGTGTGGTGCTTCTCGGAGAAGGAGGAGGCGGAGCAGCGGAGGAAATTAGGTTTCCGGCGGCGGTGGTGGCGGAGCAGAGAGGGTGTTGAGGAGAGAGATCTAGGTGTAGGGTTTAAGGAATTGGGGTTTAAGTAGGGTTTGGGAGTGAAAGATGAAGAAGATGGAGAAGGGAGGAGTTGAGGAAGAGCCATTAGAGTAGAAAGAGAAAGAGAGAGAGAGATATTAGAGAGAGAAAGTGGGCATTGTGGAAAGAGAAGAATGAGAATCGTAGTTCATTCCCATAAATCTGGTGGTTTAGAGGGATGAGTGAGAGATATGCTGTGGATAATACAGAGAGAGAGAGAGAGAGAGAAAGAAGGGTGTTTGAGTGATTGTGGTGTACAAGTTCACACGTGGAAATGTTTGTCTGTTGAGACTTATGTGGCACGTGCTTACAATTCCATTATTCCACTGTTTGGGTGGTGTTCATTGTCCCCCATGCTCACTTTCAAGTTTCCATCATCTTCATTATATATATATATATATATAGTTCAATTCTTGTTTTTTTCTTCTTTGTTGTGGTGAAGCTCTTTGAGTTTATTTATTTATTATTTTTTTTCATCAGCAAAAAAGTTTGTGGTGGAGTTGTCTTGCTCAAATTTGATTTGATTATGTGTAAAGAAATTGTAATCCCGTGAAAAAAGATTTGGACTTTTTTCCTCTCAAAAGCGACCAGTCTGGGCTTTGCCCATCTAATGTTCTGGATATATAGTTAGGCTATCTTGTGATCGGGCTGGGCTTTGCCCAACTAATTTTCTGGATATGTAAGATAGTTTCAGGCTAAAGTATTTTAACTATGAATTCGCTTTTAAATCATCAAACACATTATTTTATGACTACATTTACCTGTTAAATTAAATTTAATGGGATTATGAGTACAGTAAGGCCATGTTTGTTTGAGTGGACATGAGCTTGGGATTGGACTAATAGTCCAATAAAATTATTAATCCAATGTTTGGTTAAACAATTGAAGTAGGGAATAATTATTTTAAACTTGATTATTAGTTAAGATAGGATATATAATCCAACGAATTCGTAATCTTAGGACTATTAGTCATGGGAATGCTAATCCAGTCCGCCCAAACAAACATGGCCTAAGATTACTAAAAGAAATTATTAGTGATAGTATTATGTTCAAGTTGTAAAATAAATTGAGTTTGTTTGTAATAATATTAATTGATTGAGATTAAATTATAAAATTATGTAAAAACACTCATTATATAAAATGTGATTTTTTTTTTTAAAGTGAATGATAATATAATTTTTTCACATCTAATCTCATTACTAGTAAATCCAAGTCCTATGGAATAGCTAATCCTTTCCTTGGAATGATTTTATATTCAATATTACTTTTTTCAAATGAGTAATAATGATATACACCCCAAAAGTTTTACCAATTTTTTTTTACTAAATGTCTTACATAGGTATGGGACTCACATAGGACCCACATGGTGTGAATTCCACACAATCCAATTTTCTCCTCTTAAACCCATAAACAAACATGGCTATATGTGAAAACCATAGATCTTAGGGAACTAAAATGAATAACCCAATTGATTATGACTTACAGTTCAAATTTAAGACATAATCGCAAGTTTAATTCCGTCTTTGATTGATACAGAGAGATTCACAATTCTAAGATCATTTACCGTTGTCATCGCCGAAAAATGACGGTTCGCCGTTTTGCAAACCTCAGATCTTAGATCCTTCACTCTCTCTCTCTTTGGTTCTAACGATTCGTGTTCTCTGTGTGTGTGTCACTCATCATTTATACTCCATCTCTCTCTCTCTTTCTTCTTCTTCTTCTTCTCATGATGTTCTGTTTTCGAACTCTGACTCCCTATCTCTCTCTTTTCTTCTCATGATGCTCTGTTCTTCAGACAATAAAATTTTACTCTACTTCATGATCCAACCCTCTCTTGTAAAGCCATCCTCACAATGTGTTTCAGAGTAAAATTTACTTTGATTCAAAATAAAATTTTACTATCGTTAAGCAGATTAGCATGTCGTTAATCAAAGTAAAATTTAACTGTTACAAAAAAAAAAGAGAGTATATAATGAACGAATAAGAGTCAAATTTTGCTTTTAGATCTATGAATAAATAGACAAAAAAACTCTTGATTTGTCATTGTAATCTCTAGATTTCTTTTTTTATTTTATTTTATCAAATCTAAGTTCATTTAACGCAGATCTGAAGTTATTGGTCTCTAATATGAGTTCGTAAGTATTAAATCTAAGATGGTGGTGGTTTGATGGTAAAAATGGTGGTCACTAGTCGACGGTGAGGATAAACGATGCCAACAGATGATGAAGATGGTGGAAACGATGAACAACTATCAAGTTGGTGAAAAGAGAGAGTACTGTAAAAGAAATAGAAGAAATAGAAGATATAATGATCAAATAAAATATTTAAATATTAAATTTTTTCCTTTATACGAAACTTTATAATTATAAGGGGATTTTGAAAGTGCTAATTTTTTTTTTTTTTTTTTTTGGTTGACCTTTTAATAAGAAAAGGAAGCTAAGAGGCGTTTTTGAATAAAACAATACCTGAAGGTTCACAAATAGCTGAATATTTATTCCAGAAGGGGTTGTTCGATCTAATCATATCATGTAATCCTTTAAAAAGCATTCTGAGTAAGTTATTTCATCCTTTCTTTCCTTTGAATCAAAATTCAATCAAGTAGAGTATTAAGTTTAATTGTTTTATTTGTAATTAGTTTATTGGAATTAAAGTCAAAATCAGAAGAATGGGGTTTTTTTTTGGTGACATAAGATCTAATTGTAGAAAGAATCAGAAGTTACAGATATATATATATATATATATATGTATATATACTAATATTTCTTATTATTAATATTACTGATTAGTAATCAGGAAATCTTCATAAATGGGTGAATTCTTCCCTTTGTGAAAATAGGCAAATAAAACGAATTTCATTTTCCTTTCTGTACGGGAAGCAAATATTCGTTGCTGTCCGTACTCTTTGTTTCCAAGCTTTGCTTCACTCCGAATAAACTGATAACACAACGACGTTGAGCTGCCCGGCAGGTGTGATGTCGAAAAGCCCTTCCGACGATCAAGTTAGCACCCTTTTAAAGAGAGAAAGGAAGGGAAAAGACAAAAGAGAGATAGAGCTCTAGGTCGCCAGACATCCAGACCTCTTGTATGGAGGCGTCACTCAGTTTATATAGCCCCTGCGCGCGCTGCTCTGCTCGTTTTTTCCTGGACGCGTGGTTGTACTGCCCTTTTTATTCGTTACACGCGTACCCGTCAATACCGCCAAACAGCATTAGCCAAACTGTCAAACGGTATTGAAGCATACCATTGGCGGGTTTCTCTTCTCGTACTCCAATTGGACCACCTGGCAATTTCTACCGAGCTAGGCATAGCAAGGTTAGTTCCAGCCTCAATTCCGGTCGACCTTCAAGGTCAAGCTCAATAACTAGCTTGGTTTACCCAACTCCGTTTGTTCCTACTGACCTTGCTCGGCCTTGGACCATTGCTTCACCTAGCTCGGCTTAGCCCGGTCCAACTTCTGGACCTTGGGCTAACTCAGCCACATAATCTAGAACCTCGGCCAAACTGCCCTCAGCTATGCTAACTCGGTCGCGTAATCCAACGGCAAGGCCCAAGTCACAACTAGCTCAACTCGTTTGCTCGACGCAAACTCCCCTCTCAATTGCCCTTTAATTCCGTCTGCATTCGCGTGACTGGAATTACATTACTAGGTCGGGCTAGACTCTTTACTCGGTGGTTCACTTTGTTCGGTCGTTGGTCTTGAATCCCTTCTGTTGTAACATGAATGAGATTACTCAACTTCAGCTCAGTATAAGAACTTCAAAGTTGGCGAGCAAAGTCAGGTCGGCAACTTGCTTCTTGGTGAGTGTAATCAACTCAGCAACTTCCTTGGCAAGCAAAATCAGCTCGATAAGGAACTTCTAATGTTGCGAGCAACGTCAGCTCGGCGACTTACATTTTGGCGAGCAAAATCAGTACAGCAAGGAACTCCAAGGTTTGCGAGCAAGGTTAGCTCGGCAACTTGCATCTTGGTGAGAAAAATCAGCTTGGCAAGGAACTCCCAGGTCGGTGAGCTAGGTCGGCAAGCAAGGTCAGCTCGGCAACTTGCTTCTTGGCGAGCAAAATCAACTTGAGAAGGAACTCCAAGGTTGGCGAGCAAGGTCAGCTCGGCACCTTGCATCTTGGAGAGCAAAATCAGCTCGACAAGGAACTTTAAGGTCGGCAAGCAAGGTCAGCTCGACAACTTGCTTCTTGGCAAGCAAAATCAGCTCAGCACCTTGCATCTTGGTGAGCAAAATCAGATCGGCAAGGAACTCCAAGGTTAGTGAGCAAGGTCAGCTCGGTACCTTGCATCTTGGTGAGCAAAATCAGCTTGGCAAGGAACTCCAAGGTTGGCAAGCAAGGTCAGCTCGACACCTTGCATCTTGGAGAACAAAATCAGCATGGCAAGGAACTCCAAGGTTGCGAGCAAGGTCAGCTCGGCACCTTGCATCTTGGAGAGCAAAATCAGCTCTGTAAGGGAATCCAAGGTTGCGAGCAAGGTCATCTCGGCACCTTGCATCTTGGCGAGCAAAATCAGTTCGGCAAAAAACTCCAAGGTTGGCGAGCAAGGTCAGCTCGGCACCTTGCATCTTGGCGAGTAAATTAAGCTCGGCAAAAAACTCCAAGGTTGGCGAGTAAGGTCAGCTCGGCACCTTGCATCTTGGCGAACAATATCCCGATGCCGTCGTCTGACGTAAGAGGTTGTAACTGTTGTCCCGCGTACGAGATGTCGCTGCCCGTGTGACGTAGTCTTCAGCTTTGAAGCTTCTTGTGACGGAGAGTAAAGAGGTGCGACGTCTATTCTGACTGCCGAAACGGTGAGAATAGGCATGGTTATTGTGGTTCCCTACTCCAGTGACGCCATTTCCCTTCATCTGGTATTTCATGGCTTCCATCTCCGTCGCCCTCTTCTTGATGATGGTATTTCCAGGTGTTGAGTGTGTGAGTCTCGCCGTCGGTGATGCTCTTCTGGGCTGACAGAGCGCCCAGAACTCCTTGCGCGCATGTCTTGTGACGCCCCAAAAAATTTTTTTTTTTTTTTTTTGAAACATCATAAGATTTAAATAACAATAACTTGCTAGATAAAATTTTAACTACTAGTTAGGAACTTTTAAGTTCTTACAAAGCCAAAGTCCAACGACAGAATAAAACTACAAGTTCACACACAACGTCACAACATAGTTTAATCCTAATACAAGGGATAACAGGATTTTATTATGACAAAATCTTGACTCTAAGTCAGCCAAGGTTCGATATTGGCAGCAGCTCCAATTTCAGCCTCAGTCCCTTCTTCAACATAATCTGGCATGAAACGCCAGGGCAACAAAATATATGCCATGAGTTTTGCAACACAGTAAGAAAACGTAACCAACCTACCATTCTTTTTAAGAGACAAATAATAATATTCTAAACATGAGATAACAATATAATTATACACAGAAATTACAACCATTAGAATAGTTTCAGTAATTTTAATAAATTAGGTGACACTCGAAATCTCACCAAAGAGATTTAACTTACCAACCACTAAGCATGGCAACGGTTAATTTGAAACCCTCCCTTGGTCAAATATTTAAGTGTTACCAATCGTAACTACCAGGGATGCCCACGTCCGGAGTTATATACCCAAGTAGTGGCATCCGTGGTCTGCCCCAAGGAAACGGTCTGCCAGGGGTAAGCAACCTCCCTGTGTGCCACCTGCACATCCACCCTTATTCCAAAACCGAATACCGAAAAGGGTTCAAATAAGTCCCGTGCCATCTTAGAGTTTCGCAACACAATTTACGTGAGAATTCTCAAAACCAGGGCTCACCCTGAACAACCGGTGTTAACCGTCAACCCTTAATTCCGTACAGTCTTTAAACCAAGACTCACTCCGAACAACTGGTATTAACCGTCAATTGTTAACTTTGTATATGCCGTTAATCATTTCAGTTAATTTTGATATTAATCACAAACAATTCCAAATTTTTAATCACAAATAATGTTATACCAACTCATTAAAATTCTCAATCATAAAATATTGCATGTGTCACACAATACAAAATAAAAGTACAGAATTTAAATAAACAATTTATTTAAACCGTGGTATGAAATAATAACTTAGATACAAGAATTGAACCCTAAACACACACATGCACGAATTTTTGATTTACAAAATTAGACTAGCATAATATTAAAGTGGTGATTTTATTCTGTCTAGAAAAATTTTCAGAGTATATATCTTGCAATTAAAATTATAAATACATTACTTATACAACCCTAAAATTCATATCAATCTACAGGATACTCAATAAACATGTTATGGTTATTTTTCAGAAAGCTTTTTCCAAAAATAACTTATAAATAATTCTAAACAAATTCTAAGGGTGTTTATGACACAGATTTGTCACATTTCCTTACGTTAATTCCATGCTTAAATTTATAGATCAAACCCATAATCTAAAAATTTATTATGAAACTAGACTTCTCAAATTTCATCTTCTAGTTAGAAATTACCAGATTTGGCTTAGTATAGAATTTTAAATAAATTTTCAAATACATGGTAAAATCTGTCTCACAGTTTCAGATTTAGTTAGAAATTTGTATAAATTCGTAGAAAGCTCAAAAATTGTTTCCAAAATTTCTGGATAAACTAGACATCATTATCAACAACTTTGTAGAAGAAATCATCTCGAAATTCTGAGTATAAAATTTTCTAAAAATTCGGGTAACATGCTGGCAGATTCAAGACAGATTATTCTCAACACAGTTTCAGGTTTAGTTAAAAATTTGTATAAATTCGTAGAAAGCTCGAAAATTGTTTCTAAAAATTTCTGGATAAACTAGACATCATTATCAACAACTTTGTCGAAGAAATTATCTCGAAATTCTGAGTATAAAATTGTCTAAAAACTCGGGTAACATGCTGGCAGATTCAAGACAGAGTATTCTCAACACAGTTTCAGGTTCAGTTAAAAATTTGTATAAATTCGTAGAAAGCTCGAAAATTGTTTCCAAAAATTCCTGGATAAACTAGACATCATTATCAACAACTTTGTAGAAGAAATCATCTCGAAATTCTGAGTATAAAATTGTCTAAAAAATCGGGTAACATGCTGGCAGATTCAAGACAGAGTATTCTCAACACAGTTTTAGACAATGTATCAAATGTACATAATCTGAAAAATTTCAATTATAAAAAAAATGAGAGGGTTGAGAGGGTTTTCTTACTTAGTAGTAGGATTGAAATGGAATAATGAAATGGTAGGAAAATATGCAACCTCAACCTCCTCCTCTTCTTCCACAAGAATTCCCTCTATTGGATGTATATGGTTTATGCTTAGCCTTCAAAATGTGCATGACTACTAGGTGCATTTTATAGATCTTCTCCGAGGCTAGCTCTCTCTCTCTCCCTCCCTCTCACACATTCTTTCTATTAATAAATCCATCCACTTTCTCCAAGTTCTAAGAAATGTGACTTTCACTAAATTTTTTGCTCTCTTTCTCCAAGTTCTATGGCTTTCTTTCTCTCAATTCCAAGAGCATCATTAGCTCTTCTTCCCTAAACAAGCATGCAAATCAACATGTGGAAAGCCTCCACCAAAATTCTGCAAAGGTTTGATTCCCTTTTTTTTTTTTTTTTTTTTTTTTTTTTTTTTTTGTGTGTGTGTGTGTGGGTTTCTGAAAATTGACACACTAAGATTTTTAACTAAGGTATTTAGTAAGAATAATTATTATATTGAATCATAATTAAAATAATTTATAAACAACAAATATTGAACACCCACTAAATTATTATTTTTTTTATAATGTCTTGTTAGTGATTGAATTGAGTCAATTTAAAACTAACTTTTACACTAATATATAATTCAGATAGACTGTAGAAAAAATTAATTAATTAATTTATTTATTTATTTTCTTTAAGGAATAATTAAAGATGGGTTTTCACAATCTACCCTCCTAAAAGAAAATTTCGTCCTCGAAATTAATTTGTACCTTTAGACTCGAATAGTTGAGGGTAATTGACACGTATCATATCTTCTCGCTCCCACGTTGACTCTTCCATCCCACGATGTCTCCAGAGAACTCGAACCAAAGGTATAGTTTTGCCTCGTAATTTCTTCTCGCGACGATCTAAAATCTTGACAGGCTTTTCTTCAAATGTCACGTCTTCATCAAGATTAATTTCCTCCCAATTGATGATGTGAGAAGGGTGTGGCTCGTATTTTCGTAGCATAGAGACGTGGAAAACATTATGCACTCCAGCCAGTTGAGGCGGTAGAGCCAAACGGTACGCCACTTCTCCTATTTTGTCCAAAATTTCGAAAGGCCCTATGAAGCGAGGTGACAACTTTCCCTTCTTTCCGAAACGAACAACTCCTCGGCGAGGCTGTATTTTCAGAAACACATGATCTCCAACTTTAAATGCTAAAGGTCTTCTCCTTTGATCTGCATAGCTTTTCTGCCTACTCTGAGCGGTCTCAAGCCTTTGCCTAATTAGTTTCACCTTCTCGGTAGTTTCCTGAACTAACTCTGGCCCTAAAAGAGGTGCTTCTCCGACTTCTGTCCAACATATTGGTGATCGGCAAGGTCGTCCGTACAAAGCTTCATACGGTGCCATACCAATACTTGCTTGAAAACTGTTATTGTAAGAGAATTCGACTAGTGGTAAATATTTCTCCCAACTACCTTTAAAGTCCATCACACAAGCTCGAAGCATGTCTTCTAAAGTCTGAATTGTTCTTTCCGATTGGCCGTCAGTTTGAGGGTGAAAAGCTGTACTAAAACACAACTCTGTACCCAAGGCCTTTTGCAGACTTTGCCAGAACTGTGACGTAAAACGAGAATCACGATCTGACACTATTGAGACTGGTACTCCGTGCAATCTAATGATTTCTCGAATAAATAATCGACTTAAAGATTCGAGTGTGCCTGCTGGCCCTATTGGTAGGAAATGTGCCGTCTTAGTTAATCGATCAACCACCACCCAAATTGCATCATGGCCTTGTGGCGATCGGGGTAATCCCGTTACAAAATCCATTGTTATGTGTTCCCATTTCCACTTAGGTATTGGTAAAGGTTGGAGTTTCCCTGCCGGCCTTTGATGTTCTGCCTTCACTTGCTGACACGTCAAACACTTAGATACGAATTGAGCAACGTCCTTCTTCATTCCACTCCACCAATACTGTCGCTTAAGATCCTGGTACATCTTATTTCCTCCCGGATGAACCGCAAAAACCGAATGGTGAAATTCTTTAAGTACTTCCTCTCTTAATTGTTCGATGTTTGGCACAAAAATTCTACCTAAATACCTTAAACTACCATCTTGATGGAGCGTCCAATCTGGTGAAGATTCCCCGGACACTAATCGGGCCTTGATGGAGTCGGTCTCCTGATCAAATCTTTGGGCTTCCAACACTTTGGTAAGAAGTTGGGGTGTTGTAACTATTGTAAACAACCTACCCATCCCATTCTGAGTCTCTGGTTGTAACTTAAACTCATTCACAGTGCTTACCATTTCCCATTCTTTAATTGATATGTTGGCTACCATCTCTCTTGTCTTTCGACTTAGTGCATCTGCTACAACATTAGCCTTCCCGGGATGATAAGATATGGTGAATTGGTAATCTTCAAGGTACTCCATCCGGCGTCTCTGCCTCATGTTCAAATCTCTTTGTGTGAACAAGTACTTCAAGCTTTTGTGATCGGTAAATATCTCAAATTTTTCGCCATAAAGGTAATGTCGCCAAGTCTTAAGTGCATAGACCACAGCCGCCAACTCCAGATCGTGAGTAGGATAATTTTTCTCATGATTCTTCAATTGTCTTGATCCGTAAGCCACTACCTTCCCGTTTTGCATTAACACACTACCTAACCCTTCCTTAGAGGCATCACAATAAACAGTGTACCCAACGTCACGTTCGGGTATGACTAATATAGGAGCGCTTGTCAGTCTCTTCTTGAGTTCTTGAAATGACTGTCCACACGCTTCGTTCCATTCAAACTTTACTCCTTTTTGCGTTAGGCATGTCATCGGCTTGGCTAATTTGGAGAAATCCTGAATGAATCTCCTATAATAACCTGCTAATCCCAAGAAACTACGAATCTCAAACGTATTCTTAGGTTGTTTCCACCCCATCACTGCTTCTACTTTAGCGGGATCCACTGATATCCCTGATTCAGATACAACATGACCTAAGAACTTTACTTCCTCTAGCCAAAATTCACATTTGCTAGCTTTAGCATACAATTGGTTTTCTCTTAGAGTTTGCAAAACGGTCCTCAGATGTTGCTCGTGGTCTTCCTCCGATCGTGAGTATATCAAAATATCATCAATGAATACTACCACAAATTGGTCCAAATAGGGGGTAAAAATTTTGTTCATTAAACTCATGAATACCCCAGGAGCATTTGTCAAACCAAATGGCATTACCACAAACTCATAGTGGCCATAACGGGTTCGAAATGCAGTTTTGGGTATATCTTCTCCTCTAACACGAAGTTGGTGGTATCCCGACCTAAGGTCAATTTTGGAAAAACATTTTGAACCTCTTAATTGATCAAACAAGTCATCAATTCTGGGTAAGGGATATCGATTTTTAATGGTGGCTCGATTTAGTTGTCGATAATCGATGCACAATCTTAAGGTCCCATCCTTCTTCTTTGCGAATAATGCTGGCGCTCCCCAAGGGGACGTACTTGGTCTGATGAACTTCTTACTCAACAGTTCTTGCAACTGCTCCTTCAATTCTCGAAGTTCAGCTGGCGCCATACGATGTGGTGCTATTGAAATCGGTGAAGTCCCGGGTTGAAGCTCAATCGTGAAATCTACATCTCGTTTTGGAGGTAATCCTGGTAATTCGTCAGGGAAAACGTCAGCGTACTCGCACACCACATGGGGTAATCCTGGATCCTCTCGATTTTCGTCTTCCAAAATTAGGCTCGCCAACCATCCAGTTAGTTGATCATGCCATCGCGACTTGCGACACGTTGGAGTTAGGGAATCTTGTCTATCCCCTTTAAATTGGACTTTCGTGCCGTTAAGGGAGGATGCTGTCACTGTCTTACAGTAACAATCAATAATGGCTCGATGAACTGACAACCAGTCCATTCCTAGGATGACGTCAAAATCCGACATATCCATAACTCTTAGATCACAGATCAAATGTGAACCGGAGATTTCTAGCTCACAAGATTTACATACTAGATTTACTCGGGTTTGACCTCCTAAGGGTGAAGCGACACTCATAGCTATCTCTAACGCTTCTGGCTTTAAACCCAAACTTGTCACACATGCAGTGGATATAAAAGAATGCGAAGCTCCAGAATCAAATAATACTTTAACCCAAGAATTCATAAGGATTAACATACCTTGAATTACTGATGGGTTATCAACATCTTCTTCTTCTTGGAGAGCATACATTCTTCCTACTGCCTGTTGGTTAGTCTCTCCCGGTTTCTTTCCATTTCCAGCTCCTTGTGGTTGTGTTCTTGGTCGGCCTGCATTCTTAGAGGCTTGAGGCTGCCCCTTGTTGGTCTGGGCATGTTGAGTAGGCTTAGAACCTTGCCCTGGTTGGCATTTGTCGTATGGTTGTGCCCCTCGCTGATCCATAAAATACTTCCCTCCTTGAGGACACTCACTTCGACGATGCCCCTGTTGACCACATCCGAAACATCTTCCTTTCCACTCACTTACAAAGTTTCCTCCTTGCTGGTTTCCTCGATTCTGTCTTTGTTGCTGCTGCATCCCTCCGGCATAAGGTGCTGGCGCAGGATGGTTTCTGGTGTTGCGGACTGGGCCTCCTCCGCGTGGTTGGTTGTTGTTCCTTGATCGCTGATTTCGAATGCGTTCAGAATCTGCTAACTCTCGTTCCACAATTAAAGCTCGATCCACCATTTGGGCATAAGTGGAGAGTTGTACTGCGATCAATTTTCCTCTAATGTCTGTGTCCAAACCCCATTCAAATCGCCTAACCTTATCCCCTTCATTTGCTACTATGGCTGAAGCGTACCGTGAAAGAGCTTCAAAACGGTTCGCATATTGAGCGACTGACATTTTTCCTTGTTTCAGTTGAAGGAACTCTTGAATCATTTCTTGTCTTAGCGAGTTAGGAAAATACTTTTCCATGAACAGGTCTTCGAACTGTCTCCAAGTTAATGTCTCTACTTGTCGAGTACTTTTGATCATTTCCCACCAATGATCTGCTTCCCCTTCCATTTGAAATGCCGCTATAGTCACTCTATCTTGCTCATTTCGGATGTCGGAAGTATCTAGCAACTTCTTAATTTGTCTTAACCAAGCTTCAGCTTCATGGGGGTTTGATCCACCAAGGAATTTGTGGGGACGTAGCTTTTCAAACTTTGCTATCATCTCTGATTTGTTTTGATCTTGGTTGCGGGGTGGTATATTGCCTACCCTATCAGCAATCGCGCGTATAATTCGAGCGACATCGCCATCAGGCACTCCATCGCCATTACCGTTGTTATTATTTCTTGTTCGTCCAGCCATTCTGCATTACGGGATTTTCGTGTGATTTATTCACTTATTTATTATCAGTATTATTATTATACTTATGTGCAAGGACAGTAAAAAAAAAGACTTCATTAATTAGATTAGATAAGCTACAATTAGCAAAATACAAATAGAACAAAGGAAAAGATTAAATAACATACTACGGGCAAGAGATAGCCCCTACAATCCGAGTTAACTCCTACACTCACAATTCTAAACTAGGCAATTTCTTTTACATGTAAGCATACAAAACAATCAGTTAGCCTAGCTTATAATTCCCTTAAGACCCCTTAAAATAGCCAAGGAAAGTCTCTCCACACCAGGGCTTCCGGCTCCCATGTGGCTTGGAAAAGTCCCATGAATCGCCATAGCACCCTTACGAAGATAGCAGTTTCGCACACACGATGCCCTAGCAGCAGCACCGGCTCCTCCCGATAGGTCCTCCAGTCTCTGAAGTCCACTGACCCATCTCTCCTCACAATTCTGCTTGGGTCGGGCATGATATACTGAAGGCTCCAAAAGTCAAAAAGGTCGCCCACTATTTCGGTGAAACCGTCCGGAAAGGGGCCTAGTTGATATACCCAGGGAGTCTCTTGTCTTAGAATCTGGATAGGTCCGATATAGGTGCCCACCCAACTCTCATTTTTCCAAGCACAACCTCCGAGGGGATAAAGTCTGACATATACAAAAGAGCCAATTGGTAACCCGTTTTGCACATCCCAATCCTCAAACGTGGCTCCTATATCTCCAGGGTTCCCCTCGGTATTGCCTTCCATAGACTCATCCTCAGTGTCTGACTCAATCACAATAACCTCCGGGGGGTTGTATATTGGTACAACTTCTTCAACTTCTTCAGACTCAGTTTCAGGCTCAAGTTCAGGATCAGGTTCAGGGTCAAGCTCAGGCTCAGATTCATAGTCTTCTATAGGCATTTCCACGTCTTCACTCGGGTCGGATTCTATGTCATAGTTTTCCACTAAATTTTCCTCGTTAGAGTTAATGTCTGATGACCCTGGCATCCTACAAATAAAAAGGTTCTAACTTAGTTAGGTCACCGAGAATTACAATTTAACTTAAGGTTTTCTTAATTGTAAAAATAATAAACTACTATCCATGGCCCAAAGGTTCAAACTTGGCTCTGATACCACGCTGTGACGCCCCAAAAAATTTTTTTTTTTTTTTTTTGAAACATCATAAGATTTAAATAACAATAACTTGCTAGATAAAATTTTAACTACTAGTTAGGAACTTTTAAGTTCTTACAAAGCCAAAGTCCAACGACAGAATAAAACTACAAGTTCACACACAACGTCACAACATAGTTTAATCCTAATACAAGGGATAACAGGATTTTATTATGACAAAATCTTGACTCTAAGTCAGCCAAGGTTCGATATTGGCAGCAGCTCCAATTTCAGCCTCAGTCCCTTCTTCAACATAATCTGGCATGAAACGCCAGGGCAACAAAATATATGCCATGAGTTTTGCAACACAGTAAGAAAACGTAACCAACCTACCATTCTTTTTAAGAGACAAATAATAATATTCTAAACATGAGATAACAATATAATTATACACAGAAATTACAACCATTAGAATAGTTTCAGTAATTTTAATAAATTAGGTGACACTCGAAATCTCACCAAAGAGATTTAACTTACCAACCACTAAGCATGGCAACGGTTAATTTGAAACCCTCCCTTGGTCAAATATTTAAGTGTTACCAATCGTAACTACCAGGGATGCCCACGTCCGGAGTTATATACCCAAGTAGTGGCATCCGTGGTCTGCCCCAAGGAAACGGTCTGCCAGGGGTAAGCAACCTCCCTGTGTGCCACCTGCACATCCACCCTTATTCCAAAACCGAATACCGAAAAGGGTTCAAATAAGTCCCGTGCCATCTTAGAGTTTCGCAACACAATTTACGTGAGAATTCTCAAAACCAGGGCTCACCCTGAACAACCGGTGTTAACCGTCAACCCTTAATTCCGTACAGTCTTTAAACCAAGACTCACTCCGAACAACTGGTATTAACCGTCAATTGTTAACTTTGTATATGCCGTTAATCATTTCAGTTAATTTTGATATTAATCACAAACAATTCCAAATTTTTAATCACAAATAATGTTATACCAACTCATTAAAATTCTCAATCATAAAATATTGCATGTGTCACACAATACAAAATAAAAGTACAGAATTTAAATAAACAATTTATTTAAACCGTGGTATGAAATAATAACTTAGATACAAGAATTGAACCCTAAACACACACATGCACGAATTTTTGATTTACAAAATTAGACTAGCATAATATTAAAGTGGTGATTTTATTCTGTCTAGAAAAATTTTCAGAGTATATATCTTGCAATTAAAATTATAAATACATTACTTATACAACCCTAAAATTCATATCAATCTACAGGATACTCAATAAACATGTTATGGTTATTTTTCAGAAAGCTTTTTCCAAAAATAACTTATAAATAATTCTAAACAAATTCTAAGGGTGTTTATGACACAGATTTGTCACATTTCCTTACGTTAATTCCATGCTTAAATTTATAGATCAAACCCATAATCTAAAAATTTATTATGAAACTAGACTTCTCAAATTTCATCTTCTAGTTAGAAATTACCAGATTTGGCTTAGTATAGAATTTTAAATAAATTTTCAAATACATGGTAAAATCTGTCTCACAGTTTCAGATTTAGTTAGAAATTTGTATAAATTCGTAGAAAGCTCAAAAATTGTTTCCAAAATTTCTGGATAAACTAGACATCATTATCAACAACTTTGTAGAAGAAATCATCTCGAAATTCTGAGTATAAAATTTTCTAAAAATTCGGGTAACATGCTGGCAGATTCAAGACAGATTATTCTCAACACAGTTTCAGGTTTAGTTAAAAATTTGTATAAATTCGTAGAAAGCTCGAAAATTGTTTCTAAAAATTTCTGGATAAACTAGACATCATTATCAACAACTTTGTCGAAGAAATTATCTCGAAATTCTGAGTATAAAATTGTCTAAAAACTCGGGTAACATGCTGGCAGATTCAAGACAGAGTATTCTCAACACAGTTTCAGGTTCAGTTAAAAATTTGTATAAATTCGTAGAAAGCTCGAAAATTGTTTCCAAAAATTCCTGGATAAACTAGACATCATTATCAACAACTTTGTAGAAGAAATCATCTCGAAATTCTGAGTATAAAATTGTCTAAAAAATCGGGTAACATGCTGGCAGATTCAAGACAGAGTATTCTCAACACAGTTTTAGACAATGTATCAAATGTACATAATCTGAAAAATTTCAATTATAAAAAAAATGAGAGGGTTGAGAGGGTTTTCTTACTTAGTAGTAGGATTGAAATGGAATAATGAAATGGTAGGAAAATATGCAACCTCAACCTCCTCCTCTTCTTCCACAAGAATTCCCTCTATTGGATGTATATGGTTTATGCTTAGCCTTCAAAATGTGCATGACTACTAGGTGCATTTTATAGATCTTCTCCGAGGCTAGCTCTCTCTCTCTCCCTCCCTCTCACACATTCTTTCTATTAATAAATCCATCCACTTTCTCCAAGTTCTAAGAAATGTGACTTTCACTAAATTTTTTGCTCTCTTTCTCCAAGTTCTATGGCTTTCTTTCTCTCAATTCCAAGAGCATCATTAGCTCTTCTTCCCTAAACAAGCATGCAAATCAACATGTGGAAAGCCTCCACCAAAATTCTGCAAAGGTTTGATTCCCTTTTTTTTTTTTTTTTTTTTTTTTTTTTTTTTTTGTGTGTGTGTGTGTGGGTTTCTGAAAATTGACACACTAAGATTTTTAACTAAGGTATTTAGTAAGAATAATTATTATATTGAATCATAATTAAAATAATTTATAAACAACAAATATTGAACACCCACTAAATTATTATTTTTTTTATAATGTCTTGTTAGTGATTGAATTGAGTCAATTTAAAACTAACTTTTACACTAATATATAATTCAGATAGACTGTAGAAAAAATTAATTAATTAATTTATTTATTTATTTTCTTTAAGGAATAATTAAAGATGGGTTTTCACATGTCTTGCGCGTCTCTAGGAAGTCCTCGTGCGGAGGTCTCCAAACCAGCCATCGTCGAAATGGCGGGTAGGCCATCTCTGTGCCGAACGGACTCTAGAGTGATGCCGTCGATGGCGGAAAGAGCGCCCAGAACTCCTTGCGCGCTTGTCTTGTACATCACTGGGAAGTCCTCGTGCAGAGGTCTCCAAACCAACCATCGTCGAAATGGCGGGTAGGTTATCTCTGTGCCGAACGCATTCTAAAGTGATGCCGTCGATGGCAGAAAGCAGAATGTCATCGTTATTCGCCATAAAAGATGATTGGAAAAGGTTGGAAGACAAGGTTTTGTCTGTCGATATTCCTACAGACGGCGCCAATTGTATTGGGAGCAAATATTCGTCGCTGTCAGTACTCCTCGTGTCCAAGCTTTACTTCACTCCGAATAACCTGAGAACAAAACAATGGTGAGCTGCCTTGCAGGTGTGATGCCGAAAAGCCCTTCCGACGATCAAGTTAGCTCCCTTTTAAAGAGAGAAAGAGAGAAAGAGAGAGAGAGAAGACAAATGAGAGATAGAGCTCTAGGTTGTCGGACATCTAGACCTCTTGTATAGAGGCCCCGCTCAGTCTATATAGCCCTTGCGCGCGCTGCTCTGCTCGTTCTTTCCTGGACACGTGGCTGTACTGCCCTCTTTATTCTTTACACGCGTACCCGTCAATACCGCCAAACAATATTGGCTAAATTGCCAAACGGTATTGAAGCATGCCATTGGCGGGTTTCTTTTCTCACATTCCAATTGGACCACCTGGCAATTTCCACCGAGCTAGGCATAGCTCCGTTAGTTCCAGCCTCAATTCCGATCGACCTTCAGGGTCAAGCTCAATAACTAGCTCGGTTTGTCTAACTCCGTTCGTTCCCGCTAATCTTGCTCGGTCTTGGACCATCGCTTCACCTAGCTCGGCTTAGCCCGGTCCAACTTCCGGACTTTGTGGGCTAACTCAGCCACATCTAGAACCTCGGCCAAACTGCTCTCAACTATGCCAACTCGGTCGCGTAATCCAACGGCAAGGCCCAAGTCACAACTAGCTCGGCTCGTTTGCTCGGCGCAAACTCCCCTCTCATAGAATATCACAGGATTATATGCTTAATTAGAAGTATTTTGTAATTTTTAATTACATAACTCCGGAATCTAGTATTCTTTTTATTATTATTATTATTTTTAATTTTTTTTTAAAATAAAAATAAAAATAAGATACTAGTTAAAAACACCTTAGAAAGAACTAGAAACACATTAATATGAAAAATGTTAGACATTTTAAAAATTCTATTAAAATTTTTATCAAATGTCTCATATAAGTGTGTGACTTCCACTATGGGAGCCCCGGTTTGGCGATCATTTTGGGGCTGAAAAATCACAAAATGGCAAAATAGCCTAAATAAGTTAATAAGATAAAATATTATATCAAAACTATAAATATTACATTTTTCTCTCACAAAAGTCAAAAAAATTAAAAAACTCAAACCAAACGAGGTTAAAAAAGTCCTAACATAAAAAAGTTGGTTATATTAGCCAATGTCAAACGAAGTTTTCGATGTAAATTTGACATTTAATAAACATTTTTATAGCATTTTTAGAGAAGTTATGTTAGGGACTCTAAATAAATTGTCAAATTTTTTATTAAATCTCTTATATAAATATAAAATTTACATAAATATAATTTGTATGAGTTTCACATTCATTTAAAAGATTTAATAAAAAATTTGATAATTTTAAAATCCATAACATTTTTCTTTTTTAGAATATCTAACACTATCCTTTTTAGAATATCTAACACCAACAATAATTTATCCCACTAAAAATATCACCACTAATAGCATTAACGTATTAAAAAAAAAAAAAAATACAACTCCAAAACTAAAATATCACATCATTAATAACGTAACCCACTGCCATATAATTAGTGGGAGCACTAATTAGTGCTCCCGGGCATTTTTCTATCTAACACTATATTGCTTGAAAAAGATATTCTGAGGAAGTTTGACTTTTCTTGAGTACCGTCGTCGTCGGAATAAAAACGCAAGACCGCGTTCACACTTGACGTATGTTAACACGTCATCAAACACCTTATCCGCAAAAAAAAAAAAAAAAATATATATATATATATATACAAAATACAATGATAAAATATATCACGTAAATTAATTCGTCTTATATTATTATATATATTTTTTGTTAATCGACACGTAAGGGCTGGCCGGCTATAAATAGAGGTTAGAGGGGCGGGGGTGACATCTTCATTCTTCAGATTGTAAACAAAAAAAGAACTTGGTTTTTGGCAAAGCTTTTTTTTTCTCTGTCTGTTGTCTGTAAACTTGTTTCAATTAATCGAGTGAGATATTACTTCAATTATAATTTTCAATACGCAAAAATGGCTTCAGAGGAGGGACAAGTGATCAGCTGCCACACCCTCGACCAGTGGAACAACCAGCTACAGACGGCCAATGACTCCAAGAAACTGGTATTCTAACTATTTTTCTCTCTCTGTTTTCTTTGATTTATTTTTACACTTTTTTTTTTTTTTTTCTGTATTTCAATCCATGTACAATTTATTTTTTGTTCTTTTAATCCCATGTTTGATTGATGTCTGTTTTTAGTTAATGGGTTGGATTTTGATTGGGTTTTTAACTCTTCTTGTTGTTTTTGTTTTTATTGTTTTCAAGAAATACTTTTTTGATTAGGATTTTTCATGGGAGAAGTTATTATTTTTTGGAAACATAATTGACCATTGGTGTGAGTATTTCTCTGCTCATGGTCATGGTGGAATTCCCAAACCCACCTGATAATTTTTGCTTTCTTTTCCATGGAGTCAGTCTTGGACTCTTGGGGCTTTTTTCTTCTGTCACTTCTGTTAATTTTTTGCTTTTCTGTTATGGTAATCCAAGGGCTTAATTTGGGTTTTTTAGAGATTGTTGTTTACGTATAAGGCTGGGGACTTGTTTTAACGCCCATTAGATTAATCACCAGAGTTTTATTTATTATCAAAGTATCAATTTACAGGCACAAATTTGTGGATTCAACTTTATTAATTTAGGGTCCATTTGGCTGTCCCAATAATATGTGATGCCACTTTACAATCATTGCATATACAAATTATAAATACAACTCAAAATCTTACCTTAAAAAAGGAATGTCCAAATAGTATACATTAATGTGTGTTTGAGAAGGAAAAAATTGAATACATACCTAATCTTTAGCATATTGCACCAAGTGATTGTCTTAATACTTGAATCCATAACCTAAAAGTTATTAAGTCAAAGTTTTACCATTTAACCAATAGTCACCCCTATAACTCAAAATCTTACCTTATTTTTGAAAATTTAAATTTGGCTTTCTTCTCTAGAACATGGAATTGCTAGCTCTAAATCTGAGAGATTTGAAATCTGTTATGTTCAATGCCTTTATAATTAATGCATTTTTTTCTGACTAGTAAAAGTTCACAAATTTTGAAATAAGGGAATTTGCACAACCATATCGGTCATTATTAAGGGTTTTTATTTTTTATTTTGTATAGGTTGTGGTGGATTTCACAGCTTCATGGTGCGGACCATGCCGTTTCATCACCCCAATTCTGGTAGAGATGGCCAAGAAGATGCCTCATCTCATATTCCTCAAGGTGGATGTCGATGAATTGAAGGTAAAAATCACATGCAAGACCCTTATTTGTGTGTTTCAATTCTTATGCCAACCTGAGAATACTATTTGATCATGTTAGGATTATGGAAATGACTAGTTTGAAATTCCTGATGTAATTTCTAACAAGAAATTTCTCTGTGCAGTCTGTTGCTGAGGATTGGGCCATCGAGGCAATGCCAACTTTTGTGTTTGTTAAAGAAGGAAAAATTGTGGACCGTGTTGTGGGTGCGAAGAAAGATGAACTGCAGAACACAATAGCAAAGCACGAGACTCCTGTTGCTGTTGCTTCTACCGCTGCTGCTTGACTCACGTTTGGAGGATATACGAACCTCACTACCTTTCCTAAGTCATGTTTATGAACTATGCTTTATTTATAAATAGATCTTCTAGCCCCATCTTAAACTTTGAATGCGTGTATATTACCAGTTGTTTGTGCTACTTCATCTTGATGTTGATTTATGATGCCTATGAGGTTTTGTTGGAATAATTGTATTCTTCTCGTGTAGTGCCTGTCGATGATAGATGCTTTTCAATCAAATCTGATTCTTTAATTATTTGACTAGGTTTTATTTGAAACTCACTTGATAAGAACAAGAGAACACATGAGTATTGATGTTGAATACGGATATTAGTCTACATGCAAGCACACAAATTTACACCGCAATCATCTAAACAATCCTAGAACCCTTCAAATGTGTTATTTTTTGGTCGTGAAGAATGATCAAATATGTTATTTTTTAACTCACCATTACACAATTTATTACAGAGCCCACCTTTTGAACCCTGATACAAAGCATAGCAAGCTTTCCACTACCTAATAGCACTCAACAGATTCATATTGCCCCATCTACTAGTGAATGGTAGGTGTTGCCACCAGACCCAATTTCGTTGCTTGGCATCGGATGACCATCGACTTAGAAGTGTCGGGTTTTCGTCTTCTTTCTGCTTCAAATTTTACCATAGCATAAAATCTAATTACAGTGGGAAGTTTTTTGGATTCTTCTCCTTTTGTGGTTCCTTTCATCATTTTGTTCTTTTCACCAGTGAGATCTTTGATGCATCCCCGCCTAGTTCTTCAAAAATTACCAACAAATTTTGTGTCGGGTTCAACCAAGATCTGGGAACATGATACCTGATAAAACCCCAAAATTCCAAAAGAAATGATCAGAATATAGTTAATATCATTAACCGAGTTTATATTCAATTGCAACTTGTCAATACCATCTCTGAGTTGGTTCGCCGCAACCAAGCTGGCAGTTAGGGGCTCGGTATGTCCCAGCATAATTGCAAGCCCTACAGTTGCCATTCGCATAAATCATCCAATATCTGCCTATGCTTTGTCCATTGATCCATACTTGACCCTTTCCCATACTTCGCATGTCCAAGGCTAACGGCTCATTTCCATCCGGAGCATTGAAATAAGCCTGAAAATACCAAACCAACATAACTTTCGATTATTGAACTAATTTATGTTAGAACTTCTCTATCATTTTCTCCTTTTCTTACCTTGTACCAAGTCAAATGTTTCTGGCTTTGGGCGACTAGCGACCCCTGAACCCACTCAGCCAATGAGACTCCATTTGGAGATACCAAATTCATTGCTTCTCCTTTCAGGCCAACCTGTTTTATGAGCGTGTAAGAGTACTAGAAATTCTAAAATCAATGAAATTGCGAAATATGTAGAGAGGTTATTCGACCTTGTAAGTCCATTTCTGCCACGATAAGTCCCTCTTTCCTTGGTTTAGGCCATTTAGTGACACTGGCCCTAAGATTCCTGCATTCCACATTTCGTAGTGCACCCCATTGTTCTACAACAACAAACACCGAAAGTTTTTAGTCAGTAACTAAAATTACTTACTCGGTTAATAATTTGAAGCACAAATATAAAGATTAGATTAAGGTTCTTCAAGATGCCCCCCCCCCCCCCAAAATAAATAAATAAAAAAATAAATAAATAAAAATAATACAAGGAATTTAAAATAAAATTAAAAAAAAACTAACCGGCAATCCAACTGCCACGCTGAGTAGTCCTATTCTATTCATTCCAGCCTGCAGATTGACTGGTCCGGTAAATGTGAATCTCATGGCCTCCCTAGTCCCGTGGGCCGAACCTGTACTTACTCGTAAATTCAATGTCATCGACATTGTACTATTTTGTGATGGATGAGAGAGGAGGGGTTTAATGTGAAAATTAAATAGCACATGTGTGTAAAAAATCTATCAAATTTTTCTTGAGGTAGTCTATTCAAATCATACCTGAAAACTGTCCATTTATAAAGACGTGCACTGCGTGGCCTCTTGAGTGCACGATGAGAGTGGGCTTTTGTCCTCCTCGCAGAAACGATTCTGATGAACTGATATCAACACTGGAGAAGAGAGAAAGTGGGAAAAGTCAGAATGCATGTAGTGAAGGTGTTTATGTCAGATAGTTCTTAAATTAGGACACTAGTTATGCACCACAAATAATCCGATAAGCATGCAAAATACCTTGTTATGTACCACAAATAATCGCTGCTATCTCTAGTGACATTTATCTGCTCCAACAGTCCAACCGCTGTCATTGTCGGACTGTCCTCCAAAGAAGAAATTTCTTCATTGTAAATCTCCCAAGAAAACAACATAGAATTGGTTGGCAACATTTTCAGCGATGAAGTTGGAGCTCCAACCTTAACGATCAAAGGACAACAACACGAGAAACTTCATTGTTAGAGAAACTAACAAAAGACACTATCCCAAAGTACCATAAGATGGTATTGACAGAGGATATAAATTGGTCATGGACTGTGTCACTTACTTTTGCAGTGTTAAAGGCTACATTCCTGCAATCTGGGAGGATGCTGATGGACCACGGAGGCAAATCATAATGCATGTTATTGAACATAACACTCGCTGCAGACTTGCTATCGAAGTTTGAGAGGAACGCTGCACAATTTCCACTTCCCGCAGAAAACACGTGAGCCTAGAAAATGGTGATAGTTGAGTTAATGATCATTAAGGACGGTTAGTTCATCTTAGAAACTGAGTTTAGAAGAGACTGACCTGTTGGGAGCTTCCAAATGTAGTAACCATAGGATCGGATGAAACTAAGGCCTGTTCACATAGCTTAATAGCCTTATGGAGCTCTTTCAAATGGCTGTATTTAGGGTCCCTGATTAAACCTGAAAGCGACAAGGAAGTTTGTTAAACCTTTTAGAATTTAGAAGTTTATGTGATATACTAAACCTGTTTTGAGTCTCTCACCATATTCATCAATAGGAGCATCGTAGTCGTAACTGGTTGTGATGAAAGGTCCTCCAGCAGTGCGCCCAAAGTTTGTTCCTCCATGGTACTATCAGAAACAGTCAATTGCATATATCGAACTAGGCTTTGATACTGTTATGTTAATGGATGAGTTGAAACTTCATTTTTTTTTTTGTGTGTGCGTCTGTGGTAACTAAGATGAGTTGAAACTACATTGGTGACTAACCATGTAATAGTTAATGAATGAGCCGCCTTTTTGTATGAATCGAGAAACTGCAAATGCCAAGTCTTGAACAGGTCTCTGGTGAATTGTGCCCCCAAATTCTGTGAACCTTGTTATTGCAGCAAAAAAAAAAATTTGAATGGAGTGAGAGTTAAAAAATTATATGCCACAGATTCAACGTTGAAGAAGTGTATGTAAAGGTAATATTTACCAGCCACTCCAAGCCTCAGTCCACATGGTGGGCTTGTAAGGTTTGTTTGGAGTAAATGCATCACAGTAAAAACCGTTGCACGCATTTATCTGTTGCCAAGATAGGGAAGAAAAAAAAGTTGAATTTCTTTTAACTGAAACTAAATTGAGTTCACGAAACAAGAACGACTTGCATTATATTTGGATCTTGGATTCGTCGAAGGAAAAGGAAATTTACTTTTCATTTTATATGGTTACTCAACCAAACAAAAGAATTTTAGTTATCTTCACATTATCTTTTCCATTTCCTTTTCGTTCCTCTTGACAAGTACAAGGTCCCTCCTAACATAGAATTAGTGGATTTGGATTTTCAAATTCAACAAATGGCAACAAATTTAGCAGGATTTTGATATTTGGAGTAAATATGAGACAATCTAGGAAACAGGGTGGCATAAAACTACTAACTGATGTATGTAATCAAGAAATGAACCAATGTAAAAAGATCTGATGATTATAAACTTCAGAGAAATAACTGACCACAGGGTCAGGGGCATCATCTTCCTTGCACATCACCCATGGGACTCCTGTACCCAATCCAACCGCCATACTAGCAGCCCAGTTCATGTACGCTTTCCCTGGAGCTCCAAGAGCCTTTGTTTCTGCCCCGTATTCATTCTCAATCTACACACAAGATGAAATTGCAATCGATATCTACATTTGTAGTAAATTATCCAATAATTCTTTTTTATTTTATCCTTTTATTGGAGAAATTGACATTGAAGCTAAGACGTTCAATTATGGCACTTTGATTTACTCATACCTGAGATAGGATGATGGGTCCGCCCTGGGACTCATACAGGTTTTCACCCTTCATCATCTGAACAATTTTCTGGGTGAACCCTTGCATTGCTGCCTTCAAATCAAGAAATAGCAAATAAATAAATTACAACATTCTAACTCCCACCCCCAACAAAACCCAGAGAGAGAAAAAGAAAGCAGAAACGAACATAAGATAGTAGTTCTGTAAATAATGTCTTCTTCTTTTTTCTTGTTTTTTTTTTTTGAAATCTTAGGAAATGGATGGAATGAGAAACCTTGAAAGGCTCATTATCGGTTCTGAAGCTGATGCCAGGAACATACTTCAACCATACTGGAAACCCTCTGCACAAATCAAGCACTCATCAATGGAATTTTTTAAAAAATAAAAAACCAGAAATAAGAAGTACAAAAAAAAAAGCCCATAATCAAGAATTCACCATGTAATTGAAATGGAACATGAAAAGGCACATTGATGATGATTGATCTACTAAAATATATTTTTTTAAATAAAGTAATTACCCAAAATTCCACTCTCCACAAATATAAGGTCCAATACGGAGATGAACATAGAGCCCAAATTTCTGAACTGTCTTTATGAACCGTACAAGATCATATCTTCCCTCAAAATTGTACTGAAACAAAAATCATTTTCAGTGAAAATAATTGAACTGAAAACAGAGTAATTAAAGTAAAACGGAGTGAGAAAAATGGAGATCTAAAAACCACCCACATTGCCAGGGGAAGGTTCATGAACATTCCAAAACACATATGTATCTATCACATCTAATCCTCCATTTTTAGCCTTCTGTACAAGATCTTCCCACATCTGCAACAATACCCATTTCGCCACATCATCATCAATATATATATATCTGCAATATTAACAAAAATGAGCCAAAAAAAATTAAAAAGTTTACTTCAGGGGTGCTTCTGGGATAATGTATGGAGCCAGAGATGAGGATTCTGCGATGCCCATCTATGATGATGGCCTTGTTATCGTAGGTCACGCTACACTGGATCAGCTGAGTACCCACCATTAGTAAAGCTATGCTCAACAGGGTGAACAACTTGGAGACTGAGTTAGTCTCCATTTTCTCTCTCCTCTGTTTCTCTGTCTTCTTCTGAACTGGGTTTGAAGTTTGGAAGAGAGAAAAAGAATGGAGGAATATGTGGAGGAAGAGAGAGACAGAGAGCAGCTGTTGATCTACTGCCACTACTCTGCAAATACAGCAATAACAACCATGTTTATTTGGATTCTTCTTCTCCTTGTTGCATTATTCATCAGCTTATTATCTCTCACTAATATAATACTTGGTACTCTTAACACTGATTAGTGTGGTGTCAAATAAACAAATAAATAAATAAAAAGAAAAAGGAAAAAAAAATAAGCAAGTTAAACTTTTAAATTCGAACTCTTAAATATTATTACATAATATTTACGGGTATGTTTGATTGGAAGGATTAAAGCATGAGATTGAGATTATTAATCCGTGGGCCCAATCATCCTATGTTTGTTTTGATATTTTGGTTTAGGATTATTAATCCAACAAATTTGTAAGATTATTAGTAATGGGGTAGGAGTGGGATAGTTAATACCACACTAATTTGATAGGATTATTAATACCTCACTATTAGTGTTGTGAATCAAACATGACCTACAAGTATAAGTTTACAAATCAAAAATTATACTGCTATTTCAAATTTAAAAAAAGAAAAGAAAAAACTAATCAAACTTTTTTTATTCTTCCGCTAATTTTGTTTTATTATTGTATTCTCATAAAATAATACTAACCACCGCCATTTTTATATACACGTAAAATATGTATTAAAATTATAATTTTTTAAATATTTTTTAATTTTTTACAAACGTTTGGTAGACCGTCGTTGCGAGAACGATGTTGAAATAGTAGTGAACCCACACTCACTGATCAACCGAAGTTGCGGTTTTAAAAACACCCACTAATAAATGTTAGAAAGTAAAATATAACAACAATTCAATAATGCAATTACATAAATGAGATATGAAAGCTCTATAATTAGTTAAGATCCTCTACAGTGTATTCTCTAGAGTGATCTCCTAGAGTGATCCATCCAAAGGCTGAGATTAAGTCACACCAAAATGACGTCGTTTTGGTGAATAATTTTTTAAATTTTTTTTTAAAAAAATTCAAATTTCAAACTCTCTTTTTTCTTTTTCAATCTCTGATCATCAATGGAGGAACCAGACTCATCCAACAAACCCCATCTTCTAATTCCAGATCCAACATCTCTGATCCACTCAACCTAAATTGAACCCATAACCAAAATCACCATAAACATTGCAGCGAAACGACGTGAACCCATTTCACGGAGAGACTGAAAATGCAAGATGGTGGTGGTGGATTTTGAGTTTGAAATGATGGTGTTGAGAAGCGCAGTGGAGGTGGAGAGTGAAGGAACAGAGTGAGCAGTGGTAGGTGAAGCTAGAGCAAGGTGTTTGACAATGGGTGCAGGGGATTTAGGGGTTGTTGTTGTGGGGATTGGGAGGTGGATTGGGGAGGAGAGAGAGGGGGTGGGAGAGGTAGAGGGGGTGGAGAGATTTGAGGGAAAGTTTGAGGCAAGAAATGTGGAGGAAGAAGGTGCAATCTGGCCATCAGTTGGGATTGATTTGGGTTGGAGTGGATGATCAGGCCACACACAATCAATGGCCATCTCTCTCTCTTTCTTTTTCTGTGTTTCTGCGGAATCTGGAATTTTTTTTTTTTTTTTTAAATTACTCACCAAAACTTGCATCTCAACCCTTGGAAGTTGAGTAAGACACGTGATAGCTATTCATGCATCACTGTAGGAGATCAATGTAGGATTTCACTCTAGAGGATCCTTACGCCGTCCTATGTCCCCATTGTGGCTCTTTTTCACTGAAGCTTTTAATTAGTTTGTAGTCTTTGACAAATTTACATTTTGGACCCTCCAACAACTATTCGGAAAGAGAAAGGAAAAACAATAAATAAAATAGAGGTAAAATATAATTATATATATATATATTTTCTTTTTAAATTTGAAAGTGTTTGTGTAAAGACACTTTTGAAACCCAAGAATGATAAATTACCAAGGAAGTTATATATTATGGAGTGGTGATTTACAGCCAAGTGCCACCAGTCAAAAGATATATTAATGTTATTATAAAGTTGATGAGTCATTTTTCAAACTTCTCAAAGGAAAAGATCATATTGAGCATGATATGAGATGTGATATTGAAATAATTGTGGAAAGAAAACCAAAGTTTTTTTTTTCTTCAAACATTCTTTTTTATATTATTTTTTTTTATAAATTTAAAATTCAAACACAATAATATTTATTTAAAAGAGATATCACGCAATTTGAGTCGTGCTCAAAACTTGTCAATTGACCATTTTAAAATTGACTAATTGACAAAGTAGATACTTAAATATATTCTATTGTGACAAAAGCACCTCTCAAAAAAAAAAAAAAAAAACAAAACAAAACTAGACTATATCAATTAATCACCGTCATACATTTTTATAGGAGAGGTCATGAGATCAGGTGTTGGTTGATGTCCTTTTGTATATTTCTTTTTTATTGTGGGAGTTCTTTGTTAGTTGTTGAGTTTTTATAATTTTTGGACTATTGTCGAATGTAATTTTCATTTTATTTTTAAATAATATATGGATTGATTTTTTTTTAAAAGAAAATTGTATATTATTTTATTTCTAAAATTTTAAATTTATTTTACTTGTTTCAAAATATACAACTACATAATCTAAAATCAACAATATTTCACACCTAAAAAAAATACCTTAAAAATTGCTCTGGGTATGATTCGTACAATATTAATTTTGAAAAAAAAATTGTTAAAAATTTAACTTTCACATTATTTAATTTTGTTTTAAAAAATAAATTTCTCATTTAATTCAACATCCAAAAATAACTTGAAATAAAATTTTCCTCAGACTCAATTTAGTTAGATAAATAATACATGAAAGCGAAGGAAGAAAAAAAAAATTATGTGTTTATTTAGATAAAATCTGAAAGTAATGAAAACTAAAGTTTTATGTACAACTCAAATTGTGCTTGTTTGGCATGTGAGTTTGGGTGAGGTTAGGCTATTTTAGTTGGGTGATGAGAGGGTAATTTGTAAGCAAATTGGGTCGAGTTAGGAAAGTCTTCTTTGAGAGTTGGGCCGCGTAATGGGCCGAAATAAGGGTTGGTGTAGCTCGATCTTAGGCCAAAAAGACATCTCATATTACGGATTTGGGCTGAACTATGGGCCGAGGTGTTTGGGCTTCGCAAGTTGGACCTCGTCCTTGTTAATTCGGTCGGAGACTGCTGCAGTTAGCTCGGTTTAAACAGACAAAACCGAGGTATCAGTGGGGGGAGAACCGAGCTAAAGGATAGCTCTGCAGGGCGTCATCTCAGAGTCAAGACTGAGAGTGGTACATAAAAAGTATCACCGAACCGAAATAACCTAGTTGACCGCAATGTTAGCCGAGGTAAGGATGTCAGCCGAGGTAAAAGAGGTAATATCAATGGCGAGGGCCGAGCTGTGTATAGCTCGGCAGGGTGGCATTCGATAGATTGGCTTTCGATCACACGGTCCGAATGGCAGGAGACCGAGATAAGACAGTTCGGTCAGAAATGTATAACCGAGGTAAAGGGTTCAGCCATCTCACTTAGCTTGCAGTGATGAGACTCCTAGTAGGACTCTGCTAAGGAGAGTTAGAGTCCTACTAGGATTGTGCAAACCGTCTCACTTGGTTGGTAGTGAATAGGAGTATGACTCCTAGGAGGACTATGCAAAGGAGAGTAGAGTCCTACTAGGATTGTGCAAAACCATCTCACTTGGTTGGTAGTGAATAGGATGTGTGATTCCTACGAGGACTCTCATAGGGAGAGTTGGAATCCTACTAGGCTTATGACAAAGTAAAGTCTATAAAAGCTCATAACCAGACCTATGGACAGGTATCTCAATTCTTACTTTAGAATACACAGAGCTTATTGTCTATTGTCTAATTGTTGACTTAGACATCGAAGGGATTTCCGGCACACACCCGCCGGCTAGCTCACAATTGTGTTTTTAGGAAGTAAAGCGACGACGTTTGGAGGAGCGCAAACTTGATCAACAAGATCATACGAGAAGAATTATTTCATGCTCATACAAGTGATTATTCAGTATTCGTGGAGTATAAACACGTAGTGCTCTATAAGGTTTTGATTGATAGAGAGTGATAGGGGTCCACGATTTATGTTGGGGATGGGGAACAACATGGGATTAAGTAATTGATGATTGGCTTGAAGTATGGTTACGTGGTGTTCCGAGATTATTGCATAATTTCCTATTTTAGCCAAAAAAAATAAAATAGATTTTTTAGTCTAATAAGACAAAATGTCATTCCAAACCATAATCATTTTATTTTTTCTCTCATAAAAGTCAAAAAAGTCCATCTCAAACGAGATTTTTTAGCCTCAAACTAAAATAACCAAAAAGCCAACAAGCTAATCCACATCCCAAACGAATCTTAATTTATTAGTTAGGCTAATAACTTATTATAAAATATACAGAGAAATTTATTTTTTCCCATAAATCTTAACAAGGTTCATTTTGTTTTCTTTTTTACCCATGTTTCTTTCCACAATTCCCTTTTATGCCGTGATTATATTTTTTTTCTCATCATTTTCTTACAAAATTTTTCATCCATTCAAATGTATGCAAGAAAATAATTTTTTTTTCCACTTCACTTTTTATCATTTTTAGTTTCTATTATCTGTTCTTTCTAAACAAACGGAGCCTGACAATAAAATAGTAGTAGTATTAGGACATTTTGACAGGGTTACTTGAGAGTTCTCGTCAATTCAGATCTAGTGGACAAAATATTTAGAGGGTGTTTCAAAATGGCTATGTATGTTAGTTTTTTTTTTTTAATTTTTTTTATAAAAAGACATAAAAAAAAAATAAAGACAATGATGTGATTGAATGTTTTAATTTTTTACTATTTTAACCAAAAATCGACTACCTCAAACGAGAAAATTATTCATTACTTTTGAAACATACTAATGTGATTCTCCAACTTAATTTTTATTGGTTAAAATAGTAAAATTCATCATATTTTTTTTATCTCTTTTAAAGGACAATTGGACACTTGTCCTTTAATATATGGTTTGGAGCAATGTTTCAAGAGCTCAAATGGGTTGGTTCACAAGTTGAAAAAGCTCTTTGAATTCAAGACAGCAGAATTAGGCAAAATTATTGTTTGGCCTGGAGTGTCACATGGTCATAACTCATACGAATTATAATTTATCATATTTTTTTATGTTCTTTAAGCATTTAATATAAATTTATAAATTTCACCTTTTTTTACTGATCACACTGTGAAAACGTCACATGACAATGCCCGAAACCAATCAACAACTTCTCCAGAGTTACCTTTTTGTCGGTGAGGAGGATGACAAAATTGTTTGTTGCTGTTGCCGTCGTCTAATGTTTCAGTGTGTTCGTCTCAATTTGATTTTAATTTAAAAAAGTATTAATAGTGTAGGGTGAAATATAAATTATATCACTAAAATAATTAAATTTATACAAAAATTTGAAAATCCCCATAAGTTGTCATCTCTACTTCACACACACATACACACACAATCGGTGGGTGTGTTTGGTTTATATTTATAGATTAATTTTTGAGATAAAAAGTACGAAAATTTATTTAGTTTTTTTTTTTCAGAAATAATTTTGAAAAATTGTTTTGGAAATAGAGTTTTAAAAAAAAGTGATTGATTTAATGGGTATGAGAAAGAGAGTGATTTTAAAAAGTACGTAACCAAACAAAATTTTGAAATTTTTTTAAAAAAATTTGTTTGGTTTAATTACTTTTAAAAATTTATTTGTAGAAAATTTTTCTCAAAATTTTTTCTGAAAAACAAACTAAACAATATGTTTGATACGACGTGACTTGTCTTTACCTGTATCACCAATATTACCATATATATATGTAAATCAGAGATCACAAAACTATGCAGCGGAATAAAATGTTTAGATCATACCTGATTCGATCTAAAACCTCATGGATAAATCACGTACTTCCAGAATCTAATCAATCAATCCCAGCAGTGGGGTGATATTACAATGGTGAATATTACCCACACAAACCACAGTGCAAATGACTTGATCGTTGTTTCTTGGGAGAGAATAAGTTTATGGGTTGAAACAAAACCTACGTTGTTTCTCTCTTGGTTACCCATAACCATATATCAGATATATATTATATTATTATTATTTATCCATATCAGTTAAAACTGATAATATCTATATCCTGAGTGGTTATCCTAAATAGGTTTGAATTTAATTCAAAACCTATTTGGATAAGATCCAAATTATGTTCAAATGGTCATGCCACATGGGCGCCCATTACTAACATCTCCCACTCGCACATGAGTTGGCATGACACTGCCACATCTCTGTCTCAATCTCCCAAAAATAAACAATCTCATACTAGCCACTGCACCGTGCGACTGCTGAGAACACCTGCATGTGGGAGCTCTATACTAGAAACTCAAAATGAGCCAGCATAGAGACATCAACCCAAAAAGAACAGAAATAGTGTCTCATATACCCCAGACCCATCTAATTACACCGGTCCAAAAAACATCTCTAATCCCTCAAAAAAGAGCATGTTTGACCCTCTCAATTCTTGCAATATATTCACACTCAATTCGCCTCTCATACAGAGCGATGTGAGTTGTCGGCAGTGAATATACAACAGTGGTGTAATACTAGATGATCTTCCCTTTGCACTCATGCCATTTAGTTTAGGATTGACCGCTTTCCCAGTGATGTCCCTTAAGGCCGAATCATGCATGACCGCAGGCAACATACCAAAGTAGCAGAACATCAACCCCTTACCTTATGACATAGTCAAAAGTCACAAAATGGTACATAAATGAAAGTCATATCAATAATGACTCGTAAGACTCACACGGTGAGGAAGCAGGGATCCATTCTCTCACCTCATTACTCGGTCGCTAAGCACATATAGTATGAATACATGTTACGGTGGAGTAACTCTTCCATAAAGAGTGACGTCATACTCGATACACCGTACAGATATTAGTCTAGTCGCTTTCTAGCGCCTAACCCGAATTCTCTATTTGCTCGCCTTCTAGGCGCCAAATGAGATCTCGTATCTGGCTAATCATAACAGGCACAACATGGAAAGTGGGTACTAACATCCATGTTTGGTCCTTAACACGACCTCATCTTGGTTATAACCAAGGCGACATACATAGTGGATGATTTAAGCCTCTCTTGGCTCCAAATAAAATAAACCACCAGTCTCATCCTTGCTCACTCCCAAGCGTCAAGGGCGATTGCTCGTGTGAGTGAGCCAATCTTGCCTGCTGACATCATCATTTGCTAATCATTATGACACAAACCGTAATAGTGTCAACATCCCATCATCTCAAAATAAGTGATCGATTTAAAAAAAATTGACCACAACTTGCGCAATTATAGATTCCAAACATAAGCCTTATCAGCACCTCTTGCGATAAGTATATACAACGGAATCCACCATGTGTGCCTCACATGAAATGATTTAAGATCACTACCTTTTGCGCAATAACCTCTCTAAAGATATTTTTGGTGACCAATTTGCGTTCATTCTTAATGCGCCCAACTAGCGCAGATGCGCCCAACCAGCGCACTGAATTTTACAATGAGCAAATTAATATGCTTCTAATAAAGCATTTTATCCACAGTCTAATGAGCAAGGTCAAAGTCTGAACAACTCAGTTAACCATTTATCAAAGATAACACTTATCATGCCGAATACGCCCACATAGCGTACTTTAGGCTCCCACAACAAAGAAAAGATCAAGGAATATAAGTCATCTGTTTCTCCCAAAGACAATCTGAGGATTCACTCAATAGCTAAGGCTCTGGCTTTTACCGATAGGTAAGTCAATGGATTTGCAATTTTGCATCTAGAATCATTCTAAGATATTCTCTATGTAAGTCATCGAAGACAGACCGAGAATTTTCCTAAAACAATCCCTAAGGATCGTACATCCGAGCATATAAATTACATCACCCATGTCCATCATATCTAAAATAGAGGACTGCCCACCCTAGGTGGCGACAACCTTATAAATTCCTGGCTCATAATGACTAAGTAAGGAAAAACTTCTTTTGGACCATTGATCATGCCTCAGTGGTCTTCATTGATCATCGTTGGCCTATCATGGCTTGACGAAATCTAAGAACCACTGTTTGGATAACTGCTTTAGGTTGTAAAAGATTTATTGGAACTAGCAACCTTTTTGCACTCCTAACTTTTCACCATAAAAGCAGAAGGTAAATTCCTACGGATCTACTTATCCAATTCTCTAATGAGAAATCAGGTCACAATGTCCACAAATCAATGTTCCGAACTTATGTCAATTATAGCCTAAGTCAAAATAACCTCACTCCCCAGGAGGAAGTCTTCTCATGGTCTACACTTTCCTTAATGGTGCGACTTTTCGGTATCTAGCGAGCCTTATGCCTCAACAATGACTATCCAAATTACGCATAACTTTATAACAGTTTTGCGTCATAATGGAAAGTCAACCAAATTATAAAAAATGGTTAATCCTCAAAGACTTTGTCTTAAACTGCGCAACATTGATCCACTTTCTAAAAACAGGGGACTAGAGCCTTTGGCATTATCCTAGGCTCTTTATCATCTTGCGGAGCAATCATGAATGTTTCCCTCTCAATCACCCAGTGATGACGTGAAAAATTTTCACATTTGCTACCACGCAACTAAGAATATAGAGTATTCTGCTCTAATGGAGTAATCCATTAGTAGGCACATCGCTCCCACTGTCCCTAGGATATTAGAAATTTCTTTCCATTCTCAACTAGGCTACATAGAGCGCTATGCTTGGAATTCTCCATCTTATAGAGTTCCAAAAACTCTATTCATGTCACCTTTACTAATAAAACTTTATGTGACTTAGTTACACTACCACAAAGCTGCTTACCTATATGCACATGACCCGGAGGGTTTGCATGACCGCATACAATAATGCGCCACACGACCCTTTGTGTTTACAAGACAGCATACAATAATGTGCTATAGAACCCTAGGTCTGAACTTCGTAATCTTATGAGAAGTAAAATAAAGATAAGCTGCTTAACGATTACAGATCGCCCATAGATGGCTCTCTACTAACCTATTACTCAAAATTGGAGTGTAAAATCTGATATGGAGGGCTCTTAGTTAGGGATATAGGCAACAAACTAGTGCAATTTCCAATTGGGAAACATTTTGCGCCATTATCCACCTAACATTAACAATATTTAATTCCTTATTCTCTACTACACCATTGTGTTGTTGAGTACTAGGAATAATCAATTTTCTAAGCACCCATCTCTCTTCACAGAGTTTTCTAAAAAATAACTCAAATAGATACTCGCCACCTTGGTCAAAACTAAAAGCACAAAAAACTCTTATCTAATTGATCTCGATCTCATATGTGCAATGTCAAAAATCATCTCAAAACTTTTGACTTATGGGAGATCAAATAGTCTTGACTCAGATGCGTATCGTAATCTATAAATGTGTCGAAATTGAGGCTTAGCTATCATACCCTCACACATATCTAGTCACAAAATATCATAGTGGACTAAATGCGCCAAAACAAATGACCTTCTGCGGCTTTCCTACTTACTTGTGCGCACCCATTGCGAACAAAGTTACACATTCACATGAGAGCAGGATGTCATAAGCGAGTGGGCCCGAGAAGGCCTACTCAAACCATCGTGTCATCATCTCATTAATGTGATTAAGTATAATAAGCCACTGGTTCATGACCAATGTCATAAACTAATTCCAATCATCTTAATGTGTGAGTTCTCGAAGACAAGTTTTAAAGGTTTAGGCCCAACTAGGTAATGACTCACAACTAAGTCATATTCACTAGATCATAAAAAGGATGTCATGGAGATATCAACTGCGCCTAAGTCGCAAATTTAACTAGTAAGTGCTAATCCCCTGCACCTTCAAGTCAATTTTATTCTCCATACACTTTAATACATCTAGTTGAAAGATGACGATACTCCTGTTGCCATCTCTATTTCTCGCTTCATAGTTACTTGCAATTAATTCTACTATCCACAAGAAGGAGAGAATAAGCTATCAACTATGATAGCTCTTGAAGTAACTTAAGCGCGAATTAGGCTAAAGAGTCTAATTCAACACAATGCTCTTACAAGCGATGTGTTAAATTCTTAGAGTCATAACAACCTTGTCAGCCTTAACCTTTTCATTACTATGCTGCAACGTTTGCGCTTAGTGGTAAATGTTATTCAAAACGTTAGCCTAGTAAAGGAATCACACAAAGAAGCACCTTATCCATGTCTCACACTTAAGTGTGGAAACAAAGTGTCCAGACTTAGACAAGTTAGCAATGCTAATAGATTTTGCAGCCACTTGGCGCTAATCTTTTCACTTAGTGTTAATAGATTTTGCTGCTACTAAGCGCTAATCTTTTAATCTTCAAGTGATACTTCAACGCACACTATTATAGTGCATGAAATTTTTTATTTATTATTATTATTATTATTATTATTTTTTTTCACTCCCAATAATTGGGTAGAGAGCAAAACACTGCTCAAACTGGCTACTCGTCTTACACTTAATGACTAATTTATTTAAACTCGCATTTCTTGGATGACGTGACTCTTGAATGTTACTTCATCCAATGATGTAACATTATTTACAAGTCAAATTACAAAGTCAATCCGTGCAGCTTATTAGTCAAGATCATATACAGATCTACTGAGGGCTTACTAATTTCATAACTCCAAAACTCGCCAACCAAAACTATGTAGCGTGCCGCTAACTATAGCGCACACGTTAGTTTTTATTGTGCCAAACAAGGCAACAAAACCACGGCGACTTTGAGTCATGTTTCCTTACTTTGGCTCAATTAAGGTTTGACCTAAAGTCTCCAAGACTTTTGCTCATCTAAAGAATGAGATTAGTTTGTTCACATTTGAACATCTCTACTAAGTTTAGGTCAACCAAATTAACTTCCATAAGCTAAATCAATTTAGAGAGAAATTCGCATTGGGATTAATTTGATTAGCATAATATAATTTTGCCGCAAAAATCTAAATTAAATAATGACAATATTACACAAGTCGCAAGATCGAAAATCCGCTATGCTCGTAATCATCTCTTGCGCCACAAGTGACAATTATCTAAAATTTAGTTTAATTTATGCGCAAAATATTGGTTTTCGGGAGTTAATTTATAAAGATTTCTCTCAATCGAATAACCTCCCACTGACTATGGCATATACAAAGCATGATAAATTCCATACAATAGCATTTTAATGTAAATCTACAAATAACTCATGCTATATTTATTTAATAATGGAATTCTAATAAATAAATAAATAATCATGCTCTTCTAATTACAACATATTACAAATCCAAAAAAAATATGCTGTATTCAATATTCAGATTATGCCATAATTAAAGTGTACATCATTTTGAAATTTTCTGGAATTTTTCTGAAATATTCTGGAATTTTAAATAAGTAATAAACACACATAAAATTAGAAATAAAAAATCCAGAAACTGATAAACTGAAACAATATTACCAGTAGATAGTAAAACATTTCAGAAGTCCACAATAAAAATTTCAATCCCAGAAAATTATTTATGCAATACCAGAATCATTTTAAAGCATAAAAAATGAATTATTAACACAGAAAAAATATTTTTTATTTTCGTAAAATTTTCAAAATTTTACAGAAGATATAAAATTTAATTCTGAGTGTAACGGTACCAACCATACTTAAAACAAAGCTATAACGAATAAATTATGGCCAATTACGCAATTCAGAATTAAAAACAAACAAACAGAGCCTTAGAGCCAAGCCAGGCGGGAAAACGGCTTGGCTCGGCTCGGCGCCGCTCAGCGCAACTCCGCGCGAGTCGGCTCAACGTGGCTCGGAGCGCGGCTCAGCCCGCGGCTCGGTGCTCGGCTCCAGCACGCGGCGCGCGTGCGAGGCGCGGACGGCGTGCGTGCGTGGACAGCGCCGCCGACGCGCACGTGATGGCGCGTGCAGGCGCGTCAGCAGGGCATCCGGCGCGTGGCTGCGCGTGGTGGCGCGTGGGGGCCGCTGGGAGGCGTCATACAGCGCGTGTATCACACGCGCCGCCTTCCCGGGTGTTTTCTGGTCCGATTTTTATACTGCCGGACTCCTTTTTTCAAAATAAAACCGTTTATGGTCTTAAAAAAGACATTAATGAACATAAAAAAATATTTATGCTCTTAATCTAATCAAAGTAGATTTTTTTTTCTTTTACAAACATTCATGTATATATTGTAAACATACACATGTAAAAATAAACACATGATTAAAGGAAACACGAAAATATCCATCAAAGGCTCTGATACCAATGTAAATCAGAGATCACAAAACTATGCAGCGGAATAAAATGTTTAGATCATACCTGATTCGATCTAAAACCTCATGGATAAATCACGTACTTCCCGAATCTAATCAATCAATCCCAGCAGTAGGGTGATATTACAATGGTGAATATTACCCACACAAACCACAGTGCAAATGACTTGATCGTTGTTTCTTGGGAGAGAGTAAGTTTATGGGTTGAAACAAAACCTACGTTGTTTCTCTCTTGGTTACCCATAACCATATATCAGATATATATTACATTATTATTATTTATCCGTATCAGTTAAAACTGATAATATCTATATCCTGAGTGGTTATCCTAAATAGGTTTGAATTTAATTCAAAACCTATTTGGATAAGATCCAAATTATGTTCAAATGGTCATGCCACATGAGCGCCCATTACTAACAATATAGGACTATTTCGTTCCCTTGTAAAGTTGTAAGTATTTGAGTTTTTATTTTTATTTTGTGTCAAATTATGTAGTATAATTTTTAGGGAGAATTTCAAAAAAGTAAAAAATAATTATGAATTTCAAAAAAGTAAAAAATAATTATTTTTAAGTGATGAAGGTACAATATTTTTTTGGACAGTTTAATGCATAAATTACTTATACTTTCATCATTTTGAAATTAATTTTGTACTCTCTATTTTTAAAAAAAATTATATTCCCCCTAATTTCTATTTACAATTAATTAAGAGTAACTTAAATAAATTAAAAAAATAATTATTTAAAAACTGAGAAATGAACGCTTTTAATTTTTACTTTTTGAAATAGTGAAGGAATAATGTCATACTACCTTAAACATTTAGGGCAATTGTCTAATTCAAGTTCTAAAGGCTCATTTGAGAATTAACTATTTTAATTTATTTTTTATTTTTTTACAAAAAAAAATGTAAAAAAATAAAGAAAGTGATGTGATAACTTATAATGACTTTTTGACTCTTTAGCAACAACAACCATGTTTATTTGGATTTTTTTCTCCTTGTTGCATTATTCATCAGCTTACTATTTCTCGCTAATATAATAATTTACAAGTATGAGCCCACAAATCAGAAATTGTGGTGCTATCTCAATTTTTTTTTTTTTTGAAAAAAAAAGCTAAGCAAACTTTTTTTTCCTCTGCTAATTTTGTTTAATTATTGTATTCTCGTAAAATAATACTAACCACCGCCATTTTTATATACACGTAAAATATGTATTAAAATTATAATTTTTTGAATCTTGTTTTAATTTTTTTGTAAACGTTTGGTGGATTGTCGTTGCGAGAACGATGTTGAAGCTTTGAAGGATAGATAGTAGTGAACTCACCATCAACCGAAGTTGCGGTCTTAAAAACACCCACTAATAAATGTTAGAAAGTAAAATATAACAACAATAATGCAATTAGATAAGTGAGATATGAAAGCTCTATAATTAGTAGTATGTACTAGGTCCCATTGTGGCTCTTTTTCACTGAAGCTTTTAATTAGTTTGTGGCCATGGACAAATTTACATTTTGGACCCTCCAACAACTATTCAGAAAGTGAAAGGAAAAACAATAGATAAAATAGTGGTAAAATATAACTAAATCAAACCAAACAAAGCTTTAAGTCTCATTAAATGGAATCGGTTATATGAATCCTTCTTCTCCACGCAGCCCTATCAAAAGCCATTTCATTAGTCAAATTAAATAGATTCATATATCTATTTATAACGCTAGTCAACGTTAATTTAGACCTACCTCGTTCCCTAACACTTCCATCTACCGTTACAGTATCGCATCTCTTCACTACTGTCTCTATTGGTCTCCATTGAATATGACCAAACCATCTCAAATGATTCTCTCTCAACTTATCTTCTATCGGTGCTACTCCTACCAATTCCCGAATATATTCACTCCTAATCCTGTCTTGTCTAGTTTTACCACACATCCACCTTAGCATCCTCATCTCAGTCACACTCATCTTATCTACATGTTATTTCTTGGTTGCCCAACACTCCGTCCCATACAACATAGCTGGTCTAATAGCCGTTCTATAAAACTTACCTTTCAGTCTAGTGGGTATTCGTTTATCGCACAATACCCCAGACGCACTTCTCCACTTACACTATCCCGCCTTAATCTTATGGGCCACATCTGTATCAATCTCTCCCGCTGTTGTGATAATCGACCCTAAATAACGAAAATGTTCACTCTTAGGCAGTTCTTGGTTCTCAATCTTCACTTCTCCTCTGCTTTCATTGTTACTGTTACTAAATTTACACTCCATGTACTTTGTCTTAGTTCTGCTTATCCGGAATCCTTTAGATTTAGGAGTTTTTCTCCAAATCTCTAACTTTGTATTAACTCCTTCTCTAGTCTCATCCACTAACACAATATCGTCTGCAAAAAGCATACACCATGGCACGTCATCCTGAATATTTATCGTCAACTCGTCCATAACTAAAGCAAAAAGATAAGGACTTAAGGTAGATCCTTGGTGTAATCCTACAGTGATAGGAAATTCATTTGTCTCTCCAGTTGGCGATCTAATAGTGGTCACCATCCCTTCATACATGTTCCTAATCACGTCAATGTAGCCTTTTGTCATCTCTTTCTTCTCTAACACCCACCATATTATATCTCGGGACACTCTGTCATATGCTTTCTCAAGGTCGATAAACACCATATGAATGTCTCTTTTCTTTTCTTTTCTTTATACTTTTTTATTACTCTCCTCAAAAGATAGATCGCTTTCATTGTTGACTTACCAGGCATAAACTCAAATATAATTATATTTTATTTATTTATTTATTTTTCTTTTCAAATAAGAAAGTGTTTGTGTAAAGACACTTTTGAAACCCAAGAATGATAAATTACCAAGGAAGTTATATATTATGGAGCGGTGATTTACAGCCAAGTGCCTCCACCACCAGTCAAAAGATACATTAATGTTATTATAAAGTTGATGAGTCATTTTTCAAACATCTCAAAGGAAAAGATTATTTTGAGCATGATATGAGATGTGATATTGAAATAATTGTGAAAAGAAAACGAAGTTTTTTTTTCTTCACACATTCTCTTTTATATTATTTTTTTTATAAATTTAAAATTTAAACATAACAATACTTATATAAAAGAGATATCACGCAATTTGAGTCGAGCTCAAAACTTGTCAATTGACTATTTTGGAATTGACTAATTGACAAAATATATACTTAGGGTTGGTTTGGGAAGTAGGTTGATTTTTTGACTTTTTTAACTATTTTAACCTAGGTTAAAAAGCTTTGTTTGGGAAGAGTTTGTTGACTTTTTGATTTTTTTGATTTTTTTTGTGAGAGAAGAGTATAATGATTATGGATTGGATGTGATGTTTTATTTTTTGTGAGTAAAATAGCCTATTTTATCTTTTGTGACTAAAATAATCAAAAAAAACCCCATATTCTTCTTCTCAAACGGTGCCTAAATGTGTTCTATTACGACAAAAACACCTCTCAAAAAAATAAAATAAAATAAAACTGGACCATATACCGTCATACATTTTTATGTGAGACGTCATGGGATCAAGTGTTGGTTGATGTCCTATTGTATATTTCTTCTTTATTGTGAGAGTTCTTTGTTAGTTGTTGAGTTTTTATAATTGTTGGACTATTGTCGAATGTAATTTTCATTATATTTGTAAATAATATATTGATTGATTTTTTTTTAAAAAAAAAAGAAAATTGTATATTTTTTTATTTCTAAAATTTTAAATTTATTTTACTTGTTTCAAAATATACAACTACATAATCTAAAATCAACAATATTTCACACCTAAAAAAAATAGCTCTAGGTATGATTCGTACAATACTAATTTTGAAAAAAAAAAAAAAAATTGTTAAAAATTTAACTTTCACATTATTTAATTTTGTTTTAAAAAATAAATTTCTCATTTAATTCAACATCCAAAAATAGCTTGAAATAAAATTTTCCTTAGGCTCAGTTTAGGCTCAGTTTAGTTAGATAAATAATACAGGAAAGTGAAAGAAAAAAAAAAAAAAAACCTTATGTGTTTATTTAGATAGAATCCGAAAGTACTGAAACCTAAAGTTTTATGTACAACTTAAATTGTGCTTGTTTGACATGTGGATTTGGGTAAGGTTAGGGCAATTTTAGTCATAAAAAAATAAAATAAGTTTTTTGGTTTAATAAGATAAAATGTCACTTCAAATTATAATCATTTCCCTTTTTCTCTGACAAAAGTAAAAAAATCCATCCCAAACGAGGATTTTTAACTCAAAGCTAAAATAGTCAAAAAGTTAATCTACATTTCAAACGAACCCGAATTTATTAGTTAGACTAATAATTTATTATAAAATATACAGGAAAATTTATTTTTTTTCCCATCATTTTCTTACAAATTTTTTTATCCATTCAAATGTATGCAAGAAAATAATTTTTTTTTTTCCATTACACTTTCTACCATTTTTATTTTCTATTACCCGTTCTTTCTAAACAAACAAACGGAGTCTAATAGTAAAATAGTAGTAGTATTAGGACATTTTTGACAGGTTACTTGACAGCTCTTGTCAATTCAAATGTAGTGGACAAAATATTTAGAAGGTGTTTCAAAATTGACTATTTTAGTTAGTTTTTTTTAATTTTTATAAAAAGACATACGAAAAAAATAAAGGCAATGATGTGATTGAATGTTTTAATTTTTTTACTATTTTAACCAAAAATCGACTATTTCAAACAAGGAAATTATTCATTACGCTTGAAACATATTAATGTGATGTTCCGACTTAATTTATATTAGTTAAAATAGTAAAATTTTATCATATTTTTCTCTCTTTTAAAAAACAATTGAACCCTTGTCGTTTAATAAATGATTTGGAGCAATGTTTCAAGAGTTGAAATGGATTGGTTCACAAGTTGAAAAAGCTTTTCGAATTCACGGCAGCAGGATTACGAAAAATAATTGCATGGTCTTGGGTGTCACGTGTTACATCTCACATTAATTATAATTTATTATATATTTTTTTTATATTTTTCAACCAATTAATATAAATTTATAAATTTTATCATCTTCACTAATTACAATTTTATTGAAACATCATGTGATAATAGTCAAGACCAACCAATAACTTCTCCAAAATTACCCTTTTGTCGGTGAGGAGGATGACAAAATTGTTTGTTGCTGTTGTCGTCGTCTAATGTTCCATTGTGCTCGTCTCAATTTGATTTTAATTTTAAAAAGTATTAATAGTATAGGGTAATATATAATTTATATGATTAAAATAATTAAATTTAAAATTAAAATTCATATGCAAAATTTGAAAAATCCCATAAGTTGTTGTATGAGTGAATTTCTGATCATACTGCCAACTTAGTATTCAACTAGAGAGTACTGGCAGAATAGATGACACCTGGCTGACCTGCAACAGAAAGAAAAGATTCCGGCGGTGGTTCGTTCACCCGGGAGCACTTCGACGATCAAGTCAATATATCTCTCAAAGATAATCAATAGTGCTAAACTCACTGTTCAGAATATAAATTGCATACTTTAGATCCATCGGGGGTGCCTTTCTTTTATAGTTAACTCAATCTTTGTCCCAACATAAGCCTAGCTCAATGGACTTTTAGCTCAGTACTTATCCAGGACTCTTCAATAGATAGAAATAAAGTCCCTAAGAGCTTTATCTTTATCCAGGCTGAGTCCCCTCATCATTCTAGGACTTTTGTGCCTTATCCGTTTATCTCGGATTCCGATATCTTCGGAGATAACCTCGGCCTTGCCAAGATAACCTCGGCGTCATGACCAGGACACGTGGCACCTCGGCTGACACGTCGGCGTCACCTTAGCCACGTGCTGGTACTTAGAAAATATATCCACACAACTGCCTCCTAGGTTCTATTACCTCGGCATTCTGAGGTGATGGGACCTATATCGGTACTTGCTGCCAGTACATCGGCTTAGAGATTCCCAGCCGACATGTCTCTTTAAAGATCAAAAATTTTCAAGAGCTCCCTCACGTGTATGAGTTGTCAAGCATAATACATAAACTATTTTAACCACGTGTTTTCCCCTTATTGGATCGTACTTCGTACGTGCTTGTAAGTCATCTCGCGCCTGCGCGCGCCGCCTGACGCATACATCATTTTAGGCGCATTAATTGCTTTCTTTTTGCCGCTATTTCAAGTTTTAACAAAACTTTTTCTCCTTCCGTCTCTTCACTTTACATCGTTTCTGAAGCTCTCTCTCTCTCTCTAGCTTTTTCCTTCTAAATCTTCCATTATTCAAGCTTCCAAAGCCCTGCAACTTGCTCCGTCCACCTTCTCCAGCGAGATTCTTACTAATCTTTTCCGCAGCTGCCGTTCGTCTGACCTCGGAAAACTCAACACCGGCTTCTTTTCTTTGGTGAGTTTACTGTTTCTCCTAATTTCAGTTCTTGATGCTTTCCATTACTCGTTGCCATTACTGCTTTGTTCAAACATTCGATTTGCGAATAATATATCTGAACGTGTTTATTTCACGACTTTGCTCTTGCCCATGTCTTGAATACACGTACTGCTCACAATTTTCCTGCATTCTTGCCACTGTTCTTGGCCTTATACCCTTTGTACTTACTTTGGCACAACGTTCTTGACAGTTCATCATTGTTCTTGACTCTGAAGCGCATTTTTGTTTTTCTATTTTCCAGATTCGTGCCTTCAATCTTCGTTTCCATAGATTTAGGTTTGAGATTTGTTTGTAGAACCCACGATTTCTTAAGAAAAACCGAAACAATTCCCACAATTTCTTACCCTACAAATTTTTAGGTTTTTGTCGAGGCCCCAATAACCCTTTTAAAACACCTTCTTTTTGAAACCCAATTCCTCCTAGTTAAGCCGATATCATGGGTATGTGGAAACATAGGGTAGACACCTCGACCAAGTTAGATCACTTTAGGCGTGAGTTTGACATCCCTGTCGACGTCTATCTGAGGTTGGCTAGAGAAGATGACTCCATTATGCCTACAACTGACTCTATGCCCTTCACTGTGGTAGCTTTTATTGAGTGCGGACTTCGGCTCCCACTAAATATCCTTTTCCGTGAGATACTTCATTATTATAAGTTGAACCTGATGCAACTCGCCATCAATTCCTATCGAGTCATCAATGGTATCATAGCCTTAGCCAGACAAGAAAACGCTAGGATTACCTTAGCCGATATCCAATACTGCTACACCATGTGTGGCCTCAAAAAAGATACGGGCTACGTTTACTACCTTAAGCTGAGGTCCACAGAGTACAAAATTGTTGCCGACCTTCCTGACTCCAACAAGGGGGCTGGGGATGACTATTTCATTACCTCGGGGAACTGGGAGTTCGCTTCAGACGAGGACCTTCATCTCTACCCTCTTCCTCAATCAGTTTTTGTAGAGGGCAATGGTAAGAGCCCTGTGTTCATACTAACTTGTTTTTAAAGTCTTCAATACTTTGTTTGTTTTTTATGTCTGTTTTTTCTTGCAGCCCTTCCAAAACCAGAAAAAGGCTTCCGCAAGTCTTTTTACCCCAGAAAGGGTCTAAAGAAGCTACTGGACCTACCAGTCCACAAGCGTAGAGCTCCTCTGGTACTTAATTTCATTCCCACCTACAAATCAGTACTCCCTGATGTTCCAAAAAGGAAGAAAAAGAGTCTATCTCCCCCTTCTACCACAACTCCTCAAGCTGCCTCCACATCTCGGCCAGATCAAAGATCAACTTCTGATCCAGTAGAGTAGCCATCAATCTCGACTCCATATCTGATCCCGCCATCTCAATGCCAACGTCGGCGACGAACGATTTTTGCTGCTGAAATGGGCCACCAAAAGCAGTCCCTAAGGATCTTTTGGCCAATATTCCTGATTTAGTTGATGCCCAACCAACGCCAACCCAGCCAAAGCCGAAGACAAAAAGGATCAAGAAGGCTCAGCCAAAGGCAACGGTGACTCAGATTGTTACTGAGGACACCTTGCCAATCTCCAAATTGGCTGAGAGCGATAAGTCCCATTCTGCCGTTGAGAAGAGGCCTGCCGAGGCCCAACCATCCGAGTCTACGCGATCAAAGAGACTGAGGTCATCCGCTACAACCACCTCGGGGTCTTTAAAGCACTGTGAAAACCCATCTTTTAATTATTCTTTAAAGAAAATTAATTAATTAATTTATTAATTAATTTTGTCTACAGTCTATCTGAATTATACATTAGTGTAAAAGTTAGTTTTAAATTGACTCAATTCAATCACTAACAAGACATTATTAAGAATAATAATTTTGTGGGTGTTCAATATTTGTTGTTTATAAATTATTTTAATTATGATAACTATTCTTACTAAATACCTTAGTTAAAAATCTTAGTGTGTCAATTTTCAGAAACCCACACACAAAAAAAAAAAAAAAATACAAACAAACAAACCGTGGGCAAACAACCCATAGTTCCTACCAAATCCACCATCTCTTAGAAATTAGGAAACCATGAAAATTAGAGAAAGTTTCCTCTTAGAAATTGGAGAAAGGGAATGAAATGTTTTTGAGAAAATAAAATAATGGAAAGAATGAGAGGGAGAGAGAGATGTCTTCAATATTTATATGCATGCAAGCCTTCCTTGTGCATGCAAGCATCCGGTGAGAAAAAAAAAAAAAAAAAAAAAAAGAAGAAGAAGAAGAAGAAGAGAGAGATCCCCAAAGCCACCAAGCTTGGTGTTAGGAGAGGAAGAAGAGTAGGAGATTAAAGAAGCCAAAATTCTCAACCATTTTGTCACTCTATTACTAAGTAAGAAAACCCTCTCAACCCTCTCATTTTTTTTATATAATTGAAATTTTTCCGATTATGTATATTTGATACATTGTCTAAAACTGTGTTGAGAATAATCTGTCTTGAATCTGCCAGCATGTTACTCGAATTTTTAGACAATTTTATACTCAGAATTTTGAGATGATTTCTTCTACAAAGTTGTTGATAATGATGTCTAGTTTATCCAGAAATGTTTGGAAACAATTTTTGAGCTTTTTACGAATTTATACAAATTTTTAACTAAATCTGAAACAGTGTTGAGAATAATCTGTCTTGAATCTGCCAGCATGTTACCGAATTTTTATACAATTTTATACTCAGAATTTTGAGATGATTTCTTCTACAAAGTTGTTGATAATGATGTCTAGTTTATCCAGAAATTTTTGGAAACAATTTTTGAGCTTTCTACGAATTTATACAAAATTTTAACTAAATCTGAAACAGTGTTGAGAATAATCTGTCTTGAATCTGCCAGCATGTTACCGAATTTTTAGACAATTTTATACTCATAATTTTGAGATGATTTCTTCTACAAAGTTGTTGATAATGATGTCTAGTTTATTCAGAAATTTTTGGAAACAATTTTTGAGCTTTCTACGAATTTATACAAATTTTTAACTAAATCTGAAACTGTGTTGAGAATAATCTGTCTTGAATCTGTCAGCATGTTACCCGAATTTTTAGACAATTTTATACTCAGAATTTTGAGATGATTTCTTCTACAAAGTTGTTGATAATGATGTCTAGTTTATCTAGAAAGTTTTGGAAATAATTTTTGAGCTTTCTACGAATTTATACAAATTTTTAACTAAATCTGAAACTGTGTTGAGAATAATCTGTCTTGAATCTGCTAGCATGTTACCCGAATTTTTAGACAATTTTATACTCAGAATTTTGAGATGATTTCTTCTACAAAGTTGTTGATAATGATGTCTAGTTTATCCAAAAATTTTTGGAAACAATTTTTGAGCTTTATACGAATTTATACAAAATTTTAAATAAATCTGAAACTGTGTTGAGAATAATCTGTCTTGAATCTGCCAGCATGTTACCCGAATTTTTAGACAATTTTACACTCAAAATTTCGAGATGATTTCTTCTACAAAGTTGTTGATAATGATGTCTAGTTTATCCAGAAAGTTTTGGAAACAATTTTCGAGCTTTCTACGAATTTATACAAATTTCTAACTAAATCTGAAACTGTGAGACAGATTTTACCATGTATTTGAAAATTTATTTAAAATTCTATACTAAGCCAAATCTGGTAATTTCTGACTAGAAGATGAAATTTGAGAAGTCTAGTTTCATAATAAATCCTTAGATTATGGGTTTGATTTATAAATTTAAGCATGGAATTAAAATAAGGAAATGTGACAAATCTGTGTCATAAACACCCTTGGAATTTGTTTATAATTACTTATAAGTTATTTTTGGGAAAAGCTTTCTGAAAAATAACCATAACATGTTTATATTGTTATCTAATGGTTGTAATTTCTGTGTATAATTATATTGTTATCTCATGTTTAGAATATTATTATTTGTCTCTTAAAAAGAATGGTAGGTTGGTTACGTTTTCTTACTGTGTTGCAAAACTCATGGCATATATTTTGTTGCCCTGACGTTTCATGCCAGATTATGTCGAAGAAGGGATTGAGGCTGAAATTGGAGCTACTGCCAATATCGAACCTTGGCTGACTTAGAGTCAAGATTTTATCAAAATAAAATCCTGTTATCCCTTGTATTAGGATTTAACTATGTTGTGACGTTGTGTGTGAACTTGTAGTTTTATTTTGTCGTTGGACTTTGGCTTTGTAAGAACTTAAAAGTTCCTAATTAGTAGTTAAAACTTTATCTAGCAAGTTATTGTTATTTAAATCTTATGACGTTTCAAAAAAAAAATTGGGGCGTCACAAGCACGATGCCCCCTGGGCCCCCAAATCACACTGGAGGATAAGCCAGTTAGGGCTAGCGATAGTGCCGACGACATCAACGCCAGCGTTGTGCTTAGTACCGGTCTGCTTCTTCCCAGCAATCTCGACTGGAACGTCGAGCTGAGCGAATATGAAAACTTTGTTATGATGCTTCAGCACTCTGTTCAAGTAAGTCTCTTTATTCGGTAATTTTTCTTTTTTTCTCTTCATTTCATACTTATAATAATTTCTAATAACTTCTGTTCACTTTCAGGCCATCCAGCATGCTCATTCTTTCTCAGTGCAAGCCTTTGAGAATCGGAAGGAGCTGGCCGATAAGAAGAGGGAGGCTGCTAGTCTGCAAAAGACTAATAAAAACTTGTAATCAAAGATGAAGACTTTGGAGGATCAAGCCGAGGCTGCTATCAAAGCTCAAAATGATGCCGAAGAAAAGGCGGATTTCGTTGAGGCCATCAAGAAGGTTCTTGAAACCGAAAAAAGAAAGGCCGAAGAAAAGGCGGCCCAGACCCAAAAAGAACTACAAGAAGCCTTGGCCACGAAAGATGCCGAGCTCAAGGCAGCTGATGAGAAGGGCTACAATGAGGGGGTGGCCGATGTCACGGCTGACTATGAAAAGCAAGTGAAGCAGGCATGCAACAAGGGTTTCACCATGGGTTGGATGTCTCTTCTAAAAAAGCTTGAAGTCCCCGAGGACTCGCCCCTTAGGAACGCCGATGTCATTCCTCTTCAATTCCCTCAAATTCCAACTCAATCCGATGACGAATCTGAGTCCGAGGAGGAGACCTTGGTGAGGAAATCAAAGGAGATTGCTGGGACCAAGTCCCCTTCTCTGAAGTCTTAGACTTGACTCAAGATGAGGAGGGTGAGGAAGTCCCCAAGGATGCCACTCCTGAGGAGCCGTCATCGAACGTGCCTCTTGCCGATAAGAGCCTCGATCTAACCCTTCAAGAAATTGATGCTGAGCTTACGGCTGAGAAGGCCGCTGAGATGTCTTCTCAGCAGTCCTCCGAGGTCCAAATCCAGCCTGCTAATGATGCTGAAGAATCTTCATTTCATGTTTTTCTCTTTCTTCTGTGTTCTATACTTTTGTTTTTCTTTTGAAACAGTGTAAGCTTTTCATATTGCCGAAGTGCCTTCTTATAAATACAACTTCTTTGTTTTGAACGTTTGTATGTTTGCCTTTTCTTTACTATTCTTGTATGATTCCATACTTAGAATATTTTGCATATCTTTAATATATACTTCAATCTTTGTGCAACCTTTTCGGGGTGACACACCTCGGTTATACAAACTGTTGATTTACCTCGGCAAGTACCCAAGTACCTTTCTTAGCATGACCTTGGTTTCAGCTTGTAAATTTTTTCATAAAATTTCAACAAGTGTTTAACCTTAGTCTAACTTCAACTTGTAAACTTTTTAAGTTTCAACAAGTGTTAAACATAATCTTGGTTTAATTTCAACTTGTAAACTTTTCTCAAATTTGAACAAGTGTTAAACATGATCTCGATTTAACTTCAACTTGTAAACTTTTTAAGTTTCAACAAGTGTTAAACATGATCTCGGTTTAACTTCAACTTGTAAACTTTTCTCAAGTGTTAAACATGATCTCGGTTTAACTTCAACTTGTAAACTTTTTAAGTTTCAACAAGTGTTAAACATAATTTCGGTTTAACTTTAACTTGTAAACTTTTCTTAAGTTTCAACAAGTGTTAAACATGATTTCGGTTTAACTTCAACTTGTAAACTTTTCTCAAGTTTCAACAAGTGTTAAACATGATCTCGGTTTAACTTCAACTTGTAAACTTTTTAAGTTTCAACAAGTGTTAAACATAATCTCGGTTTAACTTCAACTTGTAAACTTTTCTCAAGTTTCAACAAGTGTTAAACATGATCTCGGTTTAACTTCAACTTGTAAACTTTTCTCAAGTTTCAACAAGTGTTAGAACCGTTTTCCAACTTTCTGCCCCCTAATGTGAACTTAAGTTCCACTTGGGTTCTCATTACGCATGTATTCTAGAAACATCGGCAAGTATCTTATCAGTCATAAATATAGAAGAATTCTACTAAAATTTTATTCATTACGTCGACAAAAAATAAGGAAAATCTAATGATAGAAAAATTTCAGATTACAAGTATTCCGGGGTCTTGGCAACTCTTTGCCCTCATTATCTTGAAGCCAATATGCCCCATTGCCTAATACCGAAGTGATTCTGTAGGGTCCTTCCTAATTTGGGCCAAGCTTGCCTTCCTTGGGATCCTTCTTGTTGCCGACGACTTTTCTCAAGACTAGGTCGCCAACTTGGAACTCCCTTGGGTTAACCTTTTTATTGTAAGCCCTGGCAAGCTGGTGCTGGTATGCTGCTAGCTGAATTGCAGCTCTCTCTCTTCTTTCTTCTAGTAGATCCAGATCTCGGGCTAAGAGTACATTATTAGTCCCGTTCTCTACTCCCTGGGTTCTGATCCCTGGTATGCCGACCTCCAGCGGAATGACAGCTTCTGTGCCATAAGCCATGGCAAATGGGGATTCCCCAGTTGATCTTCTCGATGTAGTCCGATATGCCCAAAGTACACTTGACAGTCCATCCACCCACTTTCTTTTTGCTGCCTGTAGCCTCTTTTTTATCCCATCCAAGATAACTTTGTTGGATGCTTCTGCTTGTCCATTGCTTTGAGGAAAGCTTGGGGTTGAAAAATAATTTTTGATCTTGAATTTTGCACAGAAGCTTTTGATTAGTTTACTGTCAAATTGTGTTCCATTGTCGACAACTATTGCTCTTGGAATCCCAAATCTGGTGATGATGTTCCTCCATATGAAGTTCTTCACGTCCACATCTCGGATCTTGGCTAGGGGCTCAGCTTCTATCCACTTGGTGAAGTAATTTGTTGCTACCAGCAGGTACTTTCTTTGTCCAGTTGGTTGGGACAGTTGCCCAATGAGATCCATGCCCCATTGGGCAAACAACCAAGGACTGGATACTGGGTTCAGGTCTGCTGCTGGTTGGTGTATCAGGGGTGCAAACCTTTGGCACTTTTCACACTTCTTGACGTAGACCTCTGCATCCTTCTGCATGTAGGGCCACCAATATCCTTGGGTGATGGCCCTATGAGCTAGTGATCTGCCCTCAGCGTGGCTTCCACAAATTCCTTCATGTATTTCATATAAAAAAATCTTCAACTTGTGAAGGATGTACACACCTCAAAAAGGGTCCAGTGAAGGATCTTCTTTAGAGATGTCCTTCTGCTGACAGACTGAATCTTGTCGACTTCAATTTGATCTTGTGTGCCTCTTTGTGGTTATCTAGCAGCTTCCCTTCCTTTAAGAATGCTGCAATTGCATCCATCCAGCTTGGTCCCATATCCACACACATTGCTTCACGCTTTGTAGTCAGTGGCTCGATGCTGGGGCCCGACAAGTAGTCAACTATAATTGTTCTTGCTTTCCCAGCCAGGTTGGCCAGTGTATCGGCGTAATTGTTGTCATCTCGCCTTACCTGATGTAGTCGATAATTCTGAAATAGGGCTACTAACCTGTTGACTACCTTTGCGTAGGCTGACATCCTTTCATCTCGGGCTGCGAACTCGCCCGTTGTCTGGTTGACTATGAGCTGCGAATCATAGAAGACTATTATCTCATCTGCTTCTGCTGCTACTGCTAGCTTTAGTCCTGCAATCAATGCTTCATACTCTGCTTCATTGTTTGAGGCCTTAAATCCCAAACGAATGGATTATTCTAATATCTGTCCATCTGGAGATACCAGAACTACTCCTGTCCTCGCTCCTTGTCGGTTTGAGCTCCTATCGACAAACAGTCGAAATGAGTCGCCGATGTAAATGCTGCAGGGTCTGAGTTTTTCCCTTTTCCTTTGTTCTGTTGCATTCGGCTGGGCTTCTCCTTGCTTGCTTGGACATCGTTCATTTCGGCTCAACGGAGCTTGATGTACGATGGATTCTGGTGTAAACTCGGCCACGAAGTCGGCCAGAACTTGGCCTTTGATTGCTGTTCTGGGTCTGTACTCCAAGTCATACTGTCCCAAGGCCATTGCCCATCTTGCTATTCTTCCTGTTAGGTCTCCCTGCTGCAATAGGGACTTCAATGGATGTTTAATTAATATCACAATCTTGTGGGCTTGAAAGTAATGGTTCAGCTTCTTTGAAGCCATTACTAGTGCCAGCGCCAACTTCTCTAGGGGTAAATACCTGGTTTCTGCATCGGCCAGGGTTTTGTTTACAAAGTAAACAGCCTTTTGTTCCCATTTTTCTTCTCGGATTACCACTACACTTACCGCATGTTCTGAAACTACCAAGTACATGAACAGCTTCTCTCCAGGTTCTAGATTTGAAAGAGCTGGAGTTGTGGTCTGATACTTCTTCAAGTCGGCCAAGGCAGCTTCGCACTCCTCGGTCTATAAGAAGTCGATGGCTTTCTTCACTAAGTTGAAGAAAGGTTTGCACTTGTCTGAGCTTCTGCTTATGAACCTATTCAGGGCTGAGGCCCTTCCAGTCAGCATTTGTACCTGTTTTGCCGACGTCGGGCTCTTCAATTCCAGGATGACCTTGATCTGATCTGGGCTGGCCTCAATGCCCCTTCTGGTCACCAAGTACCCTAAGAACTTACCAGATCCAACTCCAAATGCACACTTCGATGCATTGAGTCGGAGCCGATATGTTTTAAGGATTTCAAAGACTTTTTTTAGGTTGGCCAAATGTCCCTCAGGTTCTTTGCACTTCATGACCATGTCGTCGGTGTAAACTTCCACCGTTCGGCCAATCAGGTGTCTAAACATCTTGGTTACCAATCTTTGGTAAGTTGCTCCTACGTTTTTCAACCTAAAGGGCATCACTCTGTAGCAATACAGCCCTTTTGGAGTGATAAACGCGGTCTTCTCTTCATCTGAGAGGTACATGGCTATCTGGTGATACCCCCTGTAGGCATCCAGGAAGCTCATCCTTTCATGCCCTAAAGTGACATCTACCAGCTGGTCAATCTTGGGTAAAGGAAAGCTGTCTTTCGGATAGGCCTTGTTCAGGCTGGTAAAGTCCACACAGACCCTCCATTTTCTATTCTTTTTCTTCACCACCACTATGTTTGATAGCCATGTCAGGTAATTTACCTCTCGAATGGCCCTAGCCTCTAGAAGTCTGTCTATTTTCTCTTTTACTACTTCGACGTGTATGAACGTCGGTCTTCTTGCTCGTTGGATTACGGGTTTTGCCGAGCTATCAACGTTCAGTTTATGGCAAGTGACCTCGGGGTAAATGCCAAACATTTCGTAAGGCGTCCAAGTAAACACCTCAATATTTGCTCTAAAAAAAGCTTCTATCTCTTTTTCCTCTTCTTCAGCTAAGCCAGAGCCAAGAAGGAAGAAGCGTTCTTCATCCCCCTCCTAGACGAGGATTTTCTTTAGTGCTTCTTCACTCTTCTCGGCTGGCTCCTTGCCGACATCCTCTAGGACCTCCATGTCCTCGCCTTCGATCTCTGCCTTCTCTGGTTCTCGTATGCTGCAGGTGGATTTCATTACTGCCATGGAGCAATTCTTTGCCTGCAGCAGATCTCTTCTGATCTCCTCTATCCCATGTTCTGTTGAGAACCGCAATAGTTAATGCAATGTTGAGGGAACAGCCCCCATTGCATGCAACCACGGCCTTCCCAAGATGATATTGTAAGGGGAGGGTGTGTCGATTACGGTGAACTCTGTCTTTATCGTCTTGGTGCCAGCCTGCACCTCCAAGCTTGTCGTTCCCAGTGGCCATGTCGGCGTTCCATTGAACCCAACCATTGGGCTATTAGATTGCTCCATATCGTCTGGGTGAAGGCCAAGCTCCTTGTAACATCTGACGTACACGATGTCACAAGAGCTGCCTTGGTCGATTAAGATGCGCTTTAGTTGGCATTTCCCAACTTGGAGGGATACTACCAAGGCATCGTTATGTGGATGCTGCACCATCTCAAGGTCGGCTTCTGTAAAGGATACTACTGGTCCCTGGCACTCCTTTGCCTGATGTCTCTTCTCCCCGACTTGGTAGACATGTTGCAAGTGCTTTACCTTCTGAGTCTCCCCACTAATTTCGTTCTCGTTGACCTTTGAGTAAATTACATTAATTACCCAAGGTCCTCCTGCTTGAGGTTACTGTGCTGAGAGAGGCGGGGCTGCTGGTGCCTGAGGTAGTCTTGCCTGTTTTTTCCTTGTCCTGGCCTCATCGACAAGGTCTCTCAAATGTCCATGCCTTACCAGGTCTTTTAAGTGTGTTTTCAAGGCTCTACAACCCTGAGTCATGTGTCCATCTTCATTGTGGTAAGCACAATGTCTACCAAGGTTTCTTCCTATAAACTCTCCTGGTGCCCTCGCTGGCGCTCTGAAATAGGGTTGGTTCCGAATTTTATCCAGGACTTTGTGAATTGGGATTCGGAACACAGTCATAACTGCCTGAGTAGCCCTTAGTCCTATCTCTTGCTTGCTGGATCCATTGTTACCTCGGCCTCACTTCGGCGAGCCGTTTCCTTTTCTTGCTTTGTCTCCTTAGTCCCCGACGTGTCTTCCTCGGCTTTGGCATACTTTTCGATTCTTACCATGAGCTCTTCCATGTTTTTTGGCAATGTCTTTGCCAAAAATTTTCGCAGTGGACAGTCGTCTTTTAGGCCGTTCTTGAAAGATACAACTGTCACCTCTTGATTACACTCTAGTATTCGATTGAACACCTCATAGTACCTTTTTGCATAGGCCCTAAGGCCTTCATCCTTACTAATCTTCAGAGCCATCAATGCGTCCACCCTTAATGGCTGCAGCTTGTTTGTCACGAACCTGGCCACAAATATCTTGGCCTGGCCTTCCCAGGTCTTCACATTTCCCTTTGGTAGTTTGTGAAACCAATCTGATGCAATCTCCCCAAAGGATGAGGGGAACACTTTGCAGAGCAACGGCTCGTTCCCACTATACAATGCCATTAAGTTCAAGTATAATCCAACGTGGAAGTTGGGGTCTGACTTACCATCGTATATTTGGAACCTCGGCATACTGAATCTTTTCGGCGCCTCAAATTTGTCCAATTCCACTGAGAATCGTGTTCTCGACTTATCAGGGGAGGTTACCTCGGCATCAGCATTCTGTTGCTTCCTCTTGAGGTAATCTCTCAAGTCCTCCTTTGTCCGCCTAGGAGCTCGGCTATCTCTTGATTTCAGTTTTTTAGGTGCACTACTCTCAGCTTCGTTGTGAGCCTTCTTCGACCTTTCTCCATGAGTTGTGTTGAAACACAGCTCCTACCTTTGAACATGCCGATGTTCTCTGGGGTCTGCTTCCTTGGTGCGATGCGTCCTCCATGATTCTTCCTTTCTCGACTCTCCTTGCCTGACCTCCCTTGAAGGCCGATGAGAGTGTCTTTCACTCCTGGGGTGCTGAGGGGCTATTGGGATTGGTTTCTGCCCTCCCTTCTGGGCATTGGTCGCAGGAATCGGCGTGTCCTGTAGTGGGAATGGTGGCTGCATGACGTTATTTTGCATCATAAAATTGATGACCGAATGCAGGTCTGCCAACTTGTTTGCCATCTCTTTTACCTCTTCATCCCTCCGCAGGCATCTATCCTTCCATACCTGGAGGTCGTCCTCGTTGTAGTATCCGCTTTGATCTGGTTTCTTTGGCACGTCGCCATCCTAGCCGACGTCTTTCTTGCCGTGATTCTGGTTCTGAGTCTCCTCATTGCTACCATCTTCCTTCACGTTTGGGTCAACATGTTTTCTACTCCCAGCAGGGATTTCGTCCCCAACCTTAGTCTTCTGTCCATCGCTGGCCATCTATTCTCCTTTCTTTCCCACAGACGACACCAAATTGTGTGAGTGAATTTCCGATCACACTACCAACTTAGTATTCAGCTGGAGAGTACTGGCAGAATAGATGACACCTGGCTGACCTGCAACAGAAAGAAAAGATTTCGGCGGTGGTTCGTCCACCCGGGGGCACTCCGACGATCAAGTCAGTATATCTCTCAAAGATAATCAATAGTGCTAAACTCACTGTTTAGAATATAAATTGCGTACCTTAGACCCATCGGGGGTGCCTTTCTTTTATAGTTAACTCAATCCTTGTTCCAACAGAAACCTAGCTTCAATGGACTTTTAGCTCAATGCTTATCCATGATTCTTCAATAGATAGAGATAAACTCCCTAAGAGCTTTATCTTTATCCAGGCTGAGTCCCCTCATCATTCTAGGACTCTTGTGCCTTATCCGCTTATCTCAGATTCTGATATCTTTGGAGATAACCTCGGCCTTGCCGAGATAACCTCGGCGTCATGACCAGGACACGTGGCACCTCGGCTGACACGTCGGCGTCACCTTGGCCACGTGCTGGTACTCAGAAAATATATCCCCACAGTTGTCATCCCTACTTCACACACACACGCACACACAGAGAATCGGATTTGTGTTAATGCCGGTATGTTTGATGCGACGTGCACTACAATATTTTCTTAATTTAGTGACATTTGAAAGTGCCATAAAACTATTAGTTTAATGACGTTTTTTAGCCTTATGGCATTTTGAACAAGTACCATTTGTATCCGTGCCACGGTAGATACTTGCAAGTGCCATTATACCATCATGGCTAAAAACTTTCAATGACATTTTGATGTCATGGTACATATTATTTGTGGCACTATCAAACGCCATTAAAAAAAGAGTTAGTGACACTTATAAGTGTCATTACACCATCAAGACTAAAGCCTTTCAGTGACACTTTAATGTCATGGTAGGCACTATTCGTGACGCTATCAAGTGCCATTCGTGACGATAATTCGTTGTAGAACAATTTGATCCGCTCTTGCGGAGACTTGAACCGCCAACCTCGCACACCATAAACCTTATACACCACACTCTTCCCACTACACCTCTATAGCACCAGATGATTATATATGCAACATATATTATTTATATAGTACATACATCCATATTAATATAAAAGTATATGCATAAACATAATTATTTTATTGAACATAATTTATGTAAAATAAACTATTTATTAGCAAAATAAAAAAAGACCACTTTTGGCGACTAAAAAAATTATTTTTTAGTTGCTAAAAAGCTTAACTTTTGCCAACCAAAATCGGATTTGGTCGCCGAAGATGCACTTTCAGCTACCAAAATTTTGGTTGCCAAAAAATTTAGTTCCCGCCTTAGGATTTTAGTTCTCTCGCGCTAAAAATGACTACTTTTGGCAACTAAATTTATTTTTTAGTCGCCAGTTGTAGACTTTTGGCTACTAAAATTTTTTAAGTCACCAAAAAACTTTACTTTTGGCTACTAAAATTTTTTTAGTCGGTAAAACCTATATAATCAGCGACCAAACTTAGTTTTAGTCACCAATTGTAGACTTTTGGCTACATAAATTGTTTAGTCGCCAAAAAGCTTTACTTTTGGCTACTAATGTTGTTTTGGTTGCTGAAAGATATACTTTCAGCGACCAAATTTTTTTTGGTTAGGAAATTTAGTCGCCGAATGTGCTTTTTCCTGTAGTGTATATTCAGTTTAATTTATTTATTTTTAATCATTTATTGCATTTCAAAAATTTAGAAAATATATTGACATTTTTTGTTTTTTCAAAAGCTTGGAAAGTTTTTGGCTTAGTGGCATTTCTCAAAATGCTATAAAATATTTGTTTATGACACTTTTTACCTAAGTGCCATAAAAAGTAATTTGCACCTACCTAGTGTCCTGACATTTTTTAAAAAATGCCATTGCTACTAAAGTTTAGTGACATTTGTTGGTAAATGTCACGAACGTAATTTTTTGTGTCATTATTTTATAAAATGCCATAAAATTGTTGTGACATTTCTTTATTGAAATGCCACTAGAGCCTTATGTGTTTGTGGTTCTGTGGCATTTTTCTAAAACATTTAATGCCAATTTTTATTTTTGTGGCATTTTCTAAAAACATGCCACTAGTGTAGTGTTACTAAAGTGTAAATTTGTTGTAGTGACATTTTTGTTGTAGTGAAGTGACACTTTTTTTAATTGAAATGCCACTAGAGCCTTGTATGTTTGTGGCTCTATGACATTTTTCTAAAAAATGCCACCAAATATTCTTTTTGTGACATTTTTTAAGAACATGCCACTAGTATGGTGTCACTAAAATGTGTTTTTATTGTAGTGGTGACTTGTAAAGTTGTATGTATTTGAGTTTTTATTTTTATTTATTTGTGTCAAATTATGTGGTATAATTAGGAATAACTCGTGCCTGAAGGCACTGCAAACAATCCTTTTTTAATATCACACATGGTAATATCACTCTAATTTTAAATTCACATAGAAAGATGAACAAAATATATAAAGAAAACTGAAATAAATAACTAATAAAACAAACATAAAATATATATAGACACAATGTTTAAGTAAGAACAAAATCAAATTCTTACCACAATGTTTCGATATGAAAGGTCTTAAAGAAGTTCACAATGCTTCAGACACAATATTTCAATCACAAACTGTAAACATCAATAAAGCAATTAAACTGGACAACATGCTATCAACATTATTGTGTAACAAACTTGCTAGAAATTAAAGATTATTGAAACAAAAGATATCCACAAATTAGAGTAAAGATTATTGAAAATTTATTGAAACAAAAGATGCTGAAATAGGTGAGGTTTGAAGAGAGAGCAAGAGAGAAGTGGCATTACCTCCATGGTGGTCCGTTGAAGAGAGAGCAAGAGAGAAACGGGAAGAGATAATGCTGCAGAGCCGCTGAAATGGATTTCAAATAGGATGAGCTGCAACTTTGAGCAGTGTAGTTTCGTTATTAAATTGAATTGTAAACTGAATCAAACGTCTTGTTAAAGCTATCTAAGTCAAAATCATCACCATCAAAAATGATATAGATAAATGTCCTTTCAAAATTAAAAAACGGAGCTTTAAATAATCAAACTCCTCAAAAAATGCTAATAAGATGTGGGTGTTTCACAAAAGAAACCAAAACTCAACATTTGAAACCAAAACTCCACTGCCATAATCACATTGTTGAAATAAAAACTCCAAACATGTCATGATCAATTCAAAAAAGGCAACACCCAACTCACAACAAAAATAAATAGAAGGATATGATTCTAAGGTTTGAAAAAGGTATTTTAGGAGAACAAATAAATAAAGAAAAAAAATTATGTGATCATTGAATATCCACTTCACTAAATGATGCTGAGACATTCATTCTATTTAAATACTCACTGCCCTAACATCCACCAAAAGCACTCACAGTAAAGCTACTGAGACTTCCATAATACACTTTGGACAAAAAAAAAAAAAAAAGAAAACCAACAAAAGAAGGCAAAACTTAAGGAAAAAAGTGACCAAACTTATGGAAGAACGTGACCAAATGGTTGAAGGAAATCATAAAAAATAAAAAAAAAAGTTCTAACAGTACTATTTTTTATTAGGAGCTATATTATTGACCATTGCTCCAAAGTTCTTTCCACTCCCAATTTTTCCACTAGTTACCAGTCCTATTTTGCTTCAATGCTCATATTCTCTTTTATGCAAATGGAAAGGGGGAATTTTTTTTAAATAAAAAATGAAGTGGCTAAAATAAAAATGAAATGAAGATATTTTTCCACTACTTACCAGTGCTATTTTGCTTCATTGCTCATATTCTCTTTTATGCAAATGGAAAGCGGGGATTTTTTTTAAATAAAAAATGAAGTGGCTAAAATAAAAATGAAATGAAGATAAAAATACAACAGTGAATATATAAAATATGAGAGTAAAATAAGATCAAAATAAAGAAAACATTTACTATATGAGGAATGAATAATTCTTCATGAGATGCAAAGCAAGTTCACATTGATTTATCGGTAACTTGATTACCAACAAAAATAGAAAAGAAACAAAAGGAATATTAAACTTACATTTAGAACTACAGGTTTAATGTTGAATGCCCTGTCAAAAGACTCAGTTTTCCAAGCTGAAAACTTACCATATCACAAATATTTTTTAAGAGTTAATTAAAATAAACGTTGAAAAATTCTTTGATACACATTGTGTTAGGACTATAAGACACCAGAAATCAATCACACACAAGAACACAAGAGATTTACGTGGTTTGGCAATTGCCTACGTCCACGGGAGAGGTATCCACTATAGAATTATCCCGGGGAGATTACAGTACTCACACCTCACAACTCTCTCTATAGCACTCTCACTCTCACTCACAGATTATACCCTCTGTGTTTTCTCTTCAGCTCTGTGTATCACTCCCATATACAACCCCTCATCACTCATCTCAATTTATAACCAAGAGAATAGGAGTGGGTGAAGGGACAACCATAATTGGCCAAGGTGGTGCCACCCTCACTATCTTCCTTTAGTGAGTTGGTGTTGCCCCCACTAGCTTCTTTTACCACATGGTGCCACCTACAACATATGGATGGTAGGCTCCTTACCATGTGGGTAGTGGATGGAGTTAACAATTCTCTCCCTCCACGCCCACATGGATAACTGACTTCTCACTTGAAGTCCATCCCGGTCAGATTCTTGCAAACTTCCAGTTTGTCTCTAGTGACACCCTTGGTCATCATGTCAGAAGGATTCTTGTCCGTGTGAATCTTCACTAGCTTCATCAGCTGCTTTTCCATCACTTCTCGTATCCAATGATACCGGACATCAATGTGTTTTGTACGTGAATGGTACACAGAATTCTTGCTCAGATCAATTACACTTTGACTATCACAATGTACCTTATACTCTTCCTGCTGTAGGCCCAATTCTTGGAGAAATTGCTTTAACCACAACATTTCCTTTCCAGCATTTGCAGCAGCAATGTACTCTGCCTCTGTTGTAGATAAAACAACACACTTTTGTAGTTTGGACTGCCATGAAACAGCTCCCCCTGCAAAGGTGAACAGAAATCCTGATGTAGACTTTCTACCATCAAGATCACTTGTCATATCAGCATTTGTAAAACCCTCCAAAATTAGTTCAGCTCCCCCGAAACATAATCACATCTTTGAAGTTCCCTTCAAGTACCGAAGAGTTTATTTGACGACATCCCAATGCTCCTTTCCTGGATTGGCGAGGAATCTGCTCACAACACCAACTATGTGAGCTATATCTGGCCGGGTACACACCATTGCATACATCAAACTTCCTACTGTGGAAGAATAAGGGATTGCCTCAATTTCTTTCATTTCAGAGCTGGTCGTGGGACACGAACGCTTTGTCACATTGAAATGGTTGGCTAGTGGCGTGCGGACTGGCTTAGCATCTTTCTTGTTGAATCTTTCAATCACCCGTTCAACATATTTCTCCTGTGACAGCCATATCTTCTTGGCTTTTCTGTCACAAACAATTTTCATGCCCAAAATTTGCTGTGCTGGGCCTAAATTTATTGATCATAGCAGTATCCTGTCCGATGATCAGCATATCACCGACATATAACAGTAGGATGATGAAGTTTCCATCCGAAATATACACACTGGTCTGCTACCGTTCTTGTGTACTCGTGATCCATCATGGATGAATCAAACTTCTTGTACCATTGTCTCGGCGCTTGCTTCAAGCCACAGAGACTCTTCTTCAGTTTGCAGACTAGGTTCTATTTCCCTTTAACTTCAAATCCTTCTGGTTGCTCCATGTAGATCTCTTCCTCCAAATCACCATGGAGAAAGGCAGTCTTAACATCCATTTGTTCTACTTCCAGATTCAAGCGAGCTGCTAATCCCAGAGCTACTCGAATGGAAGTCATCTTCACAACTGGGGAGAAAATCTCATCAAAATCAATTTTTTTCTTCTGCCCAAAACCTTTGACCACCAAACGAGCTTTATGCAGCAATAGTTTACTATTTCCATCTTTCTTCAACTTATACACCCATTTGTTCTTCAAGGCTCTCCCGTCTCTTGGAAGTGGAACAAGCTCATAAGTGTGGTTCTTCTACAAAGAACGCATCTCCTCCTTTATGGCTTGCATTCAGCAGTCTTTCTCTGTATGACTCTTGGCTTTCGAAAAACTCTCGGGCTCCCCCTCATCAGTAATCAGAATATACTGAGAAGCGGGATATTTGGTTGATGGCACGGAAGCTCTTCCAGATCTCCGTAACTGAGGCCTAGTTGCCTCTGGTTGAGGGGGTTGCTCCTCCTACTCAACACCATTTTCATCCGGGTCTTCACCTCTTTCCCCCTGATCCTCAATTTCTGGCATATAATCCTGCAACTCTAGCACTTCTTGTTGCACATCATCACATCTAGCATTTTGTGATGGCTCAGGAGATGGAAACAAGTCTGGGGTGATGACATCTCTAGACTTTGCAGATTTCTCAAAATCTGCTATTGTTTGGTCTTTCTAGAACACAACATCTCTGCTCCTGAACATCTTCTTGTTTATTGGGTCCCACACCTTATACCCAAATGCTGTATCCGAATAGCCCACAAATATATATGGAGTGGACTTGTCATTAAGCTTTTGTCTGTTTTCCTTGGAGATGTGTGCAAAGGCCTTACACCTAAAGACTCTCAAGTGAGAATATGATACCTTTCTTCTGGACTAGACTTCCTCAGGTATCGCAAAATTCAACGGGACTGAAGGTGACCTGTTGATGAGATAACAGGCTGTATGGGCAGCTTCAGCCCAGAATGACTTTGGCAACTTTGCCATTTTGAGCATACATTTGACTCTTTCTATAATAGTACGGTTCATTCTTTCTGCCACACCATTGTATTTTGGGGTGCCGGGAACTGTTGTCTCGTGCCGGATACCTCTGCTGGCACAACATGCTGCAAAAGCATTGGAAGTGTACTCGCCTCCATTGTCTGTGCGAAGACACTTCAACTTTTTCCCGGTCTCTCTTTCCACCATTGCATGGAACTCTTGAAAGTGCTGAAATACCTCATCCTTTGTCTTCAGGAAATACACCCACAACTTTCTTGATGTATCATCAATGAAAGTTAGAAAATACTTGCGGCCGCCATGTGACTCCACGTCGATTGGGCCACAAACATCCGAGTATACCATGTTGAGCACTTCTATTTTCCTCTTACTCGTTGAACTAAATGATACTCGATGTTGCTTTCCATAAAAGCAATGATCACACGGCTTTAAGGCACTCTTTTTGGATAAGGATATCCTGGATTGCTTTGCCAACAGATGCAACCCCTTCTCACTCATGTGAGCCAGTCTTCTGTGCCATAAGTCCAATGACTCCTTGTCTTTTGTTGCATTAAGACTTTCTAGATAGATCTTTATTTGAGTCTTATACAGTGTTGAAGACATCTCCTCTGGCAATTGTCAAAGTTCCTCCTGTCAGCTTCCAACGGCCATTTCTGAATGTACTTGTATAGCCCTATCGGTCCAGGGCATTTCCGAAAATAAGATTGAGGCGCAAATCTAGAACATGCCTCACATCTTTGAGAACCAGCTTGTTCCCGACATTAGTTTGAATACTAATGTCTCCAATACCCACAATCTTCGAATAGCTAGAATTCCCCATTCGAACAGTGCCAAAATCTCCAGTGTTGTATGAGCTGAAGAGTTCTTTGTGGGAAGTGGCGTGATAGGATGCAGCTGTGTCTATCACCCATTCTGTGTAGCTGTGGTCAGCTACATGAAGGCAATCTTCTTCTTCACCAACTGCAAGAAGTATTTCATCAGTTGTTGTGGCTGTTGTGTTCTTATCTCCTTTTGACTTACTGCTTTGGCTTTTCTCTTTCCAGCTTGGGCAGTTTCTCCGTATGTGACCCTCCTGGCCATAGTGAAAGCAAGTGAAGCTGGAGTTACCTCGACCTTTGTTGTCTCTGGATTTACTCCTGTTATTCCAGCTGCCTCTACTCTTGCTTTTTCCTCTACCTCTTGCTTTACCTATTTCTTTACCTCTATCTTCTGTGACAAGAGTATGAGACTGATTACCTTTCATGTCTTTCCTCCTTGTCTCTTCATTGTATATGGCGTATGTGACCATGTTCATGGTCAGCTTCCCTTCTGGTATAGAGTTGCTGAGAGAGACCACCAACGTCTCCCAGCTGTCCGGTAAAGAATTGAGCAGTAGTACGGCTTGCATTTCATCATCTAAGCACATCTTGACGGTTGCAAGTTGATTCACCAGACTTTTGAATTCACTGGTGTGCTTGGCGACAGACATTCCATTCTTCAACTTCAAATTGACAAGCCTTCTCATCACCAAGGCTTTGTTCCGAGTGGTCTTTGACCGGTACATGTCATCTAACATTGTCCATAGAGAATAGGCATCTGTCTCCTTGGCGACATGATGGTACATACCATGGTCTATCCATTGTTTGATACAACCGATAGTCTTGCGATTTATTTTTATCCAGTCATCATTTTTTACTCCTTCAGGTTTAACCCCTTTTATAAAAATTGGGTCAAATAGGTCTTTATAAAATAGGGTGTCTTCCATCCGTGACTTCCAAATTGCATAATTGGAAGAAGTCTACTTGAAAATAGATCCTGAAGTCGAAGTAGATTCTTCCATTGTATACTGTGTTTTACAAAAAGCTTTGAATGAAAAATCTGACCATGCGGATGTGTCTGGAATAGTCGAAATAGTTGAAAACCACTATTGGATCGTCAAAAACGGACTTAGAATAGCTCAGATCAGGCCACAATAGTTTGGACAGTTCAGATCTGCAGGTGTACCTTAGCCGAGCAGCAACGGATAACTCTCTGCCTCCGGGTTGACTGGTCAACAGGTGTTGACGTGGCCATCCACGTGGCACTAGCTTGACTGACGTGGCAGACACGTGTCAGTGAGATGACGCTTACGTGTCAGACATGTAGCAGTGACGTGTTGATGACGTGACAGCCACGCGTCAGTGACGTAGCAGCCATGCAGCCGATGACGTGGCCTCTGACGTCACCCACACGCGTAACACACTCGTCTTCCTCATTGAGCAGCGCATGTGGCGCGTGAGAGCGAGTGAGTTCACGCGCTGGCTCTTCTTCGTAGCGCATGTGGCACGTGCAGAGAGTGAGATTCACACACAGTCTTTGAGGAGCGCGTGAGAGCGCGTGCAAGCTCTTCTGGGGCTCTTCTTTGCAGTTTTGGACTCCTCTCTGGGAGACCTTTCTCCTGGTATGATTAAAACCTGATTTCGAGCAACTTGATTTCTGAGCAGTTTAAAAAAACACTCTGTTTTTATTCCGAAACACGACCGACGAGGCTTTGATACCACTTGTTAGGACTATGGGACACCAGAAATCAATCACACACAAGAACACAAGAGATTTACATGGTTCGGCAATTGTCTACGTCCACGGGAGAGGTATCCACTATAGAATTATCCCGGAGGGAGACTACAGTACTCACACCTCACAACTCTCTCTATAGCACTCTCACTCTCACTCACAGATTATACCCTCTGTGTTTGCTCTTCAGCTCTGTGTATCACTCCCATATACAACCTCTCCTCACTCATCTCAATTTATAACCAAGAGAAGATGAGTGGGTGAAAGAACAACCATAATTGGCCAAGGTGGTGCCACTCTCACTATCTTCCTTTAGTGAGTTGGTGTTGCCCCCACCAGCTTCTTTTACCACATGGTGCCACCTACACCATGTGGATGGTGGGCTCCTTACCTTGTGGGTAGTGAATGGAGCTAACACATTGTGGTTTTGGTTATAAAATAAACGTTAAAAAAATGTGTACCATGCACCAGAATTCTAGTGATTTGTAGCATTTAGTTATAAGATTTTGTGATGTTCAAATTTATGATGAACTTGGTTGAAGCAAACTTATGGTGCATAAAAAATAAAAATAAAAAGTTCTAGCAGTACTATTTTTTATTAGGAGCTACATTATTGGCCACTGCTCCAAAGTTCCTTCCACTGCCAATTTTTCCACTACTTACCAGTCCTATTTTGCTTCATTGCTCATATTCTCTTTTATGCAAATGGAAAGCGGGAATTTTTTTTAAATAAAAAATGAAGTGGCTAAAATAAAAATGAAATGAAGATAAAAATATAATAGTGAATATATAAAACATGAGAGCAAAATAAGATCAAAATAAAGAAAACATTTACTATATGAGTAATGAATAATTCTTCATGAGATGCAAAGCAAGTTCACCTTGATTTATCGGTAACTTGATTACCAACAAAAATAGAAAAGAAACAAAAGGAATATTAAACTTACATTTAGAACTACAAGTTTAATGTTGAATGCCCTTCCAAATTGAAAACTTACCATATCACAAATAATTTTTAAGAGTTAATTAAAATAAACGTTGAAAAATTCTTTGATACACATGGTGATTTTGGTTATAAAATAAACGTTGAAAAAATGTGTATCATGCACCAGAATTCTAATGATTTGTGACATTTAGTTATAAGATTTTGTGATGTTTAAAATTATGATGAACTTGGTTATTAGACTTTTTTTAGTGTTTATCGTTATAACCCATGGTAGTTTTGGTTATAAAATTTTGTGATGTTTAATTATAAATTTAAGTGGCCTTAGTTATCGGGATTTATGATATTTTTTTAAGATTATGAACTACTGTGATTATAACTTTGGATGCATATCGTTAAAAAGCTTTTGGGTGTATACAATTTAATATGACTTACTAAGTCATTCTATCAAAGACTTGTAATACATGACTTATTGGGTCATTCTATCAAACACATGTGTAATGATACTAATTGATTTGAGTCCAGTAAACTCACACCAAAAAATAAATAAAAAGACAAAAAAACATGGCTGGTTGTTCAGGAAATAGGTTCTAGTTGTGTGCCTATATATATTCCCCAAAATCAAAATAAAGAAAACTTATTGGGTCATTCTATTAAACACTTACAATACATGACTTATTGGGTCATTCTATAACATGAAAAAGATGAACAAAAAATAAGATAAAAAAATATATATGATAACAAACTAAGGGTTTAAAAATTGTCTGACCCAAAATAGAAATAAAAAAACAGAGCTGTCTAGATTAATATGGTAAAACAGACCCCCCCCCCCCCAAAAAAAAGAATGGCAAAATAGGCAACCAAAACAAACCTTTCCAACCAAAACAAAAAAAAATGTCTAGATTAATCCCCAAAAAATTGTCCGATTACAAAAAAATGTCTAGATTAATCCCCAAAAAGCTATCTAGATTAATCCCCAAAAATGTCCGATTTGTTGATTAATATGAGAGAAAACAACAAAGAAAATTAGACAACAAAGAAAATTTTTTTACCTCTGTGGATTTGGAGGAGGGTTCGCAAATCTGACTTTGGTCTTCGGATGATGGAGAGAAATTCTTTACCTTTGTGTCGGAGCCAGGCTAGTTGTAGAGCTCGGATTCGGCCAACGGCGAAGTTAAAGAATTTTGGGGCGGTTCAGAGGGATTGAGATGTGTTTGTTGGGATGGTTCAAAGGAATGGATGAAGAGAGAAGATGAAGAGAGTAATGTAGAGAGAGGGATTGAGATGGGTTTGTCGAGGCGGTTTAGATTAGAGGAATGGAGAAAGAGAGAAGATGAAGAGAGTAATATATATATATATATAGAGAGAGAGAGAGAGAGAGAGAGAGAGAGAGAGAGGTGTATGTGTTCAAAATTTGAAAAAGGAGTGTCTGAGAGAGAGAGAGAGAGAGAGAGAGAGAGAGAGAGAGGACCTATAAGGTGATTAGACATTGTGAGCCATCGGTTTCAATCTAATAGTCCATGTATTGACAAAGGGACAAAAGTCCCATCAGAGTAAAAATCTAAGCTTCCTTGTTATATAGATTTTTAGGAAGAATTTCAAAAAAGTAAAAAATAATTATTTTTAAGTGATTAAGGTACAATATTTTTTTGCACAGTTTATTGCATAAATTACTTATACTTTCATCATTTTGAAATTAATTTTGTACACTCTATTTTTTTTATTATATTCCCCTCTAATTTCTATTTACAATTAATTAAGAGTAACTTAAATAAATTAAAAAATTAATTATTTAAAAACTGAGAAATGAATACTTTTAATTTTTACTTTTTGAAATAGTGAAGGAATAATTTCATACTACCTTAAAGATTTAGGGCAATTGTCTAATTCAAGTTCTAAAGGCTCATTTGAGAATTAACTATTTTAATTTTTTTTTAATTTTTTACAAAAAAAAATTGTGAAAAAGAGAGAGAGTGATATGATAACTTGTAGTGACTTTTTGACTATTTTAATCTATTGACAAACGAGGCCTTAATTTATGTGGAGACTCTTTATTTATAATAAAGTCTAACTAATATATTTTTATACAAAAATTATCAATTAAATTAGGAAAAATTATACACCCGTGACTTTTTGACGAAATATTTACAAATTAGTAGAAAATTTTATAAATTTGATTATTAATATTTATAAATTTCACCATTGATTTTGATTTTTTTTTTAAAAAAAAATACACTAACTTGTAATTCTCCTATTAAATTGACCTAGTTAACTAATTACCCTAAGAGCATCTCCAATGTTTACTCTTTTTTTTTTTTTATTATCGAATTTAAGTAAAATTTTTATAAAAGTTTGATTTGATATCAAGCGTTTCAACGGAGATTTCTGAATTTTCATCAAATCATTGGTCGACTGAAAGGTGTTGGACAATCTTCACTGTATTTAAATTAATTAAATTCTGTTGTGTACTAAACAACAACCAGAATATAAAGAAATAAAGGAAATGAGAGAATTTATTTGATTACAAAAATTAAACTCGAAATAAAAATAAAAATAAATAAACAAAAACAAATTTTATTTTGTTACAAAAACAAAATTAAAATCTGATTTAAATAAATAATAAAAGACTGGAAATAAATTAAATAACTTACTTGATTTAATTTCTTCGAATTATAATCTGATCAAGTCCAGTGTTTGACACTGTGTCCTTAAGACAGATTCGTCCTCTCCACGGTGCTTTCAGAAATTGGACGTCTATCTCCTAGGATGAAATGATCTACTACAAACAATAGCAGCACTACAAATTGTTTGCCTTACGAACACACTAAGTGTTTACACTCTTTCTTTCAGAAAATAAATGTAGCAAAATGCAGAGATTTATAGCAGAGGATGGAGTACGAAAATTAGAATCAAATCCAAATGGGAGGCTAGTCTATTTATAGATGTAAAGGTGGCTATTGGTTTTGAATTGAACAGGTATGAAACCTGTTGGTTTTGAATTCAAACAGATTTGAATCTGTTGGGTTATATATCAAACAGATAACAAAACTGGAAGGGCCCTGTTTGGGTGTGCAATCATACCAGACTGGTTTATTTCGGGAATGGCCCTGTTTGGATGTACAGTAAAGCCAAACCAATTTAATTTTGAATTATGGATTTTATTTTACCAAAAAATAAAATAAAATTCAAATATTTTTGGCCCAAAAAGATTAGTATTGGGTCGAACAAGCCCAACCAACCTCACACTCGCGCCCAAGCCCAGGCCCAGCCTGCCCGACCGGACGGCGGCGGCGCGCGCATGTGTGATGATTTTTGGGTCCAATGGGTCTAGCCCATTTTGCCCATAACCTCTCCCTCTAAAACACTTGGATACCCCTTGGGGCACACCCCAAGTACCAAACCCAAGCCTTATAAACCCATTCAAAACCTCCCACCAAATCAATGTGGGATAAGCCAATTTACAATCTTAAGGAATTTCCACCAAAACTCCATTTCCATGGAGCACACTTTGGTTTCAATTTCTCATTCACTCGGTAATGGTTTTGAGCACCCAAATATACCACGTGAATCACAACGCGACATACAACGCGTTACCACTTTGACCCGTGAAATCGACGCACGGGGCCCACCTAAAAAATAGACCGAACTTAGGATAAAATTCTGATTTTACCCAGAATTTATAACCATTTCCAACAAAAGGATGTTCGGTCGGTCGACTAGGTAGTGAGGGACAACAGACTGGTCAGTGGTGGAGCTAGTAAATTAAATAAGAGAGGGCACTTATTAATTATAATATTGCAATTTTTTACAAAAATATTTCACATGAATTTTTACGATTGATTTTGAGAAAGATCATGTTTGGTTCCATTTTTCTAAAAACTGTTTTCAGAAAATTCTACTTTCTTATTTTTTGTATTTTTTTGTTTTTACTGAATTTTTTTAATATTTTATGCAAATTTTTTACTTTTTAGACACACCTAACATAAATACACCTTAAAAATAAAAAAATGTAAATTTTTTAAAAAAAATGTAATTTTTTTTTAAAAATTCACTAAATACCAAAAATACAAAAAAAAATACAAGAATTCAGTACATTTTTTATATTTTTATGTATTTCTTAATTTTTTAAAATATTTTTTCACATTTTTTTTTTTACTTTTTAGATACATCTAAGTAAGGTATATCTAAAAAAGTAAAAAAAAAAGGTTAAAATTTTAAAAATATTAACTAAAAACAAAAAAACACGAAAACAAAAAAACTCAATTTTCAAAAAACTTAATTCAGAAAACTCAAACCAAACAATAATGTTATTTATAACTAATGTATCATAGATAATTCAAAAAAAGTTATGGATTTAAGTCTTAAAGTAAATTATATAATGATAAAGTAATCTTTTTACACAAAATTTGAGTAAAAATTCAATATAATGGTAATACCACGTCATCATTGACATGTGATATCATCAACAAATAATAAAGAAATACATGAAGGGTGAATCTCACATGTCAAATGTAACTAATAACCTAATAAATTCTATATCTTCATAATCAGATTAATTATGTTTGCATGTCAATACTGATAGACATCACCGTTATATTGAAAATTTTTTATAAATTTTTCATACATAATAATATTACTTATCATAATTTTTTCATTTTCATTTAAAACAACTATTATTGTTCTCATAATTTAAAAATATTTTCTTTGTATTCTTTAAAAAGCAAAAATAAATAAAACCCTGGGGGCACGTGACCCCCTGGCCCTGCTCTATCTCCACCCCTACAACCAGTCGACCGGTACTCCTACACTAAACCCTACAGCCGATCGTCCGGTACTCCTACGCTAACGGCTATTTATAATAATTTGATAAAAGACTTCGGACATCTTCAATTTGATGAAAAGTTTAAAACATTATCAATTTGATACTAAACTAATGAAAACGATTATCAATTTTTCATCAAATTTAAATTTAATGAAAGATCTGATAACATACCATTACTCTTAAAAAAAATCTTGTGACAATCCCCCCTGCCAATCTCACTAAAATATTCAAAAATAAATAAATAAATGAAGGAACAGAAATTAAATAAAAAGTAAAGGAGATTAAACATGTGACAGAGTCCATATTATACATAGTCACTGCATGCATGCCCACATGCAATATTTTTTTAAAATTATTGAATTTGGGCTCACTAAAATTGAGTGTATCTTTGCATGCAATTTCCTTTTGTCTTTCTTTCACATTCATTTGTGACAATAATAATAAAAGTTGGCAGAGCCAAACCCTAAGACAACGGGGCATTGCTAATTTTCTGTAAAAAAAAGTTCCAGACTGTAGTCAACCACATATTTTGAATCTTGTTGATTTTATCATGTGGAGCAAATTTCGGATCTAGTTGTGGAAATATTATTGGGTACAGCCCTACCTAGTAATCATGAAAGCTTGAGACAACTTTTATTCTCACACTCTTTCCGATGTTTTATTGTGGGTGTTTCCACAATTACATCGTGAATAAAAAATGTCTCGTAACTCAAATTTTGTGGTTTAAAAGTGGCTTAAATGGCCAAAACGATGTCGTTTTGGCCATTTTTATGTTGTTCTGTACTCAAAACGACGTCGTTTTGGCCATTTGAGCCACTTTTGAACCACAAAATTTGAGCTACGTAGCATTGTCGAATTTTGAATATGAGAACAAATTTGTGGAATTAAGAAAAAAAAATGAAGGAAAAATTAAGTGAAATGGAAGTTTTTTTTTTAATTATTTTTTTATTTGTGTAAATTTTTATAAATTTAAGATTCAAACTGTAAAAGATTTTCATCATGTAGAAATAAAATTTAAAATAGTGTTTGTAATTAAATTTGACATATCATATATATCTTATATATGATATAATTATAATGTTCCGTAACAAATGTTACAAATGTTTGCCAAGTTAGTTTGTGGTTAAAATAGTCACAACTATTTTGAAAAGTGGTTATAATTCACTTTCTAGATTAGAACCTACTTTCTCTCTCACAAAAAAATTGCTTATAAGCTGCTTTTTACTAAAAAGTTAATTATAACCATCTTCTCAAAATAGGTCAATAGACAATTTTAGTCACAACAAACAAAACATCATATCCAACCCATAATCATTACACTCTTCTCTTAAGAAAAAGTCAAAAAAGTCATTCTCAAACTAAGCTTTTTAGCCAAGTTAAAATAGCCAAAAAAAATTAAAAAATCAACCCACTTCCTAAATGGAGGCTATGTCATAATTTTTTTTGACCAACATTTTGAGCTGGTTTCTTTTCTTGTCAATTTTTTTTTTTTTTTTCTTGTTGTAAGTCCACTACTGGAAATACGGATAATTAATCGGAAAAATACCTACTCCTCCTGGAGAGAGTATAAATTAATAAATCAGGATAAAATGTGGGAACCCGAATGCCTGAAAATCTGAGTAGGTGATCTTATGCTGCTTCTTCTAATTATTAAATTATACAATAGTCAGCATATTTTTCTATATGATTAAAGTGCCAAAAAGCTTTCAGAAAAAAAAAAAAAAAAATACCGGCCTGGTTTAGTTTGTGTTTCTCAAAATATTTTGGGAAAAATTCTCTACAAATAAGTTTTTAAAAGTAATCAAACTAAACAAATTTTTTCAAATTTTTTTTCCAAAACTTGTTTGGTTTACAAGTTTTCCAAACAAATCTCTTTCTCAAACACATCAAATCAATCACTTTTTTCAAAACTCTCTCTCAAAATAATTTTTCAAAACATCTTTTGAAAAAAAATCAAACCAAACAAATTTTCGTATTTTTTATCTCAAAACATATTTCTCAAATACAAGCCAAACAAGCCCACCAACTCTCTCTATCCTGAATTATGTAAAAATTTGAGTGAGGTAGCATTAGAGTCATAAATAACAGTAATGATAGAGACCCTCACAAAATACAACTCTACAATCTCTAAAATGATCTGAATCATTTATGTCACTGTCAGACACAGCTCCTAAAAAAATTCAAACACATCAATGGTCAATATATCAGTGGGGGTCATGAAGGTCCTCATTTGTAGGGGTTCCAAACATTTTCCCATAAATAAATCATTACAGGTGGCTAGTTCACGTTCACAGTCTATAAATACTTAAATTTATATAATTTAAGACTGATTGTATGTATTTAAAATTTATTTATAATAACACATGGATGATAAGATATATCAATAATATCTTAGTTATTAAAAATATTTAGAAATTTGGTTAAGTATTATTATCTTTTCTGTACGAAATTATTGTCATTTATTAGTGTTATTTTTTTAAAATTTAGTTGATAGAGTTCTTTTGTATTACTTTTGAAGATGATTTTTTTCATGACAACTATAATTGATCTCTTAATATTTTTGGTACTAAAATTTTTATTTTTGGAGATAAAAATTTAATTCATAAAATTGTATATATGGTAGTGGTTGGAATTCTCCTTCATAAATAAAAAATAAAAACTTAATCATTACAGAAGTATAAGCTTCTTTCTTTTGATTGTTGTTGGGTCCTATGTTAACCTAATCTTTGTTTTAGCATGCAATAGAGCTCGTCATTTGATTATCAGCAATACTTGTAATTTGCAACTCATGGTTTGATAGGTCCTGGCATGGGTCCACCACTCAAATTCCTTATACATTTAAACATATCCAAAAAAAAAAAAAATGTGAATATAAAATTAAATAAAAATACTATAATTTTGTCACACAATTACAGAAGGGTTAACTCTTTTGCCATATTACTGTGGACAATTTGGAAAATCAAACTCCCCAAATTGTGTTGGTACTAACTATGTTTAGGAAATTGGACCGGATTGAACCAGTAACTGGATTTAATTTTGGCCATGATAAACTTCTTAATTCGTTCTATGCTCAAAATTAGAGGACCAGTTGCAGGTTGACATAATCGGCTGCATTTGAAGAATTGAAGATTCTTTTAAAAAATATGTTGTGGAAATGACTTGAGTATGGAACGAGGTGTATAAGAGACAAACACTCTAACTATTAAGCCATCAACTTAATTGTTGATAATGTGATAAGGATATATACTATATATTCACTATTATCTTAAGTATTTTTAATAAAAATTAATGTATAAATTTTCATATTTTTTTGTTTTTTGTTTTTTGTAATTGTTTATTGTTTATTATTTTTGTAATTTCAATATCTATATTTTTTATATTTATGACATCATAGTTGAATTTCAGTTCACTCGCAGTTGAACCAATGACCGTCTGCCCAGTCACTTTTTAGTACTGGGCCGGTTTTTAAAACATTGGGTACTAATACAAAATTATAGCGTAATGCTACACATCATGAAATAAATATTATGAAAAGTTTTATAAAACTAATCCAAAAGTGATTGCATAACATATAATAAAATACTACAAACTAATATTTTTCATAATATTTCTTTCATAATACCTAACATTATTGAAATTATAAAATGGGAGAGTTTTTTTTTGTAGTTCAGCAGACTATACGATTTCGTTATAAATTCTATTTTGATAATTTATTCTTCTAATTTTTGAATTTTGAACGAAATCTATAATTTTAAATGGGATATGTAGGGTCGTTTGACGGTAGATTAATTTAGTTAAAAAATTATTAAAAATTTAAAAAGTTAAAAAGATATATAAAAAATCAAAGATCCTTTCTTATTAACTCTATTTTTGCACGTTTTTATGTAAAAAATTTTAAAATTATCCTCAAACATTTTAATTTTTTTATTTTATATCTTAATGAAAAAGTAAATCATTAAAAAAAACCACTTATGAGAAATTTCGAGGAAGGAAGGGAGAGAATGAAGAGTGTTGGAGAAAGGAACGGGATTGACAGACGTAAACGGAACGGAGATCTAGCTAAGCTCTTTTTCAATTCAATCAAAACAAACTAGGGACAAACGGCGGACTAACGGTGTCTGGTTGCTTTTTTGTTTTTCCCCCCGTCTAATTGGGGAAGGCTGCTGTTTGGGGTTATGCTATTGGTTTAACATATAATGGGCAATAGTTCGAGTCCAGCTTGGTAAGAATTCGTTTGTATTTAATTTGTTAAATTTTTTTTATGTTTGAACTCAAAATTCAAACTTATTAAATTTTTAATATATAAGTCCAAACATTTTAAAGATTGACAGATTAGCTACTTCGTTTAATATTTATTCTTTATGTATTAAATAATATAAAAATATGTATAAAAAATAAGATAAATATGTTATTATATATTAAAAAAATATAAATGTAAATAATAGTTAATTATAGTTAGTACATTTATATAATAGTGGGAGTAGATATTGTTATTTTGGTAAAATATTGACTTTTTTTTTTTATTTAGAATGTTTACATATATTGTATATATAATTGTATAATTAAAGTTTTAATTATAACTTTAGTCTCATATGTAAGAATGAATTTAAAAAATTTTTGACTCGTTAAGACTCATGAACAGGCTCAAGTTCGAGTCAAACCTAAGTCAATTCGGCTTGAATTCAGTTCGTTAAATTTTTATTGAGTTTGAGCTTGAGTTCGAGTTCGAATTCGTTAAAATCTTAATAAACATGTCCAAACATATTAAAACTCGGCTCGATTAAGCTCGGCTTGACTCCTTTGCAGCCCTACATACAATTCATAACCCATAACAGTAATATTGCCAGCTGTACAGATCATGTTCCTCTAATCGAGTAAATTTATGTGTACAGAAATTAAATATAGAATGTGATACCATAAAGATCTTATGAGCAGATTGTATCCATTCTTATGAAAAAATTGTATCACATTCTGTATTTAGTTTTTGTGTTCTTTATTGACCTCTGATCATATGGATCCATTGGTCTTGGTATATATTTGTCATAATTGGAGATTTTAGAAGTGATTTTAGTTAGTGGTTATGTTATTTTATTTTTTTAAATGATAAACCAAACTATTTTTATTTTTTTAAAAATGAAATCAGTTTTGTAATTAAATTTTGAAAACGAAAAAAAAAAATGTTATTTTATTTTCAAAACAAATTTTCTTTCTCCTCTCATCTTTAATTACCACCCACCGTCTATCATCACCACCATCCACCTAAAGTGGGTGTTTGGAAAGTGAATTTTTTTATAGATTTTTTTAATTGTAGGATATTATTAAAGAAAATTATTTTTTGCGTTTGAGAAGATAGTTGATTTTTTTGTGATTAGATGTGATGTTTGTGAGAGAAAAAATAAAATGATTATGGGGTTTGATGTGATATTTTGTTTAGATTTATTTTTTCGATTTTGTAACCAATTTTTCTTTTAGTGAAAAAAAACCAAAAAATTTCCTTCCCAAACACCCCTTAGTTGCACATTCCATTTTGAGTAATTGAGTTAGAAAAAGAATTTACGCCTTGTTATGTTTCTTTATTTTAAAATTTTGTGCTATAGTGTTTAATACAATTTTTGTTTATAATTTATAAAACATAACTAAATAAACTTAAAGACTGATCATTGAAAAAAAAAAAGAGAGCGTTTTTTAACTTATATTTTTTAATTGTTAATTTTTAACATATAAAAAATTAAACTAAATAGACCTATAGTCACATTAAATCGTATATAATATTATTTTGACTATAATTAAAGAGTAATAATAATAAATTTTTTAAAGAAATATTTTAAATGTGCTCATTTGATCAAGTTGTACAAGTTTTTGAATAAGGTTTTTTACTTTTTACTAAATTTTTTTAGTCATGGGCTGTCAATTGGATCATCTGCAAGGATGGGACTTTGTCTGGACCCATCTGCACTCAAGCCCAAAGGGAGGCCCACTTTTGGTACCGGATAAGGAATTGTAGACTACATTAATATTTGTCCCTCGTACCATTTACCAGCGGGTTGGTTGGGTCGGGGAATATTTTTGATTTTTATTTTTTATTTTTAGTGAATATTTTAAAATTTTAAATAATTTTTTTTTATTTTTTTACATGCACCTTACTTAGATGTATCTAAAAAATAAAATATTTGTATAAAAATATTTAAAAAAATCAATAAATACACAATAATACGAAAAATGTATTAAATTTTTGTATTTTTTATATTTAGTGAATTTTTTAAAGATTTTTTTCACAAATATTATACTTTTTAAGTGTATTTATGTTAGCTGTATTTAAAAATTAAAAAAATGCTTAAAATGTTAAAAAAATTTAGTAAAAACAAAAAAAAATATAGAAAATAAAAAATTTTAATTTTTTGAAAAAGTAAATCTTGAGTTTCAAAACCAAACAATACTATTATTTTTGTTTTTGGTGACAGAAGAAGGTGGATGGAGTCGGTGGAAGAGGAAAAAAAAATCACCGATGTGTGTTTATTCGGTCTTAAAACTCAATTCGAGTTTGAGATATGATGGGTAGGACCGAGTTCAGTTTGATATTTTTAAGATTTTGAAAAAATATTTTATAGTATTAGTATGGATAAAATTTGGAAAAAATTAATCTAAGGTCCCTCTCCCATATTTTGTAATGGAAGAGATCTACAATATTATTTTATGATGTCTAAGGTCTCTCAACCCCCACACTCATATATCACAGAGAAATTTCTCAAATCAAACCTCATTTTTTTTTCTCTCTCATTCTAAACTCTTCTGCTAAATTCATTTATTCTCTCTCTCTCTCTCTCTCTCTCTCTCTCTCTCTCTTATCTCTGCTTCTCTTTCTCTCTGCGTCTCTTTCTCTCTCTAGAATGTTCTCTCTCTAAAGCAACAGTCTTGAATCTTGATCTTCCAAATTGTCCCTATTCCCACCGCCATGCCCATGTTCGTCTCCGATCTCTACTTTTATCGCCAGAAATTTCCATCTCCGGCAGTTGTAATCTTTCTTTGCATAGGCGGACGAAGTGAAGCTCTGTGATGAAGATGGTGAAGAAGATGAAGTGGGTCTGAGAGGCCAAAGCCCTGTTTGGGTTGGCTTTGTATCAAGCCTAGACCCACCAGAACCACCCATTGGGTTCTTTCTTCGATGATGACCCTTCCAGCGAGCGAATTAGCAGCAATTCTGTTTGATCCCCAGTTTTGGGTCCACCAATCCTCATCCCTCCTCCGTTCTATTTTTAGGTGAATTATGCACACACACACACACACACACACACACACACACACATATATGTATATGTAACTATGAAGATTGATGAATTTAAATGCTATTTTAGATGATTATGATGGTCATTGTGAAAATTGTGCAATTGGGTTCTTTATGCTTTATTAATTAGTTGATTGTTGTATCAGTGGTTGTGTGTTTGGTTGCTGAGAAAATGTGTGAAATGGAAAGAAACTTAAAATTTGAATATTATTATATTAAAGGTCTGTGATGAAGATGATAAAGAAGATGAAGTGGGTATGAGAGATGTTGGAAATCACAGAAAATGGAATTTCTCTAATTTTGGAGAGAATTTCTCTAGAAAGGTTTGTCTGGGAATTTATTTGGTTTTGAGAGAATTTCTCTGGGTTGGAGAGTCTAGAGAGATTTCGGGAATTTCTCTAGACTTTGTATTAGTGGTTACGTGTTTGGTTGCTGAGAACATGTGTGAAACGGGAAAAAACTTAAAATTTGAATATTATTAGGTTGAAGGTGTAACAACCCCGACCCATGATTAGCGCTAATTCATGTTTAAGTATGCCAAATAAGTAATTAAGAAGAAATCTTGAGTTAATTATATGTGCATTGCGTCATTTTGTGTTTATATCAGTTTGACGTAGAAAGATCTATTCATGTTTTAGTTTCAATTTGCGAATTGAAGGCCTTATTGGCATCCGATTCAGAAATTGATTTGATTTATATGTTAATTAGAATTTATAGGATTTTATGGTAAGTTTAATTAAAATTTGATTCAGAACGATTAAATTAGAATAATTAATGTCAATTAATTAATCAACTCTTGATTAAGCCTATATAAGGTTATTTGACCCCACTAGTCATGTTTTGCACCCTCATTTTCCTAATCTTCAAGCTCCAAACATGTGAGAGAGAGAGAGGAGGAGAGAAATTGGGATCAAAGGCTAGAGAAAAGGGGATTGCTAGGATTGTTGGTAAATTAAGGAGAATTGGAAAACTTTAACTTCAACACTTGTGAATTCAAGTCTCTAGGTATGGAATCAAACTCTTAGTTGTGTAATTGAGCTAGATTTTACAAGACTTCAAATAAATTAAATGAATTCATGTAGGATTTGAGGTAGAATTGAAGAAGATTGAGCCATACTATGTATGCATGTTCATTTCTTCATAAATTAAGCATGGTTTCAAAGAATTCTTTCACGCATGTGTTCATTTCAATCACATTTTGAGAACTCATCATGTTTTCTACCAATTGGCATAAATTGATCATGTTTTGGAGATGATTGAGTTCAAGGAAATGCATGCATGTCATGTTTTAGTGCATTCATGGAGTTTAAGTTGGATTTGAGACCAATTGCCATCTTTTGGGCCTTGATTTCATGAAATGATCTTCAAGTCATGATGTTTTGTGAGTTTCTAAATGTTTTCCAGAATTTTGGCCCAAAATATTGAGTTTTGAAGTGTTTATGTAACGCTCCGACCCTTTACACGTCATCGATGTTGTCCGCTTTGGGTCATGCCCGCACGGATTTGTTCTTCCCAGTGGGTCACCCATCCTAGAACTACTCCAGCCTAGGCACGCTTAACTGGGGAGTTCTAATAGGGATTTCACCACTTGGGAAAAGGCCTCGATGCTATATAAGGGTCCAGGTTTTTACTTTTATAGCCCAGGAACTTCCCCTCCATTCCCGATGTGGGACACCGGGGCCTTACAATCCACCCCCCATAAGGCTGCACGTCCCCGTGCAGTAGCCTGCCAGCTCGCAAGCCCGCCCACATGCACCAAGAGACGCCAGGGGCCCACACTCGGTACCTCGGAGAGTCGGCTCTGATACCATTTGTAACGCCCCGACCCTTCACACGTCATCGATATTGTCCGCTTTGGGTCATGCACGCACGGATTTGTTCTTTCCAGTGGGTCACCCATCCCAGAACTACTCCAGCCTAAGCACGCTTAACTGTGGAGTTCTGTTAGGGATTTCACCACCCGGGAAAAGGCCTCGATGCTATATAAGGGTCCAGGTTTTTACTTTTAGAGCCCAGGAATGGAGGGGAAGTTCCTGGGCTATTAAAGTAAAAACCTGGACCCTTATATAGCATCGAGGCCTTTTCCCGGGTGGTGAAATCCCTAACAGAACTCCACAGTTAAGCGTGCTTAGGCTGGAGTAGTTCTGGGATGGGTGACCCACTAGGAAGAATAAATCCGTGCGGGCGTGGGCCAAAGCGGACAATATCGATGACGTGTGAAGGGTCGGGGCATTACAAATGGTATCAGAGCCGACTCTCCGAGGTACCGAGTATGGGCCCCTGGCATCTCTTGGTGCATGTGAGTGGGCTTGCGAGCTGGCAGGCTACTGCACGGGGACGTGCGGCCTTATGGGGGGTGGATTGTAAGGCCCCGGTGTCCCACATCGGGAATAGAGGGGGAGTTCCTGGGCTATAAAAGTAAAAACCTAGACCCTTATATAGCATCGAGGCCTTTTCCCGGGTGGTGAAATCCCTAACAGAACTCCACAGTTAAGCGTGCTTAGGCTGGAGTAGTTCTGGGATGGGTGACCCACTGGGAAGAATAAATCCGTGCGGGCGTGGCCCAAAGCGGACAATATCGATGACGTGTGAAGGGTCGGGACGTTACAGTTTAGTTTGAGTTTGAAGCTTGGAGATCAAATCTGGAAATTCCAGAATTTGAATTCACGCTCGAGCGTAGGAGTTTACGATCGAGCGAGCACTCTGAGTGCGTGCACTTCCGCTCGAGCGACCTGAAGCATGCTCGAGCGTGAAATGCATGTACCTAGAAGTTCATGTGTTTTGCAGCACGCTCAAGCGACAGAAGTCACGCTCGAGCGGAGATCGAGCATCCGTTGAGCGTGAAATTTGTTACGACTCGCTCCCCGTACCCAAGGGTTAAGCATCGTGATGACCAGTAACTGAGGTTACCTCTGGCCAATTCTTAAACAAATTAATAACGCAAGCGGAAGTAATATTTAAGTGAGGGTACCAAAATAATCATCGGAGCTTCTATTTTTATAACAAAATTTATTGACCAAAAATGCCGATATTTACATAGAAAAATATTATAAAAGTGTTGTGTGTGTCTATTCCGTAGCCCCGCGTCTAAGACTTTCCAAAAACTATATCTGAATTGCATTGTTTCCTGAAAATTGGTAAACAGTTATAAGCACATTGTAGAGTGAGAAATATTATACCAAGATTATAAGGGACACAAAATAACCATGGATGGTTATGTAACTGAAATATTTAAGATAGCTTAGTCTGAACAAATAATCCTTTAAGTAGCAAAACTGAGATTATGTAAATAAATAACCATAACCACGGTATTAAACAGAACGGAACAGAAATCACAGGAGTGACAGTCAAAACAGAGGTACGAATTCAAGAGGTGGCTCCCACAATAGTGTAGCACTTAGTTCCGTACAACACTTTGCTCCACACCAGAAATCAGAGGGTCAATGGATCCATGGCAGACAGAGGACCACAAAATAATCAAACAGAGGCCGATGGTTATTTAAGTCCCCCAAGGCGTGGGACTCCCGTGGTGATACTTACAAAACATAATTATTTATAAGGTCATAGTCAAATATTCTTTAAAATATAAACAAACATATCCATGAGTTTCATTTTAACAAATGGGGTTCAAAAATTAATCCACGTAACTGAAATATTAATATAACTTAATATAATTTATAAAACATAACTTGTATAAAATGAATTATGGTAACTAAAAACATACGTAAAATATATAAAGGTGACTCAAGGTATAATATAACTTACATTAACTTTAATACCTCACTCTTTCTTTCTACTACCAAAGACCTTTTCAGCTTCCATTATTTTTCTTTTCTTTTCTTTCTTTCTTTCTCTCTTTCCTTTCTTTTTTTTCTTTACCTAGCTGAATTACCTCCCTATTTATAAGGAGGCGAGAGCATTGGTTGGCCAACACGTGGCCAACGCATATCTTTCTCTAAGATTTGATTCATAATCATATACATTCATATTTATCTTATATAAATATTTAAGATAATTACACTTTGACTCAATTTTCTAATATAACTATATAAATAAATTAATTCCTAATTAAATTACATTTTATCATATACCAACATAAAATTAATTACTTATTTTTACTACCACATCCATTATTATTATTATTATTATTATTATTAGTTATCTATACTTTGACCCCTAAATTCTTAATAATTATATTATTTTACAAAATTACACATAATAATACAAAATCAATCGTATATTTTCCTAACTGTGATTAAATAATATTAGTATAAATTTTACAGAATAATTAAAAATCTGGGTTGTTACAAAATTCAAGCAACTAGTACTTTTTCAAAGTTTGCAGTCCGCTCGAGCGAGGGGAGTCACGCTCAAGCGAAGCCTCACTTTTTGCATGTCCGCTCGAGCGAGAAAAGCCACGCTCGAGCGTGGACCCTGTTTCCAACAAAATTTGAAAAATGTTTTAAGTACATTTTTGCATCCTTATTCCATCCTAGGCATTCCTAGGCCATGATTAAGACTCCATAATAAGGTTAAAGGCTAGAAACACACTCAGAACAAATGAAATGTCCGAGCATGTGTATTCAATGTATGGATCTGCCATGTTATGTAGGTCACGTGCCTCAGGATAGGTGAATTGCCTACTTTGCTGCCAATTTGGAGTTACCAGTTATCTGTGAGTAATAACTTAGTAAAACTATGTTCAAGTAAATTATTTTCTGCACACGAATTAAGAATTGTTCTATGAAATGTCATGTTTTATGCTATGAATGATTGTCCAAGTCTAACAAGTACTTATGACATTATGCCATGATTCAAGTATATGCAATTTCCCGGTACTGGAAGTTCCTTATGGGACTGACAAGCTATCTATACCCGGCTGGAGGTTCCTAAGTGGAACTGACAAGTTTACAAGTTCCCAGTTTGGAGGTTCCTTTACGGGACTGATAAGTTATCTATACCCGGCCGGAGGTTCTTATATAGAACTGACAAGTATGATTTAAGACATTATGTTTGTGATCTGTCAGCGCTGATGGATGTACTATGTAAGACTAAGCATGAACTCTGAATTCTATACATGCTCAGAATGAGAATACGTATGTGAATTTCAGTTTCAACCACAGTTATGGGACATTATTCATTTACCCCTTTACTTTGTTATTATTTACTGGGCTTCCGCTCACTAGTTATTTATTATGTATGTAGGTGAGCAGGCTCGTGTTTAGGCTTAAGATGATGCTTGGGGTATTTTGTGTTGGTCAGCCACCTTTTGCGCCTCACGAGGAGGTTCTAGATCAAGTCATGTATTGTGGCTGTGTCAATATGGATGTATAAGACTGCCTCTTTTGTTTTATGAACAAGTCGCCTTTTGTATGTACTTGTTAGTGACGTGTAAATACTGTACCTATGACGTCACTTGTATGTATATAAAGTTTAAGATTTTCAGTTCCATGAATGTCTTCACAGCTCAATGGACTTCGTATGTTTTGTATATTTGCTTCTGCAACCCCTAATTATATGCTATTATGTCAAGAGGCCTTTGGTAATCCAAGAATTACTGGCCGGTTACGATGCTAAACCTATAAGGGCGGGTTTGGGTTGTGACAGAAGGTCTGTGATGAAGCTGGTAAAGAAGATGAAATGGCTCTGAGAGATGAGTAGAGAGCTAGAATATGGAATTTCTCTGATTTTGGAGAGAATTTCTCTGGGTTTGGGAGAATTTCTCTGTGAAGTCCAGAGAATTTCTCTGGATCCAATTTTTTTTGGATCAATTTGAGGGACCTTAGACATTATGAAAATATTGGATGTCATTTATGCTATAAAATCTTAATATCAGGGATCCAAAAAAAAAATCCACCTAAAATTTATGAGTCCATATTAGTGGACTCATAAAGAAATCACAACGAAGAAGATTATCTTCGTGTGGTAGTGTTGATCATCTTCTTAAAAAGGAGGTGCTTAACTTTATGAAGGATTTCCATATTAGTGGCAGATTAGCAATAGGTTTTAACAGTACCTTCATCACTCTGATTCCAAAGAAGGAGAAAGTTGTTACTTTAAATGAGTTTAGACCTATAAGCCCAGTTGGTTCTGTGTACAAAATACACTCTAAAGTCCTTTCATCCAGACTTAAAAAAGTTATGCACACAGTTATTGGTGACTTACAATCAGCTTTTCTGGGAGGTAGAAATATTTTGGATGCAGTGTTGGTTGCAAATGAAGTTGTAGATGGCTGGCATAAATCTAAGAAATCAGGGCTGTTGTTCAAGTTAGACTTTGAAAAGGCTTTTGATTCTATCAATTGGGATTTCCTTTTCTCAATGTTAGCAAACTTTGGGTTTGGATTCAAATGGATTTCATGGATCAAGGAATGTGTCTCTATTGCAAGAATTTCAATCCTATCAATGGTTTACTAACTAAGGAGTTTAATCCTCAGAAAGGACTTAGGCAAAGTGATCCCTTATCCCCATTCCTCTTTAACTTGGTTGTAGAAGCACTAAACATTCTTCTTCAGAGAGCTAGTGAGTTGAGTCTGCTCAAAGGGGTTATCATTGGGAATAATCAAGTTCAGCTCTTCCATCTCCAATTTACAGATGACTCTCTTTTGTTCTGTGAAGCTGAGCTATCAGAAGTCCTTAGTTTGAAAAGGATCCTCAGGTGTTTTGAAGTAGCGTCAGGCCTCAAAATCAACTATCATAATAGTGTGGTTTGTGGGGTTGGTATTTCTGACATTGCCCTTGAAGAGTTTGCATACCTGCTGAATTGCAAGACTCAAAGTTTACCACTTAAATACCTAGGATTGTCTTTGGGTGCTAATCCAAGAAGAAAGAGGATGTGAAAGCCAGTTATTGAAAAATTCAAATTGAGGCTTGCTGGATGGAAAATGAGGTTTCTCTCTTTTGTATGGAGATTGACCTTGGTGAAAGCAGTGCTATCATGTCTGCCAGTATTCTACTTGTCTCTGTTCAAGTTACTTGAAGGAATAGCTAAGGAGATAGACAATATTCAAGCTTCATTTTTATGGGGAGGCCCAGATCTAAAGTGGAGAATACATCTTGTGAAATGGTTAAAGGTAACAAAGAGCATAAAACAAGGTGGGCTGGGCATCAAAAGAATTAGGGATGTGAATGTGTGCTTACTAATCAAGTGGTGGTAGAGGTTTGCTTGTGATCATGATTTCTTATGGAAGATGGTCATATGTAGTAAATACAAATTTCAAGGAGGGGCATGGCTTTCAAACCTCAACTCAAGCAACAATTTCTCAAAAATCTGGGGTGGCATTGTGGCAGCAGCTGATCAGCAAAAGTCTCTCTTAATGTTCTATGTTAGTAACTTACAATTAAAAGTTGGGAATGGCTGTAGAATCAAGTTTTGGTATGATCACTGGTGTGGGGCTCTTTGCATCAAAGATGGGTTTCCCAGGCTTTTTCAATTGTCCAATAATAAGGAGGGACCACTTAAGGATTTTGTGACTAACTCTGCTGACAATTGGTTTCTTACCTTTAAGAGGTCTCTTTTTGAATGGGAAAATGAAGAGCTTCACAGACTTCTTGACATCTTAGCAGCATCTCCTTCTCTGAATCTAGGTGTAAAAGACAGTGCAGTTTGGTTAGCATCAAAACTTGGGCAGTCCCTTGTGTCCATTCTATATAACAATACTAACCTTGCCTTTGGTAACACTGTTAGTTCTAGTAGTTTGGTTTGGCTCAATTACTTACCACCCAAAGTGCAATTTTTTGGTTGGCTCGTGTAGAAACACAAGGTTAAAATATCTGTGTTCTTACAACGGATTGGTGTATTGGATAGGTCTGCTTCTATCTCATATCTCTTCTGCAAAGCACAACAGGAAACAATTCATTATGTACTGATTCACTGTCCTATGGTGTGGAGGATTTGGATTGGGATGTTACAATGGTGGAGAACTCTTTGGGTGGTTCCTGGTTCTGTTGAGGATCTACTACAGTGGTGGACAGGGTACATTTGCAGGAAAAAAGAGAGGAGAATTTGGTGTGCCATACCACTGGTCACTCTTTGGTCCATCTGGAAGATCAGAAAGGAGTGCCTCTTTCAAGCCTTCAAACTAAACATACAGGTGTTGCAGGAACTCATAATCACAAGGCTTGCAATCTGGTTAAAGTCCTCTTCCAAAGAATTCCACTTCTCCATTAACGATTTTCTCTTCAATATTTCAGGTGTGAGGCATTGCCTTCGTCATGAGGTGTATTTTGGTTGATAATGTTCATGGCATGGTAGCAGTGATATAATTTGATGAGGTTTGCTTTACCTTGATGAATTGATGGCAGGTCTTATGCTTGCATTTCCCTGTTGAATTGATCTGCTAGTCTTGTCTGTTAGTCTGCTGTGCTGATCAAGACGCTCTGTTTTGGTTGAATTACTGTATATCCTACTTAGCTAGGACTGCATTTCGGTTGCCTTTCTTGTCTGTTTTTTTTCCTTTGCTTGCTTGTTGGCTTAGCTCCAAGCTCCTCTTTATTGATGTATTTTACCATACTTCGTATGTTTCATCAATAAAGATTTCTTTTGCCATTCAAAAAATAAATAAATTATGAGTCCATTTAATTTTCAAGTTAGCCTTGATATAAAGAGTTTTAACACAGTTTGTCTATTTAAAAAATATTAATTTTAAATTTTATATTATTAAGTTACAAAATAAATTTAGAAAAATAATGAAATATAAAGAAAAATACACACACACACACACACACACACACACACACACACACATATCTTTTTATAACTTAAACTAAAGCACTTCTTACAAAATTATATATATTTTATAATTGAGTTTTATTAATATTTTAAATTCAAATAATTATTAAAAAATTTTAAATAATTTAATAATTCTTCAAGACGAAAAAGATAAATTATTAGTTAATATTTATTGGATTAAGTAGGCGGACTTAGGATTTAAACATTCTGTTAGAGTTAGGTTTGGGATGGCTAAGTTAGGCTTAATGTCGAATTGAATTGAACTTGCAATCACGCACATACTTTTACTATATAATGTCAGCTCGATCCTAACCCAGCCTAACTTGATGTTTGTCCACCTCTGATGATGGGGGAGGAGTTTATTCGGTGTATATCCTCTTAGAACTCATTTTTGAGTTTGTGATGTGATTTAATCAAAGGTCAGTTGAGAGGAAATAAAAATAACCACAAGAATTATGTGGGTCTAGGCATTGCTACGTGGCATGCTTATGGATTATCACATGTATGATAGTTGTCAAATTCTTATCAAACACTGCATTAGTGTTTTATGTTATACAAAACTCATCAGGATATGAAATCTTATCGATATAGAAGTCTTAAACAACTAAAGATAGTTTGGGATAGGACTTTTTGAACATTTAAATTACTTGTCACGTAAGTCACTAGATATTATAAATAGGCGACACCTTATGGTTTAAGGTATCTGCTTTCTCTCTATGAATTAGTTCATTAAATATTTTGATAATATTGGAGGACTGACTTGGGCGTCGAAGAGCCCCCGGCTACAGCTGGGGGTATTTTGTCTTGCAGATAACGATCGCATGGGAGTGCTGATCATCTTCTTCATTGGATTTCTTTATCATCAAATACGGTATTTTTTATGTCCGTACAATTGGCGCCGTCTGTGGGAAATATCACAGAGCTTTTGTGTCTATTGTCTATTTTATTGACTTAGGCATCGGAGAGGTTACTGGTACACACCCTCTGGCAAGCTCACGTTTGAGTTTTCAGGCAGTAAAAGCAACGACATTTGGAGGAGTACAAACTTGATCAACAAGATTATACAAGAAGATTATTCCGTGCTCGTACAATTGGCACTATCTGTTGGAATGATTGAATCTAACGAAGAAGATTATATTTATATATTATTATATCTCGTGTGGTACTGGAAGAGATGATCCGCGTTTGTTTTTCTCTACACAAGCTATTGGGTGTGCATGATTGCACTCCTCGAAGTTGTATTAATTCTATTATGAAATATTCATGAATTGGGTATCTCCTGCCAAATCAAATCTTTTGTCAATTATAAGAGTTTGGCTACACAATGCTTTTGCATTCATGGTATTGGAGTAGATTATATCGGCTTGGTGCTCACTACAATTCTTTTAGTGGAATTGATATTTGTGGGATAATATCAGACTATTGCATTATTTTCTTTATATGCTTCTTTTACACGGGTATTTGTGTAAACAATTGAATGAAAACTGCGGATTTTAGTCCTGCTAAGAAGGGCTAATCACAGGTTCAACAACTCAAAGACCTAGCTTGGTACTCTAATTTAAGATGAAAGGCATCCTCTCTGAACAACAAAGACTAGAGTGGAGCTATGAATTTGCAATTACTAGTTTCACAAAAGATGAACAGATAAGTTGCACAAATTAAATTGGTTATGCAACTTTTCTATGCTTGCATATGGAATAAGGTTCTAAGAGGACTCTTTGTGATTAATTTCAAGAAATCAATAGAATATTGAATTCAAATTCATAATCCATGTGATGGCCTCAGCGTAAATCAATATGGACAAATCTTATGTTAACAAACAGGTTCTTAATTAAATTTTGAGAACACATGGATTTTTATGCATAAAGATATTTTTATTATAGCACGAAGTTTGTATACTATTATTCCGACCATGAAGATATGGAAGATCAATTATTATATTGGATTTTTATCTACGGAGTACGGATTTTATGCATTATTACTTTGTATATAAAGATACTTTATTATGTATTATGCCGATTTTTGGTTATCTATAGAGCATGAATTTTATGTATTATTACTCCGGCCACAAAGAATTTTTCTATACCGAATGTGGATAGAGACCGCTATTTGGTCAAATATGCTGAGAAGGAGTCCATACTTTATGGATCACGGGGGCAAGTTGAATTGCGCTACCCGTTGATTACAATTTTGAAAAATCTTTGCACAATTGGGGGTAAAGTGGATTGGCAAGTTTGACTAATTTTGAAAAATCTTTTCACGATTGGGGGCAAAATGGGTTGGTGGGTTTGACCACCTTTGAAAAATCTTTGCACAACTGGGGGCAAAGTGGATTGGCAGGTTTAACCAACTTCTTTTTACACTTTTTGTTCGAGTTGGTTATCTTGGCCAAGGAAGGTTAGCAGGTTTGACCAACAAATTTTTGCACTCTTTGTCCGAGTTGGTTATCTTAGCCAAAGAAAGTTGGCATGTTTGACCAACAAATTTTTGCACTCTTTGTCCGAGTTGGTTATCTTGGCCAAAGAAGGTTGGCAGGTTTGACCAACAAATTTTTGCACTCTATGTTCGAGTTAGTTATATCGGTCAAAGAAGGTTAGCAGGTTTGACCAACAAATTTTTGCACTCTTTGTCCGAGTTGGTTATCTCGGCTAAAGAAGGTTGACAGGTTTGACCAACTTGAAAAATCTTTGTTGAGCGGGTTTTGTTCGGTGAAGTAGATTGGCAAGTTTGACCAATTTTGAAAATCTTTGTTAAGCAAAGTAAGTTGGCAAGTTTGACCAACTTAAAAAATCTTTGTCGAGCGGGTTTTGCTTGGTGAAGTAGATTGGCAGGTTTGACCAATTTTTAAAATCTTTGTCGAGCAAAGTAGGTTGACAGATTTGACCAACTTGAAAAATCTTTGTCGAACGGGTTTTACTTAGTAAAACAGATTGACAAGTTTGACCAATTTTGAAAATCTTTGTCGAGCAAAGTAAGTTGGCAGGTTTGACTAACTTAAAAAATCTTTGTCGAGCGGGTTTTGCTTGGCGAAGTAGGTTGGCAGGTTTGACCAACTTTGAAAATCTTTGTAGAGCGAGTTTTGCTCAACAAAGTAGGTTGGCAGGTTTGACCAACTTGAAAAATCTTTGTTGAGCGGGTTTTGCTCGGCAAAGTGGGTTGGCAAGTTTAACCAACTTTGAAAATTTTTGTAGAATAGTGTCACGACCCAAACTCACCCCTATAGGTTTAGCATCGTAACCGGCCAGTAATCCTGGGATTACCGAAGGCCTCTGAGACATATTAACATAATAATAGGGGCTAGCGGAAGTAAATAACAAATGTACAACATCCATTGAGTTGTGCAAACTTATATGAGACAGAAAAATTTGAAACTTTTTATATACATATTTACACATCATTCTTACGTCATCAGATAAGACAAAAAGGGACTTAGCCCTATTTACAAAGTAAACAAAGACTTGTTTAACTAAACAAGAAGCAAAACTTGTACTTGTGTACTTAGCCATAACCACTAGACATATCCGGAACCTCTACGGGAGGCACATAGGTTGGCTGACAAAACAGAGTCCAGGCAGAAGCTCTAGGCCTAGTCACGCGGTTGATCACCTACATACATAAATAATACAGTGAGCTGGAGCCTAGTGAATAATAACAGAGTAAAGATTTTGCTAAATGATGTCCATACAAAAACAGAGTCTTGTACATAGAATAGATTCATATTCGTATTCTTATTCAATTCACATACAGAAATTAGAGTTCATGCTTAATCTTACATAGTACATCCGTTAGTGCTAAAAATCACATACAAAGCATCAAAGGTCATACTTGTCAGTTCCATAAAGGAACCTCCGGTCGGGTAAGGATAACTTGTCAGTTTCATAAAGAAACCTCTGGACTGGGAACTTATAAACTTGTTAGTTCCACCTAGGAACCTCCAGCCGGGTGTAGATAGCTTGCTAGTTCCATCAGGAACCTTCAGACTGGGTATGGATAACTTGCCAGTTCCATAAGGAACCTCCAGTCGGGTACAGATAACGTGCCAGTTCCATTAAGGAACCTCCGGTCCGGGTACAGATAACATACTTGAATCATAATATAATGTCACTTGTAACATATTTGAACCATAGCATAATGTCACTTGTAACATACTTAAATCATAGCATATTGTCACTTGTAACATGCTTGAATCATAGCATATTGTCACTTGTAACATACTTGAATCATAGCATATGTCATAAATGCTTGTTATAGTTGGACAATCATTCATAGAATAAAGCATGGCATTTCCTTCAGCAGATCTTATTTCGTATACAGAAAATACATAAATTTGAACATAGCTTTACTAAGTTATTACTCATAGTGTTCAAATGCCTGGTTCGCCCTTGTAGTTGACCTTACACAATTCATAATACACATAGAAATTGGGTCTCAATACAATTTATTCCGTTCTTCAACTTGTTTAACATTTTTAGGCTCCTTTCATGTTCTTTAATTCATTTACAATGGTTAATGTATGCCTAAGAGTGCTTTGAAATAAAAAAGAACGGAAAATGAAGCATAAAACATCTTTTCAAAATTTCTGAAACAGGGCCTCCGCTCGAGCGTAGCTTCAGACGCTCGAGCCCATTTGGTCTGCAAAAGTACTGGTTGCTTACAAATTAAGCTTGAGCGAGACTTTTGACGCTCGAGCGAGGAGTCTAGTAAAACAGGGTACGCTCGAGCGAGACTCTCTACGCTCGAGCGAACAGGTCGAATTCTGGGTTTTTCCAGATTATGTTTGAGCTTCAAAACTTGGTTCCAACCAATATAATTAATATCATAAGACTCATATTTCCACCATATAACTTTTAACATGAACATAAAGGCCAATTTTACAAGATTTGAATCTCAAATTTACATAAATCCATCTCATAACTCGAATCATATCAAACTCACTTCTTAACTTCAAAGCTCATGCAAATTAATTTCCATATCATTTTGAAATATACATGCATGTGAAATATAGGCTCCATTTTCAACTTAAATGGTACAATTGATGATCAACTTTATGGAATTCAACATTACCATACTTGCATGTGCCAAATAGCCTTCAATTCATTAAGAAATGCATGTTTGTACTCAAATATGCAAACTCATGACAATCTTTTACATGTATGTACACACAACTTCAAATTCATCAAATTCAACTCAATTCATGTTCTTCATATCAAGCCCAATTCCAAACTCACAAATTCTAAAACTTGAATTGAGCTTTCAAAATAATTTCAAAACTAGGTTTCATACTTGGCTTGTCTAAACATACAAACTCTTAAATGATCAAGAAAATATGATCAATTTTAAATCATTCACATCAAAACTCCCTTTCATTTATGAATTAAGCTCATTGTTCATAAACCCATAAATTTCCAAAGCTTAATTTTCATCAAAACATGAAATCAATTATTAGAAACCCATGATGCATGTACAATTAGAATATTAAAACTTCTAGAATTTATCCATGCATGTAGGAATTAGACTTAATTCATGTATGATATTCCAAAATCAAACCCAAAGTAATTAATTTCTTATTTAACTTCATAAACTTAATCTTGGCTCTAATTCTTCATTTTCTTGTCAATTCTCCTAGTAAACATTGCATATATGTAATTCCACTAAAACTAACTAATTTAATATATTCAATAACATGTTTAAATTAAATGAAACTCTTAAATTACATTACATGCATGGATTAGAGATTAAAATCAAACCAATTTCCTTTCATAATTTTGAATCCAATTCAATTTCTTCATTATTTTACTAATTCCTCTTGAATCATGAAATTGAAATTATAAACTCTTTTAAAGAGACATTTGCACATATGAAATTAGGATCAAAACTACTGATTTTATGTTTTTCCCAAGCAAATCATAATTTAATTCTTGAATCACTCTTATTTAGATTTTTATTAATTTTCTTCATATCTAACCCAAATTTAAACTCATAAGTCTTTTTTACACATGAATTAAATCTAAAACTTTGAAATTCTAACATGCATGTAAGGATGAGTCTCAAACTTATGAAGAATAATAAAAATCAAACTCAAACTAATAAATTTTCCAAATTTATTTCCTTAAATCATAGATGTTCCAAAATATGTTTAATTTGAATCAAACTCTTAAATTACATTACATGCATGGGTCAATAATCAAAGTCAAAACCCATATTTATTCTTTAATTCCTTCAAATTACATGCATGTAGAAATGAGACCCAAATTCATGTAAGATATTCAACATCAAACCAAAAATAATCAATTTCCATATTCATTTCCATAACCATGAGCCTAGCTTTAAATTCGTACTCAAAACCCAATTTCTTACAATTTACAAGAAATTGATCCCATAGTCTCCTTAATTTCAAGTATTATATATAGATTCTACATGATTTAAGTATAAATTCCTTACCTTAAACTTTGATTTTAGAATTTATAGTTGATTTTCTCTTGGATCTTCTTTCTCTCTTTAAATTTTTCTTAAGCTTCAAGCCTTCTTCACTTTTTGACAAGGGATCTTGGCCAAATCTTTGACAAATGAAAGGTATTTGGGTCAAAATCTCTAGGGTTTTCCGTCAAGACCCGAACGCGCCCCTATGGGTTAGGATCATAACCGGCCAGTAATCATTAGATTACCTACGGCCTCAAATAGAAAATAGATTTTAAAATAATCGTATGGGGCCAAAAGCGGAAGCAGACTTAAAAATTTTGTCCAATGAGCTGTGTTTACATGATAAAGCGAAACATTTCATAAATAGTCCATAATAACTCACACATAAAAACATAGTTAATATCTTATACATCCAGGAACTCCAAAACATGCAGTCAGCCAAACAAAACAAACTTATATACATGGATGATCCAACATATTCACTGGCCAAGCAAAAGTGTGAACACAAGAACAAAAATAAAGTCTCATGCGTGAGACGTGCGGGCTGACTCCACAAAACTTGACTTCCTCTCATATCTTTCACTGAGGTTGGGTTTGGTCAACTCTTTGCTCACCTACACACATATAAATGAGAGTGAGCGATAGCCCAGTGAATAATATCAAAATAAAGAAGTAACATGAATGAAATGCATAATAGACATATCTAATGGCCTTAGGTCCATTCACGTTTTTATCTAATACATCAAACGGCCTCAGGCCCAAACATATCAAACGGCCTCAAGCCCAATTCGCTCTAATCAAACGACCTCGGGCCCAATTTGTTTGTGTTAAACAACTTTCGGTTCAATCATTCATGTCAAACGGCCTTCGGCCCAATCATTTATGTCAAACGGCCCTCGGCCCAGTCATCCATGTCAGACTATCATTCATGTTAGACGGCCTTTGGCCCAATCATTTATGTCAAACGGCCTTTGGCCCAATCATTCATGTCAAACGGCTTTTGGCCCAATTATTCATATCAAACGGCCTTTGGCTTGATCATTCATGTCAAACTATTATTCATGTCAAACGGCCTTTGGCCCAATCATTCATGTCAATTGGGCTTTGGCCCAATCATTCATGTTAAACTATCGTTTATGTCAAACTATCATTCATATCAAACGGCCTTTGGCCTAATCATTCATGTCAAATGGCCTTTGGCCTAATCATTCATGTCAAACTATTATTCATGTCAAACGGCCTTTGGCCCAATTATTCATGTCAAACGGCCTTTGACCCAATCATTCATGTCAAATGGCTTTTGGCCTAATCATTCATGTCAAATTATTGTTCATGTCAAACTATCATTTATGTCAAACGGCCTTTGGCCCAATCATTCATGTCAAACGGCCTTTGGCCCAATCATTCATGTCAAATGGATTTATGTGTGTTTCATGCTCATGATCTTGATCGTATTTGTGTTCACTTAGTCTTAGGCAAAAGACTGACATTTAGAATACTCATTCTTGATTCAAGCATACAAATCCATAAGGCATGTATAGAAGTAATGTTTGGGAAGCAACATACTTGAACATATCTTTACTAAGATATTACTCACAGTGTTCTGCCAGTGGATTCATCCTTATGCTCGACCCTACACAATTCATAACACATATTGGGTCACAAATAATTCAATCCGTTTTTTAATCTATTTATTTCTCTTAGGCTTCTTTTTTTACCCTTTAGGTCATTTACAAAGTTCAATGTATTCCTAAGAGTGCTTAGGGATGAAAGAGAACGGAAAACAAAACACAAAACCATTTTTCATAATTTCAAGAATAGGGCTCTCCGCTCATGCGCGGATTTGGCCGCTCGAGCGGACCCCTTTGGTTTGCAAAAGTACTGGTTACTACATTTCCACGCTTGAGCATGACTCTTTCCACTCGAGCGGACATCAATGTCTGCAAAAGTTTTGGAAGCCAACATTTTACGCTCGAGCGGCGCTTTCCCCACTCGAGCGGACATACCGAATTCTGGAATTTCAAGAATTGCATTTGAAGCTCAAACTTAACATTCAAAGGGTCTAAAACTCATGTTCTTGATACAAAATTATGGAAGTCTTTATACAATATGAGGCCATAAGAAAATTGAGTCTAATTTGTCCAAAATCATAATTCAATTCCCAAATTATTTCACATTTTTCTTGACAACCCATACCAACTTTATATATGTAAAACTCATGCAAATTAATTTCCATATCACTTTGAATTTCACATGCTTGTGCGATAGGCTTCATTTTCAACTTAAATAACACAATTGATGCTCATCTTCATCAAACATGATCAATTTTAAATCAATTACATCAAAACTCTGTAGACACCCCATTTTTGACCGACCTTAAGACTCAGATGTCACCAACTGAGCGCTCGGTGATGTTGCATATTGTGCTCGTTTTGAAGTTGCGGAGTCTCGGCTGTGAGCCTTGCCTCCAAACTTCGGGACTCTTTTGTGCTTTGCCTCGGTTTGCGAACCAGGTCCTGTTTTCTCTATTTTCTCTTCTCGAAGGGAGGGAGAGGTCTCGTAGACCATCTCTCAGTGGTCGTAGGCTACGTTTCGTGGTCGTAGGCCATTTTTCCCGTTTGGAGCCCAGTTTCCAGTTTTCGGAGCCGTCGGCCGTGTGCCTCGGTTCGGGACCGCTTAACTACCTCCGTTTGCTTCGGTTTTTGGCACATACCTTGTTTCCTCTCTTTAGAGGGACACTGTGGCCCGAGAGACCACCTTCGTGGTCATATGCCACTTTCGGTGCCAAACAGCCTGTTTTCGAGGCCCCAGACTGCGCATTTTGGCCCTCGAACCTTCGTTTTGCATCCGTCTTGGTCCATTTTTGGTAGGGACCATATTTTCATTTCTAGGGAGGTGGTAGTATGGTGGGAGGCCACCTTTTCCCCTTGGAAACCAACTTTCTCTTTTTCTCTCTCCTTCAGCCGGTTTTTCTGACAGAAAGCTAGTTTTTCTCACTTTTGAGCCACAATTTCTGGTTTTTCATACCACATTGTGTTGTGCTCATCTGGGAGGCCACCAATATGGGTAGGCCGACCAGCAATTCTTCTTGACCCTTTTGAACCTTGCTAAAAAGCTAGTTTTTCTCTCTCTTGGGTCACATTTTCTGGTTTTCCACTATATAGCTGTGTTGCACTCATCTGGGAGGCCACCTTTCTGGGGTGGCCGGCCAGCATTTCTCCTTGAACCTTTTGACCTTTGGTTGGCCGACCAGGGGGAGTGGCCGGCCGACCACTTGAACTGGTCGGCCTGCTTCTTGCTTTTTGCTCTCTCTTAATGCATCACAGCTGTGCCAGCTGGGAGGCATTTGGACCATCCTCCATACACTATTTGAAGCTTCCAAGAGAAGCTTTAGAGCCTCTCCTCTATAAAGGAGGGGCTGAGCTTCCATTGCAAGTGTTGAATCCTTTGGTTAAGGCATACATACACCCTCCTCCATAACTCTCCATTCCAAGCATTAAAACCCCATTATTCTTGGCCATTTTACACTACACCTCATAGCCTACCACCTCCACCATCCATTCAAGCATCTTGGAGGTCATTTGCAGAGCTTGAGGAGTCACATTCTTGGTCCAGAAGTTGCTGAGGGTCGGCTCTACAAGGGTAAGCCTATATTTCTCCCATTTTGGCATTATTTTGCTCCATAGTTTAGCCTTATTTGCAAGTATTTTTGGACTTCAACATAAGCTGAAAAAAGTTTTCTTTTGAGCTTACAAACATGTTTGCTTAAGGTCACTTTTCTGTTTGGGGTCATTCTCCCCGTTGCATGCTTCATTTCCTTATGTTTAGGGCCATGCATTAGAGCATTTGCATTGGCCTTGGTTTGGCCTCTTAGCCACTGAAATCCAGTGGATTTTCAGTGGCTTAGATGTGTTTTTGAGCCCTAAAATCAGAAAGGGGTGACCCTCTCACCCCTTGTCCTCTTTACTAGCATTGTTGGCCTTCCAAAGGGGCTCCATCTTGTATGTTGTGAAGTCACATTTCAGGCCCTATTCTGTGAGTTTTAAGGTCTGTCTTGACTCTGTCCAGAGCCCCTTTGGCCATATTTTATGTCTATGATGCATGTGTAGAACAATCCCATTCAAGGCCTTTCAAAGGGTCTTTCATTTGCATGCTTCCTAGGTTGATTTCAGGGACTTTTTGGTGAGTTTTAGGGCTGTCATAACCTATTTCCAGAGGTGGTTGTGCCATCATTGATGTCCATCATGTATGTGTAGAGTAACCCTCTTATTGGCCTTTCAAAGGAGCCCATCATTTTTGCATGCATTGACTGAGTTTCAGTGGTTATTTGGGCATATTTTGACATGGCATACATCTGTTTTTGGCTGGTTTGGTGAGCCCTCATATGCTTCATATAGTTGTAGAACAACTCATGGTTCACTAGCTTTCTTTGCACGCTTTGTTGGACCTTGATTTTAGCACATTTTGGCCATGTCTTAAACTGATAATGTGCTTATTTTGGACTGCCCTAGCTTTGTTTTTGGGTCTCATGTTTGAATGATGTTTGTTTTACATGCTTGTAGTTCAATACCCATGCTTAACTTTAAGGTTTGAGGTCCATTGCATGCATGTGCTGAGGTATTTTCATGCTTTGGGGTCGTTTTCATCATATTTCAGAGCCTATGTTAATTCCATATTGCCATGTTTTGTACTCTTTAAATGCGTTTGAGAATCGGGCTTGTATGCTTTGTTTTCGGACTATTGAATGAGCTCCATTTCGTTGCATTCCGAGCCATCATTTTAGGCCATTTCCCCACTGCTTTAGACCTGCCTAGGGTCTGTTTGGGGTTGTTTTTGCCTTTGGTGCATTGCTTTGGGTACCTCTAGTGTAACGCATTTCACTAGTGCCGGTACCCGGGCCCCCTAACTTGCATTGTGTGACATATTTGCATGATTCGGGACCACTTTGCATGCTATTTCAGAGCTGTATCATGTGCTATTCTATGCCATATTGCATCCCTTGCCATGCTTTGCTAGAGTTGCACTTTGTGTCTTAGATTCGGTCCCTTACATTGGGCATGTTTGCATGAGTGTTCTTGTTTTCTTTTCATCATTGTATGGCCACTGATGTGAGTGTGGCTGAGGTCCACTCATGTTGGTATAAGTCCATCGTGCATTGTGTATGCCATTTCATAGCATTGTGTATGCTAGGTTGTATTTTAGAGCATTGCGTATGCCATGTTACATCGTGCATTGTGTATGCCATGTTACATCGTGCATTGTGTATGCCATTTCGGTCCATAGCATTGCGTATGCTAGGTTGCATGTTAGAGCATTGTGTATGCCATGTTACATCGAGCATTGTGTATGCCATTTCATAGCATTGCGTATGCTAGTTTGTATGTTAGTCGCATTGTGTATGCCTTCTCATTTGCATTGTGTTTGGGATAGGAGTTAGCCCAAGCACGGGAAACGAGGGACGTTTCGTACTCCGAGTGACGGAACGTGTCTTAATTCCCGGTCGCCGACACTCCGGATTACCCATGATGGAGTTTAGGTCTTGTTGTGTTTTCATGTGCAATCATATCACATCGAGTCGTGCAATTCGACTCCTCGGCCATCATGCATCGAGATGCGTGATTGGTGGCATGAGGATCGAGGACTGCACTCCCTGAAGAGTAGTCATGCATACATATGTGAAAATACTCTGCTGTGCCCCTTTCTTGCTCTCTGTTGCAGCAAATCAGAAATCAACAACCTTCCAGAGCCTTGCATAGCATTCCGGGATTAATTGCAAACAGAGGCGAATCGGGGCATCGCAATGAATTTCCGCGCAAGGTAACTCGAGCATGCATCTTTCATCATTCGGAACAGAGCTGAGGCGGTCCATGGATTTGCATGCTAATTTACTTGCTTTCATAGTTAAATTGTTAATTAATTAGGGTTTTGTACTTATTCGGACTGTAATTATTATTCGGACTGTACTATTTATTCGGACCCTCCGAACGAGGGCACAATTGTAATAAGTGTGCGTGCGTGTGATGTATGTCTTCCAACCCCACGTCTTTCTCCCTTTTATTTACCAGCTTATGATGGTTAGATTAGGACATGTTTCAATTAGCATACTTATGCTTGCATGTTTGCATCATTCATCTGTCTTGCATACATCGGGCTCGGCGCATCATACTAACTGCATTTGTATTTCAATTCCAAATTGAATACGTGTTAGTTATAGCATCATCACATGCCATCTTTAGAATAGCCGAGCCTATTGTAATTGCATTCCTGCATGTGTTGCATTAGGCATTTCTGTATAGTTAGGATCATGCATGGATTTCTAACATAGCTTCTGCTTTGGCTTGGAGTACTCGGTAAGTGTTTATGCTTTAGCATCCTTGCATGTGTGTGAGTGACTGCCATGATAGCATGCTTACCATGAGGCTACGCGCTTACGTGGTATACCTGCCTGAATGCCTGTGGGTGAAGGTTGGGTTATTTGGATTGGAACAATTCATCAATTGTGAGTTTTAAGCCCACTTGAGAGTGGCAAATGATCATGTTTTCTAAGCCCACCTGAGGGTGGCAAATCCACATTTTAGCCTACTTGCGAGTAGCAAACCGTTTTCAAAACAAACATGAGATGTTTCGTTCCAATTCAGGCGACCCAGTCTATACTTGTATGCTGTGCGCATCACGTAGTAAATCTAGGCTAATAACCGGAATAAGAATGCATAATGTTTTCAAAATTTGATATCATGGATAGTAGAGCCTGATCTTTGATCGGGCGAGCGGAGGTGCTCACGAAGTGACCTTCCCCAATCGTTCCCAAGTTCCCGAGCCGAGGCAACTTTGGTGATGACGGACACGTGGCCTTAGGCAACGAGTCAGGGTTTCCTAAATTTTTCAGAATAAAATATTTTGGTGGCGACTCTGTATCTGGCAAAGCAGTCCATGTTTGGCACTTCTTTAAAAAAAAATCTGTTTTCAAAAACGATTTACCGGATTTGGACTCTTTGATGATTCATCGGTCTTGCATTACATTCTGCGAGATTAGATACAGGACCGTGACATTGAGTCCTGAACTGTAGTGAGTCCAATGAACAAAACGGGGGTGATTTCCCTCCCGGGACGTTCGGGGACGTCTACAAACTCCTTTAATTTACAAATTATGTTCTTTGTTCATAAACTCATAATTTTCCAAAGCTTAATTCTCATTACATCAAAACATGAAATCAATTATTTTAAATCCATGATGCATGTACAATTAGAGTCTTAGAACTTGTAAAATTTGTCCATGCATGTAGGAATTAGACTCAAACTCATACAAAATATTCCAAAATCAAACCCAAAATAATTAATTCCTAAATTTATTTCCATAACCATAAACCTAGATAAATTTCTTCATCAATTTGTTAATTTCTTCCAATTACATGATGTTGATTCCAAACTCATCCTTAATTTCAAGGGTAATATAAATATTACAAGAAATTAAGCATGGTTTCATACCTCAAACTTTATTTCCAGCATGTTTGATTAATTTTTCTTTCTTCAAAATTTGAACTCCTTGTTGAATTTCCAGCACTCTTTTTCTTCTCCAGCAGCCAAGTAGATGAACTCTCTATCTCTCTCTCAGTTTTTCTCTCCCTTTCGTTGGGTCTCAAAGTGTTTGAAGCAATTCCCACAACTCCTCCAGCAAAATACACTATAAGCTCTCTCTTTTATTATCATTTTATTTTATTTTATTACAAGGTAGTGGGACATTTGTCTTTATAAGGTTTATTCATGAATTGATAAAACTTACCAAACATTAATCTGCTTTTCCATCAACTAATTAATCATATTTGGATTTCATTTCTTTCTCTTGAGTTAAGTCCCAACACCAAGGTATAAACATACACTCATACTAACCCATCACACTACACACGTGCACAGTCTTGATATTTCTTCAAATTAATTTATGATTAGAATTAACTTATTATATAATTATTCATTGACTTTATTAAACACAATTTGATCTTAATTAATCTTAATTAGTACATAGCTTAATTAATCATACTAATCACAACCCACATAATTTAAATAGTCTAATGGACTTCAATTAAGACCCAATTAATTATATGTGATTTTACAAATCTAAATCAGATTTTTAATCACACTTCCAAAAGGCTCCAAATATTAAATTAGACTTATTGTCATCATCAATTTTGATCTCCCAAATCATTTAGGCCTTTAATTTCTAATCAGACTCCAAATTTCTATCATTAAATTACACATTCAAATTGGACACCCCATAAATAAATTTAATCCGTAATAATAACAATTCTAAATCCTCATAATTTAACTAACTTAATTAACTCCAATTCGGACCTAATTAATCAAATCTCAATTTTACTAAACTGAATCGAATATTTAATTAAACCCTCATATGATCTGATATTTGAAATTAAACTGAATCATCTCACTAATTTTACCTCCTTAAGCCATTTGGACATTCAATTTCTAATTCCAAATTAAATTCTTATTAAAATCAAATACGAATCAGACTTCAAAAATTTTCATAAATCCCAAATCTCCTTAATTAACCAAATATAAAATATTATACACGGCGGGGTCGTCACATTTTCGGACTAAGGGTGAGAGAGATGAAGAGAGAAGATGGAAGTGTAAAGAATGATCTAGAAGAGTGCCTTTAAACTTGCTGAATTTGCGCACTCCGCTCAAGCGTCTATTTTCCAGCTCGAGCGTACCTGTTTCCAGCACAGATTCCAAAACTTCAAACAGGCATAACTCTCTCATCCGGACTCCGTTCTAGGTCGTTCTTGTGTCCAAATTGAAGCTCCGGAAATAAGCTTTCCAATGGTTCTAGCCTCAAATCCAAATTCAAAGTGTGGAAAAAGAAAAAGGCAAAAGAGTGATGGCTGCTTGTAGGAAAAATTATCCGAATTAAATTCTTGGTTCACTCTTACTTTACCATTATGTTACCACTTCGATCAATGTCCCAAAATAAAACAAGGAGGTTCCAAATATTAAATTGAACTTATTATCATCATCAATTTTTGTTTCATAAATCACCAAGTCCCTCAATTTCAAATCAAATCCAAAATCCTTATTGATAAATTTAATATTCAAATTGGATACCTTGTAAATAGATTTAATTCATAATCACATAATAACTCACATAATTAAACAAATTCATATCAAACACATAATCGCATGCGTAATTAAGTATATTACAGGTTGGGTTATCACAAATAGGTTGGTGGTTTGTCCAATAGTGGGATTCCTTGCGGAGTGAGTTTTGCTTGCCAATAAACAAGTTGGTGTTTTGGTAGTTCCTAACAAGATTAGGCGTTCTTGGAATAAGCCCTAATAAGATTAGGTATTTTTGGAATAAGTCCTAACCGGGTTAGGCATTCTTGGAATAAGTCCTAACAAGTCACTTTCAGAATTAGTCCTAACGAGGTTAGACATTCTTGGAATAAATCTCAGCAAGGTTAGGCATTTTTGGAATAAGTCTTAACAAGCTTAGGCATTCTTGGGATAAGTCTTAACAAGGCATTTTCAGAATATGTCCTAACAAGGTTAGACATTCTTGGAATAAGTTTCAGCAATGTTAGGCATTTTTGGAATAAGTCCTAACAAGGTTAGGCATTTTGGAATAAGCCATAGCACCCATGTATGGTTCTAGCTAAGCAATATAACACAATTATTTTTATCAGAACAACAGAAAGCTTCCACTCTTTCTCTAGGTTCAAAGAGAATGAAAGCTTGGAGGCAAATATTTTGAGCCTGTTCATACCTAATTAAATCCAAAGCACAAGATTTTGAGCCTGTTCATATAGTCAATTATTTAATAAAATAATAAATATTGCTGATAGTTTAATGATTTGTTCAATTTTCCATCTTTTGGGTTTGGATCACATCATCTCTCACATTTTTTACATGTTTTTTTAGAAAAAGTCAAAAAAATTAAAAAAAAAAAATCAACTTTTAACCATCTTCTCAAAACACTCTAATAAGATTAAGGTTAAGAGCTCAAACCTATTATTGAATTTTGTTCCAATTCATCTTTAACAACCCATCTAAAAAAAATTCATCTTTAACAACAACAAACTAAATAATGTAAAAGATGAATATATACAATGTAAAATATATTCTGATAATGCAATATAGTCAATGGAGGATGTGTTGGACTGATCCACATGTTCTACAGTGTCTGCTGGCCTTGGTCTCCTTAATGTGTACATGCAAAAGGTCCGGTGGGGAGGTACCAAGGCTGGAGTAGTTTCTCCCCGTAGACCCTCCGATGGTTAAGTTAGACAGAAAGTGATCGAAAAAAGGTGAATAGAAAAGTTGAGAGGGAGGGGGAAGAAAGTGTTACTTGTCATTTTTTGTCGTTCTTCACAAGCTTCCTTATGCTTTTTACTAATCATTTCCTTTATCCATTCGAGCTATCTTATTGGCTGAAAGTCTATAATCTACTCGTCGTCGGCCATGACAGTTTCGCCATATCAGGAGATGAGAGGTCTTATTGCATTTAATGCCATGACATCTTCATTTAATGCTTGATGTATGGGTTTAATAATTCTGCAGGATCTGTGTCTACCACGTGGCTGACTACCTTTCCGACAAGTGTCCAGATGTTATTGGACTTGGGCCAACATCGACTTCTCACTGTTACTGGGCTTTAGTCCGTGCAATTGTCTGGGGGGTTTAGGACAAAGGTCGATTGGGCCTTCTTGGGTCATGGGCTAGACCCTCTTGGGCTATGCCCATCATATTCTACTGTACGAAATTGACGTGCTAGGAAAGATTTCTGTGTTTTCAATCTTATTTTTAATTATAAATGAATCTAAAAAAATATTGATTAAGTATGAATTTATGAGTCTAAAATATAATCTAAAATATTATAAATAATGAGTAGATTAACCAAATAAAAAAAATCAATTTCTCACTATATTGATACTATATTTCATAAGAAGGGATAACTTCGACTAATTTGAGACATGATACTGACCCTATATTCACTACAAGAATTAACACTTTTGGCAACAAAAAAATTGGTCGCTAAAAGTCTATTTTTGGTCGGCAAAAGTTATCCGCGACCAATTTTTTTTGTCGCTAGTTTGGTCGCCAATTGAGGGTCGGCAAAAGTAATTCGCGACCAAAATTTTCGTTGGTCGGGAAAAGTTACATTTGCCGACTAAATTTTTGGTCGCTAAATATTTATTTACTGCGACTAATCCATTTTGTCGCTAAAACATTTTGGTCGCGAAAAGTTGCCTTTTACCGACCAAATTTCTTAGTCGCCAATTGTCACATTTCGCGACCAAAAATTAGTTTGGTCGCCAATTGTGACATTTCGCGACCAAAATTAGTTTGGTCGCCAATTGTCACATTCCGCGACTAAAAATTTTGGTCGCCAATTGTGACATTCTGCGACCAAAATTAGTTTGGTCGCCAATTGTCACATTTGGTCACCAACATCCAACGAAATAAACCTGTGATTTATAATAATCCATCCAATTTATTCAATATAATCTGTAATTTGCAAAAATCATTCAAACCAACAAATAAATTGAATCATGAACATTCAACAAAATACATAAATCAACCATTTCTGAACCTGTTTAATTAAAATTAACAACTATTATAAGTTTTCATCCACAAATAATTCCAAACTATATATTTCATCTAACATAAACAGGTTCAGACATAACAAATACTTGTTATTATGTTTAAAATTTTTATCCATGTACATCAACCGAAAAATATAACTAGTAGTCTACTAAATATTTTCTATACACACCCATCCAAAAATATAACTACTAGTGTATCTAAAAATATTACTACTAGTCTACCCTTTTTCTACCCATATCGAATCTCTAATCTCCTGGACTGATAGTCAGTGCAGTTTGAACAGGAAACAAGTTCTCTGTAAGTGCTGGACGCAGGAAACCATCCTTCCAAATCATACTTCTTTGCAGCTGTATCATTCAAAGCACCGGAAACAATAGCCACAATTTGATAGGGTAGTTTTAACTGCAATAGAGAGAATTATGTCATACTTGTAGGAAAGAATTGCAATAGAGAGAATTATGTCAAAAATTTTGTGCCTTGTTAATTGCCTTGTTAAGAGTCAAGGAAGATTTCTCCTTCCTGGACTATGACCTCCAACTCACAAAATATATATATAGAATTGTTTGATTTAAATTCATTCTGAGTGACATTCATTTAGGTCACCCTTAATGAATCTATCACATATTGAATTTGTTTGCCTATATTTCTAACGTGTTTGGCAGTAGGGGTTAGAAACAAAAAGTATTTCTTGTACACATTTTTGAAGTATCCATGTAGGCATTTTAGCTACTGCCCAAAAGAAGACAAATAAACGAAAGAAAGAAATAATCCAGAGTTGGTCCTTTTCCAGAACAACTATGTCATCAAAACCATTACTCCCTAATCTCGTGACAATCAGTACCAAAAAATTACCAGAGACCCTATTGATGGAGTGTAATTAAAATCATCAAGACTAAAAAATCTGAAGGAGTATAAAAATATGATCCAACAGTGCTGACTTGGTGACATGAGAACAAATACCTCTACTAACCAGAGAGAATAAGACTGAAAAACAAGCAGTCCACATGAAAATATAAACTTATAAATACATGGTGTAAAATTTTGGCACGTGATAGAAATAATTTGTTAGAAGTGGAAATATGACAAAGAAATAAAGCAACATACATTAAATTCAGTGTTGGGTTTCCGTAAAAGCGTCTCCACATAACTGGCCAATCCCGCAGCTGTTGGAAACAACTTAAAGTCAAATCAATTTTCTGTACACATCAAATTAGGGATGAGCACCAAACATAAAAAAAACTAAAATTAGATGGCTTGGTCATGACCATTTTAGCTCAAAGGATGAGAAACAGATAACAAAAGGGAAAAGGATGACTTGACGAGAGTTAGTATTTATATTTACATAAATCACATCGAACATTAAAGGTACTGACCTGGACCTATGGGACCAGAAGTTGTCACAGCAACCTTTTGGCCAGCTGAGACAGAATAAGTTGGAGCATGTATATAGTAAGGTTGCTGACACAGAATATTCTGTGACAGAATAAGTTGATATACAGAATATATTCTGTGACAGCTTCATATATTGTACAACTAAATATATTCTGTCTCAGCAACCTTAATTATGTATGTCAACTTCTTCTGCACCAGCTGAGACAGAATAAGTTGGAGCATGTATATAGTAAGGTTGCTGAGACAGAATATTCTGTGACAGAATAAGTTGTCACAGCAACCTTTTGGCCAGCTGAGACCAGAAGTTGTCACAGCAACCTTTTGTATATCAATTACTGTAGTCTCTCAACAGCCAAATCTAATGTAAACATGTATTTATGTTCTTCTTAACAAACAAGTTGTTTGGTTTGGTGCCCTAAACTCTAAAGTAATTAATCAACTCTACAGAAGTGAACAAACCTCCATGAATCAGGAATATTTATGATTGGTTGATAATCTTAATCATCTCTTTTAAGATTATCAGGATGTACAGCCCCTGCAATATCAGGAATATTTATGTGTATATGAAATGAGATGTTAATAAAACATAAGATTTTAAGATAACGTGCAGTGGTGGCCTTGGTAACTACCTTCTGATTGGTTGATAAGGTTTTCAACACATAAGGGCTCATCATGTAGAACTGCACTTGAACATCATTAGACACGTATGGTTCCCAATTTGTTCCAGACCACTCAAAAATCTCAATAGAGTATTCCTGCAAAATATTCACATTTGTAAGAATGTGGCAACAAAAGTTCCATTATTTGTAATTTAATCTCACAGCAACCAAATCTTGACATAATGAATATGAGGTGGCATTACCAGGTCATCATTAATCCTATAAATTGCAGGCTCATCTATTTCCCCAACTTTGTGATGTCTGACATTAACAGCCTGAAGATCAAGAATACAAGTTAATACTACACACCAACAGAGGGTGCAATACATCATAATCATGTGGAAGTTTGAAAAATCTTATGAGAACGTCCTTTTCTGGTAGCATTTTTATCCCTTAAAGCTTTAAGTCTTAACTTGGCCAAAGTTGATAAAATATACAGTCGTAATCAGATACAAAGATAACCAGATATCAGGCAAGTTTGTTCCTCACCTCCAGATGACCCCTTTCATGGAAGACCCATTTGCTAAGTTCAGTCACAAACTGCTCATTACCCGATTTTTCATACCTGTCACAATTTCTATTTACATCAGATTCTTTGGTCTTCAGCAAAACACCGTTAAATCTATAAACTATTTCCAATAACAAATAGATAAAAACAAGGACATATGGAAGGCTTGGAAGCTAAAAAATTCTGGGAGGCTTTGGACATCCCTAGTTCTGTTCTAGACTCTTTCTCGGTCGACCTTATCAGCTGGGTTAATTCCAATTGTTCATCCCACTGTCATAATCTTTCAACAGTACCCTGGTCTATCCTTTTCCCCATCTCTTGTTGGTATATATGGAAGAACAGAAGCACTTGCACTTTTGACCCAAACCACCCTCCTTTACTCACTCCTAGGGCGGTAGCTCAGACTGTTGAATGGCAGTTCATAGCCAACCTCTATTCCAACAAAACCCAAACTCCTTCCATTACTGTTAGCTGGACAACCCCTAGTTTGGGCTCCTTCAAGCTCAACACGGATGGAGCATCTAAAGGGAATCCAGGACAGGCCTTTGCTGGTTGTTTAATTCAAGATCATATGGGCCGATGGATTTGTGGTTTTACTAGAAACATTGGTATTTGCTCAAGCATCATGGCTGAGTTTTGGGCCATGAGGGATGGGTTCAAGCTAGCCCTTGACAACAACATAATGAATTTGGAAGCGGAAACTGATGCAGTGCTCTTAAAACAACTCATTTCTGGGTCTAACACAGAAAATTACCACCTCACAAATTTTATAATTGACTGCAGGTACCTCTTGAGAAGGTAGGGTGTGGTGACTTTTCATCATATCTACAGAGAAGCCGGCATGTAGAAGTACTGAATGAAGATTGACCAGAGGATTACTCACTTATTTGAGCTCCCAGCCTTCTGCACACCTGATTTGAACAATCTGAATCACATAAAGGACAAACATTAAATAATGAGGTCAAATATCCTGAGAAACTTCCAAAGTTCAGATTAAGTGCACAACGATACAAACCCATTACTGAACATATCTAAAAAGCCAGCGATCATAATCCGTGCATTATTTCTAGCCTGCACCATATAAGAATTTTTAACAAATATGATTCAAGCGCAAGGCCACTATACACAAGCCTCACAACTTTCCCTGATTTTCCTTTTCTTGAACCCTTATGAAACTCAGTTCCATACTCGGCAATGGGAATAAAACCAGAGCCCCATTCACCTTTTGTATGCTGCAATTTGATACAAACTGTAGATTGTTAGGCTGAAACAGTAAAACTAAATCAGTCACCAAAAGCAAGAATGAATAACTATGTGAGCATAACTTTTGTGGTATATATATATATATATATATTTTGTGAATGATAGAAGGTTAATTTAGCCATGACATTTCACTGCAATGCTCACTAAGCTAAGGCCACATTCCGATCCTCAATGCACAAGTCAGAAGAAGAAATCTAGAAAATAACCATCTTGCGGTGTACAAGAGTTCATCAATTAAGTGAAATTCCAAATAATTAACTGCGACTGTGCTAAATCGCTATAAGCTGAGAGCCTGAAAGGTTGGCTATCCTTAAAAATCGTTATTCATATGAATGAAGCGAGAACAACATTTTCGCAACAAACTGCATTCAAAGTCCTAATATCAGCAACTATTTTCTTTCTTCATTAAGACATTGACAGAGTTTGGGAATTTCGAAATTTACAGTTTTATTTTCACTTTATTAATCAATGATCTTAGTTCCAACTTAAGTGATCTTAGTTCCAAAAAGAATGTTCAAATAGTTTAGTAATCTTGAACAAAAATCAACACCATATGCATTGAAAGATCTAACCAATATATCAGTCATTGTTTAATTTCACAGAATCACAATCCTAACTTTGACTCAAAAAAAACAACAATCCTAAATTCATAGAATGTTCATTAATAGAATCAAAGTCTCAAATCAAACACACAATCCTTAATTTAATTCATAAGCCCCCCAAAAAATTTCAAATCAATCGCAATAGAATCTTCAAGGCAAAATACAACTCGTAACAGAAAATTGATGGCAAAATCATAACCCTAATAGCAATTAAAGGCAAAATGCATACCCTAGTTTTGCAATCTTGGTTTTACCTGAGGAGTTTCCGCCGTCGTTACAGGAGTTTCTGGCCGCCGTTTTTAGCGTATGAGAGGAGTCAACTCTTGCTTGTCTACACAACACAAAGACGAGTGGGATGAGAAAGGGATGAGTGAGAGGGTTTTGAAGAGTTTAATCGGCTCCAACTTCTCCACCTAACACAGAGACGAGAGGGATGAGCAAGAGAAAGTTTTGAAGAGTTCAATCACAGCTCCGATTTCTTTACAGGGATGAGACAGAGGGATGAGCGAGAGAAAGTTTTCAAGGGTTCAATCGCAGCTCCGGTTTCTTTACAGGGATGAGAGAGAGGGACGAGAGAGAGGGATGAGCGAGTTCAAAGATCCCTCCAAAATAAGGGGGAAAACATGTGTCCCTCCAAATCCTCAAAAATTTGTAATTTTATAAATCATGGAAAGAGAGGGAGTTGTAATTTTATAAATCCTCCTAAATTTGAAATAAATTTTTTGGTGATTAAATTTTTTTTGACATAAATTTAATTTTGATTTTGACAAATATTAATATCAAATAATTTTAATTTTAAAATTTTGACATAAATTTAATTTTTTTTGACAAATATTTTAATTTTATTTTCCATTCGGCGACTACATTGTTTTAGTAGTCAAAACTCAATATACGGTGACTAAAATATTTTTAGTCGCTAAAAATAAGTTTTTTGGCGACCAAATTTTGGTCGCCAATTCCACAACCAACTTATTTTTGATATTACGCGACCAACTTATTTTTTGGTCGCCAAAATGTGACCTTCCGCGACCAAATTTGTAGTTGGTCGCCAAAACCATACCACTTTCTGCGACCAACTCATTTTTTGGTCGCTAAAATATAACCTTCTGCGACCAATAATATTTGGTAGCCAAAAATAATGATTATTCGCGACTAATTAATATTTGGTCGCCAAATGTCATTTTTTCGCGACCAAAATTTTTTTGGTCGGCAAAAGTGGTCGCCAAATGTGTAAATTCTTGTAGTGATTCCATAAGAAGGGATAACTTAGATTAATTTGAGATATGATATAGATTTTTAAATTATATTTTAAGGTTTCATATCTTGAATTTTTACATAATTTAAGAGCAACTCTACTCGTTTATTTTAAATTTGAGGTGACTGTCAAATGTAAAAATTGACATTTAGAAAAACCTATGCTTCGTTACTTCAAATGGTGACATGTATTTGGTAACAAGATTGGTATGTCAAAATTGACATGCCCTTTCCTGCCATGCCTTTTTTCGTTCTTTTTATTTATTTATTATTTTATTGAAATTATAGTCCAATTGCTACAAAATCAAGGAGAATATTTTAAGATCCCTAATATTAAGAATTTATAAAGTAAAAGACATATAATATTTTCATAATAGTTAAGATTCCTCAACATTTTTACAGAGAAAATTCGATTTAGAGAAATTTTACCTGACTCAGAGAAATTTCAATTTTCAGCGAGAAATTTTTCTAAGTTGGGCAAAATTTCTCTAAGTTGAATTTTCTCTGTGAAAATACTGAGAGACCTTAACTAATAAAAAAACATCTTAAATTTCTCCTACTTCACAAAGTTGAAGAGAGATGTTTCACTAATTTTTCCCAAAATCTATGAGGCAAAAATATTTAAAAAATAAAAATAATTATCATCTATAAATTTAGACTTAGGCAGTATTTTTTTAAACAAAATTTTAAATTTTATTTAAGAAATAATATCATATATATATATATATATATATTAAAAATACTATTTTTCTTGTACTTAGGTTACACAATCTAAAGATTAACTTTTTTTTAAAAAAAAATCGACATCGACATCCTTTTCCATTTACATATAAAGTTTCATATAAATTCAATTTCTATTATAACAACCAATTTTATATGAACTCTATTTGAGAAATACTTATTTTTTATATATAATTATAATTTAATTATTATGATATTTGAAAAAAAATTATCTTGATAAATAAATAAATAAGACATAATGTACTTAATTATGTGCATCGCATAAATTAAATTAATTATTTTATATATTTTTTTAAATATTTTTATCTATCTTATTGATCTTTTAATATTAATTTATATTTAATTATATATATATAGATATAGATATAGATATATAAGTAGTGTTTACCCTCAAAATTTCTCTCTCTCTCTCTCTCTCTCACTCTCTCTTATATGACTTATCCCTTTTGTTTTTTTTAAAATGATTTTTTTAAAGTGCTACGTAACATACCTTATACTTAATTATTTTTAAAATTTAATATTTAAAAGACTTCTACTTAATCTAAACTATCCATAAATAAAATTTAAAATAATTATATGTACTAAAAAATAATTTACGAGTTAATTTTTGTCTATTTTTTCACTTTTATTCAAGTATTCAATTTTTATATTAAAATTAAACATATTTCTTATCTTTTTATCTATCTTATTTATATTTTGTTATTAATTTATATTGAGTTTCCTATTTAGTATGAAGTTGTTTATTAGGAAAATATTATATTTAATTTAAACTATATATACATATATATAATTAATATGTATAGACAGTTTTATTCACCCAATGTATAAACAATTTTAAAACAATAATCCTTTGTAGCTTGAAATCACTGTGGCCCGAATGGCTCCATAGTCCAAAACAACGTCGTTTTGGGTTTTTTTTTTCTTTTTTTCCTCTTTTTATGTCTGAAGCAGAGCAGAGAGAGATGAGAGATGAGAGAAGAAGATGAAGAGGAAGAGGAAGAGGAAGAAAAAGAGAGAGAGCGTCAATCGATCAATTGCTGTCGCTGGCGCTACCTCCGTCGAGGGTCGCCGTCGCTGGCACTGCCTCCGCGAGTCGATCGATCGCCATTGCTGGCGCTGCCTCCGCCGAGAGAGGGTCGATTGATCTTCGATTCTTCTCCGATCTCCGATTCTTTTTTTTTTTCTAGATGATGATCTGAAGAAGATGATGATGTTGACATGCTTTCTCTCTCTCTCTCTATATATATATATATATATTTTAGTTGTTCTGGATCTGAAAAAAATAAAAAAATTGTTGATGATGATGATGATGATGGTGATGATGTTGATGAAGATGTTGTTGATGTTGATGAAACCTAGCTCCCATCTGTTTTCTCTCTCTCTCTCTCTCTCTATATATATATATATATATATATTTTAGTTGTTCTGGATTTGGGGGAAAAAAAAAATTGTTGATGATGATGATGATAGTGATGATGATGATGATAGTGATGATGTTGATGAAGATGTTCCTTGTGTAGCTCCTTCTTCTTCTTCTTCTTTTTCCTTTTCTTCTTCAGCTTTAGAAAAACACGAAAAAAAAGAAAAAAAAGAAAAACACCAAAACAACGTCGTTTTGGTGTCGGGCCATTCGAGCCATACCAGTTTTGAGCTACCAACTGGAATTGATTTTAAAATATATATTGAAGAAAAATCAATACCCAACATAATTAATCTATCTATTTTTTTTCTTAATCTAACCACAACATATTTATATTTAATTTTTTAAAATAATTTCTTTTTTAATTTCCATTTCTACTTTTTATTTATTTATTTATTTCCAACTGAATAAAAAAATAAATAGAATCAACTTTAATTGTATGTCACTATTTTCTGTCCAATTTAATTGTTATTATTAATGTCAAATTGAATGTTTATTTTACTATGTTATAATTTAATATCATATAAAATTATTATATATTTATTTCAGTTATACTTTTATAGCATGATAGGGCTAAGATTATTAAAATACAGATAAATAATTGAAATAAAATTATTATATATATTTGTTTAAATAACATTTTTATAGAAAGATAAGGTTAAAATTATCAAAATGAATAAGTAGAATCATTTTTTAGTTTTAAATGACTTTTTTTCTCTCCAATTTAATCATTATTTTTAAAATTAAAATGAATATTTATTTTGTTATATTGAAATTAAGTATAAAAGTATCATATATATATATATATATATATATATATATTTTTAAACTACACTTTCATAGTCTAATAGAACGAAAATTGCATCGCATATTTCGCAATATATTTTTTAAATAGTTTTACATATATGTATACATAGATATATACATAAATAATTCAATTAAAATTATTATATATTTATTTAAGCTATATTTTATATCATGGTAAAATTAATATTATTCTTTTGTAATGCATAGGTTACAACATATTTTTAAAAGTAATTTATATATAGACATATAAACTAATTTAATTTAATTTTATAAAATATTATTCAAAAAGAAAAAAAAAATTAATATGTGCATTGTATGGGTCAATTACTAATAAAATACTATTAAATTGGATCAAACCACTTTTAAAAAGAAATTTATTTTAATTAATAAAAAAACAGGTTTAAAATTCGCAATGTAAAGAATAATAAAATAATAAATTTGTTATATATGATGGAGAGCTTAAATCTTTTTTTTTTTTTAAAAAAATTACATACCAAAATATGAAGATTTGAGTAAATAGGAGTGGTGATTTGAAAAGTTGGTAAAAAATTAATTTTTTGACTTTTTTGATAAAAAAGTTGATTTTTTTCTATAAAAAAATTAAAAAGTCAAAAAATTGACTTTTTTAGCTTGTTGCCAAAAGACTCCAAAGACAATAATAAATAGAGCCATGATAGAGACTCCCTCCATTCACCACCCCCACAACCCCCCCCACAGACACGTGGCGGGTGGTGATTGGAGGAGCAGGAAAAAAAGAAAAAGAAAATGTAACCAATGAAAGAGAGAGGGGGTCAAAGGGGGTGGGAAAAAAAAGGGGGCATGAAACATTTTTGTAATAAATAAGCCCTTGTTTCGGAATGAATGTTTGTGCTAAAATAGCTACATAAGACAAAATACGCTATTTTAGTCTAATAAGACAAAACATCATATCTAATTCATAATCATTACATTCTTTTTCTCACAAAAAGTTAAAAAAGTCAAAAAATCCTTCCCAAACTAGACTTTTTATCTCCAAACTAAAATAGTTAAAAAGTCAAAAATTCAAAAGCCAACCCACTTCCCAAACGAACCCTAAGCAGTGTCTTTAGAGTCTTTTGGGAAGTAACTTTTTATCTAGCTTTTAGCTTTTTATCTATTTTGGATCACATTATCTCTCACATTTTTTACTCACAAAAAGACAAAATAGACTAAAAAAACCAAAAAAAAATTAACTTTTTATCAATTTCTCAAAACATTTGTCAAATACTTGTCTCGCTTGATTGCTTAAACTGACGTGGCGAGAAATGACTTGACAAAGATCCGAAACGAATACGATAGAGTAGACGACTCTGTAGACGATCTGTCCCTGATGTAGCTGCCTCCCTCGTCTCCACACTGGTTCAATCCAAACGTTGCACTATCAACAACAATGGAGGGTCTGATTATAGTTTGCAATTCGACCCCTCTATCAGCAACACCTTTCGAACGAGAAACCCCTTTTGAATTTTCATCAAAACCCCTCAAACCCAAGATTTCTTTCAACAAAACCCATGACCCAGTAGTCTCCATAAAACTCGATTCAAGAGTCACAGACGCACATTTGAACTACCTCTGCAAAAATGGACGCCTGGAAGAAGCCATAGCTGCTCTTGACTCCATTGCCCAACGCGGGTCCAAGGTAAGACCCCACACCTTCGCTCGTTTGATACAGTCTTGCATTGATGCAAATTCAATCCATCTAGGCCGTAAATTGCATAAGCATATTGGTTTGTTAAGCGAGATTGACCCATTTACTGAGACTAAATTGGTTAGTATGTATGCTAAATGTGGGTCTTTGGACGATGCCCGTATGGTGTTTGATGGAATGCGCCAAAGAAATTTGTACACATGGTCGGCCATGATTGGTGCGTGTTCAAGAGAGCGAAGGTGGAGGGAAGTGATTGGCCTTTTCTTTTCAATGATGGAAGATGGTTTCGTTCCTGATGATTTTCTATTTCCAAAGATTTTGCAGGCTTGTGGGAATTGTGGGGATGTCGAGACAGGGAAGTTGATACATTCGATAGTGATTCGATCCGGGTTGAGCTGTGAAAATCGTGTTAGCAATTCGATTTTGGCAGTGTATGCCAAATGTGGGAGGTTGACTTCGGCGAGGAGGTTTTTCGAGAAAATGGAGGGGAAGGATAAGGTGTCTTGGAATTCAATTATAAGTGGGTATTGTTTGAAGGGTGAGATTGAAGAGGCGCGTCAAGTTTTTTATTTGATGCGCAAAGATGGGATTGAACCAAGTTTGGTAACTTGGAACATATTGATGACCAGTTATAATCAGTTGGGGAACTGTGAGCTCGCAATGGAAGTGATAAAGGAAATGAAGAGTTTTGGGATCACTCCTGATGTTATCACTTGGACTTCAATGATTGCAGGGTTGGCTCAAAATAACAGGACAACTCAGGCACTGGAACTTTTTACAGAGATGCTTTTGGCTGGGGTCGAACCAAATGGGATTACACTTACAACTGCAATCTCAGCATGTGCACCTCTTAAAGCTCTACGAGAGGGGATGGAATTCCACTCTGTTGCAGTTAAGATGGGATATGCTGAAGATGTACTAGTTGGAAATTCACTCATTGACATGTATTCCAAGTGTGGGAAACTTGAAGCTGCTCAGGAAGTCTTTGATACGATCTTAGAGAAAGATGTCTACACTTGGAATTCAATGATTGGAGGCTACTGCCAAGCTGGATACTGTGGGAAAGCCCATGATCTATTCATGAACATGCAGGGATCGAATGTGGCACCTAATGTAATCACGTGGAATGTGATGATCATGGGATATATGCTAAGTGGAGCTGAGGATCAAGCCATGGATCTTTTTGACAGGATGGAGAAAGATGGGAACATTAAGCGAGATGCTGCATCATGGAACTCTCTTATCGCCGGATACTTGCAAAATGGGCAAAAAAATAAGGCATTGGAGATATTTCGAAAGATGCAGTCACTCTTTGTTAGACCAAATTCAGTTACCATTTTGAGCCTCTTACCTGCTTGTGAGAATTTAGTGGCTGCGAAGAAGGTGAAAGAGATTCATGGTTGTGTGTTGCGCAGAAATTTGGAGTCTGATTTGTCTGTTGCAAACTCTCTAATAGATTCTTACGCCAAGTCTGGGAATATAATACATTCAAGAAACATATTTGACAGAATGTCAACCAAAGATATCATCACCTGGAACACACTGATTGCTGGTTTTGTTTTGCATGGTTGTTCACGTGCTGCACTTGACCTATTTGACCAGATGAAAAAGGCGGGATTCAAACCAAACAGAGGTACCTTTGTGTCTATTATCTCTGCATGGGGTCTTGCTGGAATGGTTGATGAGGGGAAACGAGTTTTCTCTAGCATGATTGAAGACTATTATGTTTTGCCGTGTATGGAACATTGTCTGGCTATGGTAAATCTATTAGGTCGTTCAGGTAGGCTTGAGGAAGCAATTGAGTTTGTTGAAAATATGCCCATAGAGCCTGACTTCTCTGTTTGGTCTGCCTTACTAACTGCTGGTAGGTTTCATGGGAATAGTAGATTGGCAGTCTATGCTGGGGAAAGATTACTTCAATTAAAACCAGGGAATGCCTCCATTCAGCGGTTTGTCTTACAGACATATGCGTTATGTGGGATCTCTGAGGATTCTTTAAATTTGAGAATGCCTGGTAAGGGGAATGAGACTAAAGAATCTACAGGGTGGAGCTGGATTGAAGTTAAAAACATGGTACATGATTTTGTTGCAGGTGATCAGTCTAAACCAAATTCGGGAATTCTATATTCTTGGATTAGAAGCATAGCAGGACAAATCTGGGGACCTGATCCTCATGATGGGCTTTGCATTGAGGAAGAAGAGAAGGAAGAGATTTGTGGGGTCCATAGTGAAAAACTTGCTATTGCTTTTGCCCTTATTGGCTCACCTCAAGCATCTCAAAGTATACGGATTGTGAAAAACCTTAAAATATGTGGAGACTGCCATAGAATGGCCAAATTTATCTCCAAGATATATAGGTGTGAAATATATTTGAGTGACTCTGCGTGCTTGCACCATTTTAAAGGTGGGCACTGCTCATGCAGGGATTACTGGTAGATGAGGAACACGAGAGTCGTCAGAACTTGTTCATAGATTGGTTCTAGAAGAGTATATAGTGTCTGGTGTGAGATGGACTGACATTTTGTCAAAGCTAACATGGATCCTGCTACAAGGGGTGATGAATATAGCTGTGATTGGCGCACTTTGCTTTCTCTTGTATAAAATTTGATTTAATTTATTTGAAACTTTTGTGTAATATTCTTCTTCTATCAAAATCTTCCAAACTGCTAGGATTTCTGGTGTTTGAAATATCTATTCAATTATGTATATCATATCATGATCCATTCTTACCTTTCCAAAACATATGTACCCATCCGCACATTCATGATCAAATTATTTTGTACTTCAATACATAACTGCATTGTTTGGGGCATTTGGTTCTGTAAACTCTCTCTCTCTGTAATTTTTAACTTCATAAGTTGACAATTGATATGGGCATATCTCTCTCTCTCTCTCTCTCTCTCTCTCTCTCTCTCTGTAAATTTTGAACTTTAAAAGTTGATAATTGATATGGACATCACTTGATTTTGGGTATCAACAATGATACATCCTTCTAAAACTAGAGCTCTAATTGAGCTCTAGTGAGGTAGAAAGTCAAAAAGATAATAATAATAATAATAATAATAAGGCCAAATATCACATTAGATGAGTTTTACATACACATTAGAGTTATTAGAACTCATAAATTAGAGTTTCAAATTATTTTTGTTTAGGTATAGTTCTCACATTGGGTTCCTTTGGGAAGGAGGTTGGCTTTTTGACTATTTTAGCTTGGGGCTAAAAAATCTCGTTTGGAAAGGGTTTTTTAACTTTTTTGACTTTGTTGGGAGAGAAAGAATGTAATAATTATGAGTTGAATGTGATGGTTTGTCTTGTTAGTTAAAAAACTTATTTTATTTTTTTGTGACTACTTTAGTCCAAAAAACCCCAAACCCTCTTTCTCAAATGAGTCCATACAATAATGTTTGGAAACTCTAATAATAAAACTCTAAAGGAACTCTAATTGAGTGGATCCTACAGTGACAGTGATATGAATAAAAATTGAGAGTTCTAATTTTAAAACTTTAAAGAAAGTTCTAGTGGTGTGGCAAGAAGTAAGGCTCACATGTAATGTGATGTATGTATCTATGTTTTTGTTTTTTTATTTTTTTCTCTTGCCACATCATTAGAGTTTTTTTTAGAATTCCAAAATTAAAGGTTTCTATCATTGGAGGTGTTTGGTGGGGCTTTTTTGAGTCAACTTATGGCTTCTGGCTTTTAAAAAGTTATTTTGGACTGTTTGGTTAAATTTATTTCAAACATATTCTGATTCTAACAACTTATTTTAAGTCAAAAAAGCTGATTCTGAGAAGCTACTTACCCCTTACTTCTGATTATCAACTTCTGCTGTGGACATGTTAATTCACGGTTATACTTTTAGATTTTTTTATTTTATATATTTTTTTAAAAATAGAAAAAGATCCAAATGAATTATAAAATATTATTATTATTTTTTATGAGAAATGTAGACAAATAGTGAATAATAAAAAATAAAAGTTAATTAAAAAAGCTACTTCACAGCTTATTTAACAAACACTACTCAGCAACTTAAATCTATAATTCAATAGTTATGCCAAATAGATTAACAGTTTCTGATTAAAATCATAATTTATAATCTGTTAAGTTATAATGTATAATCTGTTTTAACAAGTACATTAACCGGACCATTATTGTAGTGTTGTTTGCGTGACTTATTTTTTTCTTATTTTTTATTTTCTTTATTACCAATTGTGTAGAGTTTTAGGCCAAGTTTGGGAAGACTAAATAAGTGCACTTTTTGTCTTTTTGGACTAAAAAATTGAGGTTGAAAATATGGATGTTTGGGTTAACTTTTTGACTTTTTATTAGAAAATGTGTAATAAAAAATTGTAAAAATTGATTTGTAGGGAAAAATTTGAATTGGGAGTTGTGCAGCCGTAATTGTTGACTTTTGGTGAATAGTGTTAACTTTTTAACTTTTTGAGTAACTTTTTAGCTTTTTGGCTTTTTTGGAACATCCCAAACTTAGCCTAGTGTTGTATATTTAGAAAATATATCACTACTGTTCTCACATATTTATAGTTGCGTACTTCTGTTGCAGGTGATCAGTATAAAGTTAATGCTGAATTCACAGCTGGATAAATAAAGGCAACAGATTCCATGGTTGGCTTTATATGGTGGTATTTTAAAAAATTGATAAAAAGTTAATTTTTGATTTTATTAATAAAAAAATTAACATTTTATATAGTGATTTGAGTAAAAAAATTAACTTTTTTAATTAAAAAAAATTAAAAATTACTTTTTTACTAACTTATCAAAACAAGTCATAGTAACATAGCCTCCGTTTGGGAAGTGGGTTGACTTTTTGGCTTTTTGGCTTTTTGACTATTTTAGCCTGGGCTATTTTAGCCTGGTTTGGGAAGAGCTTTTTGACTTTTTAGCTTTTTTGACTTTTTTTGTGAGAGAGGATTGTAATGATTATGGGTTAGATTTGATGTTTTGTTTTTTGTGACTAAAATAGCCTATTTTATTTTTTGTGGCTATTTTAGCCCCAAACCAAGTTCCCAAACAAAGGCATAGAGGATAGAGAGAAGGTAGAAATAGGTGGGATTTACAGTGAGTCATGTTGGACGGTTGCTCTCACCAAGCATGTCAAATCGTAAAGACTATGATTATTTTGAGAATATATGGAGATTGCCATGGACGAGCAAAGATCCCTCCTCGACTCTTCTATTTAATTTCTTATTTGATGGGTTATTGGATTAATTTTTTGGTTAAATTTTAATGATTCGAACCGTTCGCATTTTAAAATTTGTCATGTATATTATAATTGTAAAAAATCAAATCGATCGGATATCAAAAATCATGTGAATTAAAAATTTTATTAAACAATAAAACTGTTTATTAAATTTTTTTAATAAACGGTTTTTAGTTCTTCCGATATTCGATCATTTTGATTTTTTTCAAGTATGATATACATGATAAATTCTAAAATGTGAACGGTTCGAATCATCAAAATTGGATCTAAAAGTGGACCCAATGACCTATCAAATAGGGAGTCAAGTAAGGAAGTCAAGGAGAGAATCATTGCTCTGCCATGGACACCCAAATTTGTATGGAAGTGTCACAGTCCGATTGAACACGCTATTTTATAGTTGGATGTTTTAGTCTGATTAGAATAATTGTGTTTAGGAAGATGGTTAGACTTTTTTATAGTTGAATATAATGTTTATAAGAAAAAAATGTAATAATTATGAGTTTGATATAACATTTTATCTTATTATTTATTTTAACCTATTTTGATTTTAGTGTTATTTTAGGCCAAAAAGTAAAAAAAAAACTCTTTCCAAACACCTTATAGTTAGGCTTTGCAACAATGTTACATATCCAGAACAAATATTCAATTTTTTCCTCACATAATTTAGAGTGTCTGAATTAGAATCATTATGGGTGTGACTCAAACTACACAAAATTTAAATCTATATCATATATTGAAATTTTTGGCAATTTTCTGGGAGTAAATTTATTCAAAACTTTTTTTTTTTTTGTTTTTGAATTGGTACATTCTGTATTCCCCTTCCAAACATTTTTCTTTTTTGGGGGGTACATTCTGTATTCCCATTAGGTGGTATTGTAAGAACTTCAATTCCATGAATATGATCTGATTGGTTCGGGATGATTTATTATTCCATCTAACAAATGAAAGTTCAGAACACAAAAGCTGACAGGAGATGTATGGTCACATCACATTCAAGAGCTGAACTAATTTTTATTTTGAAAAATGCTTGGGAACACTTAAAAAAAGAGTGCTAAGAAGAGCACTAATGATGTGATAGTGGGCTTTGCTTACTTTTTATGCCTTGTTTTTTCTTTTTTTGCCATTTTCAATACATTAGTGCTATTAGTGATGTATTTTTTAGGGAACTGGGGGCCCTGCTATGCTCAAAGCATAACAGCGACTGTGGTGCCTCCGTTTGAGATGTATCATGGTCTTATTTTTATGATCTAAACCGTTTATATTGTAGGGTTTGTTGAGTACTTCATGCATATCAAAAATTATATTTATGATCGAATTGCATATTGTTTATGTTATTTTTCAAAAGAAAAACTTATTATTTATTTTTTTGGTTATCAATCATATAGTTGTCGATATCCAATTAATATGATTTTTGGTAGGCATGAAGTACTCAACAAACCCTACAAAATAAAGGTTTGGATCATAAAAATAAGACCATAATATACCTCAAATGGAGGTACCACAGTCACTGCTGTGCTCAAGAATAGTAGTGATCTCTTTTTATTTTTTAGTGGTCTAAATCAATGTTGTTTTCTTTTTTGAAAGTGAGAATTTATGCATCATCATAATGGGTATCTGCAGGGAATTTCTATAGAAGAGGAAAAGGAAGAAAAATGACAGAGAGTTTTAAAAAAAAGAGAATTTTAGAGTTTTAAATGAATGAGATTTATTTATGGTGTGATGCGTATATTTGTACAAAACAAAAATACTTTAGAGCTCTAATATAGGAGCTCTAATAACTCTAATGGGAATGTGGGACCCACTCTGATGTGATGTTTGTGCCTTGCCTTGTTTTTTTTTTTTTTTTTTATTGCTTGGACACATCACTACAGCTTAAATTAGAGCTCTAGATTTAGAGCTCTCTAGCATCTCCCTTGTACAAAAATGCCTTAGACCCCATCTAGCATCTCCCTTGTACAAAAATGCCTTAGACCCCAGCTGGGGGTGCTGGGGGTCGGCTCCTATTGGTCCAAAAAAAATTGTTTTTTTTTTTTTTTTTTTTTAAATTTCAGCCAACTCCAGTGCGCCACGTCACTGGGGTTGACCCCCACTGGGGTCTGTAGCATTACCCATATTTGTTTTTTTTTTTCTTCATCACATGTATAGGGCTTTTTAGAGCTATCACATGTATGGGGCTTTTTAGAGCTCACATATTAGAGCTTTCTATCCTTGCTCGAAAAGAAATAGGGGTAGGGAGATTTCCTTATCTTTTTGAGTATCCAATTCTCTTCCTTCCAATTCAAACCCTCCATAGTGGAACCCAGAATTTGCTTCTTCATTATGCTGTTTCCATTACCATTCGCATACACCTTTCTTGTCCATAAATTCTTCCTGCTGCATATTTCCTATCGACTCGTTACCACAATAATTCATCCATATCTCTTACATTTATTCCTCTCTTTCTTCAGTACGGTAACTACTATTTATAATCATTTGCTCATTCTACATATGTTTCTTTGTCTGTGCATGCATACACTTGAGGTCTAATGACCAGTTTATGTGACAGAATATGGTGGACTACGGTAAGAGCACCATGGCAGTGGGGCCTTGGGGAGGCCAAGATGGGTTTCGTTGGGACGATGGAGTGTACTCGGGAGTAAGGCAATTGGTGATTGCTCATGGAGCTGGTATTGACTCCATTCGGATAGAGTATGATGACAGGGGGTTCTCAGTATGGTCAGAGAAGCATGGTGGCAGTGGAGGCCTTAAAATTGATAAGGTTAGTCAATGCACCACTTGATTGAGTTGGTTCTAACATCTCCTTCTTCACTTCAAATATTTGTAACAGTTTCCGTTTTCTCCTAATGATTTAGCTAAACATAAGCACTAGCAACTCCGTTTGTTTCGGTGAAAAACACAGAAAACTTTTTTTCAGAAAATATATTTTTGGCGGAAAAGGTTTTCTGTGTTTAGTTGTGACCTTGAAAATTAAGTGTTAGTCGTTTGTGGTAGTGGTTGTGTTGCTGTGGTTGTGATTGCGGTGTTGGTGGTAGGGTAGTGGTGATGATGGTGGCGGTGGCGGTGGCGGTGGCGGTGGCGGTGGCGGTGGCAGTGGCAGTGGCAGTGGCGTGGCTAATAATAGTCCGGAAAGCATTTTCAGCTAAAATCAACTCATTTTTTGTTGGCCTTTTGCTTTTTGCTGTATTGACCGTTAGAAAATGAAAAAAACATTTTTCAAAAAACAGTTTCACCTAAACAAAAGGAGCCATCTTCAAGTATTGGATTGTTGTCAAGTTTGTCATATTGTTGATTTGAAAGCCCTTCTTCAGAGAATTGGCTAAAGACATAACATTCCCATCTCATGATCTACATGTTGTAGGTCAAGCTTGAGTACCCAGATGAATTTCTAACTTCAATCCACGGATACTATGGTTGCATAAATGAATGGGGGTCAGAATTTGTCAGGTCACTAACGTTTGAAAGCAACAAAAAAACATATGGACCATATGGTATTGAAGATGGAACATACTTTTCATTCCCAATGATTGGGGGCAAGATCATCGGATTTTATGGCAGAGGTGGTTGGTATCTCGATGCAATCGGAGCTTATCTAGAGCCTTTTGGCCTTAGACCAAACCTTCCAAAATCTTTGGTTCAGCCTCGTTACGCTGCTAATGGGACTGAGAAATTTGGTTACTCAGTAGTACAAGGTAATCTTGAAAATAACTATGATATAGTTCTTGCTTTTAGACAGAAGAATGAATACAATTGTCAATATCCACCATATGATCTCTCAAGACAAACCTCTAGTTCTCAAGATTTCAGCGATACAGAATCAAAGGACAAGGTAAGAATTCTCCATAACAAGCTATTTATTTCGTGTTCTTCATTGAAACGTTTGTTGCAAAATGTGTATATTGATAACAGAATCACATTTCAGATGTCTAGTGTCCACAGTTTTCCTAGCTCTATTGAGAGAGTCCCCTCAAAACCTGAGAAAGGCAATGTGTCATATGGAGCCTGGGGGGGCAGTGGTGGCACTGTGTTCGATGATGGAGTCTATATGGGAGTTAGACAAATTCATTTATCTCGTAATGTGGGAATTGTTTCAATAAGAGTTTTGTATGAACTAAACGGGGAAGCTATATGGGGAACCAAAAATGGTGGAACTGGTGGATTTAAGTCTGATAAGGTAAATCAAGCTCTTGTTTCCCCTTAATAATTTCTGTTATTCAATTCTTGGAGGCATTGAAGTTATATCCTTTCCATTTTCGTTTCGTCTATTTGTTTTTTCTATTGTTTTTTGCAGATAATATTTGATTATCCCTACGAAATCTTGACACGTATAACAGGCTTCTATGGACCGGCCATGCTTATGGGGCCAACTGTCATCAAGTCTCTCACTTTCTATACTACAAAGACTAAACATGGACCCTTTGGGGAAGAACAAGGTCAAGAATTCACCACCAACGCGAGAGAAGGGAAAATTGTTGGATTCCATGGTAGGAAAGGCATGTTTCTCGATGCAATTGGTGTTCATGTGGTAGAAGGGAAAGTAATGCCGCCAATACGTCCTCCACCCAATTCCTCCATTCAAGGTGAAGTTGTTGAAGGGAAAACAACACGGCCAATACGCCGTCCATTCAACTCCTCCATTCAAGGTGAAGTAGTAGAAGGGAAACCCACACCGCCAATACGCCCTCTATTCAATTCCTCCATTCAAGGTGATGTCGTAGAAGGGAAACCAATACTTCCAATACGCCCTCCATTCAATTCCTCTATTCAAGGTGAAGGGCCCACTACCGAGCTTGATAAGCCTCACTGGTCTAATAAACTAACACTACCATGGCGAGGATCATCAACTGACGAGGTACTGCATAACAACCTAAATGTACATTTACACCTCGACACACATGCATATAATAGCATCATGCAATAGTTTTAGTCCAACCCATTTGTACTAGTGTTGACTAAAGATTGTTAAATTTCTCAGTTAGCAAATCGGGTGGTGAAAGAACCAGCTCCGTGTGAGACAGGGCCATGGGGCGGGGACGGAGGGAGGCCATGGGATGATGGAGTATTTTCAGGGATCAAGCAAATTTATTTGACTAGAAAGGAGGCCATTTGCTCGATACAAATAGAGTATGATCGAAATGGACAATCTGTTTGGTCGACAAAACATGGAGGTGACAGTGGGGGGACTCCAATTGTGGTAATCAATTTGACTCAATATTAAAAATCATTCATAGTTTTGCTTACATTGATCAATTGTGTTTTTAATGATTCTGTTCAGATAAAGTTGGATCATCCTCATGAAGTGGTTACTTGCATAAGTGGATTTTATGGTCCTACAAATGGAGATTCTGGAGCAAAAGTTGTAAAGTCTCTAACATTCACTACAAGTAGAAGGAAATATGGGCCCTATGGGGAGGAGATTGGGAGATTTTTCACTTCAATTACGACGGAGGGGAAGGTGGTCGGCTTCCATGGGAGGAGCAGCATGTACTTGGATGCCATTGGAGTCCATATGCAGCACTGGTTAGGAAATCAAAAGCCATCAAAATCGGCTTCTCTCATAAAAATTTTCTATTAGTAGGCATTTTTCGGACCAAAAAAGATTGACATTTCTGTATTATCGATCCATAATTGCCGAGTTAGTATTGAAACCAATATCCTGGAATATTTCGTTTAGAAATAAATGATGTTTAGTTGCCAAAACAATTGAACTCATTATTTATGTACAAATTTATTATGTTTATTAACCCATTGATCTGTCTATTTTCTTTTCTTTTATTCAACTTTTTATTTGTTTTATTTATTTATATTTGGTTGTTTTGGATGAAGATGAATTTTATATGCGAATCAACCACATCAATTGATATATTAAGATTCTAATCAAGGACTTCGGGAGTATAAGATATGAACATAACTTTAAGTAAATTGCATTATAACTTGATATTTTTGTTAGAACTGACTGGCTGATTCTATTTGTACCCAAAAAAATTATTAAGTATGCCCAAGTAAAATTTTGAAATTTTAATTTTTATCATATCATAATATAAATTTACTAATAAAGACAACACATATTAAATCCTAAATTGTATTTTTTTTCATGGTACACTCTAATCACTTATGCATATTCTTCATCTTATTTTCAAAGTTTCAATTGTTTTACCTTCTTCTTTTTTCTCACTCTAAAACTCCATACCATTCTATCAAAACTCACCATTTTTATCAACGCCTTTGTTTCTTATTCTTGAAAGAATAGAACACAATTTTGTTAGGTTTTATTCTTGGCAATCCCGTTTGACAAAACTCCTTTCAGTTGTACTTGTTTTCGCACTTTTATTTCAGTGAGGCTATGAGTTTATTAGATACGAATCCAACCCGAATCGTGCCTTGCAGAGAAGTTTGTAGTGTTTAATTCTTTCAAGATTGCTACTTCACTGACTATAACGGGGATCGAGCTGCCCGATCAGCTCGCGGGGGTCTAGGGGGCAGCATCCCATGGCGGGTCCGGGGCAGCGCCCAGGCGGGGTAGAGGGGCAACGCCCCCGAAACAAAATGCAAAAGTGCATTCAAAGTTGCTTGTTCGCTCGAGCGGAGATTGGTGAGTTCCAAAAGTATGCGTGTCTGTAAAAATACTGTGATCCGTGCTTTCACGCTCGAGTGTCGAAATCCTCGCTCGAGCGTACATCCTGGTTTGGAACACGTCATATAGTGTCCCCGCTCGAACGTCCATTCCTACGCTCGAGCAGACCTCGCGATTTTAGATTCTATAAATTTGCATGTTGCTCAAAATCTAGGGTAACACCTCCAGATCTTCTTCTTGGGTTCTAGGGTTTATATCTGGGGTTATTTTGCTAGTTTTCTTTAATGTTTCATTGAGTATTCAACTCATGGTTTAAGGAGGATACATCAAAGGATTATTTGTTCATTCTATACAAAAGAGAGAGTTGTTCTTCGATGGATTCTGAAGAATTCGAGCCTGAAGCTTTGGTGGATTCTGGAGTGGCTCATTGTCAAGACAATTCCGAGGTGAAGACGAGGCTGGAAGAGGCACATAGGGGTTGGTTCAATTCGGGCGTGGATTCGCTAGGTAATTGAGAGTATACCTGTGTAATTCTTTTATATCTTCTTAGTGGATTGTTTTATGGCTGTTGCCCGTGATTTTTTTTTATCATAATTGGAGGTGCTCCAATTGTGGTTTTTCCACATTAAAATCGTTGTGTCGATTTGTCTTGATTATTTGATTGAGATTATTTTATTGCTTAAAATTGATACATAATCACAAATCAATATCTAGCGAATTTCTAGATTTTTCAATTGGTATTAGAGCGGGTCGCTCTTTTGTTTTTTAAAACTTTTGAGCGAGATCTTGTTTGATTTGTGATAATGGATTCAATACGTGAGGAAAATTCTATGGTTCGGCCACCCCTACTTGACGGATCCAATTATTCTTTTTGGAAAGCTCAGATGAGATCGTTTCTGAAATCTATTGATGAAAAAGTTTTGCAATCTGTCGTGTATGGGTGAACCGAACCAACGATTACCGTTGATGGAGTAACTTTCCCCAAACCAATTGATAAGTGGGACACAATTGATTACCAATATAGTAACTGGAATAGTAAAGCTATCAATTCTCTTTTTTGCGCTCTCACACCTGAAAAGTTTAGTTGCATTTGCAATTGTGAAGTCGCCAAAAAGGCTTGGGATATCTTACAAACTATTCATGAGGGCACTCTTTCTGTTAAACGCTCAAAACTTCAAAGGCTCACGTTTAGTTTCGAAAACTTTTCAATGAAAGATAGTGAGACCTTTGATGAATTTTATGCGAAGTTGAGTGACATTGTAAATTCCAGCTTCAATTTAGGTAGAAAAATATGAGTGACATTGTAAATTCCAGCTTCAATTTAGGTAGAAAAATACCTGAATCCAAGATTGTAGGAAAAATTTTGAGGTTCTTGTCCGATCGGTTCCAACCAAAAGTTACGGCTATTGAGGAGGCTCAAGATGTTGATAACCTCAAGCTAGATCATTTGGTTGGAAATCTCCAAACTTATGAGGCACATAGGAATTTTAATAAGAAACAAAAAGATGTTATTGCTTTTAGTAGTACTCATAGAGTTAGAGTAGATTCTGATGAGGATAGTGAGATAGATTCCAAGATTACGAATGCTTTTGTAAAACAATTTAAAAAATCTTTTTTGAAAAAGAATCCTAATCTTTTGGACTCTACTCATACTCATAAATCCAAAGGCAAAGATAAACTCAAAATTAATTCTATAGCCAAGAAGGAGAAAGGAAAGATACAAGGGAACTCTGAAAGAGTTCAATGCTATGAATGCCAAGGATTTGACCACTTTGCTCAAGAATACTCCACTCGTTTAAGGAAGAAGAAAGCCCTCACTATTACTTGGGATGATGAATCAGAATCTGATAAAGATGAAAGTGACAACAAAGATCAAGTCGAAGAGGGACACAAACAATTCCTTGCCTTCATGGCAGCTTCTAAAACTGATGGATGAATAGAGTATCCGAAGAGCCCGATTAAGAATGCCACTGATGATGAATCCTCGGGGAGTGAAGATGACGAACTTCAGTAAGCATATTAAAAGTTGTATAAGAAATCTCTTAATTTATCCAAATTGAATGACAAACTCACTACGAAACTCAAAGCATGTGAAAGTGAGAACGTCAAATTAAAGAAAGAGATTTCCGAGGCTAGGAATGATGCCCTTAAGATTTCTAATGATCGACAAGTTCTTTGTGCAAAACTCTTGACTTGTGAGACAGAAAGGAATGAGTTACAACAAATCTATGCAACATATGAAGAAAAAATTGAAACTCTTGAGATGTCTCAAGTTACTTTGGAAGAACTAATGATCAAGAAAGAGGAAGAACTCAAGTGTGCTATGGCTACCATTGGTCTTTGGAACAGAGGATCAAAGATTTTGGACAATATTATTGGGTCTCAACAAATTTGTTTTGACAAGAGTGGCAGTGGCTTTGGTGGTAAAAAGAGCAAAAACAGAGTGCTTCCACATCTCATGATACAAGAACTCAAGGAAAGGGAGAACAAAAAATTCAACATGAGAATGGACTTCTCAATCTTTCTAGAGTTGGTAAGGTCAAAGAAAAGAAGGTACATCCTGTACACCTTGTTTTTATTTGTCATCATTGTGGTTTGGCTGGTCATATTCGCCTTTATTGTTATGAGTTGCATGGAAGAATGTCTCATAGAGATGGAAGAAATTTCAACATCTCGAGGGGTAGGAGACACTTCATTGGTGGTAATGAGGTTAAGGGTCATATTAGACCTCGTTATTTTGATTTGCTTGAGACCAAACATGGAGCGAGTTTGTATTTGCCTAGGCCTAGAAATAGGAAGTTGGAAACCATGTCGAGACAGGTTCCCATTGAAAGGGAAATGAACCACAATGTCAAGACACCACCCAAGAACCGTCATTCTCACAACTTTGTTCATACTAAAACGGTTTGGGTGAGAAAACTTGACTTGTGTTAATTTGTTTATTAGTTTTAGTTTTTGGATTTCTGTATTTTTTTTTAAAGTTATTTAGTGTGTGCATGTTCGTTCTCTAACTTGCTTTGTTTAGGAAAAAAAATGTGTGCATGTTCGTTTTATGTCTTGCTTTGTTTAGAAAATGAAAAAAAAATGAAAAAAAAAATCCCAAAAAGATTTTCTTAGTATGGTTTTGCAAGCTTGAAATTTTTGAGTGGTGCTTGGTGCATATTGGAATTGATGAGAATATCCATTACATGTTAATATGTGTGTACTTTCTGTGGTCATTACTCATTTCGGAGTGTGTATTCTTTGATTAGTATGTCTCATTCTGTACACACTCTTGGATTAGCAAATATTGGAGTCTTCCGCCTTAGTGATCTTTTTTCTCTATGGACTTTTGACATGGTATCTTTTGTTTTTCTAGAGGAATTGACCGATACTAGCATATCTTGGGTGATGTTGAGTCTCTTAACCACCTTCCATCTTTTTGCATCTCCATGGCTTTCCCCCTATATTCTTTGTAGTCTAACCATGAGGAAAAAGCTATCTCAGAGTCACCAACCAGGCTATCCTTATTATATCCATGCTTCTCTGGTTCGGTTTCCATACTCTTGAGCATGTCTGGCTAATGAGTGTGCACAAGAAAAATAAAAATAAAAAGAAGAAGAAAAAATATGCAAAAGAAAGAAAAAAAAATGTGCAAAAGAAAGGAATAAAAAAAAAGGAATAGATTCATTAATTGAGGGGGAGTTTCTGCTTTTACTCACCAAATACCCCTTGATTCCTAGTGGTTTGACTTTTCTTTGTTATGCTTAGATTCTCTTGTCGGAGGTCCAGTTTCAGATCACTGCTAGGATTTAAATCTTGTGTTTGTCGAACTCCAAGAATCACACACACACTTTTATCATGAGATCTATTCTTTTCACATGTGGCATCACTTTCTTTCATGAGGAATCTTCTACAGACCGTGTACATTGTGTTTTCAAGTAATTGTGCTTCTTGGATAATCTTGTGTGCTTTAAGATTCAATTCTGAAATTCTTTGCTTGTGTAGACACCCCATTTTTTTCCGACCTTAAGACTCAGACGTCACCGATTGAGCGCTCGGTGATATTGCATATTGTGCTCGTTCAGAAGTTTTAAAGTCTCGGCTGCGAGCCTTGCCTCCGGACTCACTACAAGAAATTGCATTTTTCGCAACGCAACAAAATATGTTGCTAAAAGGAAAAATTCGTTGGCAAAGAGTTTTGCCGACACACAAAGCTACGTTGGCAATCCGTAGGCAAAAGTTTTTGCCGACGAAATTATCATTGCGTTGGTAAAAGTAATGCCTTTAGCGACGAACATAGTCGTCAATAAAAGTCTTCATCCATCGTCGGCAATTTACCTTGCGTCGGTAAAAGTCATTCAAATATGATGATTGTGTGGCACTTTTCGCGACACAAATTTGCATGGGCAAAAAATATACTTTTAGCAACAAAATATGCATCGGCAAAAGTAAACTTTTGGCAACATATTTACGTCGGTAAATGTTGCCATTTACCGATGATTTGTTTGTCGCTAAAGCTTTACTTTTGGCAACGACAAATTGGCATTGGCAAAAATACACTTCTACCAACACAATATGAATGGGCAAAAGTAAACTTTTAGCGACACATTTACATCGGTAAATGTTGCCATTTGCCAACAATTTGGTTGTCGATAAAGCTTTACTTTTGGCAACGACAAATTGACATTGGCAAAAAATACACTTTTAGCAACACAATATGAGTGGGCAAAAATAAACTTTTGGCTACACATTTATCGACAAGTTGTTTGTCGAGAAAGCTTTACTTTTTGGCAACGACAAATTTGTAGCGGCAAAAAAAATTGAAAATCATTTATATTTTTTTATAAGATGTACATATTTACAAGAGGCATCCCTCAGGCACTACTATTACAAACTAATAACATTGATATTAAATCATCTAAAGTTGATGTGTAGGCCAAAAAGCACAGTTGAAAAATATGCTTTTGGAAGCGGTGTATAAAATCTGAACGGGTAAACTCACTAAAATACTCAAATTCATCCAAATTATGAACCCATAGTAAAAACAACAAATAAAAAAATGAAAACATGAAACTAACAACCCAAATTTGCAGCAGACCATCATCTAGTAGCAGCCCGCTTCACAATAACATTGCAGCAGCAGCAGCAGCCCAGCAAAATTCTGCAGCAGCACACCGGCAGCAGCAGCAGCAGACCAACAAGCAACAACCATCAGCCAACAGTGCTCTGAAAAATGAGAGAAGAAAAACAGTTAATCATTGGGGGGGAATTTGGGGAAATCCGCTCTAATAATAGCGGGACAGGGTGGGTTTCCATTGGGTTCGGATTTAATTGCCATCCATAATTCTACCCAAAAGATTCCACCAATGAATCTCCTTCATCAACAAAATCAACAGAAAATAACTATCTACTATCTAGACAATTCAACAATAAAAAAGTAGTATGATTTAAAGACGACTGATTAAGTTGCCATTTCTTTGTAGACATCATGTGCATGACTGGGGATTATTTGATATCAAACCAATAACTCATCTTGTGCAAGTCACTATCTCGAGTACAAATGCAATGTATGTTTTTGGTAATTTCTCTAAGAACGTAATGAAGATGAACTCTTATGGTTAGATGGATTAAAAAAATGGATGCATTATTGTTAGAACTTACATTGTTCCTGCCACACAGGTACTGACATGAGTCATGTTGGCTGGGATAAGTTTTCGTAGACCAAAATCTGAAATTTTGGGTGTCAAGTGTTTGTCGAGGAGAATATTGGTAGCTTTGATATCTCGATAAACAATATGTGGTCGCACTTCCTCATGAAGAATGGCAAGTCCCCGTGCAATCCCAACGCAAATTCTAGTTCGTGTTCGCCAACTAAACTGAATGCTACTGGAAGATTTAGGTCAACAACTAGCAGATTGGGCTGCAAAGATTGTGAAGATTCAAATAAAAAAAACTTCATGAGGAAATGCATCTGTCACATAAGCCTACATAATTGAATCCTCTACTGCTAATGTCTTTGAGCAAATAACAAGAGAATCTCTGAAGGAAAGAATGTTATAATTAGACAGTTATGGAATTCTCTCACATTTAAAGGCAAAAGCATCATTGCATTAGTATTTTCATGTCCATTTTCTCAGTTGAATTCTATTAGCAACACAGAGTACATACAATTTGCTGTCTAATGGTGAATTATGTGAGGAGGTGCTTGCCACTCTGAATTGTTTTCTCTATGAGTATCATTCAATCAAAAAAGTTTCTTAAACAAGCAGACTGTTTTAGGTTATTGATTAATGAGCTTGTTCAAACCAATATGGAGACTGGACAAGGCCTCAGCTTGAAAAAATAGAAATAAAAATAATCAGCCCCCTTGAATATTATTTATAATAGCATGCATAATTTAGGAAGAAATAAGAGTTTTTTCTAATTCCCCCCCCCCCCGGGCGGTTTGGGAGAAGCTTTGTCTAAAATCAGTGCCAATACAAACAAAATCAAGCAAGATCCCTTTGGAATTATTAGGTTCATGCTTTGTTGTAAAGATCTGTTTATGACTGAACCAGCATGTAAAAAACTAATATAAGCGATCGATCAAAAAATAGAAGAATAAGAAGAGATTGAGAATTTACTACTAAAGGGAAATAGTTATTTCAAGTGGACCTTGATTGGTATTTAGCCTTGACTAATCACCCCAGAAATAAAGCAAAAAAAAAAAATTAAAAAAATCATATTCAAAGTTAATGTAGCAGAAAAGTGTTGATCATTCATGGGTATAATTGGGAGGACCTCAAACAAGAATCAAACAAAGTCCCACGAAATGCTTAATTATACTGCTTTCAAATCATTGCCAGTGATTTGCCCATTATTTGTTAGCATCTACTACATTTCTCCAAATAGCAAAGAGGACCACTTGAAGAGAATCATCCACATGGGATTTGTGAGGTGTGTCGGGCAAATTGAATCCTCTACTGCTACTGCTAATGTCTTTAAGCAGATTCAGAGGATATCTGCAAGGTTGAGACAGTATGGAAAGATTGAAGGGAAGAATGTGCTTTATTGGTTTCAGAACCATAAAGCTTGAGAGAGGCAGAAGAAGAGGTTCACCACTGATATCCCCATGCAGAGAAGTGGTGTTGGTGGAAATGGAGGAGGAGGAGGTTGGAGATCTGAAGATCCTGTTTATAACAAGTACCCTAACATCAGCCCTGGTAAAGCATCAACAGTCAGCAACCTCTCTCTCTCTCTCTCTCTCTCTCTCTCTCTCTCTTTTCATTGTTCATTTCTCCACAATGCTTTTGTAGATGTACTTATGATATGTATATATTTATTGCTTTACATTTGTTACTTTGTTCAAATTATGCTAAAGACTAAGCTGGTTTTTCTATTTTTAATGTGGATCAATTAATAGTTTTATGAAGAACTTAAGTCTAGGTCAAGCAGTTGAGATCCTTGGGTTTTATTTATTTATTTATTTTCAAACATTCAAGTGGTTATACTCCTTAATTTCTAAGAAATAAATTGGGGGAGATTCTAAGTTTGAATTTATGGTGAAGCATCGAATGTTATTAGTAGTAATTTAACTTACTACTAACTAATTAACTAACCAACTAATTTTGACACCCGGGAAAAAAAATATACGTACTTTCATACCATTTAATTTTTAATTTTTTTTTTAATATTAGTTTGGTGGTGTGTGTGATTTTGCAGCAGTTCCATCGCCATCTTCATCTTCATCACCTGGAATGCTTGCTGTAGGGCAGATGGGTAGCTATGGTGGGTATGGATCTGTGACTATGGAGAAAAGTTTTTGGGTAAGCTACACTATACTATACTACTCTCTAATACTGACTGAATACAGGTTGCTGTCATTATGTAGTTGGGCAGCCAGTGAACACAAAATCATGGTCCAGTTATTGTCTTCCTCTCTCAACCTAGATTCAGTCTATACATTCCAATCATCTAAAAACTAGCCTTAATTCAAAACCATCCAAAAAGAACTATCCTTAAGTTATAATTGTCCAAAAAGTTATAAACTACCCAAAAACTATATCATATATAAGTTTCTAAACAAGTGTTGTTAAAAAAAATCCTATAGTCAAATAAGTGTTGTTGTTCTGCAGTATACGGAGAAGCCACCATCCAATAAATTAGGATTTGACAACTGAAACATTTTATAACTAGCATATTCATCTTTATAATTGAACAGAATCATTAACAGATCAGATCAACTAAATCCATGTCAGATCTGTTAACAATCAGACCTATTAGATTCTGATAGTAATTGAATAATTACATTTCAACCACAAATTATTGGATTAGATTCAGCTTAGAATACAATCCATTGATGGGCCTAGTCTCAGGTTTATATTCCTTTTCATTTTAAGACAAATTTTCCAAGGACATCTTGTATTTCTGATTTGCCTCACCACCACCAACAATGATGCTAATTATAGTTGTATCAGTGACCAATTACATTGCTTAAAAAGATAAAATCCACATCAGGGACGTTCTTAGTTAGCTCGCAGAAAAATAATCCCAAGTCTACCACTACAAACTCAAGTGTTATGCACAACGTTCATTCAAAATCTTATAGTATGGACTTAGGGCCATATTTTAATTAAATGAGAGGAAAAGCAGAGGGTAATCAAAATATGAAAATACCTTGTGTATGCTGATCTTATTTCATCTTTAGTGAAACTATCTTCTTGTGTGCCAATCTCATGCAAATACAGAATCAGGATTGCCGCAAGACTGCACCAAAAAAATTTCAATCCTCACCTATAACCAATAGTCCAATTTCCAATCAATAATTCAGAAATCATAAAACATTTCTCAGCCAGGCATGACAATACTTTGTGGTTCCAAAGCATGCCCTGCAAAATGAAATCCCAACATCTACATAAGAGAATACAGAATAGAACATAAATCTTGAATGTAGCCATTTCCCACCTAAATGATCTACCATCCAAGGTAAACCCATGCACTGATTGAATACATCGAACCGCTTCCTCCTCCTTTGAGTAAGTAATATATCTGGGATAGAAATCACGTTTAACAACAGAACAGTTGTAGTGAAGTCATGGTCTGCCCCTGGCCTCTGTCATCCAAGGCACTCTGCGAAACCGTTTCATTAGAGTAATTCCTAAAAAAATCCATGTTTCCTCTCACATGGGACACACTTCAATTAGACTTTACTATCACTTCTATTTACAAGGAAAGTGCTTCAAATGGAAAGCAGTAAACGATCACTCAATGCAAGAGACTGTTAATTCCTTTATTAAATGTCTGAGCAACAAACAAAATTTAAATTGGATCCGTCAGTGAAAACTCATTAACCACTGTTACAATTCTAAATAAGCAGAAACTACATCTAAATAGGCTTAGGCAATCAAATATGCAAATTGATATTAAATTCTAAGCATTTCATGAACCAAACACTGTATGACATCAAGTGAGATTTGAAATTCAACTAAAACACATAAAAATCTTCACAATACTGATAAATTCAAATAAAATCTAACCCGAAAGGAGTGTTGAAAACAATTCAAATGAGGCAAAGACCTAAACAAGACATTTCTAGCAAAAAAACAAAACAAGGTTCAAACACTCGGCTCCCGAAAGTCGAATTTCAAGACGAAACAATCAAAAGATTCAACGAAATCCGATCTACATAATTGAAAAACTTTAAAATGCCAAAAATAAAACCAATTCTACAGTGAAAACAATGGATCGCTCACTAAACTAGCAAAATCTATTGAAAACGATACGAAAACTTTTACCAAAAAAAGCTGAAAGTGGAGTCTAACACTATGGCATCAACATAAGACTCTATATAACTTGCTTTAGTCCATTGAAAAATAAATCCATCAAATGATTAACATTTTCACCTCATCAAATTATGTAATGACAAATACCAAATAAAGAAATAAAGAAATAAAGAAATAACCAGCATCCAAAAATAGCCAGAGGCATGCACACCAAAAAAAAAAAACTGCCACAAAATTGGAATAACAGTAGCATATCAACATACAAATGGGATGTTATATATCTTGGAACAGCTTTATGATTTAACTAGGTTTTTATGCTGCCAATCTTTGATTTAAGGAACTCTAGAAGAGTATTATGATGAACACTGAGTGGTCATCCAAGGAAAATTCACCATTCATATCCCTTTCTACCTAATGGGATAAAAATTGAGATCTGATTAGGTTCAAGGCTACATCTGTTCAAATTAGTCTTTAAGCAAACACAATTTTGGGGGCTTTGTCACTGATATTAAAGTTTGGCGGCAAAGAAAATTTATTCACCTTTTCTTTGAGGTGCAACAGAACTTCACCTCTGTTGTGTCCAAACTCGGCCCTTGCAAACTTCCAGGATGCTTGAGCTAGACCATATCCCAATACTCACTCACTCTCTCTCTCTCTCTCTCTCTCTCTCAGTAAAGAAAGGAAAATTGAAGATAAGAACATCAATAATAAAATTCAAGTGGATGACCTCCATATTATTTTTAGAATAAACTACAAATATACCTTATGAAATTTGTTTAAAATACATATTGTCTCTTGTAAATTTAGAGATTACAAATATCCCTTGTCAAATTTAATAGAATTAATAAATAAATAACTCAACTAATCTTCTATACAATAAAATCTGAGTTTTTGACAATTATGTATGCATGCATATCAACATTTGCACGTAATGATCCTATCATATGACATTATAACATGAACTTTGCTGACTCAAAGCCTAATAAAACAGTAGACTCTGTTAACAAACATTTAGTATTTCCATCACATAAATATGAGATGCTTGACTAACTACTTACTCTCTTTTAAAGAAAAATAATGACAGTGATAGCATTAATAGTAATGATAAAAACACCAATAACAAAATCATCATAATAATAAAAATGACAGAAACAATAATAACAATTACAAAAAAAAAACATAGCATGTTCACTTCCATCCAGAAGATCATGAACAAAACTGATACTGACTTTGGTATCAATACTTAATGCAATATTTGAAACCAAAACCCACTCAGTAGTTGGACAACCCTGACCATAACCAGTAAAGCTTCATTGAAAACCTCAAAGCTATTTTTCCTTTTTTCTTTTTTTTTTTGGCAAATTAAATAGAATTGTTCAACTGCCAGTTGAAACACTTTGTTTGACCACTTAAAAGGATTGTGTGAATTGAATTGTGTTCAAGCTTTATATATTATTAGTTAACAGGTTTTGAAGTGTTTGCAAATAAAAAAAAAATAAAAGACATGTTTTGAAATTTGAAATCTAGAATCATTTGACTGCTTGTTGAATCGGCAACCCTTTTGATTTGTTAACTAGATCAATTTCCATTCTTTCAAGACAGGCAAGTTCTGGTTATCAGCTTGAACACTTAAAGACCCACATGTGGCAACTGTTTTTCTTTCCAATCACCTTTAAAGGCTCAAATTCATCCAATTCAAATTTTGTTCGTCTTCATAGTTTCCTAAATTAACTGTAAAATCACTCTCATTGAACCTTTTTTTTTTCTATGCTCTGGTTGCTCGAAGCAGAGACCGATATTACATTCATTTCATTTTTACTCATTTGCATTTTAGGATTATAAAATATAAGAGGAAAAGCCCACCCAGAAGAAATAAAAATAAAAAATGAAGAAGAAGAATAAGATGAAGATGAAGATGAATGCATTGTGTGGGCAGGGGCGGTTATAGCAGATTTAGATGAGGATATGAAAGTGATTTTATCATTATCTGAATGTTTACATGACACGCCATCCATAAGAATATAGATGAAGAATTAGCAAGTAGAACCTCGAGGGTCTGACCTTCTTGAAAGTATGATCGACAATAGTGGAAGTATGATATGGACTCTGATGGATAACCCTTCAAACAATTGATGAACTAGAGTCTCAATGTAGACACCCAAACAAACCCAACACTCAAATAGATCCAACAATCCATAACATTAATCCATCGATCAAAATTCCACAAACCCATAATCAAAATTGTAGTTAAAAAAACCAAATAATTGAACAAATATGGAGTGAATGTGTGTGTGTGTGTGAGAGAGAGAGAGAGAGAGAGAGAGAGAGAGAGAGAATGGTGGAATTCGAACATACCTCAAGAATCGAACTAATATTTTTTCAGATCGAAGAGAAGAGAATGAAACCCTTCCCCTTCGAACCGTCGATCATCGCCGCCGCTCAAGCAGTCTCACCACCGAAGAGAAAGCACAGTTTCCAGGTTGAAATCTCGCCGCTGCGAAGTCCCCTTTTCGAACCCTCCCTTTTTCAGTTTTGCAACTTATACAATTTTCAACAAACCCAAAGAGTTTGTATTTGATTGAAAAATAAAATAAAATAAAATAAAATCTTGTAGTGTTAGCTAATAAACAAAAAAATCGTGAGAAGGCTGTGCAAGAATGAAAGACAAGGGTTTACCCATCCTGAAAAAAAGGAGGGGAATTTTGAGGGGAAACTTTCCACTGCCTCAATTTTTTGAGGCAGAAAAAAAAATTGAAATAAAATAAATATATATATATATATATATTTGTAAAAATTACAACCAATTTGAAAATTATAAAAATCAAAAATATATTTTTAAAATTTGAAAAATTATTTATGACCTCCTAAAAGATAAAATTGTACAAAAATAATAAGTATTTTTTAAATTTTTTTACCAAATTTTTTTTAGTTTTTTAGAAGAAAAAAATTCTGAAACAAGTTTCTGAAAGTAAAACCAAACATATTGAAATTGATAATCTAACCACATTCTTTGGAAAATTTTAAATTATCTCAAATTAGCCACCTCAATTTAAGAGTGTGTTTGGGCTTGATGGGTTCATTTTGTGATTTAATTTGATAATCACTTTAATTTTACAATTTAATAACTAGAATATTTAAAACTCTTTAAAAAGTTATAATAAAAACACAAATCACTAAATCACCTTATTTCACTAGCAAAACTTTTACCAACGATTAGTGTTGTTGTCGCCAAATGTTTTACTCTTTGCTCACGCTAACTTGTCGTCGCCAAAAGTAAGCACACTAATAGCGACGCATATTGTGTTGCTAAAACATAAGCCTCGTAGCTAAATTTTTTGAAATTTTGGCGCCTACCAATTATTTTGCCGCCTAGTGAATGTTATGTTTTTTTAGCAACGGTAGTAAATTGCGTCAGTAAAGGTCTACTTTTACCAACGAAATTCATCACTGCGCCGCCAAAAATATAGTTTTGGCTATGAAAAATTGACGTCGTCGCCAAAAGTAGTCGCTAAAAGTGCAATTTCTTGTAGTGACTTCCGGGCTCTTTTGTGTCTTGCTTCGGTTTGCGAACCAGGCTCCCTTTTCTCTGTTTTCTCTTCCCAAAGGGAGGGAGAGGTCTCGTAGATCGTCTCTCAGTGGCCGTAGGCTACGTTTCGTGGTCGTAGGCCATTTTTCCCGTTTGGAGCCCGGTTTTCGGTTTTTCGGAGCCGACGGCCGTGTGCCTCGGTTTGGGACCATTTAACCACCTCCGTTTGCTCCGGTTTTTGGTATACACCCCACCACCATCCATTCGAACAACTTGGAGTTGTTTTTCAGAGCTTAGGAGCACCATTTCTCAGACCAAGAGCTGCTGGTCCATTGGTCTTCAAGGGTAAGCTTATTTTCCCTCTTTTTTGTTCCTATCTTGCTCTATATCTAAGCCTTTCTTGCAAGCATTTTTGGGCTCTGACCCAAAATTTAAATAGTCATATTTTGAGCTCCTTTTCATGTTTGATTAAGGATCTTTTACTATTTGAGGTCTCTTACTATCACTTGCCTCTTTAACTTTCTTTTAGGCCAATTTTTGCATGGTATTTTAGGATTATTTGTGAGCTGTTTCGGACTTGGTCATAAACTGTAAAATGTCTTTTTTTGAGCCCCTCTTAAACTTTGTTGAAGGGCTCTCTTCATTTTGAGGCCGGCAGCTACCACTTGCCTCTTTATCTCTCTTTTAGGCCTATTTTTGGGGGGAAATTTGAATTTCATTTTCCGCTCTTTTCCTCCACTCCTTTGCCTATATAACCAGCACCCCTAGTTGTGTTTTGAGAGGTGACAAAATTTTCTTTAAGGCTCTTGCATTATCTCTCTCTCTCTCTCTCTCTCTCTCTCTCTCTCTCTCTCTCATTCTAAGCTCCAAAACCCCAAGTTTCCTACACCATTTCTACACTACCTCATAGCACAAAGCCTCCATACTCCATTCCAGACCTTTGAAGCTGATTTCCAGAGGTGAAGAGCTTCTAAACTTGGTCCAAAAGGCTGTCAAAGATTGGTTCTTCAAGGGTAAGTCTTCTTTTCCTCTTTTCTTGCTTTATTTTGATCTATATTCTAACCCCTTGTGCTCGCATATTTGGGCTCTGACCCTAACTAAAAATAGTCTTATTTTAATCTCTATTTCATGTTTGATTAAGGGCTTCTCCCTGTTTGAGGCTTCTCTTTTAGACTTTGTGTTAAAAGCCTCTTTTAGACCTCTTTCTTGCATAGTATTTTAGGCCTATTTGTAAACTGTTTAGAGCTTTACTATAAACTGTGAGTTGCCTTATTTTGAGCCCCTCTTCAACATTATTGAAGGGATCTTCTCTGTTTGAGGTCCCCTACTGCCACTTGCCTCTTTATCTCTCTTTTGGGCTAATTTTTGCATGGTAGTTTAGGCTCATTTGTAAGCTGTTTTGGACTCTTTCATAAACTGTGAAATGTCTTGTTTTGAGACCCTATTAAACTTTGTTGAAGGGCTCTCCTCTGTTTGAGAACAGCAGCTGCTACTTGTCTCTTTACCCCTCTTTTAGCCCTTTTCTTGCATGATAGTTTGGCCTTATTTGTGATTATTTTCGTGGCTTGATGTAAACTGTAAAATACCTTGTTTTGAGTCCCTCTTCAACTTCATTGAAGGGCTCTTTGCCATTTGGGACCAGCTGCTGTCCCTTTGTGTTTAATCTCTATTTTGGGGCCATTTTTGCATGATAGATTAGCCCTATTTGTGTTCATATTTGAGACTTGTTATAAACTAGAAATATGCATGTTTTGGGACTTTCTTGCTTCTGTCTTCATACTTCATGATCAAATAATGCATGTTTTGTATAGCTATAGGCCAATGCATATGTCTAGTTTTGTGTTTCGGGTTCATTCCATGCATCGGGTGCTATGTTTCCATGTTTCGGGGCTGTTTTGCATCATATTTCAGCACTGAAATTTGCATGTTTGCATACCATGTTTCATGCCTTGCCATGCCTTGTTAGTGTTGCATGCTATGCCTTGGGTTTGGTCCTCGGTTTGCGTGCATGTGTGCACGCATCTCGAGTGTCTCATTTTCATCTAATGGCCTCTTATGTGAGTGTGGCTGAGGTCCACTCATGTTGGTGTAAGTCCATTATGCATTGTGTATGCTATTTCATTTCATAGCATTGCGTATGCTAGGTTGTATGTTAGCGCATTGTGTATACCATGTTATCTCGTGCATCGTGTATGTCATTTCATAGCATTGTGTATGTTAGGTTGTATCTTAGTTGCATTTCATGCATATCATGCATATTGCATCGTACTTGGGATACGAGTTAGCCCGAGCACGGGAAACAAGGGACGTTTCGTACTTCGAGTGACGGAACGTGTCTCAATTCCCTGTCACCGACACTCTGGATTGCCCATGATGGAGTTAGGCCTTGTTGTGTTTTCATATGCATTCATTCTATATTGAGTTGCACAATTCGACTCCTCAGCCATCATGCTTCGAGATGCGTGATTGGTGACACGAGGATCGAGGCATGCATACATTTGTGAAAATACATTGCCATGCCCTTTTCCTGCTCTCTGTTGCAGCAAATCAAGAGTCAGCAGCCTTCTGGAGCTTGGCACGCATCCTAAGAACAATTGCAAACAGAGGCTAATTGGGGCATCGCAATGGATTTCCGCGCAAGGCAACCCAAACATGCATCATTCATCATCCGGATCAGAGTTGAGGCAGTCCCTGGCTTGCATGCCAATTTATCACTTTCCTAGTTAAACTTGTAAATTAATTAGGGTTTTGTACTTATTCAGACTGTATTATTCATTTGGGACTATATATTATTTATTCGGACCCTCCGCGTGAGGGCAATATTGTAATAAGTGTGCGTGTGTGTGATGTATGTCTTCCAACCCCACGTCTTTCTCCCTTTTATTTACCAGCTTATGATGGTTAGATTAGGGCATATTTCAATTAGCATACAGTATGATAGCATGTTTGCATTCATTTATCTGTTTTGCATGCACCGGGCTCGGCGCATCGTACTAACTGCATTGTATTTTCAATTTCAAGTTGAATACATGTTAGCTGTAGCATTTCATATGCCATGTTTAGAATAGCCGAGCTTGCTATAGTTGCATTTTTGCATGTGTTGCATTAGACATTTCTGTATAGTTAGGATCATGCATGGATTTCTAACCTAGCTTCTGTTTTGGCTTGGAGTACTCGGTAAGTTTTACGCTTTAGCATCCTTGCATGCGTGTGAGTGAATGCCATGATAGCATGCTTACAATGAGGCTATGTGCTTATGTGATATAAACTGCCTGAATGCCTGTGGGTGAAGGTTGGGTTATTTGAATCGAAACAATTCATTAATTGTGAGTTTTAAGCCCACTAGATAGTGACAAAATCATGTTTTCTAAGCCCACCTGAGGGTGGTAAATCCACGTCTTAGCCTACTTGCGAGTAGCACCATCAAACCATTTTCAAACAAACAAACATGAAATGTTTTGTTCCAATCAGGCGATCCAGTCTATACTTGTATGCTGTGCGCATCACATAGTAAATCTAGGCTAATAATCGGAATAAGAACGCATAATATTTTCAGAAATAGATATCATGGTTAGTAGAGGCCGATCTTTGATCGGGCGAGCAGGGGTGCTCACGAAGTGACCTTCCCCAATCGTACCCAAGTTCTCGAGCCGAGGCAACTTTGGTGATGACGGACACGTGGCCTTAGGCAAACGAGTCAGGGTTTCCTAAATTTCCCTAAAATAAAATATTTAGGTGGCGACTCTGTATCTGGCAAAGCAGTCCATGTTTGGCACTTCTTTCAAAATCTGTTTTCTCAAAACAATTTTCCAGATTTGGACTCTTTGGTTCAGATTTAGAACCGTGACAAATTGAGAGTCCGAACTGTAGTGAGCCCAATATCCAACGGAACGGGGGACTCGTTCCTCCCGGGGGCGTTCGGAGACGTCTACAGTTTCTGGCGACTCCGCTTGGGATTTAGAGAACTTGACTCGAACTCATGATATCTTGTTTTGATTACACTTATGTGTTTCTTTGCATTGCATTTGCATTGGTGCGCCTAGGACACCGTGTTTGCCATCTGCTATTCCTGAACGGTTTGCCGGAGGCTTGTCTTGTCAAGGCATGACCATAAGGCTGACCGGTTGTGGGCTCTGCCAGTATGGGAACACAAACCCCGGTTTTACCGGGGCACCCTTTTGATCATTCGACCTAGTGCATATTCGGAATCCGTAGTGACCATTCCAAGCTAGGACAGGTTGCTTTGCCGATCGTAGGTTGTTTGAAACCGCTGCGTGCGTAGTGAAACCCTAGCTCCTGACAAAATATGACAGGGAAACCCTACCCCAACATAGGGGTGTTTTGGCTCTCACTTGTCTGCTATGTGCTTTTAGAGTGAGTCTCTATAGGAATGCATGTATCAGTCTACAAGTTTGGGCATCAGGCCTGCGGGCACCAGTTCAGTACTTTGGGATTCAGTTCACCTGAGGGTATCAGTTTACGGGCAGAATTTTGGGCAGAATTCTGTAGGAGGCACAATCATTCAACTCTGCTCATATGGGTTATCGTGAAATCGGGCTGAGATGCTGCATGTTTTCTCTTTTACTAGGTAGTCTGGGAACCATAGCTTCAGAGGGCTTCAATATCCCCCGGGTACACCGAACTTGTGTTGATAGACTTTGTCGGGTCAGAGATTCAGTTCAAAGGCAATCAGTGTTCTTTTACCAGAGGCAGGGTGAAAAGGTCGGTCAGGCACAGACCACCAGTATAGCAGCTACCAGCTCAGTGGTCTTTGAACAGCCAGGTTGAGATTTCGGAGCCTACTGCAGACACAGGTATACCAGTTGCTTAGTTAGATCAGGACAATATGTCAGATCTAGAAGAGATGGTGCGCCAACTCCAGGATAGTATGAAAGCCATGCAGCAAGATGCTGTCCGTCAAGCGGAATTCACCAAGCAACAGGCCGTGGTCATAGCCCAACAGGCAGAGACAATTGCCAGGTTAGAGCAGCAAACTGGAGTATTTACTTCACACCAGGCTCCTCCCCCACCAAGAGTTCCCATACTCGGGAAGGCAACCCACGTCCAGGATGATACGGACATTCCAGGTGGGCCAGCTCCGCCCCCGGTGTTACCCCAACTGTCTAAAACACCCACCAACCTGCCAGACTCCCCCTTTGAGTTCGAGACGGACCCCACAGCATTGAAAGTGAGCAAGCTTGAGAAATTGTTCAAAAAGTCTCAGGGGGCCCGCTCTATTCCTGATATAGAGGATGGTTATACCGACTCGGTGGTGACCTTGCCAGAGCGGTTCAAAATGCCACATATCGATCGATTTGATGGCTCTGAAGACCCAATGGTGCACCTCCAACTGTTTTATGATATCTTGAGGCCAATGGGTTTGACCACAGCCCATAAATTGTCACTATTTGGCCGAACCTTGTCTGGGATAGCCGCAATTTGGTATGCAAAATTGGAGAACTCTGTGAAACAGAACTGGGAAGGGTTGGCTGAGGCCTTTATTGCTCAATACTCCTACAACACACAGATCGAGGTCACGACTCGTGATCTCGAAGTCACCCGCCAAGAGCCAAAGGAGGGTTTCTCAGAGTTCATGACAAGATGGAGAGTAAAGGCCTCAATGATGACTACAAGGCCTTCCGACAAAGATCAGATCAGGATGATTGTTCGGAATCTGCATGGCAAGTTGCTGCAAAAGATGGTCGTTCTATCTCTGTTTACCTTTCCAGCCCTTCATGAAATGGGGGTTCAAATCGAGGATGCCATCAGACAAGGGATCTTTGCAGAAGATAATGAGCCTTCGAAGAGGAATGTTGCTCGCGGTTCCAATGCTATTACTGATGGTAGCACAGCTGCGAAATGCTCAGAAGTAGACGCTATCACCACTTCCCTCAATGACCAAAAACTAACCACTTCAACTTGGCCCCAAGCTCGAAAATTCCATCATCTTTACACGAGTCTCTCCCAAGCTTTGAAAAAGCTACAAGAAGAAGGGCACCTAGAACTCCTAGAACCCCAACCCCTTCCAAATCCTCTTCCACCAAGATATGACCCAGCTAAATACTGTGCCTATCATCAACAACACGGTCATGATACGAACCGTTGCATCCGCCTTCGTCATAAGATTCAGGATCTTATTGATGAAGAGACCCTAGCTCCACCCAAAGGACCTCAAGATAGTACTGACTTGTCACCTCCCCACCTCAACCTCATCCATACACTACCATCCACCTTCGACCCCAGCATATACATCACCCCAGCCCATTTACCCAAGCCTGAGGTGTTCATTCCAGAAAGCATGGACTTATGCATGATGGATGCACCTGGACCCCAATCATCTCAAACCCGTGAACCCACTACTTCTGAGCTGAAGAGAATGATCGAAGATCTTCAGAGAACTGTGACAGATTTGGCCTCCGGGACATCGGCTCCGTCATCAACCACATCACATACCAGGGAGTTCATGTCAAAAGGCTCCCCAGTCTTGGAACGGGCTGTATTTGAGGAATGCCAATCCCTTGGCAAAGTGGAGGCGAGTGGAAAGAACAAGATAGGGGCGGACATGGATCCCCATGAACACCTTCAACGGGCTGTTGAGGCTTTGAAGGCCGAAGGACTAAACAAACAGCAAGTGCTTGCAGTGGTTACAAAAACTGTTGATGATACTTTTGCCACTCAAGTTGGGGGCAGTCTGAATCAAGAGGCAAGCCGAGACAAGAGATGTTGTACCAGAAACACCCCATTCAGCTCCAATTCTACACTCGGAAGAGATCATCAAAAGTCAGCACCTACCGACCCTTTCGCCGGTACATCCAACACAACCAGCTCACAACCTGCCAAATACCCACCTCGGGGCCAGAGGGTGTTCACCCCATTGGACATGTCTCTATTAACGGCCCTGAGGGTCCTGATCGAAAAGGGGCATCTGAAGCCCCTGTAGCCGCGACCATTACTGAATAAACTTCCTCTCTCCCACAACCCGGCGAAGTACTGTGTCTTTCATCAACAAGCCGGCCATGACACTGACATGTGTCTTCGTCTTCACCATGAAATACAAGATCTGATTGATAAAAAGGTCATCTTCGCGTCAGGTCCTGCAAAGTCTATCGGCACTAGATCGGTGAACTTGGGGGATAATGTGATCGGGGGATGAACCAGCTGCGGGTGGCGCTCGATTAACTCCAGACGTAGGAATGGCATGCACTGTTTTGAGCACATTTGCGAATGTTGTTAATTTGTACTGTTTGACTTGGGTATTGGGTCAGTCTTGTTGTTTTGTACAGAGTCAGTCTTTTCTTACTGAGTCAGTCTTGTTAATTTGTACAGTGTTGTTAATTTGTAATGTTGTTAATTTGTACTGTTTGACTTGGGTATTGGGTCAGTCTTGTTGTTTTGTACAGAGTCAGTCTTTTCTTACTGAGTCAGTTGGGTCTGTCTTGTTGTACCGAGTCAGTCTTGTTTTGTTAGAGTCAGGTGATTCCGGGGGTGTTACTTCGGGCATCACTGTTTTGTTTTGTGTTTGTCGTTTTGCTTTCTTTTGAGTCTGTTTCTGTCTTGAAGCCAGTAATGCCAATAGATTTGAATGAACAACAGTGATTTTCACATTCTTGTGTTCACTTCTGCCTTGTGCCAGAAGTTCTGAATGAAACGACAGTGCTTTTCACCTGCTTTTCTGTGCTTTGAAGATCATTGCATTGACCTAAGTTTTTCAAAACCTTTTGAACATTGTGATGAAAACAAAGAGGAAGGAATTCCTCGGGATTTGCAAAACTTTGATCAAATTGAGAGAAAGAGAGACATGCTAAGCCCTTAATGACTGAGATTATGCTTGTTAGTGTGAGTACTGGGAAGGATCCTAGCTTGATCCAGATTGGTTCTACACTGTCTTCAGCGCGAGCGACTGGTCGCTTTCTTAAAAGATTTCAAAAAATGTTTTGCGCGATCCTGCGAAGACCTATGTGGAATCGCTCTTGAGATTGTGTAGCTTAGGATCGCTCTCAGCCTCGAGACTCGACCCCTCTGCTTTCAAAACCTTGAACTTGAATTCAGAATGTTCAATGGTCAACTACAATGTGAGGCCAGAGTGGCTAGAGTCGAAGCAGCCCATGAATTAGCGGCAGGGAAGTCAGATCAAGAAGATCAGATGTCGTCAAAAGAAGCTTGCAAAGCTAGATCAGAAGCACCACTCGAACTAGGGGTGAAAGATGCCAGATTGTGCTTGAAGAGCCGAAGACGGATCGTTCCACAAATCAACGAAGATCGACAAGAATGCCAAACCCCAGAAGGGAGGAAAGAAGAAGACATTGCTGAAGGACAACCAAGTTCCTATCCACAACACTAGGGGCAAATTCAGCCCCCGTTGGATGGACTCCTACATCGTCAGCGAACAACAGCCACTCTCTTGGATTCAGATGGATTCGAGATCTCAAAACCATTTGACATGGACCAAGCTACACTTTTACCCTTGAGAGGCTCGCTGGGCCGAAAACCCGGAAGGGCGACCCAGGCAAAAGTTAGAGCAAGAAAAAGAAGAAAAAGAAGAAAAAAAAAGAAAAATGCAAAGAACAAAAAAAAAAAGAGAAAAAGAAAAAAAAATGAAAAGAAATGAAAAGAAAAACAAAGCTCGCAAGGTTGAAAACCCGGAAGGACGGCCTTGGCAAAAGTTAGAGCGCAAAAGGAGAGGTTAATACCCGAGTGTACCTTAACCCCCGAACTACGTAAGGCTTGATTCCCATCTTTGGGACACGTAGGCAACTTCATTCTAAAGTCCAGCCGTAAAACAATCCAAATCGACTGTGTCCATGTAATGGTTTTGATTATCTTTGCCTTCTCTGTATCCGAGGGTTCGGTTATGATCGTCACTCTGAGGACTGATTACAATGCGCTGCGGCATCATCCAAACAGGGGGTAACTTTCTGTTGCCATTCAGTATGCTGCGACGTCATTCAAACAAGGGGCAACTTTCCGTTGCCATGCAGTGTCCTTCAGGCAAGGGGCAATTTTCCTTCGGATATGAGGTTGTGCATCTCAAGAGTAGGTTCTGTGCTCGTTGAGCAGTGGCCATTTGCAAAAATAGTTTTTGAAAATTTTTACTGAGGTTGACTAATTTCTTGAAAATTATTTCATTTTCCCAAACTAGACCATTTCTTAAACCCAAAAAAGGAAAATTTTCAGTGCTCATAACCTGACTTGCATGATTTCAAATCAAAAATCGAACAAGTGTGTTAATCTAACTCTCATGTTGGTCAAAATTGTTTTGGCAGAACGTCAAAAACAAAAAATGGTCAAAATAATAAACTAGGGACACAGTTGAGTCAGGCTTCCTGTCTTTCCCTCCCGTTGTTAGTGCATTTGCCAGAAAGGGCACCATACTGGCCAAGAAGGGCACTCTCCCTGCTAGAAAAGGGCACAGCTGAAACTGTCAACAAAGGAGCTGAAAGCTCTCTCATCCTCCAAGCAACGCGGTATCAAGCCGAGTGCGAAGCACGAACTGGAATGGATCAAGATATCCCACTCCCTCATCTGGGCAGATCTAACCGCATCCAAACTCCCCGGCAGAGCATCGACAGCTGATGTCAGCTGCAGATTTGCTACACACCCAGTTATAGCGCAATTCCACTGTGGGAGGAATTCACTAGCTGTGCGCAGAAGAAAGAGAATCTAGCAGAATGCTAGGGGCAAGAGCCCGCAACTTCTTGTTTATCCATCAACCACCCAGGGGATGGATAAAAAATGAGAGATTAAAGAATAGAGAGATGTGCGCTGAGAGAAAAAGTGAGGAAAAGAGTTTTGTGAGAAAAGCCGAGCCTGAGGGCCGAGTGATGTGAGAATCACAAATAAGAAAGGATGGGAAACAATACCCGGAGAAACTGGCTCCTCGCGAATTGAGAGGTCTCTCGTCTTGGTAACACGTCTGTGTGTCGTGTCTTTTGTTTTGTTTGTCTCAATTCTTGCTTTGAGTCGTTCCGAGTGTGTCTCGATGTGTTTAGGTTGTTTACCTTTAGTTTTTTTGTTGTTCAGTCTTTTTGGCTGTGGTCAGTTGTAGGCTCAATACCCGGTTAAAAATTCATTCTCAATTTCAAAATGAATCGTTTTGTGCTTAGGAGTGCCGTGTCGTTCTCTACATTTGTGCAAAACAAGATTTTGTTCTTTCAAAAAAAAAAAAAAAACGCAGGGTTCTACCCAGGTCATGTGAGAACAGTAAAACCAGGACCTATCTGAAGCTATATGGGTTCCAGACTGCAGAGCAAAAGAAAAGAGGGAAAATTTGGAGCACCCGAGTTTGTTTCAACTTCTACAGGTTCCGTTTTTACATCCCGTCTTTTCAGATCGGACTGTCTGTTCAGACTGAGCTGTGTGCCAAGTAAACCGAATACTGTGTTATGAGCTGCGTGTTCAGAATGAGCAGTATGCCGATACGAGCTGTGTGTTCAAATTGAACAGAATAGTGTGTTGACTGTTTCACTGTTTCAAGCTAGAATGGCGATCAGAAGTGCTCTCCCTGAGTACCGTTCCCCGTCAGAGTAAAGCGGTTTACCGCCACTCACTCCATAAGGTGCTTTCTAGAGTGCCGCTTTGTCTATTCATTGCATTCCCTAAACATCATGCTCTACATTGCTTGTAACATGTATTGTATCATCACACTTGTTGCGTTTATTTGCATCTTGTGTTATCTTATATCCTTTTGCGCCGTGCTGCGTTTAGAATCGTTCTCCTCCGGGACTTTCTCAGGTTGCGTTGTGTGCGCACTTGAGCGGTTTTTCGGACCTCTTCTCACGATTTCAGCGTGGTTTGAGTGTTCCATTCCTTACGCGTTTTCAGCGTGTTTGGAATTCGTCTCAGGTTGCGTTGTGTGCGCACCTGGGCGGTTGTTGTTTGGACCTGCTCTCACGATTTCAGCGTGGTTTGAGTGTTCCATTCCTTACGCGTTTTCAGCGTGTTTGGAATTCATCTCAGGTTGCGCTGTGTATGCACCTGGGCGGTTGTTTTCGGACCTCTTCTCACGATTTCAGCGTGATTTGAGTGTCCCCTTCCTCACACGATTTCAGCGTGTTTGGATTTTATCTCAGGTTGCGTTGTGCGCGCACTTGGGCGGTTGTTGTTTGGGCCTCTTCTCACGATTTTAGCGTGGTTTGAGTGTCCCCTTCCTCACACGATTTCAGCGTGTTTGGATTTTATCTCAGGTTGCATTGTGCGCGCACCTAGGCGGTTATTGTTTGGGCCTCCTCTCACGATTTCAGCGTGGTTTGAGTGTCCCGTTCCTTACGCGATTTCAGCGTGTTTGGAATTTATCTCAGGTTGCGTTGTGTGCGCACCTGGGCGGTTGTTGTTTGGACCTCCTCTCACGATTTCAGCGTGGTTTGAGTGTTCCATTCCTTACGCGTTTTCAGCGTGTTTGGAATTCATCTCAGGTTGCGTTGTGTATGCACCTGGGCGGTTGTTTTCGGACCTCTTCTCACGATTTCAGCGTGGTTTGAGTGTCCCCTTCCTCACACGATTTCAGCGTGTTTGGATTTTATCTCAGGTTGCGTTGTGTGCGCACTTGAGCGGTTTTTCGGACCTCTTCTCACTATTTCAGCGTGGTTTGAGTGTCCCCTTCCTTACACGATTTCAGCGTGTTTAGAATTTATCTCAGGTTGCGTTGTAGACGCGCTGGGCGGTTTGTATTTGGACCTCCTCTCACTATTTCAGCGTGGTTTGAGTGTCCCGTTCCTCACACGATTTCAGCGTGTTTGGATTTTATCTCTAGTTGCATTGTGTGCGCACTTGAGCAATTGTTTCGGACCTCTTCTCACGATTTCAGCGTGGTTAGAGTGTTCTTTTCCCTCACACGATTTCAGCGTGTTTGGAATTTATCTTAGGGTGCGTGGAACGCGCTCCTGATTTGATTTTCTTTGTTCTTCCTCCACTCACGAGGCCAGCGTGGTTGGCGTGTGTTCACCATTTGCATTTATTGCACCACATCTATTACATCGTATCTATTTTACTGTCTGGTCTAGGAGACCTTAAATCCTCCGGTCTAAGGAGACCTTAAATCCTGCATCTTTATTCGCACTGTCTTGTGCACTCCCCGGTCTAGGAGACCTTAAATCCTCTAAAGGTGCAATTCCTTTGGTGTTTGTCGTGCCCGAACGACTTTCGATGGTCTGGTATAGCCGCCTGCCTGTGTTAGTAGTGAGTTCCTAGGAGACCAACTGAGACGGTGGAAACTAGAGTTCGAATGGCTCATGCCTAGAACACAAAGGTTCCGGATTTCCGAAACTAAAGTCTGGTTTAAATACCCAAGGGTATATCCTCGGCTTGAAATCTGTATGGCAGCCCCATAGATTGAGATAGCATGTGTATGCGCCTCAATTCTGGATACTGAACCAACCTAGTTTTCCCTGTTGGAGAATAGGGAAAACTGCGACCATAGTCAGGGAGAAAAGTAGTCCCTACGGTTCAACCAAGGAGAAGCGAAAGATCCCCAGCAGCATGAGGTAAGTCATTGCCAATTGCCCTTGTAAGGTACCTTTACCTCTTAGCTATTACATTGCATTTTAGCCACTACATTACAGTGCATTGCATGAATCCTCAATTTTCAAACCAGCTTCGCGTAGCATATAAGTCTAATTATCAAACCGGCTTCGCGTAGTGTATAAGTCCAATTTTCAAACCAGCTTCGCGTAGTGTATAAGTCCAACTTTCAAAACCGGCTCCGCGTAGCGTATAAGTCCAATTATCAAACCGGCTTCGCGTAGCGTATAAGTCTAATTATCAAAGTCTTCCTGCATATCATTTGCATCCTGCCCTTGAACTACGCTGGTTTGATTCCTTGCAAAGGGATACGTAGGCAGCCTGCGGGCACAACCATTTATTTATCGGTACTTTGTTTGTTTGTCCAAGTCTTCGGCCTTGTCAAAAATGGGTTGTCTCTTATGACTTTCGAGTTATAAAAATGGGTCGGCTTTGACATTCACTCCCGTCACTTATGACTTTCGAGTTCTGTCAAAGAGGGGCAACTGTAGACACCCCATTTTTTACCGACCTTAAGACTCAGACGTCACCGATTGAGCGCTCGGTGATATTGCATATTGTGCTCGTTCAGAAGTTTCAGAGTCTTGGCTGTGAGCCTTGCCTCCGGACTTCCGGGCTCTTTCGTGTCTTGTCTCGGTTTGCGAACCAGACTCTCTTTTCTCTGTTTTCTCTTCCCGAAGGGAGGGAGAGATCTCGTAGATCATCTCTCAGTGGCTGTAGGCTACGTTTCGTGGTCGTAGGCCATTTTTCCCGTTTGGAGCCCGGTTTCCGATTTTTCGGAGCCGACGGCCGTGTGCCTCGGTTCGGGACTACTTAACCACCTCTGTTTGGTCCGGTTGGTATACACCCCATCACCATCCATTCCAACAACTTGGAGCTGTTTTTCAGAGCTTAGGAGCACCATTTCTCAGACCAAGAGCTGCTGGTCCATTGGTCTTCAAGGGTAAGCTTCTTTTCCCTCTTTTTTGTTCCTATCTTGCTCTATATCTAACCCTTGCTTGCAAGCATTTTTGGGCTCTGACCCAAACTGTAAATAGTCATATTTTGAGCTCCTTTTCATGTTTGATTAAGGACCTTTTGCTGTTTGAGGTCTCCTACTATCACTTTCCTTTTTAACTCTCTTTTAGGCCTATTTTTGCATGGTATTTTAGGCTTATTTGTGAGCTGTTTCGGACTTGGTCATAAACTGTAAAATGTCTTTTTTTGAGCCCCTCTTCAACTTTGTTGAAGGGCTCTCTTCAGTTTGAGGCCGGAAGCTACTACTTGCCTTTTATCTCTCTTTTAGGCCTATTTTTAGGGGGAAATTTGAATTTCATTTCCCCCCCTTTTCCTCCACTCCTTTGCCTATATAACCAGCACCCCCAACTGTGTTTTGAGAGGTGACAAAATTTGCTTTAAGGCTCTTGCATTATATCTCTCTCTCTCTCTATTCCAAGCTCCAAAACCCCAAGTTTCCTACACCATTTCTACACTACCTCATAGCACAAAGCCTCCATACTCCATTCCAGACCTTTGAAGCTGATTTCTAGAGGTGAAGAGCTTCTAAACTTGGTCCAAAAGGCTGTCAAAGATTGGTTCTTCAAGGGTAAGTCTTCTTTTCCTCTTTTCCTCTTTTCTTGCTTTATTTTGATCTATATTCTAGCCCCTTGTGCTCGCATATTTGGGCTCCGACCCTAACTGAAAATAGTCTTATTTTAAGCTCTATTTCATGTTTGATTAAGGGCTTCTCCCTGTTTGAGGTTTCTTTTTTACACTTTGTGTTAAAAGCCTCTTTTAGGCCTCTTTCTTGCATAGTATTTTAGGCCTATTTGTAAACTATTTCGAGCTTTGATATAAACTGTGAGTTACCTTATTTTGAGCCCCTCTTCAATATTGTTGAAGGGCTCTTCTCTGTTTGAGGTCCCCTACTGCCACTTGCCTCTTTATCTCTCTTTTGGGCCAATTTTTGCATGGTAGTTTAGGCTCATTTTTAAGCTGTTTTGGACTCTTCCATAAACTGTGAAATGTCTTGTTTTGAGTCCCTATTCAACTTTGTTGAAGGGCTCTCCTCTGTTTGAGAACAGCAGCTGCTACTTGTCTCTTTACCCCTCTTTTAGCCCTTTTCTTGCATGATAGTTTGGCCTTATTTGTGATTATTTTCGTGGCTTGATGTAAACTGTAAAATATCTTGTTTTGAGCCCCTCTTCAACTTTGTTGAAGGGATCTTTGTCATTTGGGACCAGCTTCTGTCCCTTTGTGTTTAATCTCTATTTTGGGGCCATTTTTGTATGATAGATTAGCCCTATTTGTGTTCATATTTGAGAATTGTTATAAACTGGAAATATGCATTTTTTGGGACTTTCTTGCTTCTGTCTTCATACTTCATGATCAAATAATGCATGTTTTGTATAGCTATAGGCCAATGCATATGCCTAGTTTTGTGTTTCGGGTTCATTCCATGCATCGGGTGCCATGTTTCCATGTTTCGGGGCTGTTTTGCATCATATTTCAGCACTGAAATTTGCATGTTTGCATATCATGTTTCATGCCTTGCCATGCCTTGTTAGTGTTGCATGTTATGCCTTGGGTTCGGTCTTCGGTTTGCGTGCATGCGTGCACGCATCTCGAGTGTCTCATTTTCATCTAATGGCCTCTTATGTGAGTGTGGCTGAGCTCTACTCATGTTGGTGTAAGTCCATTATGCATTGTGTATGCCATTTCATTTCATAGCATTGCGTATGCTAGGTTGTATGTTAGCGCATTGTGTATGCCATGTTATCTCGTGCATCGTGTATGCCATTTCATAGCATTGTGTATGTTAGGTTGTATCTTAGTTGCATTTCATGCATATCATGCATATTGCATCGTACTTGGGATAGGAGTTAGCCCGAGCACGGGAAACGAGGGACGTTTCGTACTTCGAGTGACGGAACGTGTCTTAATTCCCTGTCACCGACACTCTGGATTGCCCATGATGGAGTTAGGTCTTGTTATGTTTTCATATGCATTCATTCTATATTGAGTTGCATAATTCGACTCCTCGGCCATCATGCATCGAGATGCGTGATTGGTGGCACGAGGATCGAAGCATGCATACATTTGTGAAAATACATTGCCATGTCCTTTTCCTGCTCTCTATTGCAGCAAATCAAGAGTCAGCAACCTTCTGGAGCTTGGCACGCATCCGAAGAACAATTGCAAACAGAGGCTAATTGGGGCATCGCAATGGATTTTCGCGCAAGGCAACCCGAACATGCATCATTCATCATCCGGATCAGAGTTGAGGCAGTCCTTGGCTTGCATGCCAATTTATCACTTTCCTAGTTAAACTTGTAAATTAATTAGGGTTTTGTACTTATTCAGATTGTATTATTCATTTGGGACTGTATATTATTTATTCGGACCCTCCGCGTGAGGGCAATATTGTAATAAGTGTGCGTGTGTGTGATGTATGTCTTCCAACCCCACGTCTTTCTCCCTTTTATTTACCAGCTTATGATGGTTAGATTAGGGCATATTTTAATTAGCATACAGTATGATAGCATGTTTGCATTCATTCATCTGTTTTGCATGCACTGGGCTCGGCACATCATACTAACTGCATTGTATTTTCAATTTCAAGTTGAATACATGTTAGCTGTAGCATTTCATATGCCATGTTTAGAATAGCCGAGCCTGCTATGGTTGCATTTTTGCATGTGTTGCATTAGACATTTCTGTATAGTTAGGATCATGCATAGAGTTCTAACCTAGCTTCTGTTTTGGCTTGGAGTACTCGGTAAGTTTTACGCTTTAGCATTCTTGCATGCGTGTGAGTGAATGCCATGATAGCATGCTTACCATGAAGCTATGTGCTTATGTGATATAAACTGCCTGAATGCCTGTGGGTGAAGGTTGGGTTATTTGAATCGAAACAATTCATTAATTGTGAGTTTTAAGCCCACTAGATAGTGGCAAAATTATGTTTTCTAAGCCCACCTGAGGGTGGCAAATCCACGTCTTAGCCTACTTGCGAGTAGCACCATCAAACCATTTTCAAACAAACAAACATGAAATGTTTTGTTCCAATTCAGGCGATCCAGTCTATACTTGTATGCTGTGCGCATCACATAGTAAATCTAGGCTAATAACCGGAATAAGAACGCATAATGTTTTCAAAAATAGATATCATGGTTAGTAGAGGCCGATCTTTGATCGGGCGAGCAGGGGTGCTCACGAAGTGACCTTCCCCAATCGTACCCAAGTTCCCGAGCCGAGGCAACTTTGGTGATGACGGACACGTGGCCTTAGGCAAACGAGTCAGGGTTTCTTAAATTTCCCCAAAATAAAATATTTAGGTGGCGACTCTGTATCTGGCAAAGCAGTCCATGTTTGGCACTTCTTTCAAAATCTGTTTTCTCAAAACGATTTGCCGTATTTGGACTCTTTGGTTCAAATTTAGAACCGTGACAAATTGAGAGTCCGAACTGTAGTGAGCCCAATATCGAACGGAACGGGGGACTCGTTCCTTTCAGGGGCGTTCAGGGACGTCTACAACTTGCTCCGCCATATTATTGTTTGTCATTTTCTTCTTGTTCATTATTTTTAGTAAGGGGGAGTTTGGTTTATCATTAAAAGAGTTTGTCAGCATGAACACTTTGATTTGTTTAGTAAAGGAGATTGGCTATAGTTGTTTTGCATGTTGCTATGCACTATTTGCTTATTATTTCCTTCTTGCATGCTCTTGATATTTACATCATCATATAATTGCTTGTGTGGTTTATGATTTTGCTTTAGTTGATTGAGCTTCCTTTGTCAATTCGTGACAAAAAGGGGGAAAAAGTTATTTTTCATGTATTCATGTCATGTGACAGGTGCATGTGTCGGGTGCATGTGTCTTAGCTTGTCATATGTTTACTGCTCTTTCATATACTCTTGTGGGACTAATAGTTGTTTTGGAGATTGTGACACTAATAACTGTTTTGCAGATCATGACCTTGAGAAAGAAGTTGGCTTTTGTTGGCTGTAATGGGTTGGGGTGTTTAGGATTTTATTTGTTTAGGTGTGTTTTGTCATGGCATTGCCAAAGGGGGAGATTGTTAGGTTTTATTCTTGGCAATTCCGTTTGACAAAACTCCTTTCAGTTGTACTTTTTTTTCGTACTTTTATTTCAATGAGGCTATGAATTTATTAGATGCGAATCCAATCCGAATCGTGTCTTGCAAAGAAGTTCGTGGTGTTTAATTATTTCAAGATTGCCATTTCGCTAACTATGACAGGGATCGAGGGGCAGCGCCCTTGAAGCAAAATGCAAAAGTGCATTCAAAGTTGCTTGTCCGCTCGAGCGGAGATTGGTGAGTTCCAGAAGTATGTGTGTCTGCAAAAATATTGTGATCCGTGTTTTCACGCTCGAGTGTCGAAATCCCCGCTCGAGCGTACATCCTGGTTTGGAACACGTCATATAGTGTCGTCGCTCAAGCGTCCATTCCCACGCTCGAGCGGACCTCGCGATTTTAGATTCTATAAATTCGCATGTTGCTCCAAATCTAGGGTAACACCTCTAGATCTTGTTCTTGGGTTCTAGGGTTTATATCTGGGGCTATTTTGCTAGTTTTCTTTGATGTTTCATTGAGTATTCAACTCATGGTTTAAGGAGGATACATCAAAGGATTGTTTGTTCATTCTATACAAAAGAGAGAGTTGTTCTTCGGTGGATTCTGAAGAATTCGAGCTTGAAGTTTTGGTGGATTTTGGAGTGGCTCATCATCGTCAAGACAATTCCGAAGTAAAGACAAGGCTGGAAGAGGCACATAGGGATTGGTTCAATTCAGGCGTGGATTCTTTAGGTAATTGAGAGTATACTTGTGTAATTCCTTTATATTTTCTTAGTAGATTGTTTTGTGGCTGTTGCCCCTGATTTTTTTTATCACAATTGGAGGTGCTCCAATTGTGGTTTTTTCACGTTAAAATAGTTGTGTCGATTTGTCTTGATTGTTTGATTGGGATTGTTTTATTGCTTAAAATTGATACATAATCACAAATCAATATCTAGCGGATTTCTAAATTTTTCAAATTTGAACAAATCAAACAATGGATAAAAACAACAATGAAAACTATTTTTTTAAGCAACCCATCAAATAAGAGATAAATATTCACTAAAATCGATATACATATCCTAGAAAAGCCTAATGTTATACAACAATTTTGAATGACACATTCGTCATACATAAACCTATTCCTACAAACAAATATGGAAAAAGTACATAAAATCATTTCAGTTCATATCAAAATATGAGTTTACAGTAAAACATACAGAGAAATCTAATTTTTTAGACCAGGACATAACAAGGACGCTTCTAAACAAAAGCCCAAAATCACACCCCAATTTCTGGTTTTAACAAATCAAAACCTCGACAAAGTAATATGAAATCAATTTTTGGTTTCACTCTCTTGTTCTTCTTTGCCAGCGCCGTGTTCCTTGTATCTAAACAAGATGAAAGGTTTTTCAAATAATTTTGGATTTTTAATCTGTTTATTATTTAGGTGTACTTTAAAAGATAATTTGAGAAAAAATATAGGGTGTATTAAGAGTAAAATAACTCTAAATAATTGAATAGAGTGTACTAAAAAATTAGGCGTACTTAGGTCTCGTTTGGCAAGTGACTTTTTTAGCCAAAAAATCAATAAGTCATTAAAAAAATCAAAAAGTCAACAACTCATACCAAAAAGTCAAAGATTCTCTTTTCTCTTTACTTTTTTCATGTAAAAAATCAAAAAATCATCCCAAACATACTAGGTTTTTTTAGTTCATATTTTAGCCAAATAATTAAAAAGTTACTAAATTTGCTTGTTATCAAAACGAGGCCTTAATACTTTTTTGGATGTATATAGAATCCCCCGAACTTACTCTGATGTGCTTCTAGTATGTAAAGCCCAATCTGTCAAGTATCAAAGGCCTAATTATTCAAAGCCTTAGGGCCCAGAGCATCAAGATAACATTGGGCTACTATGGTGTCCACATTTTATTTTTTTGAAAATCAGATTGATCTGATAGTTGTAGTTTTATGATTTTATCATATTTATTTTAAAAAGATAGATGATAATGATAATTTTAAAGGAAAAAAAATCAATTTTTAAAAGACTATAATTAAATAATAGGACATTTACATACAAATTCTAATTTATGAACTTATAATCTATTAAGTCTTAATTAAGATTTTTTAACCTTCAAGTCTTATTAAATTTTTAATAATCAGAATTACCCTTCAAATAATGATTGTTCATAATTTATTATTATCTATAAAAGAACATGATGATTTGACACTTATTTTGATTTTTAAAACTTCAAACTTTAAAACATTAACTTTCAAATTGTAAAAACTAAAAAAAACTATGCACAAAAAAAATAAATTAAATTAATTAGTGTGCTTGGCTTTAGTTTTCTGAATTCAATTTTCTGAAAATTAAGTTTTTTTATTTTTATTTTGTTATTTTGTTTTTAGTGAATATTTTTAAAATTTTAAGCATTTTTTTAAGTTTTTTTTAGTTAATATTTTTAAAATTTTAAGCATTTTTTTCAATTTTTTTAAAAGGGGCACTTTTTCATTAATTTTTTTTCAACTACTTATGTTCCATTTAGTCTATATTATGTTCTTATATTCCAATAAGTCCTATGGGTGGCATAGTTATTAAAATACCCCTAATAATATTTATATTTACAATACGAATGTTCCGTGATGTGAATATTCACACCGTCAATGTGGATGTTCACACTAGTAATGTGAATGTTCACACCATCAGTGTGAGTGTTAACATGTCAATGTGAACATTCACACGTCAATGTGAATATTCACATTGTAAAATATGAATGTTCCACTACTAGAAAAACAACTTTTTGCGTCTGTTTTTTGCGACCGATTATTTGACCGTCGCAAAAAATATTATTTACAACGGCAAACCAGGCGAAACAACTATTGGGACTTATATTTTTAAACAAAAACTTGCGAGCCCACCATTGGGACTCAGCCCAATTTATATTTTCCAAATTGCTCGATCTTTGATTTCTATCTTGCCCTAGGCTCTCATTTTCCCCAAATCGCTCGATCTTTGATTTATATCCTGCCCTAGACTCTCATTTTCCCCAAATCACTCGACCGTGTCTGAGTAACCAGGTTCATTGTTAGATCAAGATTCCTCTCTCGATTTCGCAGTGTGGATCACCATAGTCGTCTAAAGAAGAGATCTCCAACGGTATCTCTCTCTCTCTCTCTCTCTCTCGTCTCAGTGAGTCTCTTCGAATCATTCATTCGTATTTCAACTTATTCATCTCTCTACTTCGATCACTTGAACTCACTGAACTCACTGTAATTCGTATTCAACTTCTTCATCTGAACTCACTGTAATTCGAATCATTCATTCGTATTGATTTTTTCACCAGGTAGGCTTATTCTGAAAACAAGCTTTGGTTTGAATAAATCCTTCCTCATCTGCTATTAATTTGAGAGAAATGAATCAACAAATGAATATCAGAGAGCATTCAGATTATCTTTGGTTTGTTATATCTCAGAGAGGATGATGCTATTAATCCAGAAATTATTCAGCTGAAGAAGCGAATTCATCAACAGGTTAGCGTGTAGCACTTGCATCAAAGAATATCTCGCTTTTCTCAACTATATTTTACAGTATTTTTCAAGCAAAGTTCGTTAGTCCAAGTAAAATTGTTGCAACCTTGTTTGAACATTTTTCTCCTTACATATCTATCTGTCTCACTTGTATAACATGCTCTGTTCTTAATATATTTTACAGTATGCTCCTATAGTCTATAAGATCTGTGGAGGACTTCTGGTGCCACATAATATGCACTTCCACATATTTCATTTCTAAAAAAGAAACATATTCTAACATTTTTTTTTTCATTTCACTTGAAGTAATTTTTTTTTCACCTCTTTGAACATGTTATTGTGTTAATATGTGCATGTTTGTTGGAACATCCGAATTCAAGCAAGGGATTGATTGCTAGTGTTACTTAGATTGGTTGATTATCCTAGCATTCACATATTCTCCATGTCATGGTTCTGTGGGTTACTTTTCAGGATATTGTTATTGTGAAAGTCAGTAATATGCAAGTAATTGTAGTAGGAGTCTTTGGATAGAAATAGATATGGCAAGATCTGAACAAAGTGATATGTATAAAGGGTATGCATGATTATATATTGATTTATCTAGTAAATGAGTAAGACATGTGTCCTATCGGAACTTGAACCCTGTCCATCTTGCTTTGGAGGTGACAGGAGATACCACTCAAGCTAAGATAGGATTCATCATTTACCTAGAAAGCAAGTAACATGCATATGCATAAAGGGTATGCATGGTGCTTTTGGAGCATTCCCAGTTAGGGGTGCCTCAATACCAATGTGATTATGTGTCTAATATTTTTGGCTGCATTTTGGTAGATCCTTCCAGGTGGATACTTACATTATATATCTTAAGTTAGCCTTAGGTGTGTGTTTAAAGCAGTAATATAGACAATGGGCTGAAATATGTCTCCTTCTGTGGTTTGATTTGAAGGAGCCTCTTGTTCATCGACTGATTATTTAACCGTCGCAAAAAATCATTTCTAGACATCAAAATCTTATTTTATCATCTCATTTTCTTGACCCAATCGTGTTCTTCAAAAAATAAAAAACAAATAAAAAAAACATGTATTCTGTCCAAAGTGATTATCCGGACTATTGAAAATAAACGTGTATTCTTTCCTATGTTTGATGCTCTGTTTTGAAAGGAGTGGGTATATGCAACAAACGTGTGTTCTGTTTTGTAGGCAATTATAACTGCATTGTTTTCAATCCATAATTTGAAAGGGAGTTATTATTTGATCTTGCGATATTTAGAGTGAGTAATGGAGGGCCTAGTTTTAGATTCTTCATCTCTCTCTCCTTGTTTTTTTTTTAAAAAATTTAAATTTAGTAGATTGATGAAAAGTCAAATAAGATTTGTCATACATTTTGCCTATATTTGAACTGCAAAAGCTACACCTGAGAAATTATGTGTGGGAGGATCAACCATTATGGCCACATCACTCAATTTTTTGATATATAGGCGTATTGCAGAAAATATTGGAAGATTTTCTTTAATACTTGTATAATTTTCAAGAAACCTACTTAACTATATATATATATTCAAGTTCTTTGGGGTTCTTTTAAATGCCATTTCAACTATATTCAACCATTTCACAATTTATTCATTCAACTGTATTCAGTTTGATGCATTTCCCAGTGTCTGGCTCTTGTTTAAGTTTCCCAGAAGTGGGGAAAAAAAATAATAAAAAAATGCACATAAACAAACTCTTGAGAATCATAATATGCTTCTTGCCACTGGTTAATTGGTAGAGCATCATTGGTTTCGATATTCTTTAAGCTTGCAGTGAGTTTTTAATCATTCCATTTTTCACCTATTATTTCCCCCCCTTCTTTGTGCCTTTTTGTTTGATTCTATTTTTCCGTTTTTCATATCCACCTGTTATGTGGTTTCCATAGACTTAGAAATGTGAATTTGATGTTGCAGCAACTTAAAGCATCAACAGACTTTTTGACAACCAACAGCTCAAGCAAGTCTCACCGAAGAAACTCAGAATTCAAGCAGAGTTGATGAGTTGATCTTTTGCTGAAAGTATTCTGCTGCAAGTTGCTATGTCGAATATGAGCACAAAAGCAGTTCTCATCGACAAATCGGCATATCCATACATATCACAAAAATTTCAGTGATGAAGTGGCAGTAATATGAAATTGGCATATTCTCTTAAGCTAATTTGAAAGAAGACAATGGTGAGCAATATGAACCCGCAGATGTCAAAGTGGGCTTGCTTATGTTTCTGGTAGTAGCTTATGCTTGTATAGACTTGGGGAGTAGCACTTCTTTTTTTTCATTTTTCTTTTTTTGTTGCAATATTATCAGCAATTTTGTGATCAATTAATAAAATCCTTTTTTCATTGATCGAGTTCTTCAATGTTTCTATTTCTCAAGGAGCAAACTTCATTGTGAGAACAGACAATCCTTCTTTGCATATCAATAGGGAAATTAATTGCAAACCAGTGCAAGTGAGACTTATGGGGTGACGCAGCGTAGAGCATGAACAACAACAAAATTGCACAGCAAAGGTAGTTGCAACTCCTCTACAACCTGTTGATATTTAATCCCTGGTATTGTATGTAGCATTCATGTTTTCCTTGTCTTTGAAAAGTTTGATTTCTCTCAGCAAGAATGTTAGTTACTTTGCGGAAGGCCAACAGTCAAACATTTTCACCACAGTTCTGCAATATTTAAATTGTTTCAAACATATATATTTTGTTTTGCTTCTTGTGAGGTAGATAAACAGCGATTGGCTCAGTGAATTAACCTGCATAAGTCTCTCTCTCTCTCTCTCTCTCTCTCACACACACACACACACACACACACACACACACGCACGCAGAAACATAAGTACTGTAATCATGTTTTGAGTGTATTTATATGGGAGTATATACCATATATTCTCCTTTGTCCTCATTCTAGCCATGCCTTATGTTAGAACTCAACAGTTCAGTTTTATGACTTTTCCTAAAGATAAAGATCATACCTACCCTATGGTCAGTATTGGCCAGTCTTATTACCGATACATGTGACCTCGCGTGTATAATTTTTAGTTCATGATTGTACAATTCTGCTCATATATTACCCATATATATATATATATATATATATATATATTCTGCTCATTTATTGGTTTTCTTTTTCTTGCAACCAAGTGATCATACCCAATTTTATGCTGTAGTTGATATTGCACATGGTAATTGGATTCTAGGAGATTTCTGGGAAAGAAGTTCTGGGACCATAGAATTACTGTTTAAAGTCCCAATCTAATTTTCATGGCCTAACATGATGTGGTGATGTTGGAAAGAATGTTTGATTCTAAAACTAAGAAGGCATGCTGGATCTATAAATCTGTCTTTCCTCAGTTTCATTGGAAACATCTTACATAATGAAAAATGTTGCAGATGAGTGTGTGTCAGTGATTTTCTGAAGGTCATGAATTTGAGAAACCAAACGATGGCCAAGCTTTAAACCTTATGAATTCATGTGCAGTGGCAGTGCTTGAAGAGTTTCAGGATATAGTCTTTTCATATGGTGTTAGTGACGAGTACAGGTTCCAAATTCATTTTACTATGCTTTTCAGCTGAACCTTATAATTCTGCCCGTACATGTCTTTTATGTTAAAATTTTGACTTTCAGCTTTGTTTTGAAGAAGGATTCTCAACTCTGTCAGAGGCATGCCAGGTTCTCTTCTGTCATTTTCTTTTATTCACATGATACTGTGCACTTAGAGGAAATTTTTGAATGACTTGCATGAAGTTTTCTAGGATTGAGATCTCTTAGATGTTATGGTTATGAAATTGTGAACAGTCCTGTTAAATTCAAACACCTTTTGTATCTGTCTAAAGAGTAGCCTTGATATGTGAAAGTTATGTTGATTTGGTTGATGTGAGACATGTAGATCTTTTGTATCTGTCTAAATGCCTGGTCTGATTTAAACCCTCCCATCAAATCGCCTTCCCTGGTGTGCTTCTCTACTTCATTTGGACTACCTGTATTATTTACCTCTGTTTGACCCCCTTCTTTAGCATCAGGAATGGAAAATGAGGACTGTTCTTCAGCCATTTCTTGTTCAGTTTTTGTAGTGATGTCTTCTTCCTCCTGAACTGTGTTCCCTTTGCTTGAACTTGGAACTGCAATTGTCAACATGTGGTCACTTGATGAGGATTTAGATAATGGCAATTTCTGATGGTTTTCGCATGGGGGTTCTCCACTTTCATCGCCACCTTGTTCCGTGCCTATTTTATCTAAATCTTGCTGTATTTTTATATGTCAACTGTGTTACAGAGTAATCTCAAGTAGAGTTCTATTTTATAATTTTTTTCATATATGGTCATTTATAGGCTTTATGGAAATAACAGTTCAAGGTCGATGAGTTTTAAGTTAAATTCTTTTGTGAGAAAGGAATGGCCCCATTCAATTTCAGTTGGAAATTCAAACAGGAGCTTAGTTCTTCACCATATTTAGAGACTATAATGTTGCCTTAAGTTTATTTCTGTTGTTAAAAGATTAATGACCTTTTAAAGCTAATTTTTGTGGTATCTTTAGAAGTGCATACTTTTTTCTCCATGAGTTGAGTTTGTAGATTTAAATTCTGATGCTTTATCTAATGGCATGCTTTAACATCTTGCCTTACTTTCAGGTTGAGACTGGAGGCAATCCAGGTGTCCTCTTCAAGACGCACCCTAACATCAACAAAGAGCTGTTTTCCAATGGATTGTATTTTTTTCATAAAAGAACTTTTCCGAAGTTTTTAGTTGTAATAACTCACATATGACTCCAATTTTGAGATTCAAATGGAATGCTTGATTAAACTACAATGCTATGCCCGTCTAAATTCTTGTCATTACTACTCTTAGACTGCTTAACTTTTTCTTTTTTTTTTTTTTTTTTTTTTTTTTTTTTTTGGCGACGGTAACAAGATGGTCGCCAAAAATCATGTTAGTGCTTTTCTTTGTTTTTTGCGACGGAAAAATAGTGGTCGCCATAAGTAGTTTAGGCGGTCGTGAATAATTTGCGACCGTTGCTTTGCCGTCGCAAAAAGTATTTGCCACCCCCACATTCGCGACCCCCATTTGCCGTCGCATAGGCTGTCGCAAAAGGTCTTTTGCGACTGTTTTTTTATTATTTGCGACGGTTTATAGCGGTTGCAAAAAGTGATTTTTTTAGTAGTGTTCATATCACCAAATTGCTAACCGTTCAAAAAATATTTGTAAAGGTAGAAATATCCATAAAATATTTTAAATATAAAAATTATGATCTGGTAGATCAAATGTTCATAATAAGACTTATTGAAATACAAGAATATCTTATGGACTAATTGATATACAAACACTTAAAAAAAGATTTTCTAATAAATCTCTCTTTTCAAAATTTCAACTTTCAATGTTTTTTCTGAAAAAATTAAAAAAACTAAATTATTTTTTTTGTACGAAACTGAAAATTTTGTGTCTATAAAGGAGTATAATGATGGACCATTAATGTACAAAACTAAAAATAAAAAAATAAAAACTTTTAAATTTTTTTTTTGATAATATTCTCAGTTTTAAAAATTGAAAAAAAAACTAATAATGTTCCCAATTTTAATGGATAGTTAAATCAAACAAATAAGTAGAAGGAAAAAAACATTTAATCTCATGCTCATTTTTTTTTAACAATTAACAAAACAATTATCTGAAATATTACTATACTAAATTGATAATTTTCTTAGTTTTAAATATTGAGAAAAATTGATAATATTTTCAATTTTACTAAATATGACTTATTGATTCAAAAAATCTTAGATATGACTTGAGTTACAATATCATTTATATATATGACTTTTCAATAATTAACTCTTAAATAATTGTCTGTAATTATTAGATAAATATAATTTTTTTATAAATAATTTATACGTATGAATCAAAGTATCAAAATGAGACTTATGATGGGCACATTCACAAATGTCCAAATTGATCATCCAGTCTTATAAATTGAATCTGTTTCAATTTTTAGCCTCTTTTTCTTTGTCGTGGACCTTTTAAAAAATTATATATGTTGGAAAATGGTTTTGAAAATGGGAATGGCTTCTGTCCAGTCCTTAAATCGGATTGGATTGTACTGTTGGGTCTGTGGAGGCCCACTACGGGTCCCGTTTTGATAATCTGAACCGTTCAATGTGTAGAACTCGTCGAGTATTATATGCCTGTAAAAAATCACGTTGATCGGATATCGATAGCTATGTGATCAAAACAGATTTTTGTCAACCGTTAATTTATTCACCGTCCATTTTTTTTTATACAAAATTGATTTGATCACATAGCTATCGATATCCGATTAACGTGATTTTTTACAAATGTATAGTACTCGACGAATTCTCTACATTGAACGATTCAGATTATCAAAACGGGACCCGTGGTGGGCTCCATGGGCCCAACAGCACGGTCCAGTCCGATTAAGGACTGGACAGAAGCCATGCCCTTTGAAAATTCTTATTTTTTGTTAACTTTGAGCATTAATTAAGGTGGGATCTAAGCATTATTTTTAACGTTTTTCAGTGGGTTCATGTTTAATGTCGCGTAGTGAATAAAACCGTGTATTTGGTTTCTCAAAAACCATTTCCGGATGAATGAGAATTAAACGTGCATTTTCGGATAAATGGAAATGGATAGGTAGGTTTCCTACATATTTGTGAAATGTGCTTGTCTCACATTGGAAAGGCTTAAGGTTTTAGGTTTTGAATGAGTTTATATATCTTAGCTTGGGATACTTGAGCTAGGTCCAAATGGGTACCCAAGTTTGTGGAAGGGTGAGGTTGTAGGTAAAGTGGGCTAGACCCATTGGACCCAAAACAAAAACCGCGCGCGCGCGCCGCCGCCGTCCGTCCGTCCGTCCGTCCGGTCAATCAGGCTGGGCTTGAGTGCGTGGTGTGAGGTTGGGTTGGGCTTGTCCGGCCCAATACTTATCATTTTGGGCCAAAAACTTTTGCAATTTATTTATTTATTTATAATTTTGGTTTCAAAAATTCAAAAATAAATTGGTCCAAATTTTTTCCTTCACCCAAACAGATCCTAACCCACTCGAACAAGTTCAAAAGGTTCAAACAAGTTTTCTACCTATTGAAATTCAAACCGTATCTATTCAATCTGTCCAAACAGATTTCTATTTGTTTGGTACCTGTTCGAATAGCCACAAATTTTCCTATATATACCCTGCCATTCCAACATTTATTGGCATCGAAAATTTTCCAAACTTCTTCCCTTTCTTCTTATATTCGTCCTTCTATTCTCTTGTATCTGTTCTACATTTAGTTTTTAGGAAGAAAGAAAAAGAGTCACAACAGAGTTTTGGTTCGCCAGACTTGATTTTGTAGTGCTGCAAATTCAAGTGTTAGTCATTGTATCCTGAGAAGTAGACTCCGGTTAAAACTCGAAGTACCAGAGCGAGGGCGAAATCTACTTTAACGAGATTGTAGCCAACACAAACCTCAACTTTAATTTCTGTAAGCATTTAATTCGAAATTTAATTTACATAATTATTTTTTGAATTATTTTATTTTGTTGTTTATTTTATTTACACATTTAATTTACACACACACACACACATACACACCGCTGGGTGTAACAATCTTAAAGTAGATCTTCATTTTTATTTATTTCTGTGTTAGACAGACAAATATTTTGTTTTGAAAAATTAAATAGTAGTCATATACTATTTAATTTCTTAAATAGTAGCAATATATTGTTTAATGATTTCTTTGATAACATAGCAGTAATATACTATTTATCATTGGAATTTTGTTACAAAATATTATTCTGTATATTTTGTGTGTAAATTCTTTTGTATATAAATTTGTAATTGATGTATTATTATTTCGTCAGAATTATGACAACTGAAATAAACAGTGCTAAGACTGTTATTACTCAAACTCCTACACTTGTTGTGTTAATGATGACTCTGGCAGTACCAGTAAATCATGGGAAGAAGCCAGAAAAATTCAATGGAAATGATTTTAAAAGATGGCAACAAAAGATGATGTTTTATCTTATCACATTGAATTTGGCTCGCTTCACTCATGAAAAAGCGCCGACACTGAACGAGGAAGAAACTGACCAACAAGTGGTTGCCTCAGTCGATGCATGGAAACATGATGATTTTCTATGTCGGAATTATATCTTCAATGGGTTGGACAATACACTGTACAATGTGTATAGTGTTAAAAGTACCGCTAAAAAACAGTGGAAATCTCTAGATCATAAATATAAGACAGAGGATGCCAGTACAAAGAAATTTGTTTTGACTGTTTTCTGGATTTTAAAATGATGGATTCCAAAACTGTTATTAGCCAGGTTCAAGATCTCCAATTAATTCTCCATGACATACATGCGGAAGGGATGATTCTTAGTAAATCGTTTCAAGTAGCGGCAATTATTGAAAAGTTGCCACCATCCTGGAAAGAATTCAAGAATTATCTGAAACATAAGCGCAAGGAGATGAAATTGGAGGAACTGATAGTGTGGCTCAGGATTGAGGAGGACAACCATGGTTCCGACAAGAAGTCAGGAAACCATGTCGTGCAGGCTAAAACAAATGTTGTGGAACATGGACAAGGGTCGAAGTTTAACAACAAGAAGCAGAAGCATGATAGCAATGGTCCCAAAAAAGGATCCACTAGTAAGATCAACAATGGGTTCAACAAGAGGTTCAAAGGCAAGTGTTTTGTGTGCGGAAAAGATGGACATTGCGCTAAGGATTGTCACGTTCGCAAGGACGGAGGGAGTTTAAGCAAAAAGCCAGCACAAGCCAACATAGCCGAGGATTTTTATCTTTCCGATGGAGTGGCAGACATCAATCTTGCTGTAGTAGTCTCTGAAGTAAATTTGGTGGGCAATCCCAAGCAGCGGTGGGTGGATACTGGAGTAACTCGCCATATCTGTGCAAATAAGAAGATGTTCACAACCTACAAAGTGGTGGAAAGTGGGAAATAACTTTTTATGGGAAACTCCTCCATTTCAACTGTGGAATGACAAGGAAATATCATGCTGAAAATGACCTCGGGGAAAGAACTTACGCTCAACAATGTACTCCATGTGCTAGAAATTCATAAAAAAATGATTTATGAGTCATTGTTGATCAAGAATGGGTTTAAATTAGTCTTTGAATCTGACAAGGTTGTATTCTCCAAAAGTGGCATGTATGTGGGGCGAGGTTATATGAGTGATGGGTTTTTTAAGCTTAATGTAAATATTGTTGTACTTAATTTGGCTATTAGTAATAAGAATTGTAGCTCGACTTTTTCGCGTCCCCTTTTTGGAAGGCGAAATAAGTTCTACAGTTCGGACTCCCGTGGTTTTGAATCTAATCTCACAAGTGCAATGTGAAATTGATAAACACCAAATAGTCCAAATCTGACAAATCTTTTGGAAAATCAATTTTGAATCAAAAATACTAAAATTGGACTGCTTTGCTAGATACAGAGTTGTCACTTAAATATTTTTATTTTTGGGAAATTTAGGAAACCCATGACTCGTGCTAAAGGCTACGTGTCCGTCATCACCAAGATTGTCTCGGCTCGGGAATTTAGGTACGAGAGGGGAAGGTCATGAATGAATTTGAGCACCTCCGCTCGCCCGATCAAAGATCGGCCTCTACTAATCATGATATGAATCTTATGTACATTATATGTTCTTGTTCCAGTTTATTAGGCTAGCATTACTATGTGATGCACACACACAAGTATAGACTAACTTACAAGAATTGGAACATTTGATTCATGTTTTTTTGATTCATCTTGAAATGACGTAGGTGAATTTCATAGCCCAGAGACGACCCATTTTGACGAGGCCGTAAGACTTGGACAAACAATCAAAACAGAGAGAAATGGTTGTGCCCGCAGGCTGCCTACGTATCCCTTTGCAAGGAATCAAACCAGTGTAATTCTGGGGCAAGATGCAAATGATATGCACAATACAACTTTGAAAGCTGGACTCACACGCTTTGCGAAGCTGACTATTTTGAAAACTCATGATCATGTGAGATGATGCGTAAGCAATAACAAATGCAAAAAGCAAGACAATGAGACAATAACAAATAAATGAGCAGCTTCAAGCTTAAAACCAACACAGGTTTCATACAAAACACATTCTAACCAAGCCAAGGCAAGAGACGAGGAAAAAAAACACAACTCGGGGTTGGGTTTCACGCATCTTGAGAAACTGAGAAACAAAAACCGCTTAGGATCGTGTTTCACACGTCCCGAGAAATAGAAAGACCGCTCAGGGTCGCACCTCGCGCGTCCCGAGAAACAAGAGAACTTGTTCAGGCTCGCGCTTCGGACGTCTTGAGAAACAAGAAAACCCGCTCAGGCTCGTGTTTTACGCGTCCCGAGATAAAAGAAAAATGCTCAGGGTCACGTTTTACATGTCCCGAGATTAAAAAAAATTGCTAAGGCTCGCGTTTTACGTGTCTTGAGATGAAACACACCCAGGACTGCGCGTCACGCGTCTTGAGATACAAGAAAATCGCTCAGGCTCGCGTTTCACGTGTCTCGAGATGAAACACGCCCAAGACCGTGCGTCACGCGCCTTGAGATACAAGAAAACCGCTCGGGCTCGCGTTTCATGCGTCTCGAGATGAAACACGCCCAGGGCCGCGCGTCACGCATCCTGAGATACAACAGAAATGTGTGCGATAATAAATGCACAAAATGTGAATGTGTGTGATAGATGCACAAAGTGAACAAGTGTGATAGATACATAAAGTAAACGAGTGCGATAGATGCACAAAGCATATTCCATGCAAGATAGATAATCGACGTATGATGTTAATTGATGGCATGTTCTATGCATGAAACAAAAGCATATTCTATGCAAGAATCGAGAGCATATTTTATGCAATAAACAAATGCATATTTTTCACATGAAATATAAATGATGCGAGACACGCATGCAATGATACGCATGCAACATGCATACGTGTGATACACATTCTATGCAATAGAAAAGAACAAAAGCGGAAATCGAATAAAGCAATACTTGGTGGCACCTCCAAGTTACCTCTCGGAGGAATCACAATATGTTCAAAAGGATACACCTTGTTCTTGTTGACAAGTGGTGAACATCATGCACCAAAACACAATTTTGAGCTCCTTTAGAACCAATCTAAACCCAACAGTGAATCTTCCCTACACTTTTTGGGTAACAAAGACACAAAACAGCATCAGGACATAGGGGGAGAACAGCGGCCACAAGGGGAGAACACCGGCCACAGGGGGAGGCCACCGGCCACAGAGGGAGGCCACCGGCCACACGCAGGCCACAAGGGGAGGCCTCCGGCCACCTGCCGGCCATCACAGAGCCTTGCCGGCCACCAATGTGGCATGCTGGCCACCTGCCGACCACCGATGGCAATTCGGGGCTTTTTGGAAATTTTGCGCACAGGTTTTTAAATACAAGCCAAGACTCCTCATTGCTACACACCTACACTTCCGAAATTGTTCTCTCTCTCTTTCTAGGTGCTCCTTCTTGGATTTTGATTTCGACGCTTTTTTCCTCATTTTCACCCTTCTAGGCTTGTTCTCTTCGAGTTTCTCTTGGTTTTGGTAAACTTTCCAGGCTTTGACTTTTTCTTTCATTTTTCTCTCTCTTAGGGTTGACTTTTTCCAAGTTTACCCTATTTTCTTCATTTGTTCTTCACTTTTCACCTACTTTTCATCAATTTTCCAAATGGCAGATGATTTTCCACAAGACGGGGCTCCTCCAGAGATTTCCCCTATATTTCCACTCGTTGCCGGGGTAGAGGAGCCGATAGTTATAGAGGCTGACAAGGCAACTTTGGGCATTGAGGCCGACTTTGAGGTGGAGTTTGAACCTAAGCTTGAGCCGGAGCCGCTACTATTGAGGGTACGACTTTTTGATCCAGTGAGGTACCATTCCCGCACGCATATCTTGCCACTCGGAGGCATTAGGCGTTTCAGCACTTCGCTCGTGGTGTACCGAAGGACCTCCTATTGAGAGAGTCGGCTTTCCACCTTTCAGCTAGCGCCGCTGAGGTATGAACTTTGTTTTCATGCATTCTTACCTTTTTTTACTTGCATTTCTTGCACTGCCTTTCATTTGACTATACTTTCATCATTGCCTTATCTGATTCATCTGTTCATTGTGACAGGGGAAGTCTTATGCCTTTAGAGGATACAGAGCTACAATTGTGAGAGATTGGTACAATGAGCTCCCTGCTAGACATCATTGACGAGACTGGCTTTGGCCTATTCTACTCAACCTGACACGAGTTATTGTGAGTCGTCCTCTTCTAAGAGCACTAGTGGAGAGGTGATGGGACACCACCAACTCCTTCTACTTCTCTACTGCCGGGGAGATGACGGTAACTCCCTATGACTTCGCTATGATCATCGGCTTAGGAGTAGGGGGTGATCCGATCCCTTTCGACACTGACATGGAGGAGTGGGAGAAGGCCTGGATAGAGCTGCTGGGAGGGCGTTCACCCTTGTACCTGACAGCTATGGTCAGATATAGCTGGTTCGCTGAGCAGTTTCGAGGAAGCGAGTCCGAGACATTAGAGGAGATGAAGTAGTACGCTAGAGGCTTCCTGATGTTTGTCCTCGGTACCACCTTGTTTTTGAATAGGTGGAACACCGTGGGCTTATATTTGTTGAGCGCCCTGGTGACCCTTTCCCGAATACGTTTCTATGACTAGGGCGGAGCTGGCCTCACCACCCTGTATGAGCTCTACCTCCTGCATGAGGGGAGAGTTGATCGAAGGCTATTAGCGAGCCTAGGAGGTACATATTTCAGTTTCCTCTCTGTATTTTACATTTTCTGCTCTGTATTTTCTATTTTATATCTGTTCAACACCTGTATTGTCTGCTTTGCACTTTCTATATCTGTTCATGCTATATGCTTTCTACTTTGCACTTTTTGCATCTGTTCATGCCTTGTGCTTTCTGCTTTGCACTTTCTACATCTATTCATACTCTATTGATCACATATTACGGCACTTTCCTTGTAGCTGTGGGTCTATGCATATTTTCCAATTCTTGCCCTAGAGCCCATGGAGAATCTCCCACTCGCAATTCCTTACTTGAAGTGGTATGATCGTCGATGCTAGCGTCGGAGTCGCGAATCCTTTGCCTTCTTCCGCCATTATTTTGACACTGTGGACGCCCATGAGGTAACCCAAAATATAGTCATTTTCACTTTACAACTATTTTGATTCACATTTTAGCAACTGATAGCAACTAACAATTTGTACCCTTTCTATTTGCAAATCGCGTGACAGCCTTGGGCCATGATGCCTGCAGGGGTACGGGACCAGTATGTAGGGGCCTGGGCCACTTCTCGTTTCTGGATCCTGCTTGAGGGCCAGTCTACCGGGCCTGGTTTCTGAGTGAACGGTTCGTTCGTCAGATAGTAGGCTTGCCGGACCCGATCGTTCCGATGCCACCACCTGAGTCTATGAGATTAGCAGACAGCCTATTCGTTGATGCAGTCACTCAATTCATGGTGGGCTTGGATGCTGATTACTTCAGAGCAAAAGGCGACTATGCAACCTTTATCTAGACCCATCTCATGCCACCTTTGACAGGCGCTCGCGGAGGCGAGGGATCGAGGGCTTTTGCTGGTGAGAGAGGCGACTAGGGTGACTAGGGGGATCGGGGCCCGTGTTAGAGAAGCTACCTTTGTTGAGCAGACCATTTGCTGGCCAGAGCTTCCCACTACACTCACATGCTAGAGGCCTACTGGACTGCTTATCAGATCCTGATTGAGCCAGTAGAGGTTGGACACGTGCTTATCGGAGTTCAAGGTTCATAGGTATGGACAACACTTTATCATTTGCACTCCACATTTCATTTGAGATATGTTTATTGCAGACATTAATCATCCAAACACATTTACAGGCATCCATAAAGTACATGGAGAGCGCTCTCGAGCTAGTAGCCTTCTTGATGGATATGGTACAGATGAGGGAGACACTGTTCGGTCTCTACGGCATCATGGTAATTTTCTTCAGTTTGCGCTTCATGCTATCATCTTTCTACTGATACACTGGCATTTTAATTGTAAACCTTCCCAAACTGCACCGATACATTGCATTGGCATACTACATTCACCCGAGACCAGAGCAGTTCTCCAGAGCCCATCTTGAGCGATGATGATGCTGAGACGAGTGACTCGGAAGAGGCAGTGAGTCGCCAATCGGAGTCATCCGAGAGTGAAAATTATGATACTGGCTCGAGTTCCAGGAGCGGAGGTGATGATGCCGATGCGGGTTTTGGGGCAGAGAGCGGAGTCGATGCCGACTTTAGCCCTGGCTCTGGCTCTGGCTCAGAGACTGATTCAGATAGCAGCGTTGATGGAGATAGTGCCCCGAGTCCTCAACTCCGAGAAAGAGGACAAAAAGGGCCTCTCGGGCCTGAGGCGACTGGCGTTGATTTTTTTTTTTTTTTTTTTTTTTTGTACTTTTGCTCAGTTTCTATTTGTTTGGTAGCACTAGCAGATGTATAGCTTCAGATAGGTTTTATTTTTTTTTAAAACTTGTACTCATTTTTTGTAAAAAATCATGATCGGAATAAAATCTCGTAGTTTTTATAAAAAAGTGTGGTTATTTTAACATCATGAGCACCATATTTACATGAAATGGACATGGAATCAAAGTTAGCCAATAGAGCACTTGATTGAAACAATGTTCTTAATCGGGTAATGAGCTGACCAACAACCAAAATACAAAATACAACTCGATAAGCAAAAACAACTTGATAAACAAAGCAAAAACAACTCAAATAGAAATAAACAAACCTGCTAAAACCAAAAAGACTCAAAACAAGACTTTAAAACACACAAAGATCAAAACAAAACATATGCTTCTAGCACTGCTTAGCACACAGGTGGAGGACAAGCCTGAAAAAAAGGCTGCCGGCCAGAGATGGAGCTTGCCGGCCATCAAGGTAGCCTGCCGGCCATCAATTGTAAGAATCGCCAGATTGTTGACAGCTGGCTTCCACTCACAGCCTTATCTTTTACAAAAGGTTTAGCTTTGTGAATTCTTCTCCAGAATTTCATTTCAGCTACAATTTCTTCCACAAATGGAGCCATTTTTTGCCAAAAAGCTCTCAGATTGGATAGCGACTTTAGACGGCACGGAAAAGGTAAATTTTTGGGGTTTCGGCATAAATGCACTTTTTTCGTTGAGCCGAACTCCACTTAGTATTTTGTTCCTTCATGCCGTAGCTTGATATTGGGACCCGATTACGCATGTCTTTAGCTTCAGGGGACATGAAATATGCCCGACAATTGAAGAATGTCATGCATTAATGGAATCCCGGTGCGATGAAGAAATCATGCCTCAGTCCCGTTTTGGTCACGCCCAAGCTTTGGGACGGATGTGTGGGCTCATTCTTCACGAGACTCAATCTTTCGCCCATAATGGAGAGCTGGATATACCTAGCTTAATTCATCGATTTTCCGACATCGGTGACAGAGGTGACCTTTTATGGCAAAGGTTTCAACAACATGTCCTCTGCTTATGTATGCTGGCTCATTTCCTTCTTGTCCCTAGTTTTGGTGGGTCCAGCATTCGGTTGATCGAACTGGCCTAAGGTTTGAAAGAAGGCAAGAGTTGCATGAGTTTGGTGCTAGCTGAGACTTTAATGGGTTTAGACGCCTTTCATCGGCGAGAGACTACCATATTCGCGGAGAGCCCACTACTTCTTTAGGTATTGTTTCCCACTCTTTTTCACATGTGTTTCTCACATCGGTCGACACTCATGCTCTATTTTTCTCTCAAAGCCCTTTTCTCACTTTTCTCTCAACATGCATTTCTCTATTCTTTAATCTCTCTTTTCTTTCATCCCTTTCCATGTGTGGCTTATGGATAAGCAGAAGACAGTGGACTCTTGCCCTTAGTACTCAGCTCAAGGCTATTTCTTCCGTCACCGACTAGTGGATTTCCCAAATGAGGGATGGTGGTGCAATTGGATATGCAACAGGTCTGTTGCTGACATAGCTTGGCGTTACCCTTGGCTTAATTTGACCGAGATGAGTTACAGCATAGCTCGATAACCTGGCATACAGTTGATCGGACTCACACACTGCATGTTCTATTTCCCTTTCTGGTTCAGACTTCAGTTTGGACATGATCAAACCCGTCCAGAGAAGGGGGTAAAGTACCTGGTTTCATTCACCATCCATGGTTCACATTTAGCTAGATATCTCACTGCTTGGAAGACGAGAGAGCTTCTGGCCCCTGCCCTTAGTTTCAGTTGCGCCCTTTCTGGGGAATGCTTGGCTTGGCTCGAGGATGAGGCATAAACCAGGCCCATTTTGGCTTCAGAAGCTTCCACAAGCACGAACGAAGAACGCAGGAGCACCTGACTCATCTATGCGCCTAATTTATTGCTTTGTCATTTCTTTTCAAGTTTTTTGAATGTAATAAAAGCAACTTCAATTTGTATTAGAGAGTTAGAGAACTTTTATGTTGAAATCAATGAAATTAAAGTTATAAGCACTGAAAATTTTCCTTTTGGTCCAAAAATGGTCTAAGTTGTAAAAGGTAAAATTTTGAACAAAATCAACTTTTATCAAAACTTTCCAAAACCATTTTCGAAAAAGATCACCACTTGACACGCACGTAATCAATCCTCAAGATGTACAACCCCGAATCAAAAGATCACAAATTGCCTTTTGATTGAACAGCACTGCTCAGCATTGTAACTACCTCTTCTTTTAGAGTAAAGATCACAACCGAACCCTTAGTTAAAGAACAAACAAAGATGACTTGATCGATCACATAGACAGGACAGTTGAGTTGGAGGTGATTACGGTCAAACTTTAGGATGAAGTTACCTACGTATCCCGAAGATAGGAATCACGCCTTACGTAGTTCGGTTCAGGTTCACTCGAGTATTAACTCTTTCCTTTTGCGCTCTAACTTTTGTAAAAGTCGCCCTTTACGGTTTTCAACCTTGCAAGCTCAGTTTTTCTTTATTTCTAATTTTTCATGCTTTAACTTTTGCCTAGGTCGCCCATCCAGGTTTTTGGCCTAGCGAGCCTCTTAGGGATAGTATTTCTTCAACTAGTCCATGTTGATTAGTTGTAAAAATTTCAATCCATCCAAGTCCATGAGAATAACAGCTCCACCCGACCAGATAGTTTTGATGATGTAAGAACCAGTCTAATTGGGTTTGAACATGCCCCTAGGGTCATGAATGGAAGCTCGGTTGCTTTTCAGCACCATATCTCATTCTTTGAGATTCCGAGACTTAACCTTCTTGTTAAAAGCCCTAGCAATTCTGCGTTGATAGCCCTGAACGTGATATAATGCTTTCAGCCTTCTCTCATTAAACAACATCAGCTCTTCGAATCTACTCTGTTGCCAGTCCCCCTCTGCTATCTGACACTCAACCATAACTTGCAGCGACGGGACTTGTATTTCAATTGGCAGAACAACTTCCATCCCATTGACAAGAGAATAAGGAGTTGCCCCTGTAGACGTCCGGATTGAAGTTCTATAGCCCCAAAGTGCGAATGACAATTTATCTGGCTAATCCCTGTAGGTCTCGACCATCTTCTGCAAGATATTCTTGATGTTCTTGTTGGCAGCTTCAACGGCTCCGTTGGTTTGTGGCCGGTATGTAGATGACTTATGAAAAGCCATGTTGTATTTCTCTAACAAATCTATCACCTCTTTCTTAAACTGGGAGCCATTATCGATATGATCTCGTTTGGGACTCCATATTGGCAAATGATGTTGTTTCTGATGAACTTAGCCACATGCGATGCTTTCAACACTACATAGGACAGAGCTTCCACCCACTTTGTAAAGTAATCAATTGCCACCAAAATGTATTCATGCCCATACGACCCTTTTGGCGTGACTGCGCTGATGACGTCGATTCCCCAAACTAAGAAAGACCATGGCAAAGTCATGTTATACAATTTTGACAGCGGGATGTTCATACGATTGGCATAAATTTGGCATTTGTGGCATCGCTGAACAAAACCAATACAATCCTCCTCCATGGTGGACCAACAGTAACCTTGCTTGAGAATCTTCCGGGCTAACATCACCTCGTTCATGTGCGCTTCGCACTCTCCTCTATGGATAGCCTCCATTAGGCGCTTTGATTTCTTTTCTTCAACACACAATTTGAGCATTCCCAGATAACCTCTTTTGTACAGTTTACCTTCGTAAATGATAAATTGGACGACTATCCTCCGTATTCCTCTTTTGTCCTTGGCATTTGCCCCTGGTGGAAAAAACTCATTTTCCAAGAAGTTCCAAATATCGTGGTACCAAGGATTTTTGTCTTGCGCTTCATTTATTGCGGTGATAGTTTCATAGGTCGGCGTGTATCTCTACTCAATGATAATCGAACGCATCTGGACTCTAAGTGGGATGTCTACCATAGATGATAGAGTTGTTAAAGCGTCAACGAACCTGTTGTTCTCTCTTAGTAGATGCGTGAAAGTCAGCTTTTCAAACCTAGGAATCAAAGCATCCAAGGTCTGGTGATAAACCTTCATATTTTCTTCTTTGACTTTCCAGTCTCCATTTGCTTGAGAAATAACTAGATTCGAGTCCCCGATAACATCCAATCTTTTTGCCCTTAATTCTAGGGCAGCTTCTAAACTAGCAATACACGCTTCATATTTTACTTTGTTATTGGACACCTTGAACCGGAGTTTGAAGGCTAAAGGTATATGGGAGTCGTCGGATGCTATCAACAACACACCTATCTTATAACGCATTGATTGGATGCTCCATCAAAGTACATTGTCCAAGTCTCTTTCTCAACTTGTAGAATGGCTTCATCTGGGAACAACTCCACTACTTCATCCCCCTCTACTGTGTGATCTGCCAGGAACTCCACTACAGCTCTCCCCTTGACCGACTTACGGGTAACATACTTGAGATCAAATTCAGAGACGAGAAGTAACCAACGAGCTAGCCTACCTGTAAGCATTGGTTTCTCAGAGAGATATTTGATGGGATCTAATCTCGAAACCAAAATTACGGAGTGAGCTAACAAGTAGTGCCACAACTTCCTCGTGGCCCATACCAAGGCTAAACAAGATTTCTCCAACGGAGTGTAGCGGGTCTCATAATCCAACATTTTCTTGATCAAGTAGTAGATGGCTTTCTTCATCATATTCTTAGATTCCTGAGCAAGCATACATCCCATAATCGTGTCTATCACTGACAGGTACAAAATTAAAGGTTTCCTTAGCTCTGGCGGCAATAACACAGGTGGATTCTGGAGGTTCTGCTTAATCTGCTCAAAAGCGAATTGGCTTCGATCATCCCATCGGAACTTCTTTCCTTTCTTCAGGGGACCAAAAAGTGGTTCACAAGTCAAGGTTAATTTAGAAATAAACCGTCTTATGAATTGCACTTTACCTAGGAAGCCTCACATCTCGTTTTCAGTCGTTGGTGGTCGCATTTCTATGATGGCCTTCATTTTGGAAGGATCTACTTCGCTGCCCCTCTGTGTGATAAAAAAGCCCAGCATTTTTCTTACTGTTATGTCGAAAGTACATTTCTTTCTTTGGACTTGACAATCATGTCGTCCACATACACCTCGACCTCTTTGTGGATCATGTTGTGTAGAATAGTGCTTGTAGCCCTTTGATAGGTACCCTCGGCATTTTTCAGCCCAAACGGCATAACCTGATAGCAGTAGGTACCCCACGACATAGTAAATACAGTTTTCTCTCTGTCCTCAGGCGCCATCAGAATCTGGTTATGCCCGGAAAACCCGTCCATGAAAGATAGCAATGTGACCTGCAGTGAAGTCCACTAATTCATCAATGTACGGTAGGAGAAAGTCGTCATTCGGACTGGCTCTATTCAAATCCTTGAAGTTTATATACACCTGGATTCTACCATCCTTTTTCGACACTAGGACGATGTTGGCCAACCAAGTCGGATATTCAGATACTAACAAGAAACCTGCCTCGATCTGCTTGGTGACCTCCTTCTTGATTTTTAGCTCCCAATCTGGACAAATTCTTCATAACTTCTGTTTAACGGGTCGGGCTTCGGGGTAAAAAGGGATCCGATGCTATACAATCTCAGGATCGATCCCAGGCATGTCTTCTTAGGACCACGCGAAAACATCTTTGAAATCTTTTAATAAAGCGACGAAGCGCTCGCATTCCTTCGAAGACAATGTAGACCCGATCTGGACCAAATACGGATCCTTCTCAGTACTCACATTAATAGCAATGATTTCATCAGAATAGGGTTTTGCAAACCTCTCTTCCTCTCGATTAATCAAGTTTTTCAAAACCAGAGGAATTCCTTCTTCTTCATTTTCATTAAAGTTATGAAAATCTTGGTCAATACAATAAACAAGCGACACGGAGAAATACTCAGAATTAGCAGCGTTCTCATTCATAAGGTCCAGTTCTTTGGTTACAACTAACTCAAAAGCAAAAGAAATAGAGGACCTGGACAAGACCTTGGCATCCGGGTTATCACCCTCAGGAATACCAGACTTGGATTTAGAAGAACCGGAATCTGATTCCGGCTCCACAGACTCTGTGGAATCTGATTCTAGCTCATCACTCGATTTCGAACTAGACAGATAACCCTCCTCCAGCTGCCAGATAAGAGATGGTGCTTTAAATGCATCCAAAATACTGCTGAATGGGTTCACACCTAGTTCGTCCCTGATTATGGAGATGGTAAGATTATCTCCCAAGTTCTTTAAGTCAGCCGCGAGATCTGTAAGGAGACATGCCAGTGCTGTCTCTACTCCAAGCTCACTATTGTCTGAGTCATTTTCCATGCTCTGTTCAGTTTTAGTACTTGGCTCAGCCTTTTCGTTGGCATCACTATCTTGTAACCGCAAGTTTAAGAAGATTTCGAACCCAAGAATATGCTGCTTCGCATAATTCATCAAGGACTCAAGAAAGCTGTAAAATGGGAAATCTTTTCCCTCTCGAACAAAGCGGCCATTCAGCGTTCCCCGGATTGGACTGTGAGTGTGCTCATAATGTTTACCGGCCTGCTTAGCTCTGGCTCTGCCTACCATCTCTTCTTTTTTCCTGACCCAATCCTTTTTGGTGGGTAGATAACCCAGACCAAAGACATGTGGATTATGCGGCACATTTGCCAATACTGTGATGCCTTTTCGGCCACTTCTTCCAAGTTCCATTCCTGGCACATGTTGTAGTTTATTCATGAAATAGATTGATTAGGCACTGACATACATGTCCTCATTAGCGCCAAGATGGTTTGCACTAGCCGGGCCTCAACCAGCGTAAACCCTGAAAAAAAACATCCTCCTCGCCATAAACGATTTCCAACACCGGTGTAGTTACCTTTGGCAGCAGATGAATGGACGAATTCCCAAAAACAATCGCTACTCCCTTCCCGTGGGGGTATTTCAGCATTTGGTGGAGGGTAGAGGAGACTGCTTTCACATGATGCAGCCAGGGCCTCCCTAGTAGTAAGTTGAAGGTGGCCAAGACATCTAGGACAAGGAACTCGACATCCTACTGAGCTGGGCCTACCTGGAGTCTGATTTGTACCGTGCGCATAACCTCTCTGCTTATATTATCATATGCCCGGATTACTTGGGCTGTGGGCACAAAGTCTGCCAGTCTAAGGTCGATGGCATAAGTTGTGCGAGAATGACAGACATTGATAGCTAAACCAGTGTCTATCAACACCACTGGTACCCACTTTTCATTGCACTCAACTGATATGTACAAGGGTTTGTTGTGAGCTGAGCCTTCCGACTGTAGTTCTTTGTTAGAAAAGATTAGGGTTGGCCCGGCACCACTTGGGAAGACTAGTCCCACAAGCTGCTCAGGGGTAGTGTCGATGGACAATTTAGCTTTGTCTATTGCTGATAGTACAGCATGTCAATGCACACAGGAAGCTATGAAAAGACCCCAAATTGAGATGTCAGCTTGGATTTTCTTCAGTTGCTTCAACACTGCTTCTTCTTCCAGCTGTTTCTCTTTTTGTTTCTCAACATCTCTATCTTTTCCAGAGGCCTCAGCTTGGTCTAAGTGTGGTGGCTTGAAATACCGCCCACTTCTTGTCATGTGGTCTATCTCTTCTACGTACCACGTGTTGTCTGGGAGGCATTCTCCTCAATCTTCATTGGTGTGGCCCGAAGTAGGTCGTCATCCTCTCACCATACACTTTCGGCAGCTAAAAAACAATTGTCCGGCTCTGTTCTGATCACTCTCACATCACAAGTATCCCCCACGGGGTGTTGGGCCATTACAGCTTCTTGGTTGTCTTCAACCTTCTCTTATGCAAACTGCTTCAGCTTCTTGTTTTATGTCCAGTACTCACAATGTCCAGTTCTTGAGCTAAACTTTCCACACCGGTGTTCTCCGATAGTTTCCCCTTTTCATCGGCCATTCCGGCCACCACATCAATTCCTGCTTCTTTTTATTCCAGCTTCATTTTAGTTCCTTCCTCCCTGTCTAGTTCATCACTTAATCATCCAGAGTTGTCTACTGATCCATTCAAATCGAACCAGTCAATCTGCACATCCCCTTAATCTTGCTCGTCGAAGAACTGCAAATTGTCTAAGTCCTCCTCAAGTTTCACAAAATCATCTAACCCTTGACTCGGGCCATCATCCTTAGCCACATTGACCTCCACTATAGTTGGTAATACCACTTATGGCTTGACTTGATCAATCGGCACAATGTAGCAGCTTGGATCGTACACCCCCTCAAACAAGTTCTCAGAGCACTCAGGCAACAAACTCGTACTCTCCTCTAAGGATAGCCTCCCTTCTTCTTCAATTGTCACCACCACAGGTTTAAGTTAAAGTGTGGAAGTGTTCATCATGCACAAATCTGTGCTTTCAGGAATGAACATTGTTGGTATGGGTAGGTGGGAATGGGTAATATATACACTGTGGTCATAGGGGATGGCCAGTGTATGGATTAGGTTTAGATTGTGAGGTGGGGGAACTTGATTGTGAGTTCGGAGAGGGTTGGTAGTTACATTTGCTTTTTGGGGTAGTGCAATCACCTTATTGTCAATGAGGTCTTGAATCTCATGACGCAGCCTAAAGCATTGGTCAGTGTCATGACCGTGCTATGGTGAAAAAAAACATAGTACTTGGCTAGGTTGTGTTTAGGTGGGAGAGGATCGGGTAGTAGGCGAGGCTCTAATGACTTGAGGTGCCCCTTTTTGATCAACACCGTCATGGCTTAAGATAAAGGCATGTAGAGTTGGGTAAAGGTCCTCTGGGATCGGGCAGGGTTGTTTGAAGTTTGTGGAGCTGTATTGGCAAAAGGATTAGCGGTCTTGGTTGTGGTGGTGACAACGCTCACATCTGACGGTCGTGCAGCTGTGCTACCACTAGTGGTTGCACTGGAATTGTGCACAAAACGCCTCTTGGCCTGCTCTTTCTCATCAGTAATTATCCCTTATTTCATGGCGTCTTCAATATGAACCTCCATCTCATGGAGCTCGATGAATGTGAACAGAGGTAGGATGATCATTTTCTAAAGCAACTTCCCATGCAGATTGTAAACTACCATCCTTATCTGGTCTTTCTCAGAAGGTCATGTGGTCATCATTGAAGCTTTGGCCCTCCACCTCATTGAATTCCGAGAAGCCCTCATTTGGCTTCTGGCGCGTTGCCTCAAGATCACGAGTTGTGATCTCGATTTGTGTATTGTACGAGTACTGTGCAACAAAGGACTCGGCCATTTCCTCCCAACTCTGCTTCACAGAATCCTCTAGCCTCGTGTACCATATAGCTACTATTCCCAAGATGGTCCGGCCAAAAAGAGAGAGCTTCTGCAATCTGGTCAGGCCCATCAGCTGCAGGATGTCTAAAAATAGCCGAAAATGAACCATGGGGTCTCCGGAGCCGTCAAATCTATCGATGTGCGGTATTTTGAACCGATCTGGCAATGTCACTGCAAAGTCGGTATACCTGTCTTCTATATCAGGGATGGAGTTAACACCCTGTGCTCTCTTGAATAGCTTCTCCAGCTTAAGCACAGGCGAGTCAACCTCAAACCCAAATGGAGCCTCAATTTGATACACAGGTGCTTTGGAGGCTTGTGGTGGGATCGGCTCTGCTGGACTTCCCTGATTCTCAACATGGGCAGTGGCTCTGGGTGGTGGGATACCCGTAGGCAAGGATGGATCTATGGGGGTTGGGGAGGTAGCCGCACCCCCAAAAATTTGAAAAATATCATATATTATTCTAGAAATTTTAAAATAATTTAAAATTATAGGAGTTCACACCCCCAAATTTTTTTTAGATAATTTCAAAATTATATAGAGTAGCCCCCCTAATTTTTTAAACTATTCGAATTTTTTTTTTTTTTGAATTGGTTAACATATATAATAATCTATTTTAAATTTTATGTATATGTATTTTTTAAATTAGGTCAAGATGAAAGAAAATTTTAGAAACTTTAGTGGGTCAAAGTGTAAAATATGAAACTTTTACAAATATATAAACTATAAGGCTTGCTGGAGAAACTTTAAACAAAGCGCTAAGATTAAAAAAAAAGGAAAAGAAAAGAACTGATCTGAGAGACTTGCTGCGAAAGAGGGAGGAGCAAAGAGACGAGGGAAGAAACGAAGAAGTTTTGTTGTCGGACTGTTTGTCGGTGGTCCGGTGGAGGCTTCGTTAGAGCTGTCGGCGCAAACGGTGGAACCGTGGACTTTCACTGGTAAGTTATCTGATATCCCTTCAGCTTCAATGTGATGTGATTATTCTGCTTTTAGACTGAATATTATGATTGATTGTGATTTTAGACTGAATAATGTGATTATTTTTCTTTTAATTTGTTATTGGTGCGATGAAAATCTGATAATTGTTACTGGTACAATTATTAACAAAATATTGTGATTTTTTTTTAATACTATGATTTATTGTAATTGGTAGGTATTGTGTGATTTCTTGATAATTGAATAGACTTTTAGGTTATGATTTGTTGATTTCCTCTAAGAATTTGGATAAAAATCTAAATGTTATTTTGTGCTGCCATATATTTTATGACTTTTAGGAATAGGATAGGATTGTGCTATCTGAAAGTTTTTTTTAGAGTCTATTTACATTAAAAATATAGTGCAATAATAATAATTATTATTCTTAAATTAATTACTTTCAGGTTGTTGAATGATAATTATTGAAAGTTAAGTTAGTCACGGCAAACAAAAAAAATTGATTTATTCTTTAAGAAAAGTGGTTCTGAAAATATCATTCAAAGTTCCACCAATAATGTTGAAACTTCAACTCCTCTAGAACAACGTCATTCTAAACTTCCAAGAGTCGAATCTAAAAAAGTTGATATGTCTTCTTTGGTGAGGGATCTGGGGTTGCGTCAACAAAAATGGGATTACCCGGTATCTGAATGTGATGAGATCAGACGTGCTTATATCAAATCTAGGCCATATCAACCTAAGGCTCCGAACAATCAACCTTTTGAAACTGATAAGAATGGACGTCGTTTTGTAGATTCTTGGTATAAGTTATTTCCGAATTGGTTGGAATACTCTCCAACAAAAAATCGTGCGTTTTGCCTTCCATGTTTTCTTTTTACTAAGCCAGCTAGACGCCCTGGATCTAGTGCTTTTACGATCGAGGGATTTTCTTCTTGGAAGAAAGTTAATGAAGAGAAGAATTGTCCTCTATTATCGCATATGGGCAAGGATCCTAACTCATCACATAGAGTTGCCGTCAAATGTTATTGTGATTCAACAAATCAAGCGCAACATATTAAGGCAATTATTGAAAAACAAACTTCTATACAAATTGCTAGAAATCGTTTGCGATTGGAGACTTTGATAAATGTGATTAAATGGTTAACATTCCAAGCCTGTGCTTTTAGAGGTCGTGATGAACGCCACGAATTTAACAGCCGAGGGAATGTTATTGATTTAATAAAGCTCTTGGCTTCTTATAATGAGGATGTGGCAGCAGTGGTTTTGGAAAATGCTCCTCAAAATGCTTCCTATCATTCCCATGGGATTCAAAAGCAGATTCTTAGTATTTTCTCTGATAAGATACAAAAATTCATTCGTGAGGAGATTAATGATGGGAATTTTTGCATTCTAGTTAATGAATTTGAAGATGAATCAAAAAGAGAGCAAATGGCAATTATTTTGAGATTTGTTGATAAATATGGTTTTATAAAAGAACGCTTCTTTAACATAGTTCATGTGTTAGATACCACGTCCGCAACTTTGAAAGAAGAAATTTGTATTGTCCTTTCTCGTCATAACCTTAGTGTGCAAAATATTCGTGGTCAGGGATATGATGGTTGCAGGCTCTATTTTGTGCTGAGTGTTCATTCACATATTATGTTCATTGCTTTGCTCATCGGCTCCAATTGGCTTTGGTAGGAGCATCTAAACAAGTTATATCTATCAATCAATTTTTCTCTTACTTGACTCGAGCAATTAATATAGTCGGCTCATCTTGCAAAAGACATGATCAATTAAGAGCTACTCATGCTACAAATATTGCTGCAAAGCTTGCCATTGATGATGAATTCGAGACTGGTAAAGGAAAAAATCAAATTGAAACATTGAAACGGGCTGGAGATACTCGATGGGGTTCTTATTTTAGTTCCATTTGTAGTTTGATAAACATGTTTAGTGCTACTTGTGCAGTCCTAAGAAACATAATTAATGATGGAAGCAAATCGAATCAATGAGCTGAGGCAGATGGAGTTTTTGATTCCATTACATCTTTTGAGTTTGTCTTCATCTTACATCTTATGAGGGATATCATGGAGATTACTGATGATCTTTGCCAAGCTTTGCAAAGTAAATCTCAAGATATATTAAATGCAATGCATTTGGTGTCTACAACGAAGATACTTATTTAAAAATTTAGAGAAGATAGATGAGTTCCATTGTTGGAGAAAATTAAATTATTTTCTAATGATCATGGTATACAGATTCCAAATATGAGCTGTCCTTATAAAGGAGGCTAAGGTAGGTCTCGTTCTGAAAGAGATCAGTTCACTGTGAAACATCATTTTCGAGTTGATATTTTCATGGTTACAGTTGATTCTCAGTTACAAGAATTAAACAATAGGTTTAAGGAAGGTGTAATGGAATTGCTTGTTTTTAGCTCAGCTTTGGATCCGAGGGATGGTTATAGATCATTCAAAATTGAGGATATTTGCAATCTTGCAAATAAATTTTATCCTATGGATTTCACTGAGCAAGAAAAATTGCATTTGAAGTATTAGTTGGAAAACTATATGCTTGATATTTTCATACTTCCCGAGTTTCAGAAGCTGTCAACCATTTCTGAGTTGTGTCAAGTGCTGGCAAAAACAAAAAAAGTCAACAAGTTATCGTCTTATTGATAGATTGATCCGTCTTGTTTTGACTTTACCTGTTTCAATTGCTACATCGGAACGTGCATTTTCAACTATGAAACTCGTTCAGTCTAAATTGCACAATATGATGGAAGATGGTTTTCTGGCTAGTTACTTGATTACGTACATTGAAAAAGACATTGCTCGAGGGTTTGATGTAAACTCTACCATTCATGCTTTTGATATTATGAAAGAGCGTCGAGCTCAATTAAAGATGCCAAATTTTAGTAAATAAATGCATGTAGAAATAGTTACTACTTTTTGTAAGTAAATATGGGCAAAAAAATATTCTCAATTGTATGATCATCTTTTGGTACTCAATTATGTTGACAAGGAATATATAGTTCAATATTTTATCGTAACATTATTGATTTTTTTCATGTTTGTAGAAATTAGTATTGAACTTTAAATTTTATTGGTTAAAGGTTAAACTTACTTTGGCCCCCCCAAAGTCATAATCCTGTATCCGTCCATGTTCGTAGGAGATGCATGAGATACAGAAGCTGTTGCCGGCTATGGCTGTTGTTGTTGTAGCCTGTTACCTCAACCTGACGTGCGATGACCTCGGCTTGACAAGCAGCGTCTTGCTGCAAGGTTTCAACTATTTGCTGAAGGTGGTGAATCAAGTCCTCTATACAGACCGGGGGATACTGTGCCATCAGAATGGGCGAATGATCTCGTACTGGACTAGATGTAGAAGACTGAGCCTGACTAGATACAGATGAAGTGAGGGGTGGTTGTTGTAGAAACTGGACCGGTGAACTTTGTCTGACTCTTCTCCGTCTAGTAACCGGTGGGAGCGAAGTAAATACGGGTTGTCCCTTAACAAGATCTCTAACTTTGCAAAGCCTTTTGACACGAGTCCAGAGTGTTTGGGGGATATTCGAATTGACCGAAGCTATGGTGTTATACTACCTAGCAAAAAGAAATAAAGCAAAAAGAAAGCAGTAATCAGAAACCGCACAGTACCTCAACTCAGATGTTAACAACACATAGATGTAATCAAAGTTGTAGGACCGCACTCAACACTGAATTCTGTTCCCAAAACTGATACCCAACTTGCAACTGATACGCACATTCCTAAACAGTTTCATTGTAAAGCATATACTAGTTAAGTGAGAGTCAAAACACCCCTATGAGGGGGTAAGGTTACCCTGTCATAGTTTTGTCAAGAACTAGGATTCACTATTCAAACAAAGCGATTTCACGCAATCCTATATTTGGGTGAGCATCCTATCCTAGTTTGGAACAGTCTCTACGGTTTTTCGATATGCATCTAGGCCAAATGGTCAAAAGGATACCTCAGCAAGACTACCCAATATACCTCTCACACCTAACACCGAGAAGTGAAAGGAGGATCAAATGGTACAGCGGTAGTCCAAATCCAAGGGTTGTGTTCCCATCCTGGCAAAGCCCATAACCGGTTAGACTTTTGCCAAACCTTTTGGGCAAGCCTCCGGCAAGCCGTTCAGGAATAGCATATGGCAAGCACAGTGACTTAGGTGCACCAATGCAAATGCAAATGCAAAGAAACATATAAGTGTAGAAAAAATTTCATTTCATGGATTTCAAGTAAGTTCTCTAAATTCTCCAACAGAGTCGCCAGAAACTGTAGCTCGACTTTTTCACATCCCTTTTTTGGAAGGCGAAATAAGCCATACAGTTTGGACTCCTGTGGTTCTAAATCTAATCTCACAAGTGCAATATGAAATTGATAAACACTAAAGAGTCCAAATCCAAAAATTTTTTTGAAAAGTCAATTTTGAATCAAAAATGTCAAAATTGGACTGCTTTACCAGATATAGAGTCGCCACCTAAATATTTTTATTTTTGAAAAATTTAGGAAACCCATGACTCGTGCCAAAGGCCATGTGTTCGTCATCACCAAGATTGTCTCGGCTCAGGAACTTAGGTATGAGAGGGGAGGGTCATGAATGAATTTGAGTACCCCTGCTCATCCAATCAAATATCAGCCTCTACAAATCATGATATGAATCTTATGTACATTGTATGTTCTTGTTTCGGTTTATTAGGCTAACATTACTATGTGATGCGCACACACAAGTTTAGACTAACTTGCAAGAATTGAAACATTTGATTCACGTTTGTTTTGAAAATTGTTTTGAAATATGTACTACTTAAAAAAGTGATCGCATATAAACATTACTCAAATTATTCCAATTTAAGCAACAAGCCTTCATCCACAGGAATTCAAACAGTTCATCATCTAAGTAATTAGCCTCATGGCAGGCATGCTAGATATGGCAACAATCACATGCATGCGATATGCTAAAGCGAATAAAGTCTCACCTAGTACTCCAACCCAAAAGAAAAACTAGTTAGAAAAATGCATGATTCCTAACTTATGCAATATGACTAATGCAACACATGCGATATGTAATTAATAGGCTCGGCTACTAAGATGGCATATGACACAATTAAATAGCATGCGGTCTAAGCACGTATTCAAAGAATGTGCTAAACTAACAATGCAGTTAGAATCATGAATCGAGCCTCGGTGCATGCAATACAAATGGATGCAAACATGAGATATGCTAAACAAAACATGATGTCCCTAAATTAACCATCATAAGCTAGTAAATAAAAGGGAGAAAGACGTGGGATTGGAAGACATACACGTTATTACACTGCGCTCTCACGAAGGAGAGTCCAAATGGACTAAGCTAATTAACTAACTAATTAGAGCTAAGCTAACTATTACAAAACAAATGAAATTAACTACACTACTTAACTAATTATTACAACAACAAATGAATTAACTATTCTAGTTAACTAAAACAATTACAAAACGAAATCGAATAACTAGTTAACTAACTAATTAATTACAACACTTTACAAAATTAACTAGCTACTACTAATTAATTACAACAAATAGCTAAACTAAGTATTTAAACTTAAATAGGCTCGGTATGCGAAGAATGCTCATGCATGTGCTCGATTTCCATCCAAAAAGCCACAGTTTTGCTTCTAGAAGGTTTCTGTTGCGCAATAAAACACCAACACCATTGTTCACTTCCAGAATAGCTTTGCTCTGCTCAAAGAACACACTGTTGAATTTTGCATTGGTGGTCGGCCAGCCACCAGTGATAGTTTGCCGGCCACTGCTGCCAGTTCACCTTGCTGCAACAGAGAACAAACAGAGCATGCACAGGGTATTCTCAAGAGTTTGTCTGCACAACTCACCCCTCCTTTTCATGAACAAATCAAAGGAGTAGTGAATTTGGTCCACAAACCATCAACTCAAGCAATTTCATTGCATGATGGCTCATGAACCAAAGTGTGCAAGTTCAATAAATGCAACAAAATAAGACTCTAACCTCCTTCCTTTCATGAGGTGATCAAGGGAAGTGATAACCTTGGAAACTCAAATTATTTCATCACTAATGAGTATGAAATGTTTCAACCTTCCATGTGTTCAATTAAAGTCCAATTGAACACAAAACTAAATTCTTATCTTGTATCATTTTAGTCCCATTTTAATTACTTCATTTTAATCACCAACCATCCTTTAATCAATTGAGTCCAAAGGGTGAATTTAAGTCCTCTAAATGGAAAGAAGGCTCAAACCAAGTGTTGTCTTAGGCATGAAAGAGACATCACACCGTTGGTAATGAACCCCAAAGGGATTAAACCATTAAGCATGACATCTTAATCTCATGCTTTAAACAAACAAGTTGTTTGAACCACTTTCAATGCAAAGCAAAAGCCAAGAAAGGAGAGAAGTTGCAGAGATGATTAAGAGTGATCAAAAGTATAGAAAGCCATAAATAAATGCAATCAACTCAAACAAGATGGTATCTAAGGCCTAAAACACCAAACTCATTAGGACAATTACACTACAAGCATGCAAAATAAAGATCAAATGCAACTATCAACCCAAAAAAGTGTGAAAGCAGTATAAAATAAGTCCTAAAACATGCTGGAATTGAGCTAAAAATAGCTACATTAATAGGCTAAAACATAGCACAAGCTAGGCTAGTGAGCAAGACACAAGGAGGGGAGGCTAACCCCTCCAAATTTGGACTTCAAAACATGATTTTGGCCACTGAAATAACTCTGAAAAATAGTGTTTAAAAGCTTAAAAATAGATAGTAAAAGGATGGGAAACACAAGGGAAAAGGCCCTCAAAACAAGGTATAAAGAAGGGTGAACCACCCTTTAACCTTTAATGGCCTTAAAACCCAAGCTTCAGCCCAAAAATACAAAGTTTTTATAGCCCAAAAATAATTTGACAATTGCAAGAAAAAGAGTAGATAAAGCTAGCAAAGAGGCAAACCCCTATACCTTTGAAGAGAAAAAATAATTCCAAGCAATAATCCAAGACAAACACACCCTTAAGAGCTCAAACAAGGCTCTAGGATACCTCAGCTCAAGTATGGAGAGGTTTGGTTAAGAATATATAGGCAAAGGTTGAGGATTTGTAGGCTAAAGTATAGAAATTTGGAAGAGAAAGAGAGTAAAAATTTTGCTCCAAATTTTTTCTAACCTTAAAACATGAGAAGGAGGCCCTCCATATATAGAAAACATGAATTTTCCTCAAGAACATCCAATCCTACACGTGGCGACAGATGCATGCATCTGTGCAAACAGCTAGCATAACTATCACAAAATATCTGCAAAATACACTGGTGGCCGGCAACCAAAAAGTGATGGCCGACAGCCCAAAAAGGTGGCCGGCAGGCCACCAAGGGTTTCAAGCTTGAAGAACCAAGGTCTGGTCCAAGAATGAGGCAATTGGGGTGTAGGGTTTGAAAGGCTCAAAGCTGTGGCATTCCGCTAAGAACTTCGAGCACTTGACAAGCATATAGACTCATCATCGGGTGTGCATGTGATAATATCCAAGTCGTAAAGGCTATCAAAAATGGGGTGTCTACAAGAACACATCTTCTGTTTATATTGCTGAGTCTTCTTTTTTATGGCATGGTAGATTAGGACATATAAATTTTAATTCTTTGCGTAGACTTGTTACTTTAGAATGTTTACCAAACTTAGAGTTTGATCCTAATCATAAATGTGAGATTTGTGTTGAGGCAAAACTTATTAAGGCATCATTTAATAAAGTAGAAAAAAGTATTGAACCTCTAAGTTTAATTCACACAGATATCTGTGATTTAAAATTTGTTCAAATTAGAGAAGGTAAGAAGTACTTTATTACTTTTATTGATGATTGCACTCGATATTGCTATGTTTACTTATTGAGAAGTAAAGATGAAGCCTTAGAAGCTTTTAAGCAATATAAACTTGAGGTTGAAAATCAACTTGGCAAAACTATCAAGATAGAGAGGAATGACAGAGGTGGTGAGCATGATGCACCATTTGAGGAATTTTGTTATGAACATGGTATTATTCACCAAACCACTGCACCCTATTCTCCTCAGTCAAATGGAGTTGTTGAGAGAAAAAATCGAACTCTTAAAGAGATGATGAATGCCATGTTGATTAGTTCAGGGTTACCTCAAAACTTGTGGGGGGAGATGATTTTGTTTACTAACTTTATCCTTAACAGGGTACCCCATAAGAAAATTAATCAAACACCTTATGAATTATGAAAAGGTCGATGACCTACCTACAATTACCTCAAAGTGTGGGGGTGTTTGGCCAAGGTGGCAGTCTCTAGTCCCAAAACGACTAAGATAGGACCAAAAATCGTTGATTGTGTGTTCATTGGTTATGCAAATAATAGCAGTGCATACAGATTTTTAGTTCATAGATCTGAAAATCCTGACATGTATGTTAACACTATTACTAAGTCAAGGAATGCGTCGTTTTTTGAACACATTTTTCCTTGCAAAAAACTAGAGAAAAAAGTTCAAATGAAAGAACTTTTGATACTGCTATGGGTAGTAGTAAAGACCATAATGATAATGACGCAGATAAACCTAGACGTAGCAAGAGGGTTAGGATCTCTAAATCATTTGGTCCAGATTTTCTGACACACCTATTAGAAAATGAGCCTCAAAACTTCAATGAAGCAATGTCAAGTCCTGAAACTCCATTATAGAGAAAGGCTGTGAATAGTGAAATTGAATCAATATTGCAAAATCATACTTGGGAATAAGTGGATCTTCCTACAGGGTGTAAACTTTTGGATATAAGTGGATATTCAAGAGAAAAATGAAAGCAGATGGTTCAATAGATAAATACAAGGCTCGGCTTGTTGTTAAGGGATACAGACAGAAGGAAGGCCTTGATTATTTTGACACTTATTCACCAGTGACAAGAATAACATCTATTCGCATGTTGATTGCAATTGCAGCTTTGTATAATCTAGAAATATATCAAATGGATGTAAAAACAGATTTTTTGAATGGCGAGTTAGATAAGAAAATCTATATGGAACAACCGAAAGGGTTTTCAAGTTCCCGGCTAAGAGAAAAAGGTTTATAAACTTGTTAAATCCCTTTATGGATTAAAACAAGCTCCAAAACAATGGCGTAAAAAATTTGATCACGCTATGCTTTTGAATGGTTTTAAGATAAACGAATGTGACAAATGCATCTATGTTAAAAGCACAGACAAAGGCTATATCATAGTTTGGCTTTATGTGGATGACATGCTCATTATTGGAAACAATAATGACATGATTAAATCCATAAAGAAAATATTGAACAAAAAGTTTGACATGAAAGATCTAGGAGTAACAGATGTAATTCTAGGAATAAAAATTACTCGAGCATTTGAAGGATATGCTTTATCTCAGTCTCACTATGTTGTGAAGATTCTGGAGAAATTTGGAAAGTGTGACGACCGTCCTGTTAAAACACCTGTTGACATTAATCTTTTTTTGTCAAAAAATATAGGTACAGGCATATCACAATTAGAGTACTCTCGGATAATCGGAAGCTTGATATACTTAATGAATTGCACTACGCCAGGTGTAGCCTATGCTGTAAGTAAATTGAGTAGGTACACAAGTAATCCAAGGTCCGATCATTGGAAAGCGATAATTAGGGTACTTAGGTATCTAAGACATACCCAGAATTATAGCCTTTGTTATACCAAATATCCAGTAGTACTCGAGGGATACAGTGATGCAAATTGGATATCGGATACTAAAGACTCAAAATCCACTAGTGGATACGTCTTCACCCTGGGAGGTACTGCAGTCTCTTGGAAATCTTCCAAGAAAACATGCATAGCAAGGTCGACAATGGAATCTGAGTTTATCGCATTAGATAAAACAGGCGAAGAAGCGGAATGGCTTCGTAATTTCTTAGAAGACATTCCAATGTGGCCTAAACCTGTGCCAGCTATATGCATTCACTGTGATAGTGAAGCAGTAATAGGACGGGCACATAATCATATGTATAATGGTAAGTCTTGACACATTTGTCGAAGACATAATACTGTTAGGCATTTGCTTTCACATGGAATAATTTCCATAGAATATGTAAAGTCAAGAGAGAACATTGCGGATCCATTGACTAAAAGGCTAGCCAAAGAGCAAGTGTACCATTTATTGAGGGGAATGGGATTAATGCCTATTACTTAAAAGTTGCCATAATGGCAACCCAACCTAGTTGATTGGAGATCACAAGATCTAGGTTCAAAGGGATAACCGAATTATGGATGACTTCACAGATCACTAAGGAGGTTTACTCCTACCCATTTCTATGATAAGAAGAGTGATATCTGCAGCGTTAGTAGGATAAGCTTTGTTTTTAATGATTTTTATAGCTTGGATATCCAAGTGTGGTATAGTAAGATACTGTTAATAAGAAATCACCTATATGAGTGTGAACTGGGCCGGTTTTGTGAGAATTGAGAAGGCTAAATTCTCTAGAGCACTCATGAATTACCAGGCATTGTTCAGGGCCAAAATGAATACAACTGTAAGAACCAAGCTGTGTCTACGGATACACTATGTGTAGTCTATTATCTTGGCTTACACAAACAGCTAAACAGTTCAAGACATCGCGTCCACTGGTTAGCCAGTAAGTCTGATAGGCTTTCACTAGATGAGGTTCAAAGCTAAAAGCTATCTACCTCGATGTGGTGTATTTTCTTAATGTACTCTTTCTTTGTCTACATCTTGCTGCATGTTCGTTATCGTGAATTCCATTTATGTGGGGGATTGTTAGAAAATGGCTTTGAAAATTCTTATCTTTTGCTAACTTTGAGCATTAATTAAGGTAGGACCCAAGCATTATTTTTAACGTTTTTCAATGGGTTCATGTTTAATGTCGCGTAGTGAATAAAACCGTGTATTTGGTTGCTCAAAACCATTTTCAGATAAAAGAGAATTCAATGCGCATTTTCGAGTTCGTGGAAATAGATTTAGGTAGGTTTCCTACACATTTGTAAAATGTGCTTGTCCCACATTAGAAAGGCTTAAGGTTTTGAATGGATTTATATACCTTAGCTTGGGATACTTATGATGGGCCCTAAGGGGTACCTAAGTTTATGGAAGGGTGAGGTTATGAGTAAAGTGGGCTAGACCCATAGGACCCAAAACAAAAACCACACGCGCACGTCGCCGCTGTAGACACCCCATTTTTGACCGTCCTCAAGACTTGGATATCACCGTTTGAACACTCGGTGATCATCCTTGTTTGTGTTCGTCTTGAGTTCCCGGAGGCCTCGGCTGCGCACCTTGCCTCAGAATCTCTCGGCTCGACTGCTTTGTGTTTGGTTTTGCACCAAGAGCTTGTGGATGTGTTCCTGAGGGAAGGGGATGGCCTGTCGACTAAGTCTCCTGCCCACCGGCCACCTTGATTTTCAATCGGCCAAATGTGATGGCCGGCCGGCCAAGTGTGGTTTTCAACAGATATCTCTATAGACAGCTGGCAGCTGTCATTCTAGGCCATACCCCAGCCCATGCCTGGACGTGGGAGTTCTGAGGAGCTGCAGATTGATATATTTCTATATCAATCAAGCTCTCTTACAACAAGAAGAAAAGAGAGATACAATTTGGAGAAAAAAATTTCCTCTCTCTCTAAAATTCTCAGCTCTCTCTCTCTCTCTCTCTCTCTCTCTCTCTCTTCCTATATTGTGTGTATAGAAGCATATAAGTGCCCAAAAGTGAGTGTTCTTCCCATTTTCTTGAGCCTCCACCCTTGATCAAACTTGCCTACCTTGAAGAGGTGATCCTTGGAGGTGTATTTGGAGCTCCTAAGGCTGATTTTGGTCCAAGAAGGACCTATTTTGGCGCTGAGCTTTAAGGGTAAGACTCTTCTCCTCTTGAGCTCATTCTTGGTGTACTTGTATAGCCATCTTTGCATGCTTCTTTTGGCCTGGTTTTCAACTAAAAAACCTTTGTTTTTATGGATAAAAAATGATGGTTTAAAGCCCTTTTTGAGTTAAGGTTGATCTACCCACTTTTGTAGCTTTTTGGCTATGTGTTGAGCCTTGTTCTAAAGCTTTTAAAACAACCTTTCTTTGCCCTTTAAACCACAGAATCCTAGTGGAATTTCAGTGGTGGAAAAGTCGTTTTGAGGTCCCAAATGGGAGGGGATAGCCTCCCCTCCTAGTTTCCTCATGCCATGCCTTGCTGGCTTTGTAAAAGAGCATTTTTTTGGGGGTTGTTTTAGCTTAAGCCCAGTATGTTTTAGGCCCTATTTTGCCATGTTTCAGATCTGTTTTGGGGTGGATAAGGCCCTTGTTGCTTATTTCTTGCACTTGTAGTGCAATCTCGCTTTCTAGCCTAACATGCTTCTTGTTTTAGCCTAACTTCCTAACATGTGCTAGCTTAACTTTGGCCTACAATTGTTCATATCTCGGCATGTTTAAGCCCTGTTTTAACTTGTTTGGATGGTTTGCGTATGGCCTTGCATGGTTGTGGTTTGAGTGCTTAGAATGGCCTAAAAGAAAGTATGCTTTGCGAGTTTGTTTTGGTGCATGACCAGCATGTTTTTAGCTCATATTTGACATATAGAAACTCTGTTTTGAGCTGGATACAACTCTCATGCATTACATTACATAGTTGTAGTTCATGTGCTTTAAGAGCCCAATGAGTTGGTATACTATATCGCTTTGTTTTGGTGCATGTCCATAGCATTTTCAGCACTGTTTTGGCATGTAGAAACACTGTTTTGAGGTGGTTGAGACCTGCATGCATCGTACCATACAGCTATGGTTTATGTGCTTCATTGGCCTCTTGCGTGAGCATGCTTCATTGACTTGTTTTGGCCTTTGTTCCATGCACTTTAGCTACTGTTTTGAGGCTGCATAACTCTGTTTTGAGTTGATTTTGTTGTTTAAGGCTTGCCTTGTGTGGTTACGGTGTAATGCTCTTGCATGCCTAGTCGATTGGTCTATTTGAGCATGAGTGTTTAAACCATTTGCATGTTGTAGTAGTGTCTTGCACACAATTTCAGAGCATACTTCATGCCATTCATGCCATTTCCGTACATGTTTCACTTTCATCGCTTTGAAAGTAGCCTTGAGCCTCTTGTTGGTTTGAGCATGAAGTTGAGACGTTCATGCTTAATGGCTTTAACCCTCTTGAGGGTTTCTACTAGCCAACGACATGAGGTCTTCTTCATGCTCAAGGCACTTGAGGCTTAGGCCCTCTTTCCCATTAAAGGACTCTCATTTGGACTTAATCAATTAAAGGATGGATGGGTAATGCTAAAATGAGTAAATAAAATTGACCAAGTAAAATGGCAAGATAAGCATAACATGAGTTGGCATTGCATGTGTCAGGCGTTCGATCGGACGTTATATCGAACATAAGGCGGATTAGTCCATTTCATACTCAAAGTGATGAAATGAGCTAATCCCCTTAGTCGCCAACACACTTGATCATACATGATAGGGTATTGGCATTCATGTGTTTTGTTTGCATGCATTTTTACATTAAGTTACAAACATGGCTTATTAGGCCATCATGCATAATTGATGGCCCGAGGGTCGAGGGCCATGCTCCCTTAAGTCCATTGCATGATAGGGAGTGTGGTCATGCACACACTTGTTTGAAAATTCCATGCCATACACTGCTTGTCCTCTGCTGCTGTCAACTGCAGGTTTCAGCAGGAAGAATTGGCCGACCGGCAAAACATGTTTGGCCGAGAGCATAAGATTTGGCCGATAATCCCATTCCCATGGCCGGTGGCAGTTTGTTCTGGCCGGTGACACTCCAGAGCATTCAGGGAGAGATTCAAAGCAGTTCTGAAAATTTATGTGATCCTCAGAGGGGCAAGGCAGTGTAAACAGAGGCAACAGTGGCATGGTACGGATTTTCGAGCAAGACGAGTCAAGCACGCATCATTCATGCATCCCGAGACGGGACTGTGGCCACATTCTTTCTGTATTTAATTTGTTAGTTAATTAGAAATTCTATAATAATTAATTTAGTATTATTTATTCGGACTGTAATATTTATTCGGACCCTCCGAGTGAGGGCAATTGTATAATAAGTGTGCGTGAGTGTGGTGTATGTCTCCCAACCCCACGTCTTTCTTCCCTTTTATTTCCTAGTTTTCGATGGTTAGCCTAGGGCATGTTTCAATTAGCATACAGTATGATAGCATGCGTGCATCTATATATTTGTCTTACATGCACCGGGCTCGGCGCATCATACTAACTGCATTTGTATTTCAATTCCGAAGTTAAATACATGTTAGTTGTAGTATCATCACATGCCATCTTAGAATAGCCAAGCCTATTGTAGTTGCATCTTGTATGTTTTGCATTAGCCATTTTAACATGAGCTAGGATCATGCATTGATTACTAACTAGCTTTTGTTTTGGCTCGGAGTACTAGGTAAGCATTTACGCTTTAGCATACCGCATGCGTGTGAGTGTTGCCATAATAACATGATTACCATGAGGCTAGCTGCTTATGTGATATAAACTGCTTGAGTGCCTGTGGGTGGAGGTCGAATTACCTAAATTGGAATAATGCATTAAAACTGTGAGTTTTAAGCCCACTAGATAGTGGCAAAACCATCTTTTCTAAAGCCCACTTGAGAGTGGCAAAACCTGCATTTCAGCCTACTTGCGAGTAGCAAACCATTTTCAAAACAAGCATGAAATGTTTTGTTCTAATTTAGGCAATTTGGTCTATACTTGTTTGCTGTGCGCATAACATAGTAGTTCTAGGCTAATAACTAGAATAAGAACACATAACGTTTTCAAAAACGGATATCACGGTTAGTAGAGGCCGATCTTCGGATTGGACGAGAGAGGGTGCGCATAGCTGATCTTCCCCAATCGTACCCAAGCTCTCGAGCCGAGGTAACTATGGTGATGACGGACACGTGGCCTTTGGCACCGAGTCAGGGTTTCCTAAATTCCCCTATAAAAAATATTTAGGTGGCGACTCTGTATCTGGTAAAGCAGTCCATGTTTGACACTTCTTTTCTAAAAATCTGTTTTCTCAAAACGATTTGCCGGATTTGGACTCTTTGGTTCAGATTAAGAACCATGACAATTTGAGAGTCCGAACTGTAGCGAGCCCTATATGAATAGAACGGGGGGACTCGTCCTCCCGAGGCGTTCGGAGACGTCTACAGCCGCCGCCGCCGTTCGTTCGTTTATTCGATCGGTCGAGCGGGCTGGGCTACGCCTGGACTTGGGAGCGGGTGCATGGTGTAAGATTGGATTGCGCTTGTTTGGCTCAATACTTATTTTTTTGGGCCAAAACTTTTGTAATTTATTTATTTATTTTTAATTTTGGTTTCAAAAATTCAAAAATAAATTGGTCCAAATTTTTTCCTTCACCCAAATAGATCCTAACCCACCCAAACAGGTTCAAAAGGTTCAAACAGGTTTTCTACCTGTTGAGTTTCACTCGAACAGGTTTTCTACCTGTTGACATTCAAACCGTATCTGTTCAATCTGTCCGAACAGATTTCTATCTGTTTGGTACCTATTCGAATAGCCACCAATTTTTTTTATATATACCCTGCCATTCTAGCATTCATTGGCATCGAAAATTTTCCAAACTTCTTCAATCTCTTCTTCTATTCGTCCTCCTGTGCTTCTGCATCTGTTCTGCATTTAATTTTTAGGTAGAAAGAAAAAGAGTCACAGTAAAGTTTTGGTTCGCCGAACTTGATTTTGTAGTGTTGCAAATTCAAGTGTTAGTCGTCGCATCCTAGGAAGTAGACGCCGGTTAAAACTCGAAATACCGGAGCGAGAGTGAAATCTACTTTAAGGAGATTATGTCCAACACAAGTCTCGACTTTAATTTTTGTAAGCATTTAATTTGAAATTTAATTTACATAATTATTTTATAAATTATTTTATTTACACATTCAATTTACACACACCGCTGGGTGTTACAATATATAGGAACCAAACTATTGAATTTACTTATATTTGTTAATTTGTGTTCAAGTTATGTTGAGTTTTGTGTTTTTGTTATTTGGAAATGTTTTGATACTCTTAAAATGTTTTTATTTTTTATTTTTTTATTTTTAATTTGACTCTCAATAATATACATGTTAAAGTGTTAATTTTTAAGTTATCATATACTCAATTATATAAGACATAATTCTCCTGCCTCATTATTATGAGTGAATATATAATTTTAAAATATAATCCTCTAATAATTTTCAATATCATTTCAAAATATTTATTCATTTAGTTTTATGTCAATTAAAAAAAATGATATGACCTTAGGTAAAATTTTGTTTCCACTGCACACCAATTTTGACTCCACCAATGATTATTTGAAGAGAAAATTTATTAAATGTGACCAATAATCAATTGATAATTTTTATTTTATTTTAATTATGGGTGAACGCGGCTCGGTTACAGCCACATAACCTCTAATTCATCATTCGTTTGTCTGATTGACAGATTGAAAAAAATTAATCTACATTAGTCCCCCAATCTGACAAATGTGGATTGAGTGGATTGGCGGATTGACGCGGATGGATGCGAATCGGTTTGGTGGTTTAAAATTTATAAATTTTCAACATAATTCAACTTGTGCACTTCTTTCAAAAAAAATAAAAATATATTACAGTCAATGACTTTAAAAAGTATTACAATCATTGCATGTCTCATCCAAAGAAAGAAAGTTTAAAATTTTAGAATATTACAATCACTGCATGTCTCATACACATATTACAATCACAGCATGCCTCATCCACATAAAATATTACAATTTGTGGTTCTTAAAATATAAAAATAATTCAAACCATCAAAACCATGAACATAGTAGTATTAGAGATTGTATGCCTCTGTATTGTTACATCTATATCTGTTTTTTAAAAACAAAAACCAACCAGTATATATCATTTTTTTTTATTATTATTTTTAGAGTTAGATTTAAAAATTAAAAAATATAAATAAATAATACAATTATTTTTTTTCAATTCAAAAAATATATTCAAGTTGAAAACTCTTTTTCAACAGAATATTTCCAACAGAATATTTAAACTTTTTTTCAATTGAAAACATAAACTGAATATTTAAACAAATTGAAAACACAAAGTCTTACAAATTACTAGGGGTACTCGCGGTTTGGCGGTTCAATTGCGGTCAAAGGAACCTCAAATCCGCCATCCGTTTAAAACTAGGCGGATTGAAAAAAATCAATCTGCAACCGTCTACTCGTCATCACGCATCCATCTAAAATACGACAGATCAGTTTAATTCAGTCAATTTAGACAGATCAATATATCCGTTACTCACTCCTAATTTCATTGTTATTTTTAAAATGCAAACACAAAATTGATAAATTTTAGGTGCCGTTTGGTAACACTTACATTTTCAATTTTCTATTTATATTTACAAAAAATTTAAAAATTCAAATAAAAACTTGTTTGGTAAAATTTTTTATTTATAAATCAGTGGTCTCAGTTTATAAATTTGGCCAAAAAATAAAAACACAAAAATTGTGTTTTCATTTTGAGTTTTCAGTTTTTTTTTTTTTTACAACCCAACACTAGCCACCACTCGTCACCATTTTCCACCACCGTCTTCCGCCGCTACCACCCATCACCGTCTTCCGCTGCCGCCACCACCCACCCCCCACCACCACCTGCCACCACCACTCACCATCCACCTGCCATCCACCTGCCACTACCATCCACCACCCGTCACCTACTAGCCATCACCACTCACCACCCACCTGCCACCATCATCCACCACTTGCCACCACCAGCCACCCACTACTGCCAGCCACTTACCACCCACTCGCCACTACCACTCACCACCACCCACCACCACTATCACCCACCACCTACCCGCCACCCACCTGCTACCACCACCTACTCGCTACCACCTACCACCTGCCACCGTCACCCACCCACCCACTACCGCCACCATCCGCCATCCGTCACCCACCTGCCACCACCACAGCCACCCAATAGCTACCATCCGCCACCGTCATCCACCCACCACCCACCTGCCATCACCCACCACCACCCGCTATCCGCCACCCACCTACCACCGCCACCCGCCACCGCCACCGCCACCGCCCACTCGCTACCACCTATCACCCGCCACCGTCACCCACCCACCACCACCACCTGCCACCACCCGTCATCCGCCACCCACCTGCCACCACTACCCACCACCCGCCACCACCACCACTATTACCCACTCGCTACCACCTACCACCCGCCACTGTCACCCACCCGACCACCACCACCACCACCACCACCCGCCACCACTAGCTACCCATCACCCACCGTCACCACTTTCCACCACCGTCTTCTGCCATCACTTTTCACCACTTGTCATTTCTCACTCTTTTTTATATTTTTAATTTTTTTTAAGCATTTTGTCAATTACCAAACGCGTTTGTAATTTTTATTTTTTAAAAAATAAACAAAAAATAAAAAAAAATCAATTTATAAACTGTTATAAATATAAACTAAAAACGTAAACGTTTCTAAACATACCCTTAATGTTCGGATATCCAAATAGAGTAATGGTAGAGGGCCACAAAAAGTGTGACTCAAATGGTTCAAAACTGTTAAAACGACATCGTTTTAGGTATAAAACGATACAAAACGACATCATTTAAACAATTTTAAACTATTTAAGCTACACTTTTTGTGATCCTCAAATATTTTTTATCCAAATATCATAGAGAGTCAGTGCGGAGCGTTGAATAATTTTTCATCATTAGTTGTTTTGTATGTATGGTTGCGTGGCTTTAAAGAAGCCAGAGTCGTACGATTTGTTTGATCTTGAGAATCTCTGTTGCTTGTCATACCTAACAAACTAACAGTACTCCAATTTGTCATTTTGTGTTAAAAAGTATCCAAAAAAAACAATTTAAAAAAAAGAAAAATGATTTGGAGCCTTAAAAAAGTCCCTCTAATCCTCTTAATCTCCAAAACGACGTTGTTTTGAGAAATTTTTTTTTTTCTTTTTTGCCTTGGTCTCAATTTTCGGGAAATTAGAGCTCCTCAAATTAAAGGGATGCAGCACGGCCCTAAAAAAAATTACAAATGACCACTGTTAAATAATGTGAGGAATCAAGAGCGGGCCGTAATTTAAATATACTTTATTTGAATTGAGAAGAGAGAAAAGAATGAAAAGTATGCTCTCTTGTTCGGTTAGATAATAGTTAATTCAGAAGAGATATATTTAATTAGGTATTTTAATATATTATTAAAAAAAAAGTAGTTCACTTTCCTTCCTTTTTTTTCTCCCAATTTTGGAAGGGAAGTAAATTGCTTCTCATAATCTCTCCATGTACTTCCATTTGCCTTTTATAAAAGAATCCAATAACTAGTTTTATCCCTCCAAATCCTTTATTTCCGCTCTTAAACCATTAATCCAAACAAATTTTTAAACGTATAGTGAGATTTCAAGTTTGAGTTAATGAATAGATATTGACTTGTATTATAATCTAATTACTAAGCATACTAATCATTATCTTTGTTTAAAAAAACAACATAATTTAACAACTAAGAAAAAAATACAACAAAGGGATAAAAGATTAAATTCCTAGTAACCAATTTCAACAAGGGTGGAGATAGTGTTCAAACAAGCATGTGTTATAGAAAAAGATAAATTAATTTTATTTTTATTTATTTATTGGTAATGAAGATACTGATAATTTGGATGTGATTAGTCTCAAGTTTTTGAAATTACTGGGCTGTCCAGTCCAGCTTTGTGGGCCTACAACAATGCTCAAGTTGATGGTGTGATGATTAGTTCACTTTTAAAAAATTATGTTTAAAAAATCATTGATTTGATAATTATAATTATATATATATATATATATATATATATGTTGCCCATTTTTTTTTTATAAAAAAAATATAATCAAACATTTGATTAAAATTATCAAACTAGTTATATTATTTTTCATTAATGATCTATGCATTTATAAACATAAAATACTCAAAAAACGAACAAATCAAATAATTAAAATAAATAAATACAGTGATGAGCCCACAAAAAATGATTGGGATGGTCCAGTCTGTAATAACTGAATGATGTACTGTTGTTGACAATCTGAATATAGGCCTGGGCTGGGGGCCCATCATCATTGAACGGTCCAAACGGTCCAGTGTCTCTGAGGCTATTCCTTTTTAACCGTTTGCTTCGAATCAAAGATATGTACATTTTTTGGATCCAATAATTTTCTTCTCCTTTGTTCAAAATAAAAATAAAAATAAAAAAATAATTTTCTTTCACTAGAAAGCGACTGTGCTTTTAGAATGTGTTGGATTTTGGACTCGTGGAGTAAATTCAAGTCCTAGATCTAAATCCATAGTAATACGACTAGGTTTTGTTGCACTCCTGATTTGTATAAAGGGAAATTGCAAATTAAAATTATGTTTTGATTAAGAATTTGAGAATGAATTTATTGAGGCAAATGAAAAAAAAAAAAAATTGAAAATAGCTTCTATTTAATTCACCTTTTTTTCTTAAATTATTTCTCCACAAATCCCACTCAAAATTCTTAATTCAAATGCAACTTAATAGAAAGAAATTAAATAATTTTAAAACTATAGCACATACTTCATTTGCAAGTTGCACCTCCATATTTTTACAATAATTTTTTTCCCGTGCGACCGTCATCATTTTTAATCATCCCCATCCAACAAATTTTTTTTTTTTTAACAATATAGTCTAATATTTTATAAAAATCTGAGATTCCTATTTGGTGATTGGAAAATTCAGAATATGTACCATATGTACTTTTACTTGTGATCTTTGAGTCAATACTTATAATATACTGTGTTATTAGTTATGATACATTATTGTGACGTTAGTTATAACAAAATTTTGATTATGATCCAAGAGTTATTTGATTATACGTTATGTGATGCTTAGTTATAATTTAATTTATTTTATTTATTATTATTTTTTTAAAGTTATGATTTCCACAATATTAGTTATGTCATCTGTAATTAAATCCACAAATACTTGCACATGTACACCCCCATAGTACTTCCCTTGGTGATTTTGATTATAGTGACCTCCGTTAAAAAAAAGGTATGTGAAATTTTATGAGTAATATTACACATTATGAAACAAATATTATGAAATTAATTTAAGGTGATTACATAATATATAATAAAATATTACAAATTAATCCAAGAGTGAATAATCTTCATAAAGATTTTTCATCATATTTCTTTTATAATACCTGTAAAAGGGATTAACTTGAACTCATTAAATTAATTGGCTCCAATCGTAGTCCAATCAGAAAGTCCAAAAATCAATGAGTATGGAGAATTTATCACCAAGTGGCTTCAAATGAATCTATTGAATGGACCCGCGAAAAAGTCAACAAATTAGGTCAATGAAAACCCATTAAGCTTATATCTCTAAAGAAAATCCAACAAACCCACCTAAGAAGGTCCAAATCATACGAACATTTGAGAAGGTTAATCGTTGCTTTAAAAATAGATGAAATCCTCAAAGAAGATCCATTCTTCGAGGTATTTTCTTAGTCTCGAAAGAGTTCGGAACCACGAACCTAGAGACTTATTTGAGTTCAAACTCGAAAGGGTTTGGATCTTCGACCCTAGAGATCTGAAGCGCTTAGTTTCGAACGGATTCGAATGCAATCTAGAAGTCACTCTGTTTGCTTTCAGTTTTCAGAATTTATTTTTCAGAAAATTCTACACTTTTATTTTCTGTATTTTTTGTTTTTATTGAATTTTTTTAATATTTTAAGCATTTTTTTAAAATTTTTAGATACACCTAACATAAATATATTTAAAAAGTATAATATTTGTAAAAATTTACTAAATATCAAAAATATAAAAATTCAATACATTTTTATATTTTTGTGTATTTATTAATTTTTTAAAATATTTTTTCACAAATATTTTACTTTTTAGATACATCTAAGTAAAATAGATGTAAAATAGTAAAAAAAATTACTTAAAATTTTAAAAATATTTACTAAAAATAAAAAAATACAAAAAATAAAAAAATTAATTTTTAAAAAACTAAATTTAAAAAACTAAAACTAATACGGATTATTTTTTTCTAGGGGATCAGAAACTTTGGTAATAGAACACCATCAATGACAATATCTGAAAGAGAATCCAAAATTCAGTGACTCTGGGACCTAAACATTGGCCCAGAAAATAACAACTTGGAACGACGAATCGCAAAACCAAAAAGATTTAGATCGAGCAACAGCGACATCACATTCTCATAAAAATATTCGAGACATTTAATTTATTATCTTTAAAGTTTATTTTTAATGGTGTGTTTAATAAGTATTAAATTTTAATTTGTCAAATATTTTATCATGTGACATTTATGTTGTGTTTGGTTGGGAGATTTGAGGAGGGATTTGGAAAGGAAAAATGAAAAGATGTGTGAAACTAGGTGAAATATAGGCATATTTTATTCACATTTCACCTATCTTTTTCATTTCCCTTTCTAAAACATTCCCCAAATCTCCCAACTAAACACAACATTAATCTCAGTGTCATAACATTTAGAGGTGATAAATTAAAAGATATAGCATTGTTGCACAATTAATAACTGTAGGATCATGTTAACATGCAAGTACTTTAGAAACACATGAAAAAAATAAAGCAAGTGTAGAATTCAATATATTTTTTTATTAATTTTATAATATGTTTCACTTATTTTTAAACACTTTCTAACTTTTTTTTTATCATTTTTAAAATACTTTTTATACTAATCTCAATATTGAACCACACATAGAAACACTTATTAGCATTTGTCATAATAAAATAATTGAAGCCTATGCTTGGCCTCTTGGGTTAGTGAGCCAATACATATACATACAATTCCTAAAGATTAAAGTGTATTATCACCAACCCCAACTTCACACTGCAATAGAAGAATTAAAAATTCAATTAAAGGTTAATTATTCAGTAATTTGGAAATAATTTTTAAATGCAATATGATATTATTTATGTGTTGTTGTGAAAAATTTTACAATTAAAATATATTGACTCACATTTGTTAAGCAGTTTAGAAATAACAAATTTTCATTTGTCACATATGATAAACGTAACCTTGTTTGGTTTTATTTGTTTTTTTGAAAATTGAACTTTTTATTTTTGTTTTTATTGAATATTTTAAATATTTTATGCAATTTTTATTTTATTTTATTTTGTAGAAACAGTCAATCTAGATATATTTAAAAATTATAATATTTAATACAAAAAATTATATAAAAATTTAATATATTTTTGTATTTTGCTGTATTTAATGAATTTTTTAAAGATTTTCATACAAATTTTATACTTTTAAAACATATCATGATTAAATAGATCTAAAAAGTAAAAAAATTAATTAAAATATTTTAAAAAATTACTAAAAATACAAAAACCAAACAAAGTGATTATTTTTGCATGATTGATTCTACAATTATTTGTGTGTAAGTTTTTTCTATATGAAATGGTTTCATTTGTAGTTTTTGATTTTCAAATAATAGCAGAATTAAAAAAATCCTAAGTTGCTTTATTTAGTAGATGCATATCATGCATTATTTATGAATATATAGCGATAAAGACAATGAGAATATCCATTTATAGGCTACCTATAAGATCATTAGTATCAACTTTAGAAGACTAATTAATCTTCAAAGATCTTGCTTTAACTTACTCGCACATCAAGTTAAACATAGTTTTGCTCAAGCTAATTACAAAACAACAATAATAATAATAATAATAATAATAATAATAATAATTTGAAAAAAAATTTGTTTCAGTATATTGTCTTACAATTTTATTTAATTTCTAAATTTTCTTTGGTTGGTGCAAAAAAGACCGAAAGCAAAAAATAAAAAAATAAAATTAAGAGTGTCGCTGTTAATTAACAAGGTAAATTGGTTGTCATACAGTGGAGTTTCTTTCTTTTCTTTTTCTTTCCCTAGAAACAACCAAAGGCATTATCTTCTTTGTTGGTGTATAAGATGAAGACCCCATAAAGTTGTGAGGATTGAGACTCGTCTTTAGTTTCTCTATCATATCTTTTTTTAAACATCGAAATCTTTTCATTATGTGTGATGGTTAGAAAACTCATTTGTGGTCTTCAACAAATTTGCACCCACTTCCATGTACCTTCAAGTTCCCTGATTTAATTGGGACTAAAAAAATGTGTCATTCATTTTCTTTAATTAATGTGACATTTATCATATTATTGAAGTGGGTCATATTTCATATTTAAAAAATTCATCTTATAATAATTTTTTTTAATAAGTTTTATTAATTTGTATATCATTATTCAAATAAAATATCTCTTACAAGAAAGCTTTATATGCGTAATTTTTTTTAATAGTTTATTTATTTATTTATTTGTGTAATATTACTCTCTTCATATTAGGGATTTTACTCTTTTTTATTTTTTATTTTTTGTCATGTTCTATTGGGTATCAACGCAAAAATAGTCACCCCATCTCCTATAGTATATAGCTATAGGTTTCCATTATAGGATATAACATTCATTTTACCAATATAAGATACAAAAGCCATATATTTTTTTTTATTTTTGTAGAGGGAGTACAAATGAACGTTGGAAATGTAAATTTATGAGATAAATGAAAGCTCATATACATTGCAACATACCATGGCCTCCCAGTCCAAGTACAAAGGTGGACGAGACATGCTAATTTACTTTTGGGGGTGTTTGTTTCAGCTTTTCAGAGTTAACTTATGATTTTTAGTTTTGAAAAAGTTCTTTTGGACTGTTTGGTTAAACTTATTTCAAACAGTTTCTGATTCTAACAGTTTATTTTAACTCAAAAAAGCTGATTTTGAGAAGATGCTCACCCCTTGCTTCTGATTATCAGCTTCTGCTGTGGACATGTTAATTTATGGTTATACTCTTAATTTTTTTTTTTTATTTTTTTAAAAATAGAAAAAGACTCAAATGGACTATAGATTATTATTATTATTTTTTATGAGAAATGTAGACAAACAAAAAATAAAAATTAATTGAAAAAGCTATTTCACAGCTTATTTAACAAACACTACTCAACAACTTAAATCTATAATCCAACAGTTACACCAAACAGATTAACAACTTCTGATTAAAGTCATAATCTATAATCTGTTAAGCTATAATCTATAAGCTGTTTTAACAGCTACACCAAACGGGGCCTTTGTTAGCCTCCGTTTGGAAAGTGGGTTGGCTTTTTGGCTTTTTAATTTTTTTGGCTATTTTAACCTGGGCTAAAAAATTTGGTTTGGGAAGAACTTTTTGGCTTTTTGGCTTTTTGACTTTTTTGAATTTTTTTGTGAGAGAAGAGTGTAATGATTATGGATTAGATGTGATGTTTTGTTTGTTGTGGCTAAAATAACCTATTTTGTCTTTTGTGACTATTTTAGTCCCAACCTTCCTTGCCAAACGGACCCTTAGATAGTTTGGAAACAAATAATAACTAAATTAGTATATGTGTTATGATTTTTTATTAGGATAAAGTACCAATAAATTTTAAAATGAAATTTTGTCAATTATTTAGTTTTTTTATTTTTTCTTACGAACCCAAAAGTGCCATTAAAGTGAAGATTATACAAAAGGGTAATCACTTAAACATTTAGACTTAATTTTTTAATTATAAAAGTAGGCTTCTCAAAATGTGAAATTACATATTTTGGCAATTCGCACTATAGAGGTTTTGAATGTTTTCTCATTCTGGAATAAATCTCACATTACGAATAAGAGCGTAGCACTCCAATCCAATAACATAACATTCCAATATAACACACCAAAAAACTCATTAATGTATTTTTTTCAAACGTAATAACTTGATACTGCAATGTAATGTACTTTAATGTAACATACAAAAAAAAAACTCCTTAGCGTATTTTTCTCAAATGTAACGCTCCAATCAATGTAATTTTAAACATAACAATCTAATATAACACACATAAAATACTAAAAAACTACTTAGTATATTATTTCTAAACGTAACACTCATAGATTGAAATTATACATTTACCCAAAGTTTACTAAAAAAATTTTGTACTTCTTTTAGAATGGTTTGAAGAATCCTATATCCTTTTAGAATGATTTGAAGAATTTCACATCCTTTTTTTGGAGTGTTACATTGGAATATTACGTTTGAAAAGTATATTAAAGAATTTTTTTGCACATCGGAGTGTTACACTAAAGAGTTTTTTTGGAGTGTTACATTAGAGCGTTACGTCTGGAAAAAGTATAATGAGTTTTTTTTGGAGTGTAATATTATAGTGTTATATTAAAGTGTTACGTTTGAATGTTACATTGGAGTGTTACATATTAAAATTATACATTTGCTCAAAACTTACTAAGGAGTTTCTATACTCATTTTGAAATATTTGAAGAATCCCACATCTTTTTGAAATATTTGAAGAATCTCATATTTCAAGTCATTTTTGTACTCATTTTGAAATGTTAGAAAAATCTTACATTTCAAGTCATTCCAAATAAAAAAGATTCTCATATAAAAATTCGTCTCAAATTTGATTTCCATAGTGTATATTACCTTTTTAGCACAAAAAGAAAAATGAAGAAAATATAATAGAAATAAGGGTAAAACTGTAAATTCAATTTTCAACTAATATATTAAATCTACATTTCTAAAATCAATAGGACTAATTGGTCTATAAGAAAACTCTTAGGATTAATCGGATCACTATTTTTTCAGATGAAATTTATAAATAAATTTTTCTTTTCATTATCTAAAAACTCTACGTAAATAATATTATATGATATTTCAGAACTATCTGATGTGTCGCTGTTCCTATCTTTTGAGTTAACCATCTCCATCATCATCCACTACCACCACAAACAACCATGCAGAATTATTCAATTCATGTTTGTTTTTGCCATATGGTATGTCCATACCCTAGCTCCACCATAGTTTCTTGGCCGAAACACCCATTTTTGTGATTAATTATAATAGATCAAACATGAATTTCACATGGAAACCATGGCCCATTCTACAGTTATTATTCAGTTATGTATGCCTAAAACATTCGTTTTGCAAGGAATAGAAATAAGGCAAGTTGGACATTTGTTCAGGAAATTATAAATCGAATTATAAATCATCTTGAATAGCCAAATATCTATCTCTACTTTCAATTATGCCAATCAAATCTATGTTTATGTTGCATTTAATTTATTAGAATTAAAGTGGAATAGAATAGACTGACCTATCATTAATTTTTATATAAAATGACAATTTTCTTATAATGATAAATAATAATTCTATTTATAATATATTTTTTTAATTATTTTTTTAATAAACAAATAAACTGAAAATAAATATTCTAATAGAATAGACATTTCATTTTAGTTAACCAAATACTACCTAATTTAAAGAATGAAATGGTTTCCCTCCACAACTTCTCTCACAACCGAGTTATTGGAAAGATGTGCTCATAGATCATGAGGTAGAGATATGAGTGAATAATTAGTGTAGCTGTCAGATTCCAAGGCATATGAGGAATCTCCAATCCTATATCAAATTATTTTTTTTATCAAACTAAACTAAACTAACCAAACCAAACCCAAGTCTTAAGTCGCATCAAATAGAGTTTTTATCAAACTAAAATTCAAAGAAAAAAAAAAAAACTAAAAATGTGCTCCAATCATTTAATTAAATTTGTATCCAATCAAAGATTAATTAAATTCTTCGCTAAATTTTTAACTGTCATATTACTCAAATTTAATGAAATTTTAAGAAGTGTAAAGCTTGGAGATAACTTTCTTTCATAATATATATATATATATATACACAAAAGAATGAGAAGAGGAAGAAGAAGAGTAAGAAAGAGAGTATTCTACATCAGATCAAGTTTTTACCAAATTTTTATTCAAATTTGATTTAAAAAATAAAAGAAATATGGATTTGTGGGGATATATTTTCTGTATACCAACACGTGGCATGGTGACGCCGACGTGTCAGCCGAGGTGCCACGTGCTCTGGTAGTCAAGTCGAGGTAATCTCGGAGAAGCCGAGGTCATCTCCGAAGATATCGGAATCCGAGATATGGGGCAAGAGTCCTAAGGCACAAAGAGGACTGAATTAAGATAAGGATAAAACTTTCAAGGAGTTTATCTGTATCACTTAAAAGAGTCCAGAGTAAATAGTGAACTAGAATCCATAGAAGTCATACTTCTAGTGGGACTTGGATTGAGTATATTATAAAAGAGAGGCACCCCATGGGTCTAAGGTATGCAATTTATACTTTGAGTATTCAATTTAGTACTTGATTATCTTTGAGAGATATACTGACTTGATCGTCGGAGTGCCCCCGGGTGGAAGAACCACCGCCGGAGCTTTTTCTTTCTGTTTCAGGTTACTTTAGCCATCTATTCTGCTTGTGCTCTTCAGCTGATCACTAAACGGGCAGTGTGGTCAGATTTTCACCCACACAGGATTGAAGATGCTTTCATGATCAGTACAAATTAAAAGGATGAATACGATCCATGGGCATGACATGGGCATAGGGTCCCTCATTCCCAATCATGATGGTGGCTTTCTGATAGCAGCAGTCTGTTAGTTATTACTACTACTACAACTACTGCTGCTATTAACAACACACCCTCTAATAATGGACCAAAGATCTGTTCATAGATTTTATTCCCCTGTGGCCTACCATACCATTTGGATGGATGGAGGACACTACAGTGTCATTACAAAACACTTCCAAATAACTTAAATAAACTCTTATGACCCTTCATTTTTTATGTAGGGTTTCATCAATCAGGACTTTGGGAAAAAGGAAAAAAAAAAAAGAAAAAAAAAAAGGCATATCTGTAAAACTCATGTATAACTCAACAAATCAGTACCTTGAATTTCAAAACAAAGAATAAGTTGCAACCATTTTGCTTAGTCTACATCACTCACAATCTCAACTTGCACAAAGGGCCTCTAGTCCTAGTTGGTTGATCATTGTCCCTCCTCTGAGGCTGGGGTTGGAGTGTTTTTTTGTTTTTGTTTTTGATGTGTTATGAAAAATTGACAGATGATCGATCAGTCATTAAATATTGAAAAAGAGATTACATGAAACGTAAACGTAATGTGTATGGTTACAGTTTACCGAACTGATGACTCCTAAAAATAGACCTGAGAGTCCTTGGCTTTCTTTCGTCTTTTCGATCAACTTCTCAATTATGTATGGCAATGTGTTTGGCTTCTTTTCTTTTCATTGGATGATGAAAATGAAATTATTCCATTGTATTTTTTCACATTGAGAGTTTCATTTCATTTCTTACATAAAAGCTTGTTTCTTTAATTATTTTTCTGTGGAACCAGAATCTTACCAACACGATTCCTGTTTTCCTATAATAGTTTTTTCCTTCAAAACAAGACATGTTGGCAAAGTATATGATTTAGCAATTCGAGTTGAAATAAAATTAAAAATAAAATAAAATTGTAGACCCTAAACCACGTATAGGTTTGTTTTTTAACTTTAAACATATGCCGACTACTATAACAAAATTATTATAAAGAGATTTATTACAAAGAATCTGTGCGGTACCCCTGATTTGCCAGACTCATTCCACGGGTATAATAAACTGTTTTGGTCACGTCAAGGAGAATTGCTACGATTGGTTGCATCTCTGGTCTGAGTTGGATGGCATATTACAACAATATTATACCATGTTGTATAATTAGAAAAGTAATAAGAAAATAGTTCATATATGAAATTAAATTTATTTTGGATGTGATTCCCATGACACTAAAATTTAAAATTAAATTATATATTTAAATTCTGAAGATTTTTATGAATATTTTTCTGAGTAAAATAGTGGTTCTAATTATATAATGTCGGCTGGATGCAAAATAATTGAGAGAGCGTAGTAAGTGAAGAATTTCAAGATTTGTTCACATGATAGACAGTGAGTTTGTCGAGTAGTTCAATTGAGGCAAAGGCTTTTAGTTGTTTCTAATTTTCATAAACAAACAAAGGGACAAAACATAAATGTAACTTTTTCGCCATCTTTTACTAGTGCCATGCCTCCATTGACAATATTGTCTTTGATTTATTTATGTACATTTCAGATTCAGACTTCCCGATCAAATCGTTATTACAGTGTATAGCTAGATTTAGACCTCTAATTACAACTCAGCACTTATAAAAATCACCATTAAAATTGATGGCGATAATTACAAATAAATACTAGAAAATACAAATAATAAAAATTACAATAACTATTATAAAGGCTGATGCACGAAAAATTTGCTTTCTTTAAGAAGATTCAAGCCTTTTGCGGTTAGACAAAGTCTCACATCGGTGCAGTAGAAAAAACTTTGACTCGTCCTCTCCCAGGATACAACAGCCCGACTAAGTCGTATGGTTAACCAATACTGTACAATTGGTTGAACCCAAAGCTTTACACATACACCCTTTTTATTTGCCTGTGAAATTCCTGATAATTTCACAAATAAGAAACTTGAGCTACAATAAGAGAGGTGAAAGGCTCAATTTATAGGAAAGAAAAGCTTGGTCACCAAGAAAGGGGTTAACTTTGAGGAAAAGTATAGGAGAGGATATTGGTGGAAAATTTCCTTGGAGGTGAGGAAACTTGGTGGGAAATTTCCTTGGAGGCTTGGTGGATAAGAATGAAAACTTGACTTGGAGACTTGGTAGGTAAGTTTTCTTGGAGGAAAAGAAAATAACTAGGAGAACAAGTTATTTGGAGTCCAATCATACAATATAATCTATAACACATTACAATATTAAAATATCTGCTAACATTCCCCCACCTATTTTAACATTATAGGTAGCAAATTTGAAATTATTAGGCAAAGAAGGATATTATGTGTCATGGTAGGTGTGCTCTGCATTGAATCTCCATTAGTGAAACAATAATATCTACTCCAGAGCCAATGGTATGCTCAGCATTGAACTATGACTGCTTAAGGGAAGTAAATAATTATTGCACACACATAATATTCCAGGTGTTCACATAAGTTTTAAGAGTCAGCACATTACGGCCTTGTGCAATCCCAGAATTCATGAGTGTGTTTGAGAATTAGCCCAAATCTCATAGGTAACGGCCCCACTACCACACTCACATAGGTGAATTTTGTCAAAGGTGCTCCTATAACTATGACATCCCACTCAATAAGAGCTACAAAAATTCATCAAGAGTTTTTTTAATAACTCAACCTCTATAACGTTACAGGATAAATGCACTTATATCATAGGGATGGGTAAAAAGTAATTTAGTGCATTTCTCACGGCCATCATATGATCGTTTTTCTCATTGAACCCAGTTACAAGATCTCTGGTTCCTAGCTTGAGTATCCTCATACATGGCTTCTGTTATATTCAATGGGCTTCAACCCCATCCCCATCGATGTATTCCAGACTCCATCTCTTGCTAAGGCCTTAGTTAATGGATCTGCAAGATTATCACCAGATTTAATATAATCTACATTTATGATGCCATTATTCATATAAGATCTCACAGTATTGTGTTTTATTCTAATAGGTCTGGATTTATCATTATAATAACGGTTATTAACTTGACCAATTGCTGCGGTGCTATCACAATGAATCAATATAGGTGGAATCGATTTTTCTCAACAAGAGATTTCATTTGACAAATCTCTTAACCAATTTACTTCTTCATTGGTTGTAGCTAAAGCAATAAGCTCAGCTTCAATTGTTGAATTAACAATAATGGTTTATTTTTTCAATTTCCAACTTATAGCACCACCTCCCAATAAGTAACCAGTGGTTGATAATAAATCACCTGACAAGGTATTCCAATTGACATCACTATAACCTTCAAGTACTATAGGATACTTATTATAAAACAAACCATATTTTATGGTACCAAATAAATATTTCATAACACGTTCAATGGCTAGCCAGTGCTCGCTACCAGGCTTGCTAGTAAACCTGCTAAGTACTCTAACTGTGTGATTACCGGGTCTCTTCTTTTCTTTTCTTTTCTTTTCCCCAGACCTTCCGTCGCTCCGTCCTCTTTTTTATCTTCGTTGGATCTGGCACTTTTGGTTATGGCTCTCTAAATGGTAGTTATTGTTTTGTTTTGATTTCGGTACTTGAATATCTCTTGCTTCGGAGGGTGCGCGCCCGGGTCCAGAATGCTTGGGAGCAAGGTGGGAAAATTCTGGGCGGGAAACTAGGGGCCGCACGTGCAGAATTCAGGGGATTGTTTGGCTCACACATTAAAATAAATGCACGAGCCGCTGAGGTGTGGGAGAGGAGGCCCGCACGTGCAGGGGTGATGGCTGCACATGCGGGAGAGGCACTCCGCACGTGCGGGGATAGGCGTCGCACGTGTGGTCTGTCTGGACCCAAAAATTTTGCATTTTTGTATCTTTAGGGCCAAGAGTATATCACTTTGAGGGCTTTATTCTCTTACTCTAAAGGCCATTTTGCTCTCCCTTCTCTCTAAAAAACTTCCTCAAACATTAAAAACCCTTTGAATCCTTGCAAATCTTTGGGTTAGATCATCACCTCTTTCTCTAAATCTTGAAGATCAAACTTGAAACCCCTCTTGGTGTAGTGAGGGTTGAAGAATCCTCCATTAAAGCTAGGGTTTCACATTCTTCCTTCATCAAGCTTGACGTAGGGACATTTCCTTGAGTTATATATATATATATATATATATTTATGTTTGATTTTGTTGATTTAAGAGTTTCATTAATGATATTGGAAGATTGATCTTGTCTCATAAATGCTATAGTTTTAAGGGTGGGTTTGATCTCTCTCTCTCTCCTTCTAAACTAATTTTTTTGGGACTTTTAACTCATAAAATAGGAGAGGGGATGTTATGAAAGAAAATCTTTTCAAAAGATAGGGGTATTGTTTTGCTTTGACGAAAAACCCTAGAAATTTTGGGGATTTTGAATAAAATGTGATTATGTTTAGAAGCATCTTGTTGTTCTATCTTAAGAGAGTAAACTTTCATCATATGTTTTGCAAAATGGCAATTTACATGATACATGAGAAATGAAATGTGATTTTAACATTTTGGTTGAGCATTTAAAAGTGTATTGTTGTGAGATAATAAATGGTTGTGTATGGGAGTTGATGTTTAAAAAGCCATCACTTGTGACCTTGAAGGGGATAACTAGTTATGAATTGGACATGTTGAGGGATTGTTGTTGCTATAAATCGTTGGCATGGTCAATGTGAAATAGTGTTGAGGAGAAGAAATGAATAATGTAGTTAATCGATTTTGTTGTAGAAATGTTTTGAAATGGAAAGATGTTTCGAGATACTTTATATTGCATCATGTCTCCATTTGAATTATCATTATTATTGCACTTTCTCATCATGTTTAATTTGAGAAGAATTACACTATAATGAGAATTATGAAATTGTGTATGGGTTAAATACGGTGGTAAGTCCGGTTAGGGGGTGTAGATGAGTTTGATAAGTTGGCCTGAGTGTCCGTCGTGAAAGACCAGAAAACCGCGCGGATAAGTGTCGAGCCTTCCGATTAATACCGGCAAAAATGACAGTTTGGTAGTACTCGTAGAGTCTACTTGCAGACACCAGCCTAGAGATTACCAGTGTCGTATTTACCGCCCCTCGTGATTTAAAAGTTGAAAATTGGAAATTTATGAGATTGTAATTATAAATTAAATGCATGGTGTTTTTCAAGGAAAGACATGTATAATAGTTTGAAAGGAGATTTGCATCGCATATGTACTTGCATTCATTTCTGGCCATATAACATAAATGTATATACTTTGTTTGGTATTTCTTTACTGGGCTTTATGCTCACTCCTATGGGATTTGGTGCAGGTAAAGACGTGGTGATCCCGCCAAATTGAGGGTGCAGATAATTGTAAAGAGCACATGGCTCTTCTTTTGTTGTGATTTCTTTTTGTAAAGCCAAGGGCTAACGTATATGGGTCCAAAAGACTACTTTTGTGTAACCGGGCTATTGCCTTGGAAGATGTAAGTCCTTAAGGGCATTTTATTGTTTTGAGATTAGGTGTTTCGCATGCTATAGATTTATGTGTATTTTGATCATTGACTGTATATCCGCATGTGTAACTTTTGTATAAACTCTCATATCTAATATATACTGTCATTGTTTAGTGAATGCTTATTAATGTGGGTTGTTCATGTTAAATTATTTCGGGGCATTACAACTTGGTATCAGAGCTACCGAGTTTGAATACTTGGGGCTCGCGGGAAGTGGTTGTTATACCACAATGGGTTCATTTCGCATGATTAGGAAATGCCTTGCTTAGTTGTGATTGTGTGATAGCATGCTTATGTGACTATCTGGGTATGGGATTAGACTTTTGAAATGTTATTTGTGCCTATTAGATTCCTTGAGGTCTTATTAGAAGGGTACTTGATCAATACTCGTTCTACTAAGAATTCTTGGCTTCTCATGGGACAAATCTCATCACTAAAAGATAATTCGTATGTGTTTATGTGACTAAAGTGCTTGTGTGGAGTGAATTAAATTGTTGTGTAGTAGGATGCATGTAGTTACTTTAGCCTGATGTGTGAAATGAGTGGCGAGCACATTTGGAATTATGTGCTAAATTATTTATCTTGTCCCTTAATTAGGATGTCAGGAAGAGTTCGAACTCGAGATGGTAGGGGTGTAAGGCGAGGTCGAGGTCGCCGGGGTGTATATAAGGTACCGGTCCAAGAGGTGTCGGTACAAAAAGAGGGTCTAGGCCAAGCTGACGTGGCCAAACAAGTGGGGCAAGCGAAGGCGCTGGGGCAAGCGAAGGCGCCGGGGCAAACTGGCCAAGCCGCAATAGGGGCCCTAGCACGGGAAATGGCGGGGGCATTGAGGGAGTCCATGAATATTTTGAGGGTGAAGTCCCAAGCTAGGGAGAACGCCGTAAAGACAAGGGCGAGCTTCTTTACGAGGGAGTTCCTACAGGCCAACCTGGATGAGTTCCACGGGGACCTCGAGCCAAAGAAAGCAGATGAATGGCTTAAACAGACGGTGAAGACATTCGTGATGCTTCACATAGAAGACAGTGAGCTTAGAGTGACTCTTGCGAGCTACTATCTCAAGGGGGACGCCGGGCAGTGGTGAAAGTATGCTAAGGGCCGAGTGGCACCAACATGGGAGGAATTTGTGGTGGCCTTCCAAGACAAGTACCTACCTCCCACTGCTAGGGAGAGGTTGAGGCAGGAATTTAAGGACCTTAAGCAACTTACTATGTCCGTGGCCAAGTTCAAAGCGGCCTTCTGCAGTTTGTCCCAGTTTACACCGGAATTAGTAGCGACGGAGGAACGCCGTTGCATTGAGTTTAAACAGAGGTTGAGGACGAAAGATTTTATTTAAAGTTGCTTGGAATATGATCCGGAATTATGATCGTCTTGTGGAGGCGGCCGCACATGTAAAGATTACGGTGGAAGCCAAAAATGAGAGACTTCGAAATTCGAGGTCTAGGGGCCAAGGTTCACAGGGGGACTTTAGGCCCAACAAGAAGAGTAAGAGCACCTTTTCATCCCAGTCTCAATCGCAGCAGTCTAGATTTACTTACCCCTTGCCTAGTGCGGGCCCGAGGAAGAGTGCACCGAGTGGGTTTTCTTGCTTCAAGTGTGGCCAGCTGGGTCATAAGGCTTTTACTTGTCCATAGAAAGGAGGAGGACAGTAGATGTTACCATTACCACCACCTAACCGATCTCAGAGTCAGTCTCAGAGTAGGGGTTAGGGGCTTACTTGCTTTCAGTGCGGGCAGTCAGGGCATATGAAGAAAGCTTTCCCTCAGTTGGGAGGCGCGTCTGGCACTTCAGGGCCTAGGCAGGCACAGAGCCATCAGTAGGCTCACTCAGCTCAGGCTTCACGAGTTCACCAAGGAGCCGCTTCGGCTCAGTCAGTGCATCAAGCCTATGCTTCGAGGGATGAGCAGGTTGAGCATAGGCCACAGGGACGCATGTATGCGGTTACCGCGCCAAAGTAGTTACCAGGATCCTCGATAGTGAGTGGTATTTTTATTGTGTGTAATTCTTTGGCCAGTGTGTTGATAAATACAGGTGCATCTCATTCATTCATATCTGCTACATTCGCATCTTCATTAGGGTTAGAGATGGTATAGTTAGCCTCTCCATTCAGAGTTGAGTCACCAGTCGGGGATACAGTTGACTTAGATCAGGGTTGTCGTGACTATGAGATAGAGGTTGACGGGCGTAGACTCCCGTTTACTTTTGTGTTGTTAGACATGTCCAGTTTTGATGTCATCCTAGGCATGGATTGGTTGACTTCGTATCGAGCAGCGATTGATTGTTTTCGGCGGAGGGTCACAGTGTGCACCTTGGGTGGTGATTGTTTTTATTTTCTGGGGGACAGGGTTGATCGGTTCCTATCCCCAGTGTGTGATCCTCGTGGTAGGGATGAGCTTAGTGGTCTTCTTGCTACTCTTTTGGATAATGAGAGTGGCGGGATTCGAGTTGAGTTGCCAAGGGTACTATATGAGTACCCGGACGTGTTTCTCGAGGACCTTACCAGTTTGCCACCCCACCGGGAGATTGAGTTCACCATCGACTTAGTTCCTGGAACGGCACCAATTTCTATGGCGCCGTATAGATTTGCACCTGCGGAGTTGCATGAGTTGAAGATTCAACTCCAAAAGCTTCTAAACAAGGGCTTCATTCGCCCTAGTACGCCACCTTGGAGAGCGCCGACCCTCTTTGCAAAGAAGAAGGATGGGTCGTTGCGATTGTGTTTCGACTACCGTAAATTGAATCGAGTTACTGTCAAGAACAAATACCCGTTGCCCAGGATAGTTGACTTGTTTGATCGACTTAGAGGGTCTTGTTGTTTCTCCAAGATATATTTGAGGTCAGGGTACCATCAGTTGAGGGTCTGGGAGGAGGACAACCAGAAAACGGCATTTCCTACGCATTATGGCCACTATGAGTTCCTTGTAAACGGTATCTTTAAGGAGTATTTGGACCATTTTGTGGTTGTCTTTGTAAACAATATCCTAATCTATTCAACTTCCGAGGAGGAACATGAGACTCATTTGAGAATAGTGATTAATTTGCTTAGGAAACATCAGTTGTATGCTAAGTTTGAGAAGTGTGAGTTTTCGCTCACTGAGGTGAAGTTTTTGGGCCATGTAGTGTCAAGTGAAGGGGTAACTGTAGATTCTTCCAAGATAGACTCTGTACAGGATTGGGAGCAACCTAAAAATGTTTTTGAGATCCAAAGCTTCTTGGGATTGGCGGGGTACTATCGACGTTTTGTGAGAGACTTCTCTAGATTAGCCGCGCCTTTGACTAGATTGACTAGAAAATGGGTTAAATTTGTATAGAGCGAAGCATGCGAAAAGTCCTTCCAAGAACTCAAAACTAGGTTGACTACAACACCGGTGTTGATCATTCCGGAGAGAGGCTTGGGTTATACCGCTTATTGTGATGTATCTCGGGATAGGCTTGGTTGTGTGTTAATGTAGGAGGGAAAGGTTGTGGCGTATAGTTCGCGACAATTGAAAACCCATGAGAAGAATTACCCTACCCACGACATAGAGTTGGCCGCAGTGGTGTTTGCCTTGAAAATTTGGCGGCATTACTTGTATGGTGAGAAATTTGAGGTTTTCTCCGACCATAAGAGCTTGAAATATTTTTTTTCCCAAAAAGACTTGAATTTACGTTAGTGGAGGTGGATGGAGTTTCTCAAAGACTATGATTTTGAGTTGCACTATCACCCGGGAAAGGCCAATGTAGTGGCCGACGCTTTAAGTCAAAAAACCGTGAGTAGTCTGGCGAGTGTGGCCATTCGGGAGTGGGGTATGTTGGGTGAAGTTGGCAAGTTTGAATTGCAATTAGGCGAATCTGAAGAAGGTGCAACATTGTTTAGTTTGAGTGCTCAACTCGTCTTGATTAGCAAAGTTGTGGAGGCACAACAGGGAGACCAGGAAGTAGAGTCAATCCGGGATAGAATCACCAATGGAAAGGAAGAGAAAGGTTTGAACATCTACTCGGATCAGAGTGTACGTTACCTAGATCATCTGTTTGTGCCTGAATCTTGTAGAGAGGAAGTGCTTCGGGAGTTCCATCACTCACGCCTTGCGATACATCCGAGAGGCACCAAAATGTATCGAGACCTTAGCCGTCAGTTTTGGTCGCATCCTTTTGTGTCTAAGTGCCTTACTTGTCAGCAAGTGAAGGCCGAGCACCAGAGACCAGCGAGTTTGTTACAACCCTTACATATAGCCGAGTGGAAGTGGGAGCACATTACCATGGATTTCGTGGTTGGGCTTCCTAGAACGCAGCGGGGCAATGATGCCATTTGGATAATTGTTGATAGGCTGACAAAATCCACACACTTCATTCCAATGCGTACTAGCGACTCAGTTGAGCACTTGGCAGAGTTGTATGTTAGAGAAATAGTTCGACTTCATGGGGTTCCGATAACCATTGTGTCGGATAGGGATCCTCGTTTTACCACCCGATTGTGGTAAAGCCTTCAAGAGGCATTGGGAACCAAGTTGACTTTTAGTACCGCTTATCACCCTCAAACCGATGGGCAATCGTAGCGCACCATTCAAATCTTGGAGGACATGCTTAAAGCTTGTGTCCTAGACTTCAAGGGGTCTTGGGAGAGGCACTTATCGTTGATTGAATATGCCTACAACAATAGTTATCAGGCTAGAATTGAGATGGCACCGTTTGAGGCCTTGTATGGCTGACCCTGTAGGTCACCAGTCTGTTGGGCTGAGGTGGGAGATGCACCGTTGTTGGGTCCGGAGATCATTAGAGAGACAACCGAGAAAGTTACACTCATTCGGAAAAGGTTAGCTACGGCTTGAAGCCGATAGAAAAGTTATGCCAATAAGAGAAGGCGACCATTATCTTTTGAAGTAGGTGATCACGCATTCCTTAATATCTTACCTAGGCGAGGTTTGACGAGGTTCGGTAAGAGTGGTAAGTTGTCTCTGAGGTTCATTGGGCCTTTTGAGATATTGGAGAGAATCAGGGAAGTGGCGTACCGGTTAGCCTTACCGCCACAACTTTCGGGGGTTCATGATGTGTTTCACATGTCCATGCTTAGGAAGTACAAACCCGACCCTTCTCATGTGTTGGATTGGGTTGATTTGGAGGTAGACGAGGATGGCTCCTACGAAGAGTGGCTAGTTCAAATCCTAGATACCTGGAAGCAAGTGTTACGGGGTAGGGCCATACCGTTAGTGAAAGTGTTGTGGAGATACCACGGAGTTGAGGAAGCAACGTGGGAAAGGGAGACAGAAGTCCACTCCAAGTATCCGGACTTATTTGAGCATGCTTAGTTGTTTTGTTTTAATTGTAATGATCCCTTGTAAGTGTTAGATTGTGGATCACATGTAATGCATGTATCGCTAATCTAAGCGTGAGATTGTGAAAGAATAATATTTTCCCTGAATGTCTTATTTCGAATGCTTAATATAAGAAATTGTTGTTTCTGGAAAATGATGGTGAAGAACATGATGAATGTTGGTTGAATATCGATGTCGTGAATTGAAAATTGTTAGTGCAGCTGTAATTGCTAAAATTTCCCCATTTGATTAGTGGATTTAAATTTCGGGGATGAAATTTTCTAAGGTGGGGAGGTTGTGACGACTGGGTCTCTTCTTTTCTTTTCTTTTCTTTTCCCCACACCTTCCTTCGCTCTGTCCTTATTTTTACCTTCGTTGGATCTGGCACTTTTGGTTATCGCTCTCTAAATGGTAATTATTGTTTTGTTTTGATTTCGGTACTTGAATATCTCTTGTTTCGAAGGGTGCGAGCCCGCGTCCGGAATGCCAGGGAGCAGGGTGGGAAAATTCTAGGCTGGAAACCAAGGGCTGCACGTGCGGGAGAGGGCCGCACGTGCGAAATTCAGGGGATTGTTTAGCTCACACACTGAAATAAATGCACGAGCGGCTAAGGTACGGGAAAGGAGCCCCGCACATATGGGGGTGAGGGCCACACATGCAGGAGAGGCACTCCGCACATGCGGGGATGGGCGCCGCACGTGCGGTCGGTCTGGACCCAAAAATTCTGCATTTTTGTATCTTTAGGGCCAAGTTGTATATCACTTTTAGGGTTTCATTCTCACACTCTACAGGCCATTTTGCTCTCCCTTCTCTCTAAAAGACTTCCTCAAACATTAAAAACCCTTTGAATCCTTGCAAATCTTTGAGTTAGATCATCACCTCTTTCTCTAAATCTCAAACTTGAAACCCCTCTTGATGTAGTGAGGGTTGAAGAAATCTCCATTGAAGCTAGGGTTTCACCCTCTTCCTTCATCAAGCTTGAGGTAGGGAAATTTCCTTGAGTTATATATATATTCATGTTTGATTTGGTTGTTTTAAGAGTTTCATTAATGATATTGGAAGATTGGTCTTGTCTCATAAATGCTATAGTTTTAAGGGTGGGTTTGATCTCTGTCTCTCTCCTTCTAAACTAATTTTCTTGGGACTTTTAACTCATAAAATAGGAAAAGGGATGTTATGAAAGAAAATCTTTTCAAAAGATGGGGGTGTTGTTTTGCTTTGATGAAAAACCCTAGAAATTTTGGGGATTTTGAATAAAATGTGATTATGCTTAGAAGCATCTTGTTGTTTTATCTTAAGAGAGGAAACTTTCATCATATGTTTTGCAAAATGGCAATTTACATAATACATGAGAAATGAAATGTAATTTTAACATTTTGGTTGAGCATTTAAAAGTGTATTGTTGTGAGATAATAAATGGTTGTGTATGGGAGTTGATGTTTAGAAAGCCATCACTTGTGACCTTGAAGAGGATAACTAGTTATGAATTGGACATGTTGAGGGATTGTTGTTGCTATAAATCGTTGGCATGGTCAATGTGAAATAGTGTTGAGGAGAAGAAATGAATAATGTAGTAAATCGATTTTGTTGTAGAAATGTTTTGAAATGGAAAGATGTTTCAAGATACTTTGTATTGCATCATGTCTCCATTTGAATTATCATTATTGTTGCACTTTCTCATCATGTTTAATTTCAGAAGAATTACACTATAATGAGAATTATGAAATTGTGTATGGGGTAAATACAGTGGTAAGTCCGATTAGGGGGTGTAGATGAATTTGATAAGTTGGCTTGAGTGTCCGTCGTGAAAGACCAGAAAACCGCGCGGATAAGTGTCGAGCCTTCCGGTTAATACCGGCAAAAATGACAGTTTGATAGTACTCGTAGAGTCTACTTGCAGACACCAGTCTAGAGATTACCAGTGTCGTATTTACTGCTCCTCGTGATTTAAAAGTTGAAAATTGGAAATTTATGAGATTGTAATTATAAATGAAATGCATGGTGTTTTTCAAGGAAAGACATGTATAATAGTTTGAAAGGAGATTTGCATCGCATTTGTACTTGCATTCATTTCTGGCCATATAACATAAATGTATATACTTTGTTTGGTATTTCTCTACTGGGCTTTATGCTCACTTCTGTGGGATTTGGTGTAGGTAAAGACGTGGTGATCCCGCCAAATTGAGGGTGCAGATAATTGTAAAGAGCACATGGCTCTTCTTTTGTTGTGATTTCTTTTTGTAAAGTCAAGGGCTAACGTGTATGGTTCCAAAAGACTACTTTTGTGTAACCGGGCTATTGCCTTGGAAGATGTAAGTCCTTAAGGGCATTTTATTGTTTTGAGATTAGGTGTTTCACATGCTATAGATTCATGTGTATTTTGATCAGTGAATATATATCCGCATGTGTAACTTTTGTATAAACTCTCATATCTAATATATACTATCATTATTTAGTGAATGCTTATTAATGTGGGTTTTTGATGTTAAATTATTTCGGCGCATTACAAACTGCATAGGCAATGTTAGGTCTAGTACAGTCAGTCGCATAACGCAAGCTACCAAGCATATTTCTTTTGATTAATTACATCCTCATCATTTTCAATAGAAAATACACGCACATGAGGATCAAAAGGAGTAAGAACATGCTTGCACTTATAAAAATTATATTTTCTCAAAATTTTCTCAACATAATGCGACTAATCAAGAAATATACCATCACAGGTTTTGGTAATTTTCATTCCTAAAATATAATTAGCCTCACCAAGATCTTTCATATCAAAATGGCTACTAAGCATATTTTTAGTTTCCACAATGATATGCAAATTAAAGCCAAATATAAGTAAATCATCCACATAGAGGCTAATAATGACATGTGAATTTTCTTCAGATTTATAGTAGATGCATTTATCAGATTCATTCATTTTATAGTCATTCTCAATTATGCAGGAATCAAATTTCTCATGCCACTGTTTAGGGGCCTGTTTTAAGCCATATAGGGATTTAATTAGCTTGCGCACTTTGCTTTCTTGACCAGGTTTCATAAAACCCTCAGGTTGATCCATATAGATTTCTTCACCCAGGTCTCCATTTAAAAAGACTATTTTAACATCCAATTAAAGAATTCTTAGATCATGAATTGCAGCCACTACAATTAATAATCTAATGGATGTAACTCTAGTAACCGGAGAAAATGTATCAAAAAAGTCAAGATCTGCTTGTTGTTTAAAATCTTTTGCAACAAGCCTTGCTTTATATTTATCAATAGTTCCATCCAGTTTAAATTTTTTTTCTCAAAACCCATTTACAGCCAATAGTTTTACAACTTGGTAGTAAATCTACTAATACCCAAGTTTTATTGGATAATAATGATTCTATATCATCATTTACAGTCTCGTTCCAAAAAACAAAGTCAGGAGATGTCAAAGTTTCTTGTAAAGTTAATAGAGTTTCCTCCACATTAAAAACATGATAATCAAGGCCAAAATTTTTTTCTAACCTAGCACTTTTACTCCTTATAGGTTCAAAAACTACAGTATCTTGGTTTTGTAAAAGAGGAGTAAAGGGACCGGTTTCAGATAAAATATTTTTTTGATAATTTTGACTCCCACCATTTTTAGATTTAAAAGGAAATTTTTCTATATGAAAAATTATATTACCTGATTCAAAAATTATTTTGTTTTCAATATTAAAAAATCTCTAGGCTGTACTATTTGTTGCATATCCAAGAAAAGCACAAGTGGCAACTTTTACACCTAATTTAGGTCTTTTAGGGTCCACAAGTCTAACGAAAGCTAGACAACCCCAAACCCTCAAATATCTCAAATTTGGCTTATGCCCTTTCCACAACTCAAAAGGTGTAACTTTTATTTTTTATGTGGCACTCTATTCATAACATAACATGCAGTTAAAATTGCTTCTCCCCACAAATTTAAAGGAGCACCTACTTCAATTAGCATAACATTTGTTAAATTCGTTAAAGTTTTATTTTTCGTTTCTGCTACACCATTAGATGCAGGTGAATATAGTGGAGTAGTTTCATGGATTATTCCCAAAAACTGAGCAAACGAGTTGAATCCAAAAGATTCATACTCCCAGCCTCTATCACTTCTATATCTTTTAATCTTTTTACTGAATTGATTTTCAACTTCAAGAAGGAATTCTTTAAATTTTTCAAAAGCATTATTTTTATTTTTCAATAAGTATACATAAGTGTATTTTGAAAAATCATCAATAAAAGTGATAAAATATCTATTTCCATCACGTGTTAAAATTCCTTCAAATTCACATAAATCAGTGTGAATTAATTATAACAATTCAGTATTTCTCACCATACTTTTATGAGGCCCTTTAGTTATTTTTGCTTGACTACAAACTTCACATTTCTCAAATTTATTTGTTAGTTTGGGAATTAATCCTAAACAACTCATGACTCCTACATATCAGCTATTAATATGACACAGACAAGCATGCCAAAAATTCATAGAGGACAGCATGTAAACAGAAATATGTGCTTTCTTATTTTCAACATTTAATTTAAACATTTCATTATAGGCATACCCTTTCCCCACAAATATGTCTTTTTTAGTGATTACATATTGGTCAGATTCAATAGTCTGCTTGAAACCAGCTTTGTTGAGCAAATAACTCGACATCAAATTTTTTCTCATGGACGGCGTGTACAACACATCTTTTAAAACAAGCACACGTCCAGAGGTAAATTTCAGCTCAACAACCCCACACTTGAGCACCTTGGTTAAACTAGAGCCTCCAAGCATAACAGTCATCTCCTCATTAAAAGGAGTGAAATCTTTGAACCAATCTTTATCATAGCAGACATGCCTATTGGCACCAGAGTCTGCCCACCACACTTCCACAGATTGAACCATAAAAATATCTGTAATCATAGCCACAAATGGTTCCTCGATAACATTAGCCGGTGGTCGAGACTGTTGTTTCCGAAATTTGTAAGTTCGAGCAATATGCCCACTTTTGCCACACACAAAACATGTCACGTTTGTCAGATCTTGTGAAGGGGGTTCTTGGTTTCATTTCTTTTGCCTTGGGTAATTTTTATTTTGTGGCATTCCAGTATTTTTCCAGATTTTCTTAACTGGTTTCAAGTGACTATTTTTATGAAATCAACCTTTAGGTAAAGTATTTCCAGAAGTTAAATTTACCTTTGCAGTGGAATGCACTTGTGTCATAAGTGCATCTTGTCCTCGTGCTTCCTCCTCCACCCGAATCCGTGTGATTAGAGTCTCCAAGGCCGTCTCTTTTTGCTTGTGACGCATTGACTTCTGGAACTCCTTCCAAGATAATGGTAGTTTGTCAATAATACTTGTTACAACAAGATTGTCTCCAATTTTGATGCCTTCGGATCTAACTTCAACCATTAGCATCTAAAAATCTTGAACTTATTTCACCACTGATTTTCCATCTATCATCTGATAGCGGAAAAAATGACTTGCAGCATATTTTTTAGCGCTTGCCTCTTCAGTGTCATATTTATTCTGCAAGGCTTTCTAAATTTTTTTAATAGTGGTGTAAGTAGTATCATAATAATCATAAAATTAATTCGAAAGACAATTCAAAAGATAATATCGACATTTATACTCAACTGTGTTATATTCCTCGATTTTTTCAAGATGAGCGGCATACTCCTTGTCGGTCATCTCTTCAATGGTGACTTTGTTCAGATTTTTCTCAGTCAAAATATAGGCCACCTTGAGGAGATTAAGGTAGAAAAGCACGTTGCATTTCCATCTCTTGAAATGGGCTCCCTTGAATCGGAAGGGCTTGTTGCGATCACCGGTATTCTCGCTGAGCTTCTCCAATACTGGCTCCATGAATTTTACTGTTTGAATCTCCTTAAAATTGTTGGTGATAATTACAAATAAAATATCAGAAAATACAAATAATAAAAATTACAATAACTATTGTAAGGGCTGAGGCGCGAAAAATTTTGCTCTCTTTAAGGAGATTCAAGTCCTCTGCGGTACGACAAAGCCTCACACTGGTACAGCAGAAAAAACCTTGACTTGTTCCCCCCAGGATATAATAGCCTGACTAAGTCGTATGGTTAACCAATACTGCACAATTGGTTGAACCTTGAAAATCCTAAGTGATTCGTGATTAGATCAAGATCTAGATATTCGTACTCCCAATCATTCAAAACACACAATCTAAATCATCCAGCACTTACGAAAGTGATTTAGATTGTTGTTTTCGAAATAAACAATAAATCGACACAAACGATTTTTACGTAGAAAACCACAATTGAAGCAGCTTCAATTGTGATAAAAAAAATCACGGGCGAAACGCCACTAATCAATCCACTGCTGAAGAAAGAAAGATTACAAAGATAACAAACAAATTATCAAACGCATCCAATTTGTCTTCAAACCTTCTGTAAATCTTTCACCAAGCCTTCGTCTCAGAATTGATTAACCTGAAGTTGAATCCACAACTTCAATTGTTGAATCAATGACTACGTACAGAATTAAACTCCTTTGAAACTCCACGCTTGAATCTTCGGATTCCACTGAAGAAGAACACTCTTGAATATAACCAATCAACCTCCTTGATATATGCTTACCAATACATGAGTTTAATACTCACTCAAATCATCAAGGAAAACTCACAAAAAACTTCAGAAGAAAACCTCAAAAGAAACCCTAAGACCTTTTAAGAAGATCTAGGAAAAGTAACCGTAGAGTTAAACCAACAAGCGAATTTATAGAAGCAGAGATCGCGCGGTCCGCTCGAGCGTGGGAATGGACGCTCGAGCGGGGACTCTATATCGCATGTTCCAACCTAGGGTTCACGCTCGAGCGGAAGATCCCACGCTCGAGCGTAAAAACACATCACTTAGTATTTTTTGCAGACATGCAAACACGCGAAATACTGTGAGTGTGTAACCTCCGCTCGAGCGGCCTTTTCCCTGCTCGAGCGGAAAGAACAAAACTGGAAAATTACAACTTTGATTACAAACTAGGTTTTTCCATGGATTTTGACAACAGGGGTCCTAACAAACCCAAAGCTTTACACATACACCATTTTTTATTTGCCTAATAATCTCACAAATAAGAAACTTGAGCTACAATAAGAGAGATGAAAGACTCAATTTATAGGAGAGGAAAGTTTGGTCACCAAGAAAGGGGTTAACTTGGAGGAAAAGTATAGGAGTGGAAATTGGTGGGAAATTTCCTTGGAGGTGAGGAAACTTGGTGGGAAATTTCCTTAAAGGCTTGGTGGATAAGAATGAAGACTTGACTTGGAGACTTGATGGGCAAGTTTTCTTGGAGGAAAATAAATGATTAACTAGTAGAACAAGTTATTTGGAGCCCAATCATACAATATAATCTATAACACATTATAATATTAAAATATCTACTAACAAAAATGAATATACAAATTGATGATATGAAGAAACAAATTGGCAGAGTAAAGGGGTTAATAAACTTATGTTTGCATGCTGTGATTTGCGTGGATGGGTGAAGAACCCCCAACGAGTCCATCATATTTTTTTTATAAATATAATTGGGTGTCCTAATGACTGAAGTTTTGTATAACATTTATATTTATAATGGAAAATGAGCTGTAGCTCGAATATATTGGCTCGAAAGTCATTTGGGTTTCTTTCTTCTTTTTTTCTCTTTTCCTTTTCTTGTTTTTCAATACAAACAGAGGTGAGAGAGAGAGAGGAGAGAAAAGAAGAGAAGAGAAGAGAAGATGGAGAGGAGGAAGAGAAGAAAACGGGTGATGGCAGTGATCGTCGATCGCCATTTTCAAAAGATTTTGTTGATGAAGTTATGATGGCGATGATGGCGTTGATGAAGATGTCAATGCCGCCTCCGACCTCCCCACAACTAGTCCGGTCGAACCGTCCCCTCTCTTTCTTCTCTCCTTTCTCTGTTGGTGATGATGAACACACAGAGAGAGAGGGGCTCGGCCGTCGATCACTGCCGCCATCGTCCCCGTCGATCGACGCCGCCATCGTCGCTGCCGCCTCCAATCTCCCCACAACCAATCCGGTCGAACCATCCCCTCTCTTTCTTCTCTCCCTTCTCTATTGGTGATGATGTATACGCACAGATCTATTGAAAAAAAAATTAGATTCTACATTTTTTTTTTTTGGATTGTTGATTCTACATTTTTTCATTTGGTTGTTCATGATGTATTTTTTCATTTTTTTATATTGATGATGTATTGTTGATTCTACATTTGGTTGTTGTTGATGATGATGTATTGGGATTGTTGAGGTATTTGGTTCTCAGTTCTCCCTCCCTCGCTCTTCTCTCGTTCTTCTCTCTCTTTCTTCTCTTCCCTCTCTGTTTCAGAGAAAGAAGGGAAAAAAAAATCAAAAATAAAAAACGACGTCATTTTTGAATTCGAGCCATCTCGGGCTAGCTCTGTTTCGAGCTACGTAGCAGTGCCGATTTATAATTGATAGCACTTATATTTATAATTCTGTGTTTATTTTATAGAAAAATTGAAAGAAAAATTTGTTTCGTACTTTTTATGAATAGGTAAACAATTTCTAAAAAATACAAAACTTTGTAAACAAAAAAAGTGGTTTTTATTTGTTTTGAAAATAAAATTTTAATCCTTTTTCCTTTCTCTACCAGCCACCACATTTCTCCTCTAGTCACCACCCACAAACTACCCCATATCCGGTGAGTCCTTCCATTGTCAGCCTTCAACAACCACCTACAACAAATCTCCCTTACCTCTGACTATCAATCATTCCATCCAACCACCACCTCCGCTCTCTAGCAAGATACTTTACTTATTTTCAAATTAAAATTTTAAAATATATATATGTACTAAATATTTTATTTTATTTTTACAAAAATAAGCATAAATTACATGTTTAATTACAAAATAATAAATTATAAACATCCTTAAACAGCACCTTAATAATTATTATTTACTATACAAATTAATGTAGTTTTTTTAGCTTGTTGAGAGATTGGTTTGTGTTTGTAGAGTAGTTTTTGAGATAAAAAGTACGAAAACTTGTTTAGTTTGTCTTTTTTCAGAAATAGTTTTGGAAAATTGTTTTGGAGAGAGAGTTTTAAAAAAAGTGATTGATTTGATGTGTATAAAAGAGAAAGAGTGATTTTGGAAAGTAAGTAACCAAACAAAATTTTGAGATTTTTTTTAAAAAAATTTATTTAGTTTGATTACTTTTGAAAATTTATTTGTAGAAAATTTTTCTAAAAAACAAACCAAACAAGCCCTATACATGTTTTGTTTTGTTTATTTATTTACTTTTGGTTTGCTGTTGGGAAAATCCTTAAAAGTCATTTCCTGTCTTTGTCTTGCCAGTTTTTATGCAGATGGAGCCTGTGTTTGGCAAGTGAGTTTCCAGGTTTTTTTGGTTATTTTAGCCACAAAAAATAAAATAGGCTATTTTAGCCATAACAAACAAAACATCACATCCAACCCATAATCATTACATTCTTCTCTCACAAAAAAAACTCAAAAAAGTCAAAAAGCCAAAAAGCCCTTCCCAAACCAAGTTTTTAAGCCCAGGCTAAAATAGTTAAAAAAGTCAAAAAGTTAAAAAATCAACCCACTTCCCAAACGGAAGCTAAATGTGTGAAGCAATCGTGCTACATTCACATGAAAATTGCTTACAAAAGCATCTTTTCATAAACTCTAACTGATAAAATTAGAGTTATGGTGTATGAAGCGGCACTTCTGTAGGAAGTTATGTGGGGATAGATTATTTTTCACGTGTGAATGGTTTTGTTTTCTTTCATGAGTAATAGATAGCTTTCCTCTTGTTCAACAATTTAATTACATGCTTTGGGTAAGTTTGGAAACTTCAAAAAAAAAAAATAGTTAAAAAGTCAAAAATTGTAGAAAAAAAGTCAAAAAGATTCTTTTTCTTCTCTATTTTTTTGCATTTTTTTTTTTGGAAAAGGCCAAAAAATATGGTAACCGTACTAATTTTTTTCACCGCATATTTTAGCCAAAAAAAGTTAAAAAATTACTAACAAGTGCCCCCTATACATTGTTTAATATTGAAAAATGTGTAAAAAGTGTTTTAAAAATATGTGAAAAAATTAAAAAGTACATTAATTTCAGTAAAAGTGCATTGAATTTATAAAAAAAAATATATATATATATCTTCTTTTTTTTTTTAATTTTTTTGTCATTTACTTATGTCCTAGAAGCACTTGTTAACATTATTAAAATAATTTATTTCCAAACCCACCCTTAGCTTTAGAGACAGTGGGCCCATTTTGGGCCACCTTAGTGATTGTAATCAGTATGTTTTAATATTTGCTAACTATTTAAAAAATTAAATTGATTGCATGTCGTTAATTATATCTCTGTATATCATATATGCTTTTAAAATTTTCTAAATTATACTTATCAATATCCACTTTATTAAAAAATTATGTGATCGATCGGTAATTATTGATATCCAATTAATTAATTTTTAAAATGAATAATTAATTTGACAAACTTTAAAAAAATAAACATTTCAAATCACTGAAATAATCTTAGATTGCATCCACATCACCCAAAAGTGAACCCTAAAATCTAATTAGTGAACTAAAGAAAAGTCTCATCGTCCAAAATATGTTAATTACCATCCTTTAAAGCTACATCTTACCGAGGCTTCTTTTGTGGTGTAATCCCATGCTACCTTCACTATCTAAAAAAAAAAGAAATAAAAAAAGCTACATCTTACCAAACACAAACATTAACAAAACACAACATAAATAAATACATTACGACTTTGGCAATAATGGTTATTAATCAGGGTGAGGGTGGTCCATGAAATTAATTGAACTTTCGGTGAAAGCTGTGCATGAAATGAGCTGAGACCATGTGTGTGTGACTGTTTAGAGTGTTGTCATCTGATATGATTTCTCTTTTTCTTTTTTTACAATGTTAGGCCAATTCAGTAATTGCAGCAGAGTTGCACAACTCTTAAAATTCTATTTTTACATAAAATTTGACAAGATTGATATGATAATATTATTATTATAAATAAATTCATTTTTAATAGTATTTTATTTTGAAATAAAATATTCTCAATGAGACACATCATTATATATGAAAATTATGTATTAATTTTTTATTTGTATAACATTACTCATTGTTTAATTATCAATTTCTAGATGAACCCATCAACCATAAATTGTTGGACCCATCAAACTTGTAATTCAACAATATGGGACTCAGCAAAAAATAAATAAATAAATAAATAAATAATTTCATAATTTTTAGTTTGGATAAATTAAACTTACTTTCCTTAAGGTTTGAAAATAAAAATTAGTCTTACACTTTTGATATAATTATATTGGTTTGTTTTAAGATTTTAATTTACATAACAGTTAGACATTTTGCATTAGATTAGGTAGTACATATTCAAAAAAATATTTAAAATTTAAATTAGGTAGATCAAATTCATCCTAAATATATTTCACACCTCATGACATTTAAAGCTATATTGTACATTTAGATTTGAGTATTTTTTAGGTAATTAGCATTTATGTTAAAATAAAAGTCAACTAGGTTCCTTTCCCTTTTCCTAATACGAGTCAAGAGCCTCTCCTTGCAGGCTCCTACTTGCGCCCGTCCTTGCATGGCCTTCGGGCCAATTTTTAGGCCCAATTTTGATAATCCGAACCGTTCATATTTTATGATTTATTCAGTATATCATACCTGTAAAAAATCAAATTGATCGGATATCAGAAAGTATGTGTTTGAAAAATTGAACTAAAAACTATTTTTTTAAAGAATTTAATAAACAGTTTCCGAACATATGCTTTCTGATATCCGATCAACTTGATTTTTTACAGGTATGATATACTGAATAAATAATAAAATATGAACGGTTCAGATTATCAAAATTGGGCCTAAAAGTAGACCCGAAGGCCCTGCAAGGACGGGCGCAAGTAAGAACTTGCAAGGAGAGGATCCTCATTCTCCTAATACAGCCCCGCTGCATAACCTCAGTGGGAGTCGCGCCCCCAGTGACGTGGCGCGCCCCCATTGGCCGAAGACTCAAAAAAAAAACAGTTTGTTTTTTGGGCCAATCCCCTAGTGACACCTCACTGGAGGTCGACCCCCAGTGGTGGTAGGAAGCATTAATCTTCCTAATATTCACATCTATCCATTGCAATTTTTACTTTTACTTATTTATTTTTTTATTGGTAAAGAAAAATTTCATTGCAATCTTTACTTACGGTGAGAAATATATTTCTCTAAATTATCTTATTTTCCTTAAGATTTAAAAAAAAAATAATTAATTTCACACTTCTATCTATCTATATATTATATAAGCAAAAGGGGATTTTCGTGAGTAATGTGGGAGTTCTAAAACCTCATAACAAATTTTTGAATTTATTGAATTAAAAAACAAATTTAAAAAGTAGGATTGGCTAATCCATTAAATAATAGTTTTCAAAATATTAATAATTTCATAATTTATAGTTTTTAAAGGAAAGATAAAAAAATATTACATATATTTCCAATCTAATCCTCTCCCATTGATTTTTATTTTCTTTAAAAAAAAATGAAAACTTGTTTCTTACTGTATTACTATATTATTCATGCAATATGTAACTACTCCCAGATCTTTAAAATTTATGATAAAAATTAGGAACCATCAAAATAATTTGATTTAATTACACATTTTTAATTTCTTTTTTTACAATTTTTTTCTTTTTTGATTTGTTTTGTACACTCATATGTACTAATATTTATGTCCAAATTATAAATTTTTTAATACATGTGATGGGTGTGAAAAAAAATTAAATGTGTATGATTATAAGCACCATTCATATTAGCCTCATTCATTGATTTTGTTTTAAAAAAAATTATATATCTCATCAATTTAATTGCTTAGTTAATGGATTTTCGCACTACTTATATTGTAAATTTTTAGCTTTTTACGAAAATATGTGTAGAAAAGTAGAGAGTGATATGGCAACTTATAATAATTTTTTGACTTTTTGGGTAAAATTTCAATTTGTCAAATGAGACAAATTTTTTAGTGTTTTTTATAATGGTAAATTCATTTCACAAACAATTAATTATTTTTAAAAAGGTCATTTTTCAGAAAGTCGTATTCCTAATTGTTATATTCCATTTAACCCATCTTTTTTTTTAATATTCCATTAGGTCATGTTTAGAATAATATAACAAAATCATCCTTCTAACCTTTTGTGCATGTTTCCATTTCAAAATCAATACACAATAAAAAATAATAACAGTCCTTCATTACATGAAGAAAATCTCTCATTTATTCCATGAAGAAAATCTCTCTTTATTCAAGGGAAAATCTCTACATTTTAGGAATAAAATCTTTCTCTTATTCCATAAAGAAAATATCTCCCTCATTCTATGGAGAAAATCTCTCATTTATTCCATAGAAAAAATCTCTCACATTCCTAAAATCCTAAATCGTCTACCTTTTGAAAATCTCTAACTAAATGTTAATGTAAACTTTCATATTATAAATGCATGCTGGTAAATAATATTCCCTTATAGAACCATACACTGCAAACATTTACATTGTTTGTGTTAGTACATGACTATTTTTTAATGTGAATATTAACATTAATGTGATTTGTTGTGAGTAATGTATAGTTAATGTTGTCATGTTATTTTGGTATTATAGACACTGTAAATATTTATATTGTTGGTAATTGTTTGTTATTGTGTGCATATAACCATTCACTTGGTGTGCATTGTGTTAATTGCAATGTTGATGTGAATATTCACATCTCTATGTTAAATTATTAAGATGCACAATATGTTGTGACCAATATATTACATTGTTATTTACACTTATATGACTATTTTTAAATGTGAATATTAACATTGATGAAAGATGTGATAATCACAACACTAATGCGAACTTTCATACCATGTAATAATTATGTAAAAATCATGAAAATTCATACAATAATTAGTGATATATGAACGTGAACATTCACATTATGCATCAATCATGTAATCATCAGTCTACATTGCATATCATCCAACCACCACATATTTCTCATATTGAAGTTCATATTACCAAATGCAAAATATTAAAATCTGATAATCTACAACAACAATGACTTTAATGGATGTGCACGTTCACATTTACAAAAATACTCAATCAATAAGCATACATATATACGGATATCTAGTAACATATCAATCCATTTTGAAACAAAAAGTTGAATCCAACTTTAATAAATTATTGAACAATTCTGAACATTCATCCCTACCAACACATACCTATATGTAGTTGTAAAACAAAAACGGTGTTAACCTTGCCCCTATGATATCTAAATAGAAGAAAATAGAGTTTTGAATTACAACAATAGAAAAATATAGATTTTGGAACCATAACAATGAAAGAACATAGAGTTTCGAACTACAACAATGAAAGAATGATGATAACAACTGTACGGGCACGAAATATTCTTCCCGTGTAATCCTGTTGATCAAGTCTGCGCTCCTCCGTACGACGTCGCTTTATCCCCTAAAAATACAAACGTGAGCTAGCCGGTGGGTGTGTGCCAGATACCTCTCCGATGCCTAAGTCAGTAAAACAGACAAATAGACAAAAGCTCTGTGTATTCGAGAATCAAAGTTGTGTTACCTCTCCATAGGTGATGTTGTAAGCTTTTATAGGTTCCGTGTGGCACAATCCTAGCAGGACTTTTACTCCTCCATATAGAGTCTTCCTAGGATTCACTCTCCTGAAAGATAATGCTCATCCTTCAACACCCCCCTCACTGCTTAAACCAAGTGAGATGGTCTTACCATGGCCGGACTCCAACATGACCGAGGTAAGCATGGCTATGCTAAGCCGCAGACTGGACCGAGATAACTCTACCTCAGTTCTTCCATTTACTGCTCTTACCACGGTTTTCCCAGTGCTGACCATAGTATTGCTTAGACAGTGCTAACCATTGGCTAGGTCCGACAGAGCTAGCTGCGCTATACCGTGACCGTACTAACTCTGACTGCAGCAACCTGGCGACCGAGCTATTCGTAGTACTCTCCTGGACCAAGATAACAATTGGCTCTCAGGGACCGGACTAACTTTAGGGCCATCTGGGTCCGAACTAACTTTAAGGTTCTGGGACCAGACTAATTTTCAAGGCCTTTTTACTCTGCCCTCCGTATTGTGGCCCATAATGGCCCATTGCCCAGCTCGGCCCAATTTATAAATATAAATTACCCTCTCAATTGCCCCTTAATTCCATCTGCGTAGCATGATAGGGATTACCTGTTTTACCAACTGAACCAAAAACTCTAGTCTTACAACCGAGCTAAACTTTTAAGCCTTTCCAACCAAGTTAAAAACTCTTTAGCCTTTCCAACCGAGCTAAATTCACACTGGGCTCTAGCTATCCGGTCAAAACGTCTCTTCAATCACACCAACTGAATCGCTTCTCATTTCCATGACACGTGGCATACTCTGATTGGCCCAAGGCAGTAGTCACGCCGTCTTCGTATCTCGCGAAATTTGAACAGTCCCGCCCTTTTTGTCCTGCCTTCTACACAAAATAAGCTCTTCATTTCGAATCAACCACTTTACTATTCAAGTTCCTTCTCCCTCTCTTCGAGCCTCCATTGTTCTTCCAACCTCGCAACTATGAAGCTCGTGTCTGTGGCTGCTTTCTACTTCCCCTTTCCTTCTTTTTTGCCTGGTAAGCTTCACTAATCTGTTCTATTTTTCTTGTTTTCGCACTTTGTTTAATCCATAGCATATTGTTGGTGTTTTTACAAAACACAATTTTGTTTTTCCTTGCATTTTTTGGGAAAAACCTCATAAGAACCACTTGTATTTCATGAAGCAGTCCGTAGAACACTGTATTTGATCCAAAATCACAATATAACCGAACTAAAAAGTTGTTTGTAGTTGCTGTGAATCTTAGTTAGACTTATCCAACCGAACTAATACTTCATGCTATACTAGTAATTTCAACAAGTCAAACCATCTTTTGATTTAACTTAGCCTAGATAACAAACCGAACCAAGTCCGCAATTAGTGTGTTTGAAAGCCTCACTTCCGACCGAGCTATGTCTTGGGGCTAAACCAGCGCTCTTAGTTTAGATCAAACTAAGAAAACTGCCCCTAGAAGCTCAACCGGTCTAACAAAACCTTCCTTCTACCCGAGCTATCGACCCGCTTACCGAGACCGAGCTAACAGACCCCTTGCTCAAACCGAGCTTGAACCCGTAGTATGCCACATAGCTGAGCTAATGCTTCATTTATCTTGCCTTTGTTTTCTTTTAGCACGGTCCCATGGTCTGTGCATAACACTTTTGTTTTTCACTTTGCAGACTTAGGTTGCCCAGGCACTCCTTTGAGTGTTCAACCGAGCTACACAGCACAAATCTTCGACCGAGATAGCACTCGAGTTTAATTTACCCATAACTTAGACCATGAATGGGAAAGTATAGGTTTTTAGTTAACTCTCCTGGTGCAATAGCTGAATTTTGCAAGGACTACCAAATCCCAGATGATGTCCACTTTTCTCTAGCCGAGCTAGACACCGTCCCCTGGGAAAAATAGGGTTTTGTCCCCTTTAACGTTATTTCCATTGTGGAGTGCGGTTTACGCTTCCCTGTATAGCCCTTACTCTGTGAATTCCTTAGACAAACCAACCTTTGTCCTACCCAACTTTTCACAAACTCATACCGTATAATAAATGGCATACCCGAGCCAAACTGTCGGGCTAGCCTTAACCTCAGCTTAGTCGAGCTCTTCCACCAATATTCCATAGGGTCAAAAGAAGACGGCTGGGTTTATTATTTAAGAATACGACGCCGCCAAGAAAAAATAATCAAAGATACCCCAGATAAAGATTTAAACGACGATGATTTCTTCTGGGTTTCTGGGAACTTCGAAGACCAAGAAGCCTAGATTCCTGGTGACCGAATAAACTGGAATAAAGGGACCACCGGTATAATTTCCTCAGCTCTATTGCATGCCTCTTTTTATTTCGGTTTCCTATTCCTGAACCGAACTAACAGTTGTCTTCTTTATGCAGACTCAGCCCACCTCAAGTCACTGTACAGTTACCCTAACCTAAACACACTTCGCGCCGCACTACGGTATCCTGAAAGAAGTTGGGCCAAGTTGCTGAATTTTGAACCGACATACCGATACAGCAGTCGACGAAAAGCCAGAGTAACGAACTTTTTGTTGGAAGCATCTCCTGAACCGGATCTAACCTTGCCACAAATTAACCTGGTCCATACTACTGCTGAACAAGAGATGGCCAAAAGGAATAGAGTAAGGGCCCTCCTAACCGAAACCAACCGAGCCGAGGTACCACCATCCAACCAGGCTCAGGAGACCGTGGTGGCCCTTCCATCTCAACAACCTTCCTCATCTCACCCAAGCAAGCGTGCCCGAACTACCCCAACCGAGCAACGCCTTGTCGATGAAGACGAAACCATTCTACCACCAAGCTCTCCACCGAGCCGGCAACCGGAGCGCTCCGACCGACTAGCTCGTCCAAGTGGGTTCCCAAAATTATTTTCTAGAACCGAGCTATTCAGGACACCGACTCAGTGGTTACTGAAAAAGATCACTTAATGGCATTCAACCTTGCCAAGAGTGTTTGTCTCCCAACAGACATGGAGCACCTGATGAAAGATTGTATTATTTTATTCAAAACCTCAATACTGTAAACACATTTACAAGGTGTATATATACACCTTTAGAACTAGTTATAATCAGTTTCAACTAACAGATTACAATCAGTTACAACTAACAGAGTTAGAAACTAAATCTGGTATACACTCAAACAAACTCTAACTGACTGATGGATGAGATACTGTGTGTGCATCTGTAATAGAAGTAATGCTGCAGCTATCCTTATCTGATATAGTTGATATCTTATCAGGCCCCGGCAAGCTGATGGGGTGATGAAACTCCATGAGCTTGGATTTGAGATAAGAAAACCGGCCAACAGACAAGCGTTTAGTGAAGATATCAGCTAACTGATCGGTGGTAGGAATGTATTGCAAATGCAACTGTTTAGCCAGAACTTTGTCACGAATGAAGTGACAATCAACTTCTATATGCTTGGACCGAGAATGAAACACCGGATTAGTTGCTAGAGCAATGGCGGAGACATTATCACACCAAAGGATAGGAAGAGTAATGCCAAGGTCATGTAGCAACATAAGTATCCAAGTGAGCTCAGCAGTGGTGTGAGCAAGGGCTTGGTATTCTGCCTCAGTAGAACTTCGAGAAACAGTAGCCTGTTTCTTGGCAGACCACGAAATAAGATTGGAACCCAAGAAAATACAATACCCAGAGGTAGACTTGCGGTCAAGAACATCCCCGGCCCAATTGGAGTCAGAAAAGGCATGAACATCAAACGTGCTAGGAGAAAATTGTAAACCATGATGAAGGGTGCCTTTGACAAAGCGAAAAAGGCGCTTAACAGCAGAGAAATGGCCATTGGTAGGGGCATGCATATGTTGGCAACATTGATTAACTGCAAGAGATAAATCTGGCGTAGTAATGGTAAGATATTGCAAAGCACCCACCAAACTTCGATAGAGTGTAGGATTAGAATAAAGGGCTGAAGAATGAGGCTGAGAAGTAGGTTTAACAGCAAGATGAGAAGAACACGGTTTGCAATCAGATAAACCAGCCTTAGTGAGAATGTCTTGAGCATATTTTTGCTGAGATAAAAAATAGCCATAAGATGGAGAACCTTGGATAGAAATACCAAGGAAATAGGAGATATTCCCTAATTCTTTCATGGAAAAGGCTTGATGCATCTTTGTAATAAGGGATTGAAGATGAGAATAATCATTGCCAGTAAGCGAAATGTCATCTACATAAACCAGAAGAATAATGATAGTGGTAGGAGTCTTCTGAATAAACAAAGAAAAATCACATTTACTGTTGAAAAATCCCTGAGATAAGAGAAATGCTGAAAAAGTGGAGTACCAAGCCCGGGGGGCTTGCTTGAGGCCATATAAAGCCTTGTGAAGCTTACAAACATGAGTTGGTGCAGAAGAAGACACAAAACCAGGGGATTGAAGCATAAACACCTCTTCTTCAAGCAAACCATGGAGAAAGGCATTAGAAATATCCAATTGTTTCAAAGGCCAGTGATTATAAAGGGCCAAACACAAGAGAATGCGAATAGTAGGCTGTTTGGCAACGGGACTGAAAGTCTCATGAAAATCAATACCATGTTGCTGAAGATATCCCTTAGCCACCAACCGAGCTTTGTGTCGGGCAATACTACCATCTGAATTTCTCTTAACTTTAAAGACCCATCTGCAGCCGATAGCTTGTTTTTCAGAAGGCAAAGACACAAGAGACCAAGTATGTTGAGCAAGCAAGGCAGTCATTTCTTCTTGCATAGCTTGAAGCCAAATAGTGGATAAAAGAGCCTCTTTATAGGAGGGTAGCTCAATATCATCAAAGGAAAAAGAAGAAGTAGGCTGTGAGGCTGGTGTGAAGGCTGAAAAAGAAGCTTTAGACCGAGTGATCATAGGATGAGAATTAAGAGTTGTAGGTGGAGGATGCAAAGAAAGTTGAATGGCAATAGACTGGATAGGAATAGGCTGCTGCAGAGGAACAGAGGAAACATGTGAACCTAGGGCAGCATGATGCTGTCCTGGTGCAAACCTGGACTACAGACCAGCAGAATACAGAGGAACAAAACTGGGCTGCAGAGCGGGAAATCTAGGTGGCAGCATAAGAGAAGTAGCAGGAGGAGCAGCAGTGTGAGGCTGCAGAACAGGAGAAGGTAGAGAAGCATACCTGGTTTGATGAGAAACAGAACTAAGCTGCCGAGAAGGCAAAGTAGGAGAAGACAAAAAAAAACTGATGTAAAGAAGACAAAGAAGAAGGCTCAGGTGCAGACTGAGAAAGAGTATGAAAAGGGAAACAAGATTCATTAAAATAAACATGCCTAGAAAGATACACACGACCTATAAGAGGGTCTAAACACCTGTATCCTTTTGCAAATGGATGATACCCTAAGAAGACACAAGACACAGAACGAGGTTGAAGTTTATGAGTCACATAAGGTTTGAGCCAAGGGAAACATTGACATCCAAAAACCCGAAGTTGAGAGTAATCAGGAAAGGAGTGAAACAACAACTCAAAAGGAGATTTATGAGCTAGCTGAGAAGAATGCAACCTGTTGATTAAAAAAGTAGTTACAGCAATGGCATCAAACCAGTATTTAAGAGGCATAGAAGTATGATGTAATAATGCAATAGTGGTATCAACTATATGCCTATGCTTTCTCTCGGCAACACCATTCTGAGATGGGGTGTAAGGACAAGAATGCTGATGAACAATACCCTCTGAAACAAGAAAATGAGTCATTTTGTTATTAAAAAATTTAGTTCCACCATCTGTTCTTAAAATTTGTAAAGAAGTCTGAAATTGTTTTTCCACATATGCTTTAAACTCAATGAATTTGGAATAAACCTCACTCTTAAAAGATAAAGGATAAATCCAAGTGAATTTGGAAAAATCATCCACAAAAATCACATAAAATTTGTAAGAAGAAGCAGATTGAAAAGGCCCCCATACATCACTATGAATTAAGGAAAGAGGTTCATTGCTAGTGGAATTAGACAAATGAAATGGAAGCCTATGGCTTTTCGCAACACAGCAGTCAACACAATTTGAAGAGGCTGTCTTATGTGCAACATTATTAGAAACAAAATTCAAATGCTTCCTAAGATGAGACAATTTTAGTGAACTTTGATGACCAAGTCTATTATGCCAAATATTCTCAGTAGCAGAGGCTAAGGAATTCTTAGAACTAAGATGAGCTTGTGGACAACATGCAGCAGCAGATGAAGATGGAAGGAAATGGTAGAGACCATTAATGTTAGTTCCTTTGTGAAGCACTCTCTTCGAATGCTTGTCCTGAATCACAAAGTTAGCATCATCAAATGTAATAAAACAATTGTTATCTCTGGCTAATTTGTGAACAGAAAACAGATTTGAAGAAATAGAAGAAGTGTGAAGAAGAGTGTTTAATTTGAAAGAATGGTGAGGAGTAGGTAAAAGCCCTTTACCAGTGTGGTGAATTGGTATAGAATTACCATTGCCAATAGTAATTTGATCAGAACCTTGGTAAGGTTGGTAGCAACTCAAATTACTCATATCATTGGTAATGTGATCAGTGGCCCCAGAATCAAGATACCAAGGCACTGGTGCAGTAGATGAATCTATAACCGAAGCATTGGAAGAAGCTACAAATGCTTTGGAGTGTTGAGAAGATGGTGAGGAGGAGGAACCAGCAAAAGAATGGAATTGAGAATCCATTCTACACCAGCAATCAATGGCTATGTGACCAAAACCTCCACAGATTTGGCATTGAGATTGAGGAAAAAATGATCTGCCTCGTTCGCGATTAGCACCACCTCTACTATTATAATGATAGCCTCTAGACTGAAACCGTCCACCTCTATTACCTCGAGGCTGAGATCTGCCTCCTCTATAACCAGAACCACGAGATGAAGAGTTGCCTTTAATAGAGGAGAAGGCAACTGTTGGATCAGAAGAAGACTTCTTGAGTTTAGCCTCCATATGGATTTCTTCAGAACAAAGAAGAGAAGACACCTCTTCCATAGTAATAAAACCAAATCTGGCTCGAATGGAAGTAGCGAATGCATCAAACTCATCTGGTAATCCATTGAGAGTTATCAACACTAAATCTTCATCGTCAATCAACACCGAAGCAAGAGCTAACTGATCAATTACTTCTCTGATTTTTGCAAGATATACAGTCATTGAATCATTTTTCTTAGAAATACTGTTCAATTTGTTCTTCAAATGATGAACATGAGACCGAGAAAATGAAGTGTAACGCTGATGCAAGGCAGACCATACTTCAGAACAATGATTACAGTGTAAAACCGTGGAGTAGATTGATGGAGAAAGAGTAGCAGTCATGCAACTCAACAGATGTGCATCAACACAATTCCATTTCACTCAATCCGAATTGGAAACACTCTTACCTGAATCATCAAGAACAGTTAATGGTGGACATGAGCGTGGATCATCAACATATCCAAGAAGTTTTGTAGCTCGCAGAATTTTCTGCCATTGTCATTTCCAAATCACAAAATTTAATGTATCAAGTTTAACTGTAACAAAGGAAGATAGATTAGAAAGAAGCAAAGAAAGATCTGGATGAAGTGTAAAGTCAGAATTCGAAGCAGCCATGGATGCCTGTGCTCGGAGGAGCTCAAAGCTCTGATACCATGATGAAAGATTGTATTATTTTATGTAAAACCTCAATATTGTAAACACATTTACAAGGTGTATATATACACCTTTAGAACCAGTTACAATCAGTTACAACTAACAGATTACAATCAGTTACAACTAACAGAGTTATAAACTAAATTTGGTACACACTCAAACAAACTCTAACTGACTGATGGATGAGATACTGTGTGTGCATCTGTAGTAGAAGTAATGCTGTAGCTATCCGTATCTGATATAGTTGATATCTTATCAGCACCATAACCATTTGACCGAGCTGAAGGCCATCCGTTCGGCCACAAAGTCCATGGTGCTTGTAAGTAGCTTCCTTTGCTGATTTTTCTAATTTGCCCAACTTTTATCTCGGTTCGATTACAAGTCTTCCCATTCCTTTGCAAGCCATGCAGAAGAGTCACATTGCTCACAAGCGTGTGTTAGAACTTCGCAAGACAACAAGGCAAGCCATGGCCGAAGTGACTGAAAAAACTGCCGAGCTAGAGCAAGCTAGGAAGCAGATAGTCGAGCTATAATCCGAGAATGGCCGTCTAACCAGACTGGTTAGCTCGGCGAAAGCAGACAAACGAAAGGCTGCTGCCGTGATAAAGGATAAATATTTGCGCGAACTGGCTAAACTAGAAGGAAAGAAGAAAGCCGAAATTGAGGAGCTGAAGAAGAAGCTGGAGGATGCTGAAAGCTGAGGTTTCAAAGAAGGTGAAGCCTTGTACATCAAGCAGTGCGAAGCTGGGAAGGACCTTTTTTTCAAATGAGGGTGGAAGGCGGCCATAACGCAGCTCGGTCATCAACCAGAGACCGAGGTCTACAATCTTCCACCATATTTCATACCGAGCTCAATGGCGGAGTATACTTCGACCGTTCAACAACAATTTCTTGAAGAATCAGATGAGGAAGAAGAAACCGTGCCCAACGATACCTCCGTTGTCAATGATCCTGCTGATCAGTCAGCTCGGTTGGAGCCAGTGGTGGAGAACCTGACTGATGAGCTGCCTACTGAAACCGTGCTCCCAACCGAGACTGTGCTGCCAGCTGAAACCGGTCTTAGAGTTGATCTTGATGCCGATCTTGACGATCTATTTGCCTGACTTCGCTTTTCTTTTCATTTTTCTTGATTTCTGTATTTTCTTCTGTTTGTTGGACAAAAGTTTGTAACCGGACTGAAGTAACATCCTTCTGTACTTGTGAATTTTGAATGCATGCCTTTTTTGTTTTCAATACTTATTTTCGGTTTGATCTGTATGCTTGTACTTGTAATGAGTTTTTAATGAAATCTTCTTTTGCTCCAACTGTTATCTCGGTTTACTTTCCTGTTTGTGCTTGCTTTCTCACTACAATTTGAATGAAACACAATATTTCCCAGCTGAGATACTATACCCCGGTCATACCTGCCAACCACTCTTTTGCCAAGATGTCTACCTCGGCTGAAGAGTACTAAGAGTTGGTTTAATCTAGCCAACCACTCTGTAACCGATATTCCTACTTCGGCTGAAGAGTGCTAAGAGTTGGTCTAATCCAGCCAACCACTCTTTAGCCGATATCCTTACTTCGGCTGAAGAGTACTAAAAGTTGGTCTAATCCAGCCAACCTAGAATAAAGTGTTTGGTTATTCCGACCAAACGTCCTGCAGCCTGGATCCTTATCCTAGGCTTAGGAGGGGTGTTGGTTTTGCATCCAACCTCTAAGTTGGTTTTTCCAGCCAACCTAGAGTAAAGTGTTTGGTTATTCCGACCAAACGTCCTGCAACCTGGATCCTTATCCTGGGCTTAGGAGGGGTGTTGGTTTTGCATCCAACCTCTAAGTTAGTTTTTCCAGCCAACCTAGAGTAAAGTGTTTGGTTATTCCGACCAAACGTCCTGCAGCCTAGATCCTTATCTTGGGCTTAGGAGGGGTGTTGGTTTTTCCAGCCAACCTAGAGTAAAGTGTTTGGTTATTCCGACCAAATGTCCTGCAGCCTGGATCCTTATCCTGGGCTTAGGAGGGGTGTTGGTTTTTCCAACCAACCTCTAGATTGGTTTTTCCAATCAACCTAGAGTAAAGTGTTTGGTTATTCCGACCAAACGTCTTGCTACCTGGATCTTTATCCTGGGCTTAGGAAGGATGTTGGTTTTTCCAGTCAACTATGTTTTTAATGCCCCTAACTCACTAAAACAATCTTTTACATAAGGAAACAACTATACTGAAAAGAAACTGCTTGCTTTATTGAGAAAGAAAAAAATTACACATACTTAAAAAAAAGCTAAAAATAAAATAACTTGAGATTTGCAGTATTCCATGGTCTGGGAATTGCTTTGTCGTCCTCATCTTCTAAGTGGTATGCCCCCTTGCCAGTTAATCCGACCACTTTGTAAGGTCCTTCCCAATTGGGCCCTAACTTGCCATCTCCCGGAACCACAGTGTTTCCCATTACTTTGCACAGCACCCAATCTCCGATCTTGAATTGCCTTGGATGCACTGTTTTGTTGTATTTCCTGGATAACTCTTGTTGGTATGAGGCAGTGTGAACCAGTACTCTTTCTCTTCTTTCTTCGGTGAGGTCGAGTTCCAATGTTATGGCCTCTCCATTCAAGTCTGGATCAAAATTTTCGCTTCTAATTGTGGGGAGGCCAACTTCCAGTGGGATTACCGCTTCTATGCCATAGGCTAAAGAGAATGGTGTCTCTCCAGTTGATCGCCGAGGTGTGGTACGATAAGCCCACAGAACATGAGGCAGTTCCTCAGCCCACTTGTCTTTTGCTTTTTCTAACCTCTTCTTCAATCCATCCAAGACAACCTTGTTTGATACTTCTGCTTGGCTATTTGCTTGGGGATACGCCGGTGTAGAATTATAGAACTCTATCTTGTATTCTTCACAAAAGCCTCTAAAGATTCTGCCATCAAACTGAGTGCCGTTGTCTGATATTAGGGCTTTAGGTATGCCGAACCGAGTGATGATATTCTGCCAGACGAACTTCTTCACATCTTTTTCCTTGATTGATGCCAATGTCTCTGCTTCCACCCATTTTGTGAAGTAGTCTGTTGCTGCGAGAAAGAACTTCCTATTTTCGGGTGCTGTTAGAAGTGGTCCTACTATGTCCAAGCCCCACATTGCGAAGGGCCATGGGCTGGTTAGCGGTAGGAGCTCTCTAGCTGGCTGATATATTTGGTGTGCGAACTTCTGACATTTCTCGCACTTCTTCACATACTTCTCCGAGTCTGCTTGCATGTATGGCCACCAGTATCCTTGCACAATGGCTCTGTAAGCTAATGATCTTCCTCCTTGGTGGCTTCCGCACACGCCTTCATGTATTTCGAACAAGAATGCTTCTACTTTGCTGGGGTGGACACACTTTATATGAGGTCCTGAGAATAACTTTTTGTACAATGCCATAGATGGGGAGAGCCAAAATCGCTGCGACTTTGCTCTAATTTTGTTGGCTTCTTTCTTTTCTTCCTGTAAGACGCCGTCTTTTAAGAACAGTATGATGGGATCCATCCATGAGGGGCCTAGTTCGGCGCAGCACACCTCTTCTACTTCGGGGTCCTCAATGGCTGGTCTTGGTACGTAGTCAATTAGTGGTGGATGAGGGATGGATGTATCTGCTATTGACGCAAAGCCTGCTAATTCGTCTGCTCTGCTGTTTTTCTTCCTGCCAATCTGTTCTATCCTTACTACTTCGAATTTCTTGATCTCTGTTCTAACCAATTCTTGGTATTTGGCCATCTTGTCATCCTTTGCTTCATAGTCACCAGAAATTTGGTTTACCACCAGCTGTGAGTCGCTGTAGACCATTAGATCGATGGCCTTCATGTAGAATGCTGATTTGAGTCCTGCAAGAAGTGCTCCATACTCCGCTTCGTTGTTTGATGCTGGGAAGCCAAGGTTGATTGCTTGCTCTACAACCAGGTCGTCTGGTGAGATGAGGACTATGCCAAGTCCTACACCATGCCGGTTGGATGCTCCGTCCACAAAGAGCTTCCACATTTCTCCAACGAACAATTTCCAGCAAGTTGAGGGATCAGATGATGCCGTGGGGTCAAGAATGTCGCTGGTATTTTCTTCAAGGTCCATACTTGCTGTCTGCCCCTCACTATCTAATTGAACCAAGTCTTTATTTGTTGGTGAGACTTGGCTGGTGTAGCATGGTTCGCTTCTACCTTGCTCTCTTTACCCTGGTCTGCCTTGGGGTACGACTGAGTATCCTGCACCAGGGGTTGTGCTATTCCGGCGTCAACTTCTATCCCTAGTTCGGTTGTATTAGTCAGGTCGACTGGGCAAATATGATAACTTCCAAGAGTAAATTCTGCGACAAAGTCTGCCAAAGCTTGGGCCTTTATCGCGGTTCTGGGTTGGAACTTGATGTTGAATTGTCCCAGCTCTACTGCCCACTTCAAGATTCGCCCAGAAAAGTTTGCCCTCTTAAACAAAGCTTTTAATGGGAAAGTTGTGAGGATGACTATGGTGTGGGCGTGGAAGTAGTGCGACAACTTTTTTGAGGCCATCATTAAGGCCAGGGCTAGTTTTTTCAGTGGCAAGTACCTTGTTTCGGCGCCCAGCAATGTTTTGCTGACATAATAAATGGGCAGATGTTGGATTCCTTCTGTACGGACCAATACTGCGCTAATTACGTACTGAGAGACCGCCAGGTATAGGAAGAGTTCTTCTCCCGGTATTGGGATGACAAGCAGTGGTAGAGAAAACATGTATTCTTTTAAGTTTTCCAGAGCGCGGTCGCATTCTTCGTCCCACTCAAACTTGGCTTTTAATGCTTGAAAAAATGGTCATAGTCTGTCTGACGATCGGCTAAAGAATCGGTTGAGTACAGCTGCCATGCCGGTGAGATGTTGCACTTCCTTTGCTGAGTTAGGCATCTCCAGATCCTGAATAACTTTGATCTGGGAGGGGTCTGCCTTTATACCCCGGTTGGTCACCAGGAAGCCCAGAAATTTGCCAGATTCTATACCGAACGCGCACTTAGATGCATTAAGGCGCAACTTATGCCTCTTCAGAATCTGGAACATCTCACCTAAGTCCCTTAGATGGTCGTTCTCATCCTTGCTACTGACCACCATATCGTCGATGTAAGCTTCCATTGTTCTACCTAACAACGGCTCAAACATCTTGGTAATCATTCTCTAGAATGTTGCCCCTGCGTTCTTTAGGCCAAAGGACATGACCTTGTAGCAATATAGTCCTCTTGGAGTGGTAAAGGACGTGACCTCCTGGTCTGGTTCGTACATGGCGATCTGATGGTAGCCTCTGTACGCATCCAGAAAGCTAAGTCGGTTGTGCCTCGTCGTTAGGTCTACCAATTGATCTATCCGTGGTAGGGGGAAGCTATCCTTTGGACATGCTTTGTTGACTATCTTATAGTCGACGCAGACATGCCATTTGCCATTCGTTTTTGGCACCACAACTGTGTTGGAAATCCATCTGGGGTAGTGCACCTCTCTGATAGCTCCTGCCTCTAGTAGATTTCCCACTTCTTCCGCCACTATCTTGGTGTGGTGGAGTGCCGATCTGCAAATGCGCTGAATGATTAGTCTGGCGGATGGGTGGACAGTGAGTTGGTGACAAATGAAGTTTGGATCAATGCTTAGCATGTCGTAGGGTGTCCAGGCGAACACTTCGATGTTAGAGGTCAAGAATTCCAAGACCTCTAATCTCTCAGTGCTGGACAAGGACGAACCGAGCAAAAAGAACTTATCCGAGTTCTTTTCATCTATTCTTACCTCTACCAAGTCTTCCACCGCTTTTTGATCAGCTATTTTGCCGACATCTGCGAACAGTTCATTGCTCTCAGGTTCTTCCACCGAATGAACATATCCCTTGGCAGCGCGGCTGCCATTAACCGTGACAAAGTATTGCTTGGACATAATCTGGTCTCCAAAGACCTCTTCAATTACCCCAATTTCGTTGGGGAACCGCATTACTTGATAGTAGGATGACACTACAGATCGCATGGCATGCAGCCATGTTCTTCCCAAGATTATGTTGTAAGTGGAAGGGACCTTTAACACCCAAAACTCCACTTGTTTTGTCACGCTTCCTACCCTGACTGGAAGGATGATCTTGCCGACTGGCCACTCTGGCATTAAGTTGAATCCGATCAGAGGGAACACAGTTGGTGCCAAGTCTTTGTCCTTCAATTTCAGTTGTTTGAAGGTGTCGTAGTACATTATTTCACATGAGCTCCCTTGGTCAATCAAAATCCGCTTGACGTCGAAATCCTTGACTCGGAGAATGACAACCAGTGCATCATTGTGAGGGCAGTATATCCTTGCCAAGTCTCTATCTGAAAAAGATATGACGCTCGTGGTTTTTGTTTTTCCTTTCTTGATTGTGGGTTGTGCACTTAGAACCTCCCTTAAGTGCTCAGCCTTTTTGATCATGCCCCTGAGCTCACATACGCGCTCAGGTTCGCATATCCCATGTATTACGTTTATCACGCCTTGAGGTGGGGCATCGATTGGCATTCCGTTCGGGTGGTTGTCATTTTGGGGTGCTGGCTGCGCCCATCCTTCAATGTATTTGTCCAGGTGACCGGCCGCCACCAATTCCTCTAGATGTTGTCTTAATGGTGTATAATTTTCAGTGTGGTGTCCCTTTTCTTTATGGAAAGTGCACCGTGATCTTTCGTCATTGTCCTTCTGAGCCTCTCCTAGCTTGGCAGGCCATCTGACGAAAGGTTCATCGCGTATCTCGCTTAGAATCCGGTAGATTGGCTTTTTGAATACCGTGGTAATGGCAGTGCGAACTCTTAACCATCTTTTATCCTGGTCTTCTCCGTTGTCCCGCCTGCCTCGTCCGTTTTTGTTCGGACGTTCTACCGCTTTGACCTTTGCTGCGGTCTTTTTATCTGGTACTGTCGTCGTGCTAGACTTTGCTTTAGCGCGGGCGCCATCTTCTTCAACTCGAATGTGTTAGTGTACTCTCTCCATTAAGGCCTCCATCGTGAGAGGCAGGGTCATAGTGATTGAGTCTCTTAGTCTGTTCCCGACTGGAAGGCCACTTTTGTACTGTGCGATGGCGAGATTGGTGGGGCAGTCCCCAATCTGGTTGAAGGTCTCCCAGTAGCGGCTTTTGTAGGATTTTAATGACTCTTTTTCGCCCATGTCGATGGAGAGCAGTTGATCAATTTCCACCGAGGTTTTGGTGTTCGTTCTGAACCTTGTTACGAACTCCTCCACCAATTGTGCCCAAGAGGCTATGCTGCCTTCTGGAAGTTTTTCGAACCAAGTCAAGCCTAGGTCACCAAGGCTTGATGGGAAGAGAATGCACATCAAAGCCTCGTTTCATTGATATACCGCCATAACTTGGCGGAAGTGGCTTAGGTGCATGTAAGGGTCTGTCTTCGCTTCGTACGTGGTAAATTTAGGCTGGATGAAGCCTGAGGGTAATGATGCATTCTCAATCGCCGGAACGAACAGCGAGCTATGTAGTCTTGCCAACGCTTTATCTGTTGGTTCGTAGGCAAGGCGTGGTGCTGGCATTCCAACCTCGACGCTTCCATGCGTCCGAGGAGCCAACCGCCGAAGGGCTGAAACTCTGTGCGGGTCGCGTGCCCTAGCATCCTCCTTCTGTCGCGCCCTTTCTTCAAGCACAGTCCGTAAGTCGGACGATCTAAGCAACTCCGTTTGCCTGGATGATGTATGATGCGTGTGTGAGGGCCGATAGGTACTTCCCTCTGTGTAAGACCTTAATGATCTCGTTCTCTCAGACCTGGAGTAATGAGTTCTGGAAGTCCTTGATTGAGTGTCGCTCGTCATGAGGCTTCTACTTTCTGCTTGCGATGTCGTGGTATGTCTACTGCGATCTTCTGAGTGGCGAAGAGGCGCATTGCCTTTGCGCCCCTCTCCTGTTGCCACCCCTTTTCCCTTGATATGGCGCTTCATGGCCTCCATGTCCGCCGCCATCTTCCTTATTAATTCATCTTGCTCCTTCACGCGGTCCTCTAGAACTTGAGAATCAATCCTCCGCCTTTGTCTGTCAGGACTTCGTGAATGAGAGTGACGGGGGCTGTTAATCCGCCTCCTCCCCCTTGCATCCCTCCTAGGATTTTGTCGTTGTGGCTCCAAGTCCGCCATGGGAATGATAGAAGGTAGGCCTTCGCGCCTTGCACCCCCCTCTGGTGTTTGTCCGTCGATGGCGGACTGCAGTAAATCTTCGATGTGCGACATTGCTTCTAAAGAGGAAAAGCTTGATCAAGAGGTTTTGTTCTAGTCTGATCTTCCTACAGACGACGCCAATTGTACGGGCATGAAATATTCTTCCAGTGTAATCCTGTTGATCAAGTTTGCGCTCCTCCGTACAACGTCGCTTTATCCCCTGAAAATACAAACGTGAGCTAGCCGATGGGTGTGTGCCAGATACCTCTCCGATGCCTAAGTCAGTAAAACAGACAAATAGACAAAAGCTCTGTGTATTCGAGAATCAAAGTTGTGTTACCTCTCCATAGGTGATGTTGTAAGCTTTTATAGGTTCCGTGTGGCACAATCCTAGCAGGACTTTTACTCCTCCATATAGAGTCTTCCTAGGATTCACTCTCCTGAAAGATAATGCTCATCCTTCAACACCCCCCTCACTGCTTAAACCAAGTGAGATGGTCTTACCATGGCCGGACTCCAACATGACCGAGGTAAGCATGGCTATGCTAAGCCGCAGACTAGACCAAGATAACTCTACCTCAGTTCTTCTATTTACTGCTCCTACCACGGTTTTTCCAGTGCTGACCATAGTATTGCTTAGACAGTGCTAACCATTAGCTAGGTTCGACAGAGCTAGCTGCGCTATACCGTGACCGTACTAACTCTGAGTGCGGCAACCTGGCGACCGAGCTATCCGTAGTACTCTCCTGGACCAAGATAACAATAGGCTCTCAGGGACCGGACTAACTTTAGGGCCGTCTGGGTCCGGACTAACTTTAAGGTTCTGGGATCGGACTAATTTTCAAGGCTTTTTAACTCTGCCCTCCGTATTGTGGCCCATAACGGCCCATTGCCCAGCTCGGCCCAATTTATAAATATAAATTACCCTCTCAACAACGATGATGATGGTGAGTCTCTTTTGGGTTTCTTCTATCTTATTTCTTTCTTTGATGATCATCACCCAATTCATCTTTTTAAGTTTTTGTTATTTTGTGATTTTCTCCAATTCTCAAATGGGCAAGTTAGAGACACACACACAGAGAAACACTACAACAAAAAACACAAACGGCGACTAAAAAAAAAAAATTCGTCGCTGAAAGTGCATGAAATGGCGACTAAAATGGAATTAGTCGCCGAAAAGCAAGGTTTTAGCGACTAAAAGAGTATAGTCGCCGAAAAGCAGGGTTTTAGCGACTAAAATGAAGTTTAGTCGCCGAATATAGGGTTTTTAGCGACTAAACTTTGTTTCGTAGCCAAAAGTCAAAGTTTTTGGCGACTAAAATACTTTAGTAGCGAAAAGTTACAGTTTTGGCAACAAAAAACAGGTTTAGTCGCTGATTATAGCAGTTTTGGCGACTGAAAACAATTTAGTCGCTGAAAGTGGGGGTTTTGCTGACGAAAATCCATTTTAGTCGCCCAAAGTAGTGGTTTTGGCGACGAAATTTCTGGATAGTCGCCAAAAGTGCTGATTTTTAATTGAGAACTTGTTTTTTAGCGACAAATAAATAATTAGTAGCCCAAAATAATACAATTAGCGACTAAAAAATGGTTTTAGTCGCCAAAAGTCGCCTAATTTTTTTTTTTAACAAATAATTTATTTTTTGACAAAAATTATATTGAATTAAAAAAATTATATTTATAAATATTATTTTGTATTAATTGCGGTTAATATAGTATATAAATAATATATATTGCATATATGATCATGTGATGATATACTGGCAGAGTGGAGGGAGTGTTGTGCAAAGGGTTTGGCGTGTGCAAAGGGTTTGGCGCAAGTTCGAAACCTGTTGGCAGACTATTGGCGACGAAATCTTTAGTCGCTGAAGACATATATTGGCGACTAACAGTATTTTAGTCGCCAAAGGCATTCGCGACCATTTATTGGCGACAACACGGGCGACTAAACTTTTTAGTCGGGAAAAGTGAAATTTTGACATTTGGCGACTAAAATAGGACCTTTGGCGACTAAAAATTTAGTCGCCAAAGGTGTTTTTTCTTGTAGTGAAAGAGAGAGAGAGAGAGAGAGAGAGAGAGAGAGAGGAAGTTTCTTTGTGCTACAAGATTCTTTTTTAACTATATTTTCATGTCAATATTATAATTTAATAATAGATATTTAGTTTTTAAAGAAACCAATTCCACTAATTTCAAAACTGTCAAAATAAAAAAAAAAAGAAACAAGAAGATTGCAATTGTATGTAATACTTACTATCAAAAATAGAACAATGGGTATATTAATCCTAAAATATTATAAATAAGGAAAAAAGTCCTCCCGGGATACAAGTCTAAATATATAGGATTAGATAGAATACAACAAAACTTTATGGATTCATTGGATTATATCTCTTTTTAAAATATTAAAACATTTTACGTGAAAATTTGTACTAAATAAAAGTTTAATAAAATTTAAATTGAAAATTATGATTTGTTTTGAGACTTCACTTCTTTGATCGTATTCTATGCTAAAAATAACATTTGTGAACTAACTTAATCTGATCTTAAATAATTCTTTCAGATATAAATATAATTTAATATTAGACATATTTTAAGAATAAATATATAATTTCATAATTGGAGTTTTAGAATATTGACAACTATATATTCATATTTTTTTTGTATTTTAGTTATAAAAAATTTTATAATATTTTTACCATTTTAAAAAATAAATAAGTGGACAATGTGATAGTTGAGTATGAACCAAAACGATTATCTAAAAATTGGTTTAATATATAGCATAAAAATCAATCAAATCCAGTTTATACACTACTTTTAGTATTTGATCCAGTATTAGCTCATACCTATCATAACTTAACAAATTATTAAACACAAACTTAAATTGATTATTATTAACTTTTTTCACTAATTGACCGATTAATTTTTTAATCGAGCCCAAGATAGAACTAGAACGAGTTCCATATTTTAGGTCGACCCAATATTATATAATTTTTTTCATACATAAATTTACTTAATTATTTGTGTAAGATTTTTTTTGGAATAAATAAATATGTCAAAAATATACATACATTTTCTTATTTTGGTTATGAAAAATAATCATAATATATTTACCAATTTTAAAAACAAAAAACTAAGTGGGTGCATTGATCATGAATTGGGTATGAATAAGGATAATGTCCAAGAATTTAATTGTTCGCATAAAAATTGATCTTAATCTAACTTCTAAACTATTTTTAATGTTTAATGCAGGTACTATCCCTCAAATTAATTCATACTATTCAAAACCTAAGAAATTATAATATAATTTAAACATAAAATTTAAATTGATTATTACCAATTATTTATATTAATTGATCGATCAAAATTTTAAATCAGATCCAAAGTATGGTTTGACCTTTGATTGTTTTTTCACACATAAATATACTTAACTATTCATATAATAATTTGAAATATAAATATAAAATTTTATCAAAGTTTGAATTTTTTTAATAACTATGTATAAACATGTACATATTTCTTATTTTATTATAAAAAATACTAGCATATATTTATTCACCAATTTAATAAATAAATGAGTTAAGTGATTTATGCTTATGCATATACTAAGAGAATTCTCTAATGATTAGGTCATGGTCAAGTTGAGATAAATGTTGAGTTATTTAAATTATGTCACTTTTAGTGTCTAACACAGTTATAAATCATTAAGTCAACTCTTATTTTTTGTGTTCTTGAATTATGGTATAAGAGAAACTATAATTTTATGCCTAAGTAGACATATTTTTAAAATTTTACAAAATAGACTATGGATAGTCAATAAATTGACAAATATAATTTATTATATGATTGAGCTATCTTGGACATAAAATAAACTAAATTGCAAAATTTATAAGACAAAATGCATTTATATTTCATTGTAAATATAGTTTTTGTAATTTTATTGCAGTTTTTCAAAAATACATTCTATCATAGTTTATTTTTTTGTTATAAATAAATTTTTATGTTATTATTTAATTTCAAAATTAATTTTTAATTATTTAGTTAAACCTGTGCATAGCACGGCTATTACGGTTTATAAAATAATTTTAAAAAATTACACTCATGCTATGAAGGTCCGTTAAGTAAATGTGAGTAAAAGAGAAGAATATGAAAAGAGTCCAATGTGAGATGCCAAAACTAGCAAATGTGAGAAAATCTAAAAATTATACTTGGTAGGTAAATGTTGATTTTAGGAAAGATAAGAGGATACAGATCACTGGTAGTTTTTTGTTTGTTATTTTCATTTTGTTATTCAATTTTTTGATTTAAACAAATTTTGTTAGATTGAATTTCACAAAAAAAAAATATTATTATTATTACTATTATATGGAAAACTAAAAAAATGCAATTAGTAAAGAATAATAATAATAATAATAATTGAGTTTCACATAACTTACGATATCATCTAATATATGACAAATTAAAATTATGAAATCCTTAGAAAATAATAATGTATTTATATTTTATCATAGGTATAGTTTTTGCTCTTAAAAATAAAAATAAAAAAGGTCAATTTTATAATTTATCATAATTTTTATTTAACTTTTACTAATTACATTATGATTCGTGTTATTGTTATTTAGAACTTAAAACATAGCATTAATGGTAGGAGGAAAAAAATCATAAGTGAAATTGTGACAAAAATAATAAAAATTTATTAAATTTATTTTTTTACTACTTAATTTTAATTTTAAAATTAATTATTTATTTAACACCATGCATAGTACGAGTATTACACCAGTTTAATATAATTACACTAATCTGTTTTAATATTTTAATATACATATCAGTTAGACATATTGCATTAGTTTGGGTAGTTCATACTCAAAAAAATATTTGAAATTTAAATTAGGTAAGTCAAATTCATCCTAAATATAAGACGTCGTTAGGAAACAGACTAATTTAGTAATTTTTTGGCTATTTGGCTAAAATATGAGCTAAAAAAACTAATATGTTTGGGATGACTTTTTGATTTTTTATGAAAAGATGTGCAAAAAGTGAGAGAAAAGAGAATCTTTGACTTTTTGGTATGGATTATTGATTTTTTGACTAATTTAATAACTTTTTAACTTTTTAACTAAAAACGAGAGTTTCCAAACGAGACCTAATTCACTCCTCACGAAACTTAAAGCTATATTTGAGTATTTTTTTAGGTAAATAGCATTTATGTTACAATAAAATTCAACTAGGTTGTTCTCGCTTTTCCTAATATTCACGTCTATCCATGGCATTCTTTACTTATGGGTGAGAAATTATACTTCTGTAAGGCCATTTGGACTTTTTATCATATCCTTTTGTTGGTTTCTCGGCGGAGGAAATATACTCTTAAAGTCTTTTTCCTGTGCATGGAATTGAAAATTGTGTTGAAACACAACACTCAACATTAAATGTGTATATATATTTTTATATATTCATATTATAAAATAAACAAATTGATACGAACAAATTAAAGTTGTACAATGCTTTTTTTTTTTCTTAATTTCAACATTATTTAACACTTCTGCTATTCGATATACTTTTATTTCTCTTAACTGTAATAGTAAAATTATAAATTTTACCAATCAAAATCATCAATATATGTGCGGAAAAAAAAAAAAAAAAAAAAGGTGGTCCATGAAATGAATTGATTTTTCATGTGAATGCAGAGAATATAAATAAATAAATGATGGGCATGTGTGAATACTGTATACTGTAGTCCTGTGAAAATGCATATGATGAATTTTGACAAAGTTAGGCAGGCTTTCATCATCTGTTAGATCTCTTTTATCTGCATTCTTTTATTATGTTTCAATGATATGTTCCTTTCATTGGCTGCACTTTCACAATTGGTTCAGCAAATCCTATTATGATTATTTATTTATTTTTGTGAGGGGTAGATTATGATAGTACTGACTCAAGGGGCAGGCACTTTAGGTGCTTGTTTAGGGTTTTGAGTAGAAGAGAGTCTCACTTATTATGTTTTTATTGCGCAACGTGTATACACATAAAAGTATTTGTCAAAATATTTATTGGAAATCAAAAACTCTCTCTTAATAAATAATAAAATGGTGAAATTTTAAATTATGAAAAAATAGTACCACTTTATCAATCAATTATCTTGATCTTTTAAAAAGAGAGAAAAACATCTCTAATTTGAATACAATTGGGCCAATAGTCCAAAGTCAACTAGTCTGCATCATAATGTCTTACTATAATAGCAAGCAAGTCATTATTTATGAATTCAAGCAATAAATATGTAATGATATCTAGCATCCTTTTACAGTGCCAAAAAAAAAAAAAAAAAAAATTATGTGATGGTGGTATAACTTTTTTGCTTCACATACATGTGAATTCCATAAATGTAAACTCCACAAATATGTGAGTGACATATTAGGTTTACTTTAATTTTAATCTAACAGATTAAATAAAATCTTCGAAGGTAAGTAAATGTAATTACCTGCTAAGGAACTGTAGCAAGCAAGTCTCTACTTTTAAACTTTGTGATTTTTGTAATGGGTACATGAGGGTGGTACATTACCATTTTTTCTTTATCAATAATCTTTGTCCTTTCTTTTTGCCAGTCTAAAACCAAAACAAAAAAATAAAAAACAAATCTCCATTTATGAACTTCTGTAGATATATGACAATAATATTCTTTTCTATCTCATATATACGTGGGTTTCATAAAAATATACGTGGGTTCCATAAATTATAACTCTACATGAAAAAATCGTGTAATTGTGACACAAAATATCATCTCTTATTTTCCGCATTTTGGATGTTAAAGAATTTCAGCTCAACTTTTTCATTTGGTTGTTGCCCAATTTTCCATAAACTATAACTACATAGAAAAATCGTGAAATTATGACACAATATTATTTCTCACTTTTCACATTTCGATGCTAAAGAATTTGAACTCAACTTTTTCATTAAGTTGTTGCCCAATTTGCCAACAAATTCCTATTGCTCTTTAGTCAAAAATGATGACTAACTAATAATGACAAATTAAAAACAATTGGCACTGAGCTGTAATTTAGTGGCAAAGCAAACTTCCTTGCTTCTCTCATGTTCCATGCACTTTCGTTATTATTATTAATATTTTTTTCTCCAAAGGTTGTTGGAATTGGAACCCAATTCTTGTTGTGTCATAATTGTTTAATCCCTCTAAATGTATTAACTGGAGGATAGAAGAATCAAATCTAAGGGTATAATTGGGGTGTGTCAAAGTGAAAAAAGAGGCTGATTCTCTACCATGTACCAACACAAAAAAAGTGGAGCTGCAAAAGGCCCCTCTTCCCTTCCCTTGTCTACAAAAGTCCCAGTTTTGTAGGTCCGACTTTAATGATAGAAAGAGACAAAAGTGATGGGTGAATCTGGCAGTAAAATGAAGGTAAATGTTAACAAATACAGTTGGGCATTATTTAATGAATTCTGGTTAATCTGTATGTTGAGAAATTTAAAATAAATGATAAGTATTTTGAAATTGGTGTCTTGTAAATTTATTTTATTTGAATCAGAATTACTTGCTAGTAAGATCCTAAAATAAACTATGAGCCCTAAAAGGACAACTTGATAGAATGATACAAAAAATAGTAAGAGTAAAACTACAAAATTACAGAATGATATAATAAATTTTGATTTTATTACTGTAAAACAAAACAAAAAAACAAAAAAAGTCAAAATCACTGATATTTTAAAAAACGATAGTGCTACATCATTTTATATTTAAATTATGTTTGAAATTTTTGTGATGATATGATTTTCCTACATAAAATATAAACTCATTGGAATTTTGGAATGTGAAAAAAAAGGAAAGGACACTTTGTAAAGCTAAAATTGTAGTCAGAATTTATGAATTAGATTCATAATAGGTGTAAATCACACCAAATTCAAATTTATATCATATATTTAAATTTTAAATAAATTATTTATATTGCACATTAAAGATTGGAAACCGACCATAATCAAAGTTCACGGTGCTTTGTAAGGATGGAGGCTAAAGTTAGGGCTAAAAGAGAAAAGCAAGTTAAGGCATAAAAGCACATGACAACCCAAGCCCCCATTACACAAACCTCATTAGTGCTACTCTCACTCACTATTAATAAAAATAGTAGAAAGGAAAGGCAAAGAAAGAATAACACACATGCAAAAGAGAGCTTTTTTCTTAAAAAAAAAAAATTGTAAAGAGAAAAAATTGAGCTTTCAGTTTCATGCATGCAAGTTTTAAAGTAGCATTTTCACTTTATGAATCTAACTAGCTGCCATGGTTCTCTTAAAATATACAATATTAATACCCGCACTACTTTATATATATTTATCTTGAGAATTAATCTCCGTTAAGTCTTTTGTATATAGGATGCACTCATTTGATGATTTTAACATAAGAAATTGTTAGGTTTTTATAATTGATAATCCAGTTTAACAAAATTTCTTTTAATTATAATTTTATTCGATCTTTTGGTTCAGTGAAACTGTGAGCGTTTGGATGCAAATCCAATCTGAATTATGCTTGTGTAGAGGAGTCTGTTCTGATATTCCGTATCTTGAGCATTCCTTGTTTGTCACTTCATTTACTATATATGAAGATTGAGCTATCTTTTGTGCTTTCAAGCGGTGAAGTGGATCATTCATTATCTCTGCCTGCAAACTAAACTTCTGGGAAATATATTTTACCGCTCGAGCGATGAATGTTGCACTTGAGCGGTTAACCTATATGGTTGCACCACCTTTTGCTCACACCGCTTGAGTGGTAAAGTGTGCGCTCGAGCAGTCTTCGCGACTCTGTTTACTATAAAGTACGTTGTTTGCTATTTTTAGGGTTCAATCCATCTAGATTCTTAGAGATAAGTATTTTATATTTGTGGGTGGTTTATATGAGTTTCCTTGATATATAGAAGGTAATTAATTAATCAACGAATTACATATTAATAAACATCAAGGATTGATTTTGTTCGTTTATTCACAAAAAGAAAGAGGTGTTCATTGGCGGATTCCGGAGAACTTGAACTTGAAGCTTTGGTAAATTCTAGAGTAGCTCATCGTCGTAGATTCGACATCGGCATTATGGATTTAACGTTGGGCAAAACGATTCTGAGGTGAAGATAGTAGTAGAAGAGGCATATCAGATTTGGTTCAATTCGGGCATGGATTCGTTAGGTAATTGAAGGTATTCATATGTAATTCTTTTTTATTTTTTAGTAAATTATTTTGTAACTTTGGTCCGTGGTTTTTCTTTAAATCGTTGTGTCAATTTCTTGTTGATTGTTTGATTAGAATTGATATTCACTGTTTAAAATTGAAATATAATTACGAATCAATATCTCAAGAGTTTTTAAATTTTACAAAAATGATACTTATCTCTGAATTTATTTCACAGAAGAGATTTCCTTTAATCCCTTAAATGGAGTGGACTAGAGTGTCCAATTAATGGGATTGTCGGCCTATTTTAAGACAAATGTGATTCAATTAAATAGTTACTGATAATTGATTAGTCTAATTTTTTATGTAGACAATTTGTTTGTTAGATTTTATAAAATGAACAAATTAGATAATTGAGGTGGACCTGAAATGGACCCGCGATCCCTTTAATTGGACCCCCTTTAATTAGACCCTCCAGTCCGTTTAATGGAATTTATTTCATTGTTATTTTTTTTTGTCTCACTAATTTTTGTGTAATTATATATATATCTCTCTCTCTCTCTCTCTCTCACACACACACACACACACACATATATATATATAACTTACTATATTTTAAAAAATAGTGAGCCGTACCATGCTATATAAAAAACCACTTAAAAGATAAAAATTCTAATAGATTCCGAAGCCTAAATCACAGAAATAGCATGTTCGTGGGAACAGGATGGATGATAGACAGTGGAAGCCGATTCTACGCAAGCATGGTGGTAATGGTAGAAGAAACTCAGCTCCGGACAATGAGATTTATACGATTTTTGTGGATAACCTACTAGAATCGATGGATCCAAAAGGGTTGTACAACATATTCATCAACAATGGGATTGTGAAGGATGTGTTCATCCCCAACAAAAGGAGGAAGCTGACTAGATCCAGATTTGGTTTTGTTCGATACGCTTGTCTAGTGGCAGTGGATATGGCGATCCAAAAAGCTCACGGCATCTGGTGTGATAACAGAGCTCTAAAAGTGAAAATAGCAGATTTTGTTCATGGGAAGGCGGAGAATCAGTAATCAGCAACCACACCAGATAGTAGAAGGGGTATCGCTACAACCAGCAGTGCTCCAAGTATGTTACAAAGGGAAAAGTCTTATACCCAAATATTGAGCGGTCAGGGGTTGACATCAAATTCAAATATCAGTATACAAGTTAACGAGGAAGGTAATGGGTGGCTGTATGATAGTGTGATTGTTCGATTGAAACCTCAACATCTTGTGGTGGAGTTTAAAGAGGAATTAAAAAACAGAGGAATGGGTGATGTTCAGATCAGAGTTGGGGGTGGAAGAGATATTGTACTAACTTTTCAGTCAGTGGGAACCATGAGAGAGAAGCTCAAAGCACTGAAGGGGCGGATTCAGTTATGGAGCAAATCAGTCAAGGTATGGCAGCAGGGGATGATTCTTGACCAAGAAAGATTTGTCTGGCTCACTTGTTATGGCATACCTCTGAATCTCTAGAGTTGCAAAACATTTAGCAATATTGGAAGATCGTGGGGGGAAGTCATAGGCATTGATGAGGACACATCCAAAATGAGGTCTTTTCAAAGTGGGAAGGTGAGAATTGCTACTAAGTGCATGGAGTCCATAAACACAACAATTATCTTGCGTTGTAAAGGGGTTGATTACCCAGTCAAATTCTGTGAAGACCGGGTGGTGATTTCAGAAGTGATATACAAACAATGCAAATGTTATAGCGTTCAACCCCAAATGGAAAATTCAATTTCAAATGGTGTGGAACAAGAACAAGAGAAGCAGTCTATTGTGGGGAGCAAGAAGGGTAAAGATGAAGCTGATGTGGAGGGCCAAGTTGGAGGTGTGCTGGACAGTAGAGGTGTTGAGGAGGCAGGGGGGTCGACGGTAAGACATGATGACCATATAGCTACTGATGGTCGAGATAGGGTGCTAAGTATGTCTAGGGTTGAGGAGACTATCATGTTTAGACGTCAGTCGGACTGCTTGCAGAAGCAACTTGGAGGTGGAGGCAAAGCATGCGGAGCTCAGTCAATCAAATTATTGCAAAATCCTATTCAAGTTCAAAATGAAGGTAATCAGAATAGTGCAGATGGAATTGTTACATCGGGCTTTATGAGGAGTCTTAGTGGGCCGCAGAAAGATGTACCTGGGCTCAATATAGAGATATTATTAAGTAAGGCCTATGTCATAGAGTGTGGCAACATTATGGGCCATAGATCATCTGTGTTAAGTGACCCAATGGATCAGCCAACACAAGTGGGTGTAGGACAAACCACCATGGGAAAGGAAACCCAAGTCAGAGGGGATAAGGAGTCTCACGGAGGAATAGACTACAACTCTGCAGTGGTGGATCATAAAAGGAAAAACATCATAAAAGAGAAACCAAGAGGGATGGCGAAATACCAGAGAAAGAAGAAAGGGAACTTACAAATTGGGGTTGGTTCAATTATGAACTTCAAGAAATGGGCTACATTCAGGTCGGCAGTTGCAATTATTTTTTTATCCATGGCAAGCAAATCGGGTTCTAGACAATTGTTCCTAAACGAGGTAGAAGCATCTTTGCAGATTGGGAAGATACTTGGGGTGAAATGCAAGGAAAGGATGAGGAAGTGCTCAGTAAATTGATGGAACTGGAAGTTAAGGATAAGGAGGTGCTGGGTATAAGGGGTACTCAGGCAGATTAACTGTATCTGCTGTGGGGTCTTGGAGTGTAATCTTTTTGTTTAATGAAGATTTTATCCTGGAACATTAGAGGGCTAGGCAAGTCCATTAAAAGGAGAAATTGAAAGGAAGGTGGATGTGGCACTATTTCAAGAAACAAAGAGACCTGGTATCACTGAGGAGTTTGTCAGAACTTATTGGCCTGGTGATTAGATGGCATATATGGTTGTGGACTCAGAGGGTGCAGCTAGTGGACTACTGTGTGTTTGGAATCCATAAGTGTTTCAACTTCTGGACTGCTGTAGTAACAGGAATTTTATCATTTTGTCAGGCACTCTTTTTTCTAGTCTAGCCTATGTTATTGTTAATGTATATGGCCCAACTGATGGTGCTAGCAGGAAAGGGCTATGGGAAATTCTGAAAAATTTAAAGAAAAGTTTTATCAATCCTTGGTGCTTGGAGGGTGATTTCAATGAGGTTAGATATTTATCTGAGAGGGCCGATTGTTCCCATAGGAGTGGAGGTATGAAGGACTTTAACGAGTTCATTGATAATATGGAAGTGTGTGATTTACCAATGTTGAGGAGAAAGTTCACTTGGTGTGATACACAAAAAGGTGCCAAATGGAGTAGACTGGACAGGTTTTTCCTCAACCCAAATTGGTTACAAAAATTTAATTTGAAACTATGGGGTTTACCAAGAAGGCTCTCGGATCATAGTCCTATTTTACTGATGGAAGATGAGAAAGATTGGGGCCCAAAGCCTTTTAGGTTTCTAAATGCCTGGACCCTTCATCCGAACTTTAAAATTTTTGTGCAGAAAATTTGGGTTGAATCTCATATAAATGGATGGGCTAGATTCAAATGTTTAAGGAAACTGCGTTTACTTAAAGCAACACTGAAAAGTTGGAACCTTGAGGTTTTTGGTATGGTGGATTTTAAACTTAAGCAATTGGAGGAGGAGATACATGACTTGGATTTGGTAGCTGAACAAAGGTCACTTACTGAGGCAGAGAGATCTAGGCTTATGGAGGTAAAAGGTGAAGTATGGAACTTGAGCAAAATGGTAGAATGGTTATGGTTGCAGAAGTCGAGAGCCAACTGGTAGTTAAAAGGGGATAGAAATAACAAATTTTTCCATGTCATGGCTTCCACAAGAAGGAATAGGAATGCATTGTGCTCTATTGAGGTCAACAGGGCCTTGAAAGAAGATCCGGAGAAAATAAGATTTGAAGTGCTGAATCACTTTCAGAGGCAGTTTGCAGAGTCATGTCTTAATAGACATGCTTATCCGGTCCTTTAAAATCTATTGGGAATGAAAAGGTGCGGGTTGTTTTGGAAGCTGAGTTCACAGAATCTAAAGTTGTGGCAGCTATTAACAACTGTGATGAGAACAAGGCCCCTAGGCCTGATGGTTTTAACCTTATGATGTTCTAGAAGTGTTGGCAAATAATTAAAGGGGATGTAATGCAATTCGTGAGAGAGTTTCATACTAACTCTAAGTTGGTTCTTGGCATTAATAGTTCTTTCGTAGCTTTGCTTCCGAAAAATGAAAATCCTTCTTCTCTCAGTGACTTCAAGCCTATCAGTCTCATTGGATCGTTGTACAAAGTGTTATCCAAAGTTTTATCTATTAGACTTAAAGTAGTACTACCAAAGATCATCAGTGAATCTTAATCTACGTTTATAGGGGGGAGAAGTATTCTGGATGGCATCCTGATTGCTAACGAGATTGTTGATAGTTGGTAAAAGAAGCATAAGAAAAGCATTATTCTAAAGCTTGATTTCGAGAAAGAATACAATTCAATTAGTTGGGGGTTTCTTTTCTCCATGTTATCAAATTTTGGTTTTGGCTCAAAATGGATCAAATGGATGAAAGAGTGTGTCTCAACTGCTAAAGTCTCTATCCTGGTAAATGGGTCACCTACAGCTGAGTTTAGCCCCCAAAGGAGGCTTAGACAAGGCGATCTTCTATCCCCTTTTCTCTTCAATATTGAAATTGAGGGCCTTAACATTTTGTTACATAGAGCTATCCAAGCTGGATTGTTAAAGGGTGCATCAGTTGGTTCAAATGGTCTCATTGTCACTCACTTACAATTTGCTGATGACACAATTTTGTTTTGTGTGGAAAAAAGAGAGGAGGTTCTAAATATCAAAAGAATTTTGAGGTGTTTTGAAATTTTGTCTGGATTGAAGATTAATTACCATAAGAGTGTAGTGTGTGGGATTGGAATCAACGAAGAGCTCACAAAAGATCTTGCTACCATCCTAAACTACTTGCACCATAGGTTACCTTTGAAATATCTCGGGATGCCATTGGGTGCTAACCCTAGGAGAAAAAGGACTTGGCAACCTGTCATTGATAAATACAAATCAAAACTAGCTTCTTGGAAGAGAAGGTTTCTCTCTTTCGCTGGTCGGTTGACGATGATTAAGTCTGTGCTATCTTCACTACCAGTCTTTTATCTATCTTTATCTAGAATGCCTGAAGAAGTAGGCAAGGAGATTAATAGGATTCAGTCTAGATTTCTTGGCGGAGGTGATGAAATTAGAAGGAAAATTCACATGGTAAAATGGGAGGACATCACCCAAAGTAAAAGTACTGGGGTTCTTGGCATCAGAAAGGTGAGAACCATGAATGAATGTCTTCTTCTCAAATGGTGGTGGAGATTTGAGTGTGAATCTGGTGCTTTTTGGAAACAAGTAATCCTCAGCAAATACCCATAGTTTGGTGGGTCTCGGTGGCCAGTTCAAGAGGTAAATTCCAGATGGTCTATGGTGTGGAGGGATATTTTGGGGGTAGCTATTAAGTGCCCTAAATTGCTGGAATTCTTTAAAGCCAACTCAAGGATCAGTATTGGGGATGAGAGGCTCACAAAATTTTGGCTGGATCTGTGATTTGGTAGCGACTGTTTAAAAAATTTATTTCCTCGACTATTCTCTGTGTCTATGCATAAAGGGGAATCACCGGCAGTGGTTAAGAGTAGGAGTACTGATAATGAGGACTGGGAGTTGGTTTTCAGAAGAGTTTTGTTCCAATGGGAATTGGATGACCTAAGGAGGTTGAAGGAGCTGTTGCGCACTGCTCCAGAGCTTAGGAATGGTGTGGTTGATGGGTTATTTTGGACTGCAGATAAGTCTGGAATTTTCACTGTTGACTCTGTCTATAAGTGGTGTGAGTTATCCCCTACTCTGCGTGCAAATTTGCGGGATCTCATATGGAGGAATGCTGCCCCTCCGAAAGTGCAATTTCTTGGGTGGTTAGTATGGAAATGGAGAATTAAGACTACTAGTTATTTGCAAAGAATTGGAGCAATCAGTGCTAATTCTGATGCTAGTTGTAAATTCTGTAAGAATGAATTAGAGACTGCCACTCATGTGCTACTTTGTTGTTCGTTTAGCTGGCGAGTTTGGTCCAACATCATTGGCTGGTGGGGTGTATCTTGGGTGCAGCCGGGATCATTGACTGGACTGTTTCAGTGGTGGTCTGGGTATAGATGTAATAACAGACTGAAGGTACTCTGGAAGATAATACCTTTGGCAGTGTTTTGGTCTCTATGGAAGCAGAGGAATGAAATCACTTTTGGTGACTCACAAGTGGATTTTGAAAAGCTATGTGAACTTATTAAAACATGGATCGCATTGTGGTTCAGAGCATATAGCCCTTCTTTCTATTATTCCATGAATGATTTAGTGTTAAATCTGCAAAGCGTCAAATTCTGCATTATGCACTGAGGGGTATAATCTGTGAACTGCTTTTGTGCTGCTTTTCTGGGTCATTATTGTTGTCGTGGTCTTTTGCATCTTGATCTGTTGGGGTCTAACCTCTGATGATGCTGTTATTCTGACGGGGTAGGGTTGGAATCTCTCACAATGTTGGAGCTTCCCACTGGGATACTGTGAATGGGGTTTTGCTGCTGATAATGAGTTTTCTCTTGCAGCTCTATTGTTTTTTACTTTATCTGTTGGTTTCTCACCAACTAGGAGGTTGGAGCTTCGCTTAGCTCCAAACTCCTCTTTATTGATGTATCCTCCTTACTTTGTATGATTTTAATCAATAAAGTTTTTCGTTTTGCCGATCAAAAAAAAAAAAGATAAAAATTCCGATAAAATAGTTTTTCTATGTGTTCTCTTTCAAGTGGGGGATTTATGTTTTATGTAATGGTGAGGATAATAATGATTGAATCTACCATAATGTTATGGATGGGCTAGAATTTGAGTGTAATAATTCCAAATATTTGCCTATCTCTCATATATATATATATATATATATATATACACTAAAGATGAATTTTATATAATATCATACATTCTGTTTGGTTTTAATCTTCAGAATTTACATTTTAAAAAATTTTCATTTTCATTTTCCTTAGCTTTTTTCACTAAATTTTTTTAATATTTTAAGTAATTGTTTTTAATTTTTAGACACACCTAACATAAAAACACTTACAAAGTATAATATTTGTGAAAAAAATCTTTAAACATTCACTAAATACCAAATATACACACAAAAAAAAAATTAATACATTTTTCATATTTTTGTGTATTTATTAATTTTTTAAAATATATTTTCACTAATATTTTACTATTTAAATACATCTAAGTAAGGTGCATCTAAAAAAATAAAAAAAATTGCTTAAAATTTTAAAAATATTCACTAAAAAAATACGAAAAAAAATTCAATTTTCAAAAAACTGAAACCAAACACACTGATTATTTTCTTCTATTTAAATAACACAAAGTTTCCACTTGCATAATCACATATTGATAATAAATAACATGGAATCGAATTTTCTAAAGTTCATCTATTCATTTTCTCTGTCATAACATCACTAAAAAAATAAAAAATAAAAATTATCTGCAATATTGTTTGACACACAATGAAAAAGACAACATAAGTAAATTAAAAAGCATTGCATAGTGATATTTTAAATCATTCCAAAGCGCAATCAACTATGCTACTGTTAAAAGATTATAAAATCATAGCTAGACTGCAATATTTTATTTAACCTAAGAAGCCTAACTCACTAATGACTTTTTTTACAATCTTTGTTAAAGAAAAAAAAAAAAGTGATTATTGGTTATCAAAGTAATGAAAGAGTCGCATCATCATCATCATCAAGTTGAGTTAAGCCATGAGAAAAGTTAAAAATTGTAGATTTTGTGACAACTTTTTATTAGATTACATGTTGAATCTACTGTTTTTTTTTTATGTATTTTAAACAAAAGAAGGAAGAATAATATATCAACAACATAATCCAAGAAAATAACGATCAAATGCTTCATTACGATATTATCATATAAAGATCTGGATTTTGAAAATGACTTTGGAAGTGCATCGCATTGATTTTGAAAAAATTTATCAAAAAAATCTGTTATGTGAACAAAATTTGCTTATGTCAACATGTGGTACAAGAAACCGTGTAAGAAAACATAATCGTGCAATCAAGATAGACAGCAAGATTTAATGGAGAGAATTAGTCGTTGAAATTTCATTTTAAGAATATTTTCAGTAATACAATTCAAAATATTTACCCAAAATCCCATTTTATTATTTTAACTAGTCACTTTTTTAATGTACACTACATGCTCTTTATTTTAGCTATTTTCATGTAAAATATTTATTTAATACTTTTCTAATAGAGAAAATACAAGTATAAATGTTTTAAAAATAAAAAATTAAGTAGTCAATGATTAGTGACTCAACACAAGTAACTCTTGTACATAGAATTATTTTAGTTAGTCTCCTGACTAGTAGTCTACTTGAGGGATTTTTCTTAAATTTGGCTAGCTATGTTAAACAAATTGATGCTTAGTTAACACACACACACACACATATATATGTGTGTGTATTTAAAATAAAACAAGTCCTAATTAAATATGACATTACGCAAATTATGTGTGTGTATTTAAAATAAAACAAGTCCTAATTAAATATGACGTTACGCAAATTCCTTAATAACAAAAATTATCAAACACAAAAAACTGGAATTAGGCTCAAATTTGAATACTAGGCAACCAATTTTTTTCTTTTTTGGGCTCAAAATCAAAATCAAATCGAACAAATTGTTGGAACAATTTTTTTTAAAGTGACAAAAACACCAAATTTAAAGCCTAAATGATGGAATTCGCTCGAAATTGAGTATATGTGACAACAAAGTAGTGAGGATTGATTGGTGAGTTATTTAATATCAGATTCTTTTAGAATTGATCTAACATTTTTGAATTTTTTTTTTTTAAATTACAATTTTGTCATTAAACAATCAAACTGATCAAAATATTGACAGTGGCAAGCAGATCTGGATGAGGGATTGGGGGGGCAATTTAAAACCCTAGGGCTAGATGATAGATATAAAGAGATAATAAGAGAAGATGCATAGCAATTAGCAATAAGGATACTGTGTAGACTCAAGAAGAAAAAGCACATCCAAAAGTTGAACTGAGACAACTAGTGCTTACCAAAAGGGTTTGTATGGATCACCTTTTTCAATTTTATTTTTCTTCACTTTATTGCTATGAGCTAATAGGCATATTATACTCATAAGTATCAAATGATATTAAATTAAATTGTTTATAAATCATACGAGTGAGATGAGATCTCCCTCTTGCTTTAATTACCATGTGATCGAGGACTGTGCTTCTGAAAAAAAAGTTACTGAGAGAATTGATGTCTTTTATGTTGTCCTTTAAAACATTAATTATATTATCTTCCATATTATTACTCTTGATTTGTACTCTTACTTTGAGATAATTATTAAGATAATTCAGTGATTTAAAATAGTTTAAAAGGCAAGTGATATATAACGGGTCCTTCATACAAAATGATGGATTTTACTTTTTAGATTAATAACTATTTAATTTTTTGATCACGTAACATAAATTTATTGATAAAATCAATCAAAATGCCTTTTTGGCGTAATTCTTTACAAATTGAAAGTTGATAATCATACAGCAGAAGCAAAAAGCTCTACTTTCCTATTTCCTAATAATCAATTTTTTTTTTAATTTATTTAAACTATTGCTACATTATAAATTATAAATATAAATTGTACTAAATATTCTCACATAAAAATTTAATATATATATATATATAAACAACTCTACAAACTGCACCAAACATGGCCAAAGCTTAAAATATGTGTATCACTGCATCATAATTGAACTATTACATTCCAATTTACAAAGAATGTAATCATATGTAACCACCCTTAAAAACACTTAGATAGTTAACAAGGTATGCACTACTAGACTCCAAGACAACTATAGAATCAACCACAATAACATCTAATTAGAGTATCATATAAATTTATTCTAAGACACTGAATAATCTTTTGTATTTCTAAGTCAAATTTCCAGCTAAATGAAGAGGCCGTCGATCGGCGCCTATAATATAACGTTTTTTGGCATGTATCTTCCAAGTAGTTTCTGCGAATCAGTTTTTGCTTTTTTTTTTTTTTTTGATCACTTCTGCTAATCACTTTTCGATTCAGTACAATTTGGACTAATTTTGTGTCATTAAGACTAGAGGCATGATTAATGGTAGAAAGAAAAAAAAAAAAAATCATGTTGTCTTTTTTAATCTAGTGTTAATACATGTTGCTAAATATATGTTTTGCTTAAATATTTTCACTACTCATAAAAATTAACTACAAATTAACCAATGTGGACAAGATGTCTCCTTCTTTGAAAATTCCGAAACTTTTTTTTGTTTTTTTTTGGTCTTCATGGCTACCAAACAAAAAACAATATTAAACACATCATTCAAGTTTATTGCTCATGGAAAACATTGATTTTGACTAATCTACATGGTACATATATTAGTTGAACAACCAAACAAAGATCTAACTTTGTTAAGTCGTTTGGGATGTAAGTTGACTTTTTGACCATTTGACTATTTTAGTCTGGGACTAAAAAATCTCGTTTAGCATAGATTTTTTGATTTTTTTTGACTTTTGTGAGAGAAAAAATAAAATAATTATAGATTTGATGTGACATTTTGTTATATTTGACTAAAATAACCTATTTTATATTTTATGACTAATTTAACCCAAAATGCTATGCCAAACGAACCCTGTATATGTAAATATATGGCCCCATTAAAAATATGCCTCCTGAGTTGTACCTTTCTCTAGAGAAAATGCTAAATTGTACTGTTAATGGGTTTTGTGTAATGCCAAACACGCCTTTAAATTCAAAGTCTTTTTGGGTCAACCCAATCTTAATAATAATGCTTGGTCTACCCAAGTTGAGTCTTGACCATGTTGACACTGCTGAGTGTTCTGTCAAAATCATACAAATTGATAAGCAATTTCAATTCAATTTAACTCCTTTATGTATGGTATGGTGATCAATCCTCTGTTGGTAGATATGTCTTCATTTATCTCAATGTATTCTAAAAACATATTTTTTTAAAAGGATCATATGTCTAAATGGATGTAAAAAATTAAAAGTTAAATTTAAAGAAAAAAAGCTTGTTAAAGACCAAATTATTTTTTTGTGTGTTTTGTTTTTAGTGCATTTTTTAAAAAAAAAATTTGTTTATAAGATTTTCTAATCTAGTAGAACTTATAAGTAAAAAGTTTTTAATTTAACAAAAAGTTTCATTGAAACAAAAAATAATTAATAAAAATATTATTAAAAAATAATTGTCTAACCAACCTTCCATCTATAAAGAAGATAATTATAACATTATGTCGCTGTTGTAAATTCTACGGAAAATTATTTTGTAAATAATTTCAATACTACTCTTCATTTTTCACTAGCTAAATAATGAAAATTTTATATTCTTTTTTTATTTAACTAACTTTTCATCTATATACTACAATACTACTCTTTATTTCACATATTTGTTTTCACAAAATAATTTAAAAAGCCTCCAAAATCTCTCCAAATGTAGTTGGTCTAGAAGAATCTTGTTAAAATAGGAACTAGTCCATTGGAGAGAGTAAAAAATGATGAAATTCACTATAATAGCTAATAGGCTTATTTTAAAGTGTTCGTTGGAAATACTCTTCTATCACCCATCAATCGTGAAATACTATATTCATTTCTGTTCACTAATACATTAATATAGAATCATAAACCCAACTCCTTTCATTAATCATAACACACCTAGACACCTCATGACTGGTCATGCCGAGAACCACCGAATAACTCCTCCAATTCTAAGCATATCTGAATAAAATATGTGATTTAGAGGGGGATGTAGATTGATGTGAACAATCTAGTACAGATACAAATAAATTTATAATGTTCATACAGATAATAAGCTCATCACAATGGGAACAAGATTGAAACAATAAAATTGTACGATTTTTGACGATGAAATCCATTAATGGGGGCTTCGTTTTCTCAATTGTTAGGTTGATTATTGTTTCAGTGTCCACGTCGTCATTAATGCTTCTTTGGCGATATACTTTGTACGCCATTATTGTGAAACACGCCATGTTACACATGCAACCCTCACATAATAACCCTATGACAAAAATGATTTATTAGTTGACAATATATTTCTCCACTATGTTCCAATCCACCAAAAAAACAAAAAACAAAATTGGTTTGGTTTGATTTTTTGCTTTGTTTTTTGTTTTTTGATTTTTGTTTTCTAAAAATCACAGAAAGTTGGGAATTTTATTTTTTGAAAACTATTTCAATGAAATACCAAAAAAATCTTTTTGAAATTTTGGAAATTGTTTTCAGATATAAAAATAATGAATGTTTTCAAAATTTTCAAAACATTGATTTTGAAAACACCAGAACAAACGAGGTCATTAAATTTATTTTTGTTTGGCATATGTTTAGACTCTAGGGCATTGTTGCTCATACTATTTTTAAAGGTTTCTATTGAAGTCTTATATGTATTAAATATTCAATTTGTTAACACAAACAAAATTAAGAGGAAAAAAAAGAAAAGAAAAGATGTATTATGAAAGAAGGTTTCTTCTCTTTTTTTTTTTTTTTTTTGTGAGTTAGTGAAATGAGAAGAAAATACATAAATATTTGTCAAAAGAAAAAAATAATTACATACAAAAATTAATATATGAACCTAATGGAGCTGGTACAATGTGCACTCTTTAAAAAAGCAATGTCTTATGTAATAAACAATACAAAATGTCATAACTGTTCACAAAAACACTGTGTTTGGTTTCAATTTTCTGGATTCAATTTTTTGAAAATTGATTTTTTTTTTCCGTATTTCTTTGTTTTTAGCGAGTATTTTTAAAATTTCAAGCAATTTTTTTACTTTTTTAAATGCAACTTACTTATATGTATTTAAAAAGTAAAATATTTGTAAAAAAATATTTAAAAATAATAAATACACAATAATACGAAAATGTACTAAATTTGAATTTTTTTTATATTTTTGTGTATTTAGTAAATTTTTAAAGATTTTTTTCACAAATATTATATTTTTTTAAGTGTATTTATGTTAGGTGTATTTAAAAATTAAAAAAATTACTTAAAATATTAAAAAATTCAGTGAGAACAAAAAAAATGCAAGATATATAAAAAATTAATTTTTTAAAAAATAAATCATGAAAAGTGAAACCAAACACATTTTCCTAAAAATAATTCATAGCATATTGATTACATCATCCATTACATATTCATAACATGAATAACATAATCATTATTATTGGTAATTCACTAGTAACATAACCAACACTACTAAATAACGCAACATTTTTTATTTTTTTTATTTTTAATGAGAAAAAGAGTGTACAACATGATTGCTCCTTACAAAGTAAATAAATACTATATAATTTGGGAAGTTGGATTTTCAAAGTCCACTTTATTACAAGCTAAGGTATTAAAAGCGTGTGGATAAGTGTAATGCATACAAAACATTGGAATTTTAATTTGAAGGAAGGAAGGTATATATGCGATTTTAATGTTAAAAACCAAATCTTTGTCAACAAAGACCCACTTGGTCGTGGTGGCTAACTACCATCTATTAATAAATATGGTTGTTGTAGCCATTTTTTATTGGTATTGTGTAATCTAAGGCTAGATTTTCCTTTGTTATGAAACCTATACCAACATAACATATATAACACTATGATTATGACCCCATCATTAATAACATTGTGTGTCAAACTAATCCCATCATCTTAGTCTTCTAAATTTTATCACTAAAATATTAAAAATATGTGTTGAATTTGCTTTTATACATTAGTATACAACATCACATTGCGTGATTTTCTGAATAAGAAACTACAAAAGACCAAAGAAGATTTACTTACATTTTTGGATTTTAAAGTATTTTTTTCTTATCATGTTGATTATGAACATTTTATTTGTGTTAATCTCTAATAATTTTTATAAATTGTTCTTATTTATTGGAAGGGCACCCATAATATCGAATAAGTTGATTCTCTTTTGAATTTTATTAAACTATTAATAGGTTCTAATAGTTAGACTTAATTTTCATAAAGTCCTATTGAAAATAAATCATAGCAAAATTGTCGTTAAAAATTGACAATTAGTAACTTTTTTGTCATGTTTTTTTATAAATTGTCGCTAAAACTTGTAATTTGTGATATTTTACTGTGACGAATTTTTTAAACTGTCACTGAAAGTTAAAAATTTGTAATGTTTGTAATGAAGCTATTGTCTTGGAATATAAGGGGTATTGGGCGATCTGAGAAGCGACGGAAAATTAAGAATATAGTACAGGAGAGGATGGTTGATGTCCTGTTTTTGCAAGAAACAAAAAAGGTTGGAGTGTCCGAAGAATTGGTCAAGTCTATTTGGCCATATGATGATTTGGAATATATGTCTATTGACGCTGATGGGTTCTCTGGTGGTGTTTTATGTGTATGGAAGGCTAGTGTGTTTTCACTTGCTAAGTGTTGCAGCTCAAGAAATTTCTTAATTCTTTCAGGTACAATCATTCCTCGTTTCAATTGTGTTTTCGTCAATGTTTATGCTCCAAATGATGTAACCAGAAGGGGTGCTGTCTGGAATGCACTGCGGAATTTAAAGGCTCAGTATGTATTGGTGTTTAGGGGGGGATTTTAATGAGGTTAGAAGTATGGGGGAAAGGAAGGGGTGTTTAAGAAGAGACAAAGGGATGAGGGAGTTTAATGAATTTATTGAGGGTGTTGAACTATATGATGTGCCCATGCAGGGTAGACAATTTACTTGGAGTAACTCAAGTGTGAGGGGCAGCTGGAGTAGAATAGATAGAATTTTACTTTCTTTAGAGTGGCTGGAAAAGTTTAACTTTACATTATGGGGTCTTCCAAGAGGGCTTTCTGATCATTGTCCTCTTCTCCTCATAGAGGATAGCAGGGATTGGGGTTCTAGGCCGTTTCGGTTTGTTAATGCGTGGATTTTGCATCCTCAGTTCTTGTCAGTCATTAAGTTTTCTTGGGTAGAACCAGAAATTAGTGGTTGGGCTGGTTTTGTTATTCAAGAGAAGCTTAAAAATCTTCGTCGGGTGCTAAAGAGTTAGAATCATGAAGTGTTTGGGAATGTGGCACACTTAGTGAAGGCAGCTGAATCTGAGTTACATAATCTTGATTTATTGGCTGAATCTAGGGAGCTATTCAATGCTGAAGTAGATCGAAGAAGGCAGCTCAGAAAAGAAGTTTGGTCTTTGAACAAGAAACAAGAATGGCTGTGGCTTCAAAAGTCTAGGATGAACTGGAGCTTGTTGGGGGACAGGAATACGAGATTTTTCCATATTGTGGCGTCTAGGAGAAAAAGCAGGAACTTGCTAAATTCTGTATCTGTGGGTGGGGTGTTGTATGAGGACCCGCAAAGAGTGAAGTCTGAAGTCTTTAATCATTTCAAGCATGTGTTCTCTGAACAATGGAGGTTTAGGTCTAAGCTGGTTGGTCAGTTTAAATCTATTGGTAGTGATGGTGTTGCTGAAGGTCTTGAAGCAATATTCACAGATAAGAAGGTGTGGGCTGCTGTTAAGAGCTGTGATGGGAATAAAGCTCCCGGTCCTAACGGTTTTAACCTTCTGTGTTTTCAAAAGTGCTGGAAGGTCCTTAAGTTTGATGTGTTGAGGTTTTTCAATGAATTTCATGAGAATGGAAAATTGGCTGGTGGTGTTAATAGCTCCTTCGTCGCTCTTATTCCAAAAGTTGAGGGTCTAGTTAGCATCTCGGAGTATAGGCCAATTAGTGTAATTGGCTCTATGTATAAAATTCTTGCTAAAGTCCTTTCTAATAGGTTGAGGCAAGTGATTTCTAGAGTAATTGGGGAGGCTCAATCCGCTTTCCTGGGGGGGAGGAATATTTTGGATGGGGTCTTGATCGCAAATGAAGTAGTTGATTGGTGGAAGAGAAGTGGTCAGTCTGGTTTGATTTTGAAATTAGATTTCGAAAAAGCATATGACTCTGTGAATTGGGATTGCCTTCTCTCTATGATGAGTAGGTTTGGATTTGGAGCAAAATGGAGAAAATGGATTCAGGAGTGTGCTTGTACTCCTAAAGTTTCTGTACTAGTTAATGGGTCTCCTACGGCGGAATTTAGCCCTGAAAAAGGCCTCAGGCAGGGAGATCTCTTGTCACCTTTCCTTTTTAACCTGGTTGCAGAGGGTTTAAATATGTTGATTAAAAGGGCAGGTGAATCTGGGCTTATCACAGGTGCTGTTATTGGTCAGGAGGGGGCAAGCACAACTGTTTCACATTTACAGTTCGCCGACGATACTATAATTTTTTGCAAGGCTGATGTGGGGGAGGTTATAGCATTAAAACGAATTTTGAGATGTTTCCAATTAGTGTCAGGGCTGAAAATAAATTTCCATAAAAGCTATGTTTGTGGAATTGGTGTGACTGTGCAGATGGTTAAGGACTGTGCTGGTGTGCTTAATTGTCAAAATCAAAGTCTTCCTCTAGCTTATCTTGGTTTGCCTCTTGGTGCTAGCCTTAGATTGAAGAAAACTTGGAAACCAGTAATCGATAAAATCAGGGCCAAATTAGCATCTTGGAAAAGGAAACTTCTCTCTTTTGGGGGTCGTTTAACTCTCATCGGGTCTGTTCTATCCAGCTTACCTGTGTACTACTTATCCATTTTTAAGATGCCCCATTCCGTGATTAAGACAATTGAGAGTTTGAGGGCAGCTTTCTTATGGGGAGGGTCCGAATTAAGAAGGAAGATTCATCTAGTTAAATGGGAGGAGATTACTAAAACAAGGGACCAAGGTGGGTTGGGAATCAGAAGGCTAAAGGATGTGAATGACTGTCTTCTAGCGAAATGGTGGTGGAGATTTGGTGTTGAAGATAAATCCTTATGGAAAAGGGTTCTGTGTAGTAGATACCTGTATAATGGTGGGAAATGGTTGCCTTTTCCTAGCTCTGATGAATATTTATCTAAGGTATGGGGCGGGATATTAAGGGTTGGCCAATCAAACCCTCAATTGAAGAGTACCTTTCTTGATAACGTTAAGCTGGTTGTGGGAAATGGGGGCAGGATTCAGGTTTGGTTGGATCATTGGTGTGGGAATTAGTGTCTCATGAAAATATTCCCTAGGCTGTTCAGTTTATCAACAGAAAAAGATATAACTTTAAGTGCATTGTTGGAGAGGAAATGATTATTAGGGGTCTGGAAATTTAAGTTTCGAAGAGTGTTGTTTGCGTGGGAGGCCGAGGAGTTGGAAAGGTTAGTTACCTTAGTTAATCAAGCAGAGTTGGGAGCTGGGGACAATGAAGATTGTTTGAAGTGGCTGGCATGTTCATCAGAACAATTTTCTATATCCTCCCTTTCAAAAGTTTTTGCAGATAGTCCTTCTATTCTGTGCACTGGTCTGTTATGGTATAATATGGCCCCTCCGAAAGTTCAGTTCCTTGGTTGGTTAGCGTGGAAAGATAGATTGAAAACAACCATGTTTCTGCAAAAGATTGGCATACTCAACCAAAGTGCTTTCATTGATTGTGTTCTTTGCAGGAATGATGCTGAAACAGTTAATCGTGTTCTTCTTTGGTGCCCTTTTGTTTGGCAAGTATGGTCTACAGTGTTAAACTGGTGGGGGATTCAGTGGGCTGTGCCTGGTAATGTTGAAGGGTTGCTTCATTGGTGGATGGGATTTAAGTGGATAAAGTTTGAAGATAGAATTTGGAAAGTTATTCCTTTGGCTGTCATGTGGTCTACTTGGAAACTCAGAAATGAAGTAATTTTCTCTGGGAAGCAACTTTGCCTTGCAGAATTCTGTGAGTTGATTTTGGCTAGAGTGGCTTTTTGGGTCAAAGCTCATTCAAAAGGGTGTTCTTATTCAGTCCAGGACATCATTCGGAGATTGCAACAAATCAGGTATGTATCTCTGTCTTAATATCATCGGTGGTGTTGGGTTGCTTCTATTCTCTTGTAGTTGGTGGAAGTTGGGGGTGTTAGGATTAAATTGGTGGTTCTGTTAGTTTTCTTTGTATGGTGTGTGGCTGTTTGTTTTTCTGGGTGGGGTGTAGTTCTGTTGTTTTGTTTGGTTGTCTTCTTGGATGGTATCTCACCATCCTCTAGTGTGCTTTTTTCCTTCTTTGTTGATGTATTCATCTGTATTGTTGAATCTTCATCAATAAAGTTGATCTTTTTGCTGATAAAAAAAAAAAAGACTTTTTTGTGACAATTTTTTTAAACTGTCGCTAAAACTTATAATTAGTGACATTTTTTTGAACAATTTTCAAATTATCGTTGAAAATTAATAATTAGTGACTTTTTTTTAATAGTGTTTGATCAAAAATATCATTAATTATCATAGGACTTATTGGATAATAAGTTTACATATTAAAACTTACATGTAAGTCTTCCTAAATATAACACATCAATTTATAAGATAAAATTTATTATTTTGTATAGAGTTTTTTTTTTTCTTTCTTGTGTGTAATATTTTATTTGAAAACTAAATCTGATTCAGTATCGGTGTGACTTAGGATTAGGTGACCGTAATAAGACAATTCCGTGGCTCATTACTTGCGTAGATTGGCCTTTGAATTTAAATCACCATGCATTTAGATGGAGGAGGTTTCTCCATCTCTAATGACGTTAGTGGCTCCTCAAAGTCCTCCTTCTGTGTAATTGTTTCTCCTGTCTAAAAAAAAAAAACTATGAATATTAACTGCGTCAATTATGAAAACTATTTTAACACGTATTTAATTAGAGATTGTTCAGAAAGAAAAAATAATTCAAAAATTATAAAAAATATTATAAAAAATCAACTCAATCTTTATATTTTTATGAAAAATTAAATATAGTTAATCTCTAAACAAACATTAATATTTAAAATAACACAAAATACTTAGATTAAAAAAAAATCAAAAGTATAAATAGCCCCCAACATTTAAAGAGGGAGAGGGGCAACTGAAGTTAAGTGAAGAGGTAAGAAGTAGGGTGAAGAGGGAGGGTCCGGGAGCAAGGATCCTCTAGAGTGATTTTTTCCTAAAGTTTCCTAGAGTGTTACATTGTGTGGTTGAGATTTACTGGCAAGTCACATCAATTTTTCTGATGTGACTTGCCAGTAAATCTCAACCACACAATATAACACTTTAGGAAATTTTAGGAAAATTTCACTCTAGAGGATCCTTGGTGAGGGTCCGGAGGGAGAAAGAGAGAGAATCTGCGATTGGTTGCAACGTGGCTTTAGAGACCGAGAGAGAGAGAGAGCATGGTTCCGCAGCGCAGCTCTGTCTCCACCCCACGTGAACACTCCTTTGCTCCTCTGTCCCCACCCTCCAGATCCTCCGTATCCTCTCATGAGCCCCCCCCCCCCCCCCACGCCAGCCACCCACCCCTTCCCTTCCCTGGGAAATTATTGGTTGATCTTAGTTACCCCGATGTCATTTACCAATGGTACTATAATTGGGAAAAGAAATTGAATTCACAAATTTGTATTAAAAAATTAAAAAACATGGAAAAATATGGCAAATTGAGATTAATGTAAGATATGATTACGTGGCATTCAAAATCAACTAATAATTTTAAAAATATTATACATTTCAAATATTTTATCAAATATTTCATATAAATATAATATTCACACCATATAAGTGTCACATCTATATAAAACATTGTCTAATAAAACATTTGAAATGTTGGCATTACTTTTACCTTCTCTCTCTGTTGGCTTCACCGATCTTCTTCACACGTGTCTCCTCATCCCCTCGCACGTGACTTCCCTACCTCTCCTCCCATGTCCTATAAATTCTGGACCTGCGTCTCATATCCAAGACACCAAACCCACTCTTCTCTTTCCACACTCAAATCACACCACACCACACACAGCACAACACAACAGACTTTGTAAACTTTCTAGAGAGAGGGAAAAGAAAGAAGAAAAAAACAGAGAGATAAACAGGAGAGTTTTCTGGGTAGAGTGAATCTGTGCATGTTGCGTAGAAAATCTTTAAAGCGTAATCCGGCTTACGTTAGCTCCGCGACTCCCCACGCTGCTGCCACAAGATTTTGTTCCCTTCCCAAAATAAGCCTCTCCCAATTCCCTCCGCCGTGTGCGCACTTTTGTTATCCTTCACCTCCTCTCCCCTCTATATAACCCCAACCGTTACTCTTTCAATTTAACCCCAAACAAACAGAAGCTATTCTCAGCTATAAAGAAAAAATTTAAAATGGCGACTAATAAACTTCTGTTAACGTTTGCTATATGTCGGCTAATCGTGACCGTCGGATTGACCTTGAATCCCATGGAGCTCCTCCGGATCGGAGTCAGCGTCGACCCCACCGACGTAGAACCGGCTTCTCTCGATTTTGGTCTACTGACCCGAACCGAACCGTTGGCGGTTCTTCACCCCGGTTCGGCAGAAGACATAGCCAAGCTGGTTCGAGCGGCTTATGAGTCGACTCACGGGTTCACAGTCTCGGCTAGAGGGCACGGGCATTCCATAAACGGGCAGGCTCAGACGAGCAATGGGGTGGTGGTACAGATGAGCGGGTCAAGGGGAATGCAGCTCGGCTTGGGGAAGCCGAGAGTTTCAGATATGTTGAGGTATGTTGACGTGTGGGGTGGGGAGCTATGGATTGATGTGCTCAAGTCCACGCTAGAGTATGGACTCGCACCCAAGTCGTGGACTGATTACTTGTACCTTTCGGTGGGTGGTACTCTCTCGAATGGTGGAATTAGCGGCCAAGCTTTCAATCATGGCCCTCAGATTAGCAATGTGTATGAGCTTGATGTTGTCACAGGTTTGATTATCACCTTCCCTCTTTTTTGTCTTTTTCCTTGCATGCATGTCTATTTATATATACAATAAATAAATGAATAAAAATTAAAATACATAAATGGGTCATTGAACTAGACACAACCCATGTAAAACAGTGTATGTTTTTAATGATTTGGTGAACATGCAACAGAGAACTTTTGAACTTGGGGTATAATATAAGAGGACACTTTTTATGTTTTTTTGTTCATATGGTATTTGATCTAATTTATGCGTACTGCAACTAATTAATTCTGTTTTTTGTCAGATTAAAAGTAACTCATCTAAATCAGGATTAAAGAATTGACGAGAAATTATTTTGTCAGCGTCTAACTCTCATAATCGAAACTGTGTGGAGATCACATCCACTAATCACCCGGGACAATCCAGGTTTAGGAGGATGCTTTTGTCTTCTCATACCTTTACATAGGGGGTTTCTAGTTACTTTTTTTTGTCGTAACTTTATAATTTTGGTACTTAAGACACCTTTTACCACTATATTTTTACATGGGTGGGTGCTACCGACTCTCCAATGGTCGTTCATAAAAACTAAATAATATTAAAAATATATATATATATATATATATATATATGAATTTAAATATATTTGTCATATTTTATACATTTTGATGTATCCTTATGCATTTTTTTGCATTATTTAATATATGTTTTATGCGGTTAGCATATAAGTATTGTTATGTGCATAATTGAATGCTCGTGTGTGGTGGTTAGTATAATCACTGGCTAGTATTGTCACTGTTTTGTTTTTTTATATCTTCTTTTGGGAATTTATTAAATACGTCTTTTTTTTTAGTATTTTTATGATATGGCTTTATCTGAAACAGGTATGGGTGAGATCTTGACATGTTCAGAAGAACAAAACTCAGAACTATTCCATGCTGTTCTTGGTGGCCTAGGGCAATTTGGGATCATTACTAGAGCTAGGATTGCTCTTGAACCAGCTCCACAAAGGGTTAGTCAACTTATACTCTTCTCCCATTTAAATTTTAATCATTTCCATTTCATAAATGGAATGCACATCTCTATTAAAATTTCGACACATCATCAAAATTCAAAATTAACAATGTAATACATAGCCGCTTTTATTTACATATCTGAGTAAAAGTTTCCTTTCTTTTGTGAACAAAAATAAAAATTTATTGTTGAATATCAAAGTACAAAAAATACAACCAGATTGCATTGATACCAAAAAAAAAGTTCAAAACTATCATTAGGTTACTTAAAAAACATATCCCAATTGAGTTAGTGCCAATTCCCAAGCTAATAATATGATAAGCTTAACTTGAATTTTATATAAAGTATCACTAACCAAACTTAAATTTCAATGAAATTTTAGGGAGTAAAAAAGTCATTAGAATTTTGAGTAAAAATGTCAAACTTATTTTGGTATGAGCTTGAATAAAAATGTGGAGACGGATTTTAAGAATTTTACAAAAATTTGAATTTGATATGGATAAAGGGTAATAATAAGAGGCATCATATCTACCAAATAGTGATAATTATTTTATGATTTTTTTACAATTACTGATCATACAATCATACAATCGACATCTCTATTTTTTTTAACTGAATGAGATCTCTATTTTATGAAATGGAGATAATCGAAATCTCTCACAAGGCTTATTACTAGTTTGAAAATGAGAATGAAAATGGGTTGTAGGGGTTGGGGCCAGGGGGGTGGGGACACGTATAAAGTGCAAAAATTTCCTGGTAGAAGTTGAAGACAAAACAAAAAAAGCAAAGAAAGTGCCATAAACCACCTAAGAGTGAGGAAAGATGACTGGGTCCCCTTATGTATGTAATATGAGCTTTTTAACACCATATATTTATTATTCAAACGGCTGTTCCAAAGCTGGCAATGTTGTTGACATGTACTTTTTCCCTCCCCTCTCTCTTTCCCTCTCTCTCTGGCATGGTCTCTTTCTCACCATTTCTCTTGTTTCTTTTGTTTTTGTTTTTTATGTTTTTGTTTTTGTTTTTTTGTTTTTTTTTTTTTTTTTTATGATTGTAGGTTAGGTGGATCCGAGTGTTGTACTCAAATTTCTCAGCTTTTACTCATGACCAAGAGTACCTCATCTCACGGCATGGCCAACCAGACTCCCAAAAATTCGATTATGTTGAGGGCTTTGTCATTGTTGATGAAGGACTCGTCAACAACTGGAGATCTTCATTTTTTTCACCTAGTAACCCTGTCAAGATCTCTTCTCTTGGTGCCAATGGTGGTGTGTTGTACTGCTTGGAAATCACCAAGAACTACTACGAATTCACTGCCAATACTGTTGATCAGGTATATATATGTATAATATATCTTGTATTCAGACCTCACTATCTAGATATATCTTGTATTTTAGATCTTGTATTTTGGATCTTCTTATCTAAGCATACGTAAGGGTTAATTTTAGATGAATTGGTGATCAGTAATTTAATAAAAGACAATGTGAAATTATATTTTATTTCTTACACAATTAAAATGATGTATTTTAGGTAGACTAATATAAAAAATGATTTTATAGTCAAATTTATAATAATCTAGAGGATATCAATCAATTCTTTTCTTTTATTGCCTTGTAATAGTATCAAGTTGTACTATCAACCCCGGTTTGGTGTATTGTGCTAGCCCTTGTAGTACAACATCAATCAATCCTTTATGCTGTGTTTGGTTGGAGTTTTTGAGGTGGGATTTGGAAAAGGAATGAGAAATGTAATCTTATTTATGTTTGGTTATAATAAAAAATATATGGGAAAAGAAAGGGGGTGAGAAATAAATAAAGAAATAGGATACCTTTTAGGACATCAATTCTATTTTATAACCAACACAACCAAACATAGTTGGGATTTGGAATTCTATTAATTCTTTCTCCTTTTCCTTTCATTTCCATTTCCCTTTCTATTTCCCTTCCCAAATCCACCAACCAAACACAGCGTTAGTGAGTGTTCCTGTTTGGTGTTTTGTTGGTGCCTTATCAACCTTGGCATTGTGTTAGCATATAATTGATGTGTAAGTGCCAATCTAATTGGAATTGACACATTGAGTATGATGTTTGGACATTAGTTTTCTTCTTTATTGATTTATCATATTAAATTATTTTATGATTATCGATAAAGATTTTTTTGATGATAAAAAAAGAAAAACAAAAAAAGTTTGTACTACAAGGGCTTTAGGCTTGATCTAATTATAGTAATTAGAACTAATAATTGAGGGCTGCCAAACTTTTGTGCAAATTGGGACTTATTACATCCGAGTACTGTACGTAGATAAAAAAGTACTTAAATATTTATAAACAAGAAAAAATATGCTGACACTTAATAACTTACTCTATACACTAATACTTATTATATGAAAAATGAGGCCCCTAAGTATACTGTATTAGTCTTATTTCCTTTGTAAGCGGCTAGTAATGTATGAAATAAGTTATTAATTATTCGTAATAAAATTTCTTATTAGTGGAAACTTTGCAATGTTCAAAGTTAGGTGGAAATATGTGTAGACAATCTTGTTAGACGGCGAATGACATTCCAGCGCATCAAAAGCTGCAACTGTTACCTTTTATATGCTAATTGCAAGCTGTGTTCGAATTATTTCGATTTGTCTCCTGGTTCCTTGTTGGACAAAAAATTGTACTTGTTTTATATATATATATATATATATTGTATATTTGAATGAAATTACATTATAGGGATAAAAACATGCCAAACAAATTAGCTGAGAGAGACTCACACAGATTGAGAGAATCGAATCTTCACATCCTAGTGGGATGGAGCTATTATTGAACCTATATAATTGACAAATCGTGTTCTACTATACTTGAAGTTGTTTTCTTATATGAGCCAATAACTAAAGTTATATACATACTTTATTCAGGAATGAAAATAAAAAAGTATTCGAAATTTGAATGTATATAGTATAAATTTTTAGTTGTTGTGTCGATTATATTTGTAATGAATTTGATCCATACATTTTGAATTTTTTATTTTTTTAAATTATTTTTTTCAAGACAATAATATTAATAAAAGTTTGATGAGTAAGGCTATTCATCACTTATTGGATAGTGTTTAATGGTGGTATATATGCTAAAATATATAAAAATTTTAGTTTTTCTTTAAATATTATTTGTTTGGTAACTGCGTGGGCAGTCCTTAGGAGAATTTATTTTTTTTTTAAAAGGGAAAACATTTGAAGAATTTGTCTAGATTACTGTAGGGTAATTGAATTTTTAAATTATTTTTTTCAAGACAATAACATTAATGAAAGTTAGATGAGTAATACTATTCACCGCTTATTGGATAATGTTTAATGTCAGTCTAAGTTAAAAATATATTGAAATTTTAGTTTTTCTTTAAATATTATTTGATTGATAACGGCGTGGGCGGTCGTCAAGAGAATTTATTTATTTTTTTCAAAAGGGAAAACATTTGAAGAATTTGTACTGTAGGGTAATTGAAAGCTTTTTCGAATTAGGTAAAGATTTGTGGACCAAAGCATGGCTTTATTCACCAAAGAATCTTTAGCCTTCTTTGGCCGGTTTACTTCATTTTTATCGAGTCCAATTATTCTATCTTAGTCATTTTCTTCTTAATTAATTAATTAATTAAGTTGCTACCAAACACATCACAACTCTTAGTCTCAATAATTTAACGTTTCTTCTTAGTCGTAAGAACATTCTACTGACATCACTATCCTCATTTGTAATTTTCCTTCATATCCACTCACCATTTTTGTGTTTTTTTTTTTCTATTTTTTAAAATCATGACACTGTGCCTAAGTACACCTAGCTAGATTATATGATTGTGATTACTCTTTAGGTTTGATTATATTATACCAGTTTAAGTCATTAAATATGTGATAAAACATTCGCTAGAAAACATACAAGATCTTGTGTGATCTATTGTCCGTGTTGATTCTCAAATCGAACACAAACTTTATATTATTTTAAATAACTATAAAATTAATAAATCTATGCCGTCCACCCGCCAAATTATTCAGGCTAATAATGCTGCTTAGGTATAGTTAAATTAAAGTTTGTGTAGAATTAAAACTATTCTGACAAAAGAAACTGTGTTTGTGTGTTCCCGGCTTTTTTTTTTTTAAGCTTTTGATTTGATTAATGAGTTGTTTAATTAATTAATATAATTTGTAGGAAGTGGAGGCACTGATGAAGAAACTGAATTTCATACCGGCATCTGTGTTCACAACTGACTTGCCTTATGTGGATTTCTTGGACCGGGTTCACAAGGCCGAGTTGAAGCTCCGGTCCAAGGGGTTGTGGGATGTGCCACACCCATGGCTTAACCTGTTTGTACCCAAGTCAAAGATTGCTGACTTTGATAGAGGGGTCTTCAAGGGTATTTTGGGAAACAAGACTAGTGGGCCCATTCTCATCTACCCCATGAACAAAAACAAGTAAGCTTCCTTCCACAACTATGTTCTCTTTTTAATGGTGCATTAATTTTATTATGAATGATGAACAATTGAAGATTAAATTAAATACATAATAGCAAAACAAATCACGCATAATTTTGTGATTGATTTCTGTGTTTTTAAATGTATACTGAAGAATACAAGTATATTGTTTAACATGCATTGAATTGTCAAATATCAGATTTTGATTTGATGCTGTTTATTTGCAAAACTATATGAATTGTCAAACTTATAACTCTTAATTATGTAAATTATTTATTAAAATATATATAAAAATATAATAAATAAAAATAAAAATTACATGGGTCAGACATTTTGACAATTTTTTATTTTTTATTTTTGAGAGTGTAGTGAGGTGTATGTATGGCATGGGATGTCTAAGGTAGGGATGCAACTTGGGCGGGTTCGGGCGAGTTGGGAGATCATCCAAAAACCTAGCTTAAGTTGTGTTGAGATCTGCCAAAACCAGCCCAAGTCCGAATTGTAACTCGAGATTGCCTGCCCAAGCCCGACCCGAGTTAAATCTGAATTGCCTAAGTTGCCCAAATTGCCCAAATTTTTTTTTTTTTTTTTTTGCAGCTACATTATTAAATTATTAGAATTTGACTCTATTTACATTTTTTTTAATATATATAGAAAATCATTAGTACCATTAAATTAAATAATTTATATAATGTAAGAGAGATATAGCTATAATAGTCTTTACAATTTATGAGTAAAAATAAAAAATAAAAAAAAAGTAAGATTTTATATTATTTGTATATATAATATACATTCAATATGATTTAATAATCTAAATTATGTTAATATCATGTAATAACTAATAATTTATATATATATTTAATATGTGTTATATATCTATATATGTATAATTCGGGTTTCAAGTTGGTCGGGTTGTTTGATGTCTTTGCCCAAGCCCATTCAAATTTAATTTGGGCTTCTGAATTTTTACCTAAGTCCGTACCAAATTTAAAAATATCTTGTTCAAATCCTAAAAAAATTTGGACTAACTTTAAATTATTCAGGTTAAGCCCGTCCAAATTACACCCTCGTTTAAGGTGAAGACGTGGCTAACATGCATACAGCCCAACACATCATATGCGAATATATCCAGTGTTAGGCCAGCTTGGATGACACACACACACACACACACACACACACACACACACACACACACACACATATATATATATATATATATATATATAGCTGTGATTTCTGATTGAAAATGGAAGCTAGTGGTAATATATACATCAGACGGTAGAGATGGCCCAAGTGGGGAAGATTCTCGTGTCAGAAGATCTTCTGATGGGACCCACTGATGGGATGGTAAATCCTGTCCTCATCTTCATACCAAAATTATTTTTAAAAAAAATTTAAGAAAAAGAAACAAACTGAGTTCGAGAAACATAGTCGTTAGTACAGGTAACGACCCATCACTGATGTGGGTCCTTCCTGATTCCTTCAAAACCATCAAATCCCAACTACCATGCATCCACACACAGTATTCACAGACTCTCACTCAGGCATACTTCCAAAAACATGTTTGTTCTTCTTCTCTCTTTATGTTGATAAATAAAAATAATTATTTAATAATTTTGAATAGATTGATGAATGAGAAAAAATATAGTTACACACTCTGAAGGACATTTTTAGAGTTTGAAAAAAAGCAGATTTCCCACCAAAAGAAGTAAATTTTATATAATGGAATCCATATATATATATATATATTTTAGTAATGAATATAAAAGGGATCTATTTGTAATTTTATATGGAGTTTTTTTTTTTTTTAATTGATTGAAAAAAATTGATTAAATTTAATAACTGTTAACAATTATCCTCTAAAATAGTTAATAGTATGTGCATTTTTTAAAAATAAAAATAAAAATTATTATAAGACTTGATAATTTTTAATTGTGTTATAATAGTATGGATTGTATGTATAGGTGGGATGATAAGACTTCAGTGGTAACGCCAGACGAGGAGGTGTTTTATCTAGTAGCGTTGCTAAGGTCAGCATTGGATACAGGAGATGAGACGCAGACATTAGAGTATCTAAGCAATCAAAATCGTCAGATCCTAAAGCTCTGTGATGATGCAGGGATCAGCATAAAACAATACCTACCCCACTACACCACACAACAAGAATGGATGGACCACTTTGGGGATAAGTGGAGCCTATTCCACCGAAGGAAGATGGAGTTCGACCCCCGGCGCATTTTAGCCACCGGCCAATGCATATTCAAACCCTCTCTCGCTTCTTCTTCTAACACAGCCTCTTGGTGATATATCTTGATGATATATCCAAGCAACCAATAAGTAGTAGAATTAGCAGTAGCACTAGAGCATACCATAGACAACTGACATTTGGAATTATAATTTGTACATAATGGGTTAAAGGGGAAATAGTTTAAATATTTTGTTCAATTTATATTATTAATATAGAAAGTGGTTAAAGTAGATATTAGATGTAATAGTGTGGTTATGTTGGTGATGTTGACCAATGAAAAGGTTTTAAGTGAGAAATTAATATTAATCTCATTCATTTATTCTAATTTTATTAATCATTAACGTGAGCCTATTTGTTGCAGTCCCTGCAAATTAAAAATTGATAATTAAAAAAAGGCACTGTATCCTCCGTCTCTAATATCAACTTATTTAACTTATTTCGCAACACATATTTTATAACATATATATATATATATATATATAAAAGTAGTGTGTATAAGGTGGATCAAACGTGACAGCAACCATTGGTTGCACCTAATGTGGCCTCATTCAATACTTTTTATAAATTAATGAAAAATTTATTTATATATATGTGGAAATGTTAATTCATTTAGTTTTAAGAGTTTTTTTATGAATTAGTTAGTTCTTTTTGTTTTAAGTTATATTTATTTGATTTGATGGTATTTGAGTTTAAATGAATGCCTTTTTGTAATTCATTTTTTTAATTTTTTAATTTGTTTTGGAGATGGAAATGGAAAGGTGAGGTACGGGAGATTCTTTTTTAGGGATTGGAGGTTGAAGTGTTGATTGTCAAGTGTAGAAATCTACATTTCTGTTAGTGTGATTTTTTATTGTTACATTGGAGTGTTACATTAGAGTGTTATGTTTGAAAAAAGTACACTAAGAAGTTTTTATGTGTAATATTGATTGGAGTGTTACGTTTGGAAAAAAAAAAAAAAAAAACGTTGAAGAGTTTTTTTGAAATGTTATGTTATTACGTTTGAAAAAAGTATATTAAGAAATTTTTTATTGTGTTACATTGAAGTGTTACGTTTGGGAAAAGTACACTAAGGAATTTTTGTATATTATATTGATTGGAGTGTTACGTTTGGAAATATATATATTAAAGAGTTTTTTTGAAATGTTACGTTGTTACGTTTGAGAAAAATATATTAAGGAAATTTTTTGAAGTGTTACGTTTAGTAATTTCAATATTATTAGAAAACCCACAGTTATCTCTTAACACATAATACACTAACGTTTATACTTGACTCTTTATCTAATTCATACTAGAATGAGATATTTGGGTCCATAAAAAAATAAAAAATAAATAAAAGTAAGAGTCAAACAATTCATAAAATCATTATTTGGAACTTATTGATACTTTACCCTAAATTAATTTATATATAACTTTTTAATTACATTATTAACTTAAAAGAATTAAAATGAGTTATAAATATATTTGGCATAACTTTTAATAATTTGTTAAAAATAGTTGAACTTGTTTAATTAAATAAGTTGTCACATACTTTTTTTTGTCATGTGAAATATGCAGGATACTTTCAAAATTTATAATTAAGGTAAATATGTGGGTTTTTTTTTTATAGGTTTCAAAAAAGTAAAATAAAATTACAAAATAAAAAATAAATAAATTATAATTTAAAATTTTTGTCATGTTAATATGCAGAATAATTTAAAATTTTATAATTAAGATAATATGTGGATTTTTTATTTTTTATTTTTATTGTTGTCTATAGTTTCAAAAAAGCTAAAATAAAATTACAAAATAAAAAAGTATAATTCTAATTTAAAATTGTAAACAAATATGATTAATTAATTTTATTAGTAGACAATTAAACTGGATTAATATTTGTTGGGAATTTAGGGTGTGGTGCGATTGAGGTGGTGTTGTGTGTGTGTGTGTGTGTGTGTGTGTGAGAGGACGAAGGTGCTATACAGACAGAGGGAGAGGATGGAGGAGTGACGTGGAGGAGTGGGGCCGATTATCCAAAGGGATGTGTTTTTTTGTCGGAATGCTATCTGCACAGGCAATGCTGATGCAGCGCCCGTGATTCCGACCGCCCGACCTGTTTCCTGCCAATCATGTCCCCACAAAACTCCGTTCGGCAACTTGATTATTTTACAAGGCTTGTGATGTGAGGCAGGTAATAAAATAGCATATGTTATTTTATTTAGATTATAATTTTTTTATTTATTTCTTATCATTTCTTAACATATCATTTTAAATTTAATTTATATATCATGTTTTTTAAAAAAAATTAAAAACTATATAGTAGGTGTTTGATATAAACTAAAAAAGTACGTTTTCCTTGCATACATATATTTATTTGAGTTACATCTATTAATATCTCATCTCTACTTTTTTACTTACTTATTTTACTTTTCTACACATTTTTTTTATTATAAAAAGTCAAAAAGTATACTCATTTAGAGCATTCTAAATCACCCCTTATTTAAATCATTTCAAATACTCCCTTAGTTTTATAACTATTTTAGTCGGACTAAAATTGTTATTTTTTGGATGATACAATTAATCATCAATTTAGAACTACTCCTAAATAACTCTGCACGAGTATATTTGATGGTTGATGATTGATTTCTTTGTATCTCTCTTGACCTATTTATAGGATTAACCACATGAGAGAAAGAGATAATCTAAACTCACGATTTCCTCAACAAACTTATGATTTTCTTAACATTATCCATATCTCATGTTTGATAAGAATCATTTACATGTTTGGTGCTTGATTTGATCGTGACTCCTTGATCTCAACAACTAAACTTCAAATTACTGCAACTGTCATCATGTCACGTCCGTAACATATCTGTCATGTCACGTTAGCATGCATGTCGATAAAAATAATAATAATAATAAAAACAAATATTGTCAATGTTATTCTTTGAAAATAGTTTATAATTTCAATCGACAAATATAATCGAGCTTTGCCATAATTAATAGACCAAAATTGACAAAAAAAATAAAATGTGGCACAAATAGGGGGTCATGTGAAAATTTCTATTTATCATTAACACTTTTAAAATATATTTTATTTTATAGATAAAATAGTCCCTCAGTATGAAAGATATGTATCACATTCTTCTATCATCTTACATTCTCATTTTATCTTCTACTCAAAAAAATTCTTTATTCTATTAGAAATTACTTATATAGTATTTGAATTTTATATATATATATATATATATATAGAGTTTATATATCATATTATGATAAAAAAAAAATTATTTGTCTTTAGTCCCTTTGACGATGGAATATTGATTTCGTCTCTAGGACTCTGGATTTTGTGAGGGGGGGGTGTGAGAGCTGATTATATTTTGTTACTAACTATATATATGTGAATGAATAAGTTCTTCAATGGACAATTTACCTTAAAATTGGTATGTGCAATTTACTTATTATTTTTTCCTCCTATTTTATATTAGAATGTTTAAATTCAAATAAATTATAAGATTATGAGGATAAAATGTAAGAATTTTTAATTAAAGAAGGATAAACTGACAACGGTGTATAGTTGAAAGTGAATAAAATGACTTTCCGATGTACCCAAAAAAAAAAAAAAAAAAAAAAAGTGAATAAAATGTAATTTTCTAAGATAAAAGGAAGGGACAACGAAAATTTGTCATGGCTCATGAGAGTGTTTCCCTTACAATATAATAATAGAGATGAATCTGGCATGCATGAAAAACTTGAATGGGCCCCTTAGTTATATGCTCTCAAGGCCCAATATTGTGTTTTCCTTTTCGTCTTGAGTGAGTAGCCCAACGAACAAAACCTAATGTGCAATTCATTTGATAGGCCCAACTGAGCCCACCACGATACACTATGCAGCCTGTTCCCACTCAAAAGCCCAAAGAACCTTCATTCCGCCTCCCCTCCTCCGATCCGAATTGAATAAATAAAAATAAAAACACAGAAAGAGTACAATATTTTAGATAGGGATTGTACTGGCTTCCGTCCATAATCGGACTCAACAGTCCAGCACGGCCCAATGAGTCTACTTTAAGGTCATGTTTTGATAATTGAGAGGGTAATTTATAAGTAAATTAGGCCGAGCTAGGTAATGGGCCGTTGTATGGGTCACAGTGAGAATGGCTGAGGAAAAGGGCCTTGTAAGTTAGACCGGTCCAAAAGAGCCTTGTGGTTAACTCGGTCACCACGGTTAGAGTGATAGCAATTAGCTCGGTCATACTCTTCTGAGCCAAGGTATTTTGAGCTTTTCTCAAGACCTTGCTATGGATTAACTCGGTCTAAGCTCGTTATGGTTAGCACGGTCTCAGTAGGAGAAACTGAGGTACACGCAATAAGGGGAAGAACCGAGCTAATTAAAGCTGGGTCATTTCAGCCAGTTTAGCATGGCTATGATAGCTCGGTCGTTTTGTCATACTACCGAGGTAAAACCATCTCACTTGGTTTAAACAGTGAGGGGGGTGTTAAAGGATAAGCACTATCTTTCAGGAGTGTGATTCCTAGGAGGACTCTACATGGAGGAATAAGAGTCCTACTAGGATTGTGTCACGCGGAACTTATAAAAGCTCATAATATCACCTATGGAGAGGTAACACAATTTTGATTCCTGAATTCACAGAGCTTTTGTGTCTATTGTCTATTGTGCTGACTTAGGCATCGGAGGGGTTTCCGGCACACACCCCAAGTGATAAAGCGACGACGTTTGGGGGAGTGCAAGCTTGATCAACAGGATCATACGAGAAGAATTATTTCGTGCTCGTACAATTGGCGTCGTCTGTGGGAATTCCACAAAGAACAAAACCTCTTGATCAAGCTTTCCTCTCTAGTTAAGATCAATGGCGCACAATGAAGACTTACCGCAGTCCGCTTTCGACGGACAAACCCTAGAGGAGGGTGGGAGGCGCGAAGGTTTGCCTTCTATCCCTCCTATGACGGATTTAAAGCCCCAGCGAAAGAACCCCCGGAGGGATGCAAGGGGAAGGCTGGGTAACAGCCCCTGTCACTCTCAAAGCCCCGAAAGGCAGAGGTGGAGGATTGACCCTCAGGTTCTGGAGGATCGCGTGAAGGAACAGGATGAGTTGATACGAAGGATGGCGGCAGACATGGAGTTGATGAAGCGTCAGATAAAAGGAAAAGGGGTGGCGACAGGAGAGAGGCGCAAAGGCAGTACGCCCCCTTGCCACTCGGAAGGTCGTGGTAGACACACCACGCCATCACAAGCAGAGAGTAAGAGCCTTAGAACAGGCGACACTCAAACAAGGACGTCCAGAACTCGTTACTCCAGGTCTGAGAGAACGAGAACTGAGAGGTCATATACTGAAGAAAGTACCTATCGGCCCTCGCGCATGCACCAGACATCATCCAGGCAGACGGAGTTGCCCAGATCGTCTGATTTGCGAACTGTGCTTGAAGAAAGGGCACGGTGGAAGGAGGATGTCAGGGCACGCGACCCGCGCAGAGTTTCAGCCCTTCAGAGGTTGGCTCCTCGGGCGCACGGAAGCGTCGAGGTAGGAATGCCAATACCGCGCCTTACCTACGAACCAACAAACAAAGCATTAGCAAGGTTGCATAGCTCGCCGTTCGTTCCGGCAATTGAGAACGCGCCGTTACCTTCCGGCTTCCTCCAGCCTAAGTTTACGACTTACGAAGGGAAGACAGATCCCTACATGCATCTAAGCCACTTTCACCAGGTTATGGCAGTATACCGGCGGAACGAGGCTTTGATGTGCATTCTATTCCCATCCATTCTTGGCGACCTTGGCTTAACCTGGTTCGAAAGGCTACCAGAAGGTAGCATCGCCTCCTGGGTGCAATTGGCTGAGGCGTTCGTGACTAGGTTCAGAACGAACACCAAAACACCAGTGGAGATCGATCAGCTACTCTCCATTGGCATGGGCAACAAGGAGACGCTGAGATCCTACAATAGTCGTTACTGGGAGACCTTCAACCAGATAGGAGATTGCCCTACCAATCTTGCCATCGCGCAGTACAAAAGGGGGCTACTAGTCGGAAACAAGTTGAGGGATTCAATAACTATGGCGCCACCCCTCACAATGGAGGCCTTGATGAAGCGAGTGCACCAGCATATTCGGGTGGAGGAGGATGGCGCCCGTGCTAAAACAAAATCTGGCACAGCAACGATACTAGATAAAAAGACTGCGGCAAAAGTCAATACGGTATAACGCCCCAGTAGGAATGGGCGAGGCAGGCGGGCCAATAAAGAGGACTCAGACAACAGATGGTTAAGAGTCCGCACTGCCATCACAACGGTGTTCAAAAAACCGATCTACCGGATTCTCAGTGAGATACGCGATGAACCTTTCATCAGATGGCCAGCTAAGTTGGGAGAAGCATAGAAGGACTATGACGAAAGGTCCCGGTGCATCTTCCATGATGAAAAAGGGTACCGCACTGAAAATTGCACGCCGTTGAGATAGCACTTTGAGGAGTTAGTGGTAGCTAGGCACTTGGACCACTACATAGAATGAAAGACACAGCCAGCCCCCCAGAACCACGACAACCCAAACGGAATGCCGATCGACACCCCACCTCAAGACGTGATTAACGTAATACATGGGGTATTCGAACCTGAGCGAGTATGTGAGCTCAGGGGAATAATCAAGAAGGCGGAGCACTTAAGGAAGGTACTAAGTGCACAACCTGCCACCAAAAAGGGGAGAACAGAGGCCACGAATGTCATATCTTTTTCAGACAGAGACTTGGTAAGGATATATTGCCCTCACAACGATACACTAGTTGTCACTCTTCGCGTCAAGGATTTCAACGTCAAACGGATTTTGATTGACCAAGGGAGCTCATGTGAGATAATGTATTACGAAACCTTTAAACAACTGAAACTAGAGGATAAAGACTTGGCACCCGCCGTATCCTCCCTGATCAGATTCAATTCAATGCCAGAGTGGCTAGTTGGCAAGATAATCCTCCCAGTTAGAGCAAGAAGCATGACGAAATAGGTGGAATTCTGGGTATTGAAAGTCCCTTCCACTTGCAACATAATCTTGGGAAGGACATGGCTACATGCCATGCGATCGGTAGCATCAACCTACCATCAAGTAATGCGGTTCCCCAACGAAGCTAGAGTAATTAAAGAGGTCTTTGGAGACCAAATTATGTCCAAACAATGCTTTGTCACAGTAAATGGCAGCCGCGCTGCCAAGGGGTATGTACAGATGGTGGAAGAACCTGAGAGCAATGAGTTGTTCGCGGATGGTAGCAAAGCCGCTGAACAGAAGACAGTGGAAGACTTGGTACGGGTAAGGATAGATGAAAAGAACCAGGAAAGGTTCTTCTTGCTCGGTTCATCTATGTCCAGCACTAAAAGAATAGAGGTCATGGAATTCTTGACCTCTAACATCGAAGTGTTTGCATGGACGCCGTATGATATGTCAGGCATTGACCCAAACTTCATCTGTCACCAATTAAATGTCCATCCATCTACCATACCAGTTATACAGCGCACTCGTAGATCGGCACTCCACCATGCCGAGATAGTGGCGGAGGAAGTGGGAAACCTTTTAGAGGCCGGAGCTATCGGAGAAGTGCACTATCCTAAATAGATATCCAATACAGTGGTAGTGCCAAAAAAGAATGGAAAATGGCGCGTTTGCGTGGACTACAAAATAGTCAACAAGGCATGCCCAAAAGATAGCTTTCCCTTACCCAAAATAGACCAACTGGTAGATCTTATAGCAGGACACAACCGGCTTAGCTTTCTTGATGCGTATAGAGGTTACCATCAGATCACTATGTATGAGCCAGACCAGGAGGTCACATCTTTTACAACTCCTAGAGGGCTGTATTGTTACAAGGTCATGCCCTTTGGCCTAAAGAACGTAGGGGCAACATTCCAACAGATGGTCACCAAGATGTTTGAACCATTGTTAGGCAGAACAATGGAGGCTTACATCGACGACATAGTGGTCAAGAGCAAGGATAAGAAGGACCATCTCAGGGACCTAGATGAGATGTTCCAGATCCTGAAGAAGAACAGGTTGCGCTTTAATGCATCCAAGTGTGCGTTCGGCGTAGGATCTGGCAAATTCCTAGGCTTCCTAGTGACCAACCGAGGTATAGAAGCCGACCCCTCTCAGATCAAAGCAATTCAGGATCTAGAGAGGCCCAACTCAGTAAAAGAAGTACAGCATCTCACTGGCATGGCAGCTTCACTCAACCGATTCATAAGTCGGTCATCAGACAGATGTCGACCATTCTTCCAAGCACTAAAGGCCAAGTTTGAGTGGGATGAAGAATGCGACCGCGTCCTAGAGAGTTTGAAAGAATACATGTCTTCTCCACCATTGCTAGTAACCCCAATACTTGGAGAAGAGCTCTTTTTGTACCAGGCAGTTTCACAGCGCGCAGTTAGTGCGGTGTTGGTCCGAGTGGAAGGAATCCAACACCTGCCCATCTTTTATGTCAGCATGACTTTGCTGGGCGCAAAAACCAGGTACTTGCCATTGGAAAAACTGGCATTAGCCTTGATGATGGCATCAAGGAAGTTGTCGCGTTACTTTCACGCCCACACCATAATCGTCCTCACAGCTTTCCCATTAAAAGCTTTGTTTGAGAGGGCGAACTTTTCTGGGTGAATCTTGAAGTGGGCGGTGGAACTGGGACAATACGATATCAAGTTTCAACCCAGAACCGCAATAAAAGCCCAAGCATTGGCAGACTTTGTGACAGAATTCACCCCAGGAAGCCATCACATCTGCCCAGTTGACTTGACTGGTGCAACCGAAATAGGGATGGAAAACGCCGCAGGAAACATGCAACCCCTGAATCAGGATGCCCAACTACACCCCTAAACAGATCGGAGTAATAACGAGCAGGAAGAGACGAACCATGCTGCACCAGGCAAAGACTCATCAGCAAACAAAAAATTAGTACAATCAGATAGTAAGGGGCAAACAGCAGGTGTGGACTTGGAAGAAAACATCAGCAACACTCACGACCCAAAGACATCATCCGACCCCTCAACTTGCTGGAAGTTATTCATTGGAGAGACGTGGAAGCTCTTTGTGGATGGAGCATCTAACAGGCACGGTGCAGGACTTGGCATCGTCATCATCTCACCAGATGGCCTATTAGTGGAACAGGCAATCAACCTTGGCTTCCCAGCATCAAACAACGAGGCGGAGTATGAAGCGTTTTTAGCACGCCTGAAATCAGCACTCTATATGAAGGCAACCAAGCTAATGGTTTACAGTGACTCCCAGCTAGTTGTAAACCAAATTTCAGACGACTACGAGGCAAAGGATGAAAGGATGGCTAAGTACCAAGAGTTAGTGAGAAGGGAGATCATGAAGTTCAAAGTAGTGCGGATAGAGCAGATTGGCAGAGAAGAAAATAGCAGAGCAGATGAATTAGCAGGCTTTGCTTCGATGGCAGACACATCCATCCCACATCCATTGCTGATCGACTTCCTACCAAGACCAAGCATTGAAGAACCCAAAGAAGCCGAAGTATGTTGTACCGAATTAGGTCCTTCCTGGATGGATCCTATTATAGTGTTCTTAAAGGAAGGCATCTTACCCGAAGAGAAGAAAGAGGCCAACAAAATAAGAGCAAAGTTGCAACGATTTTGGCTCTCCCCGTCAATGGCCTTGTACAAAAAATCCTTTACAGAACCTTACTTGAAATGCGTTCATCCCAGCAAGGTTGAGGCATTCTTGTTCGAGATACACGAAGGCGTATGCAGAAGCCACGAAGGAGAGAGATCATTGGCCTACAGAGCAATTTTGCGAGGATATTGGTGGCCTTATATGCAAGCAGATTCAGAGAAGTATATCAAGAAGTGCGAGAAATGTCAGAAGTTCACACACCAAATACATCAGCCAGCCAAAGAGCTTCTACCTTTAACTAGCCCATGGCCCTTCGCAATGTAAGGCTTAGACATAGTAGGGCCACTTCCAACGGCATCCAGCAACAGAAAGTTCTTTCTTGCAGCAACAGACTACTTCACAAAGTGGGTGGAGGCAGAAGCACTCGCATCGATAAAGGAGAAAGATGTGAAGAAGTTCGTCTGGCAGAATATCAACACTCGATTCAGCATACCTAAGGCTCTAATATCTAACAACGGCACTCAATTCGATGGAAAAATCTTCAGAGGCTTTTGTGAGGAGTACAAGATAGAATTCTACAACTCTACACCAGCATACCCCCAAGCAAACGGCCAGGCAGAAGCATCAAACAAAGACATCTTGGATGGATTGAAGAAAAGATTAGAGAAAGCAAAAGGAAAGTGGGTTGAGGAGCTTCCTCGTGTTTTATGGGCCTACCGTACCACACCTCGATTGATTAATTGGAGAAACGCCATTCTCCTTAGCCTACGACATGGAAGCTGTAATCCAACTGGAAATTGCCCTCCCCACCATCAGAAGCGAAAATTTTGACCCTGAGTTAAATGGAAAAGCCATAGCATTGGAGCTTGACCTTGCAGAAAAAAGAAGAGAAAAAGCACTGGTTTATATTGCCTCATACCAACAAGAGTTATCCAGAAAATATAACAAGACAGCACATCCAAGGAAATTTAAGATTAGAGATTGGGTGTTGCGCAAAGTAATGGAAAACACCCTGGTATGCAGAGATGGCAAGTTAGGGCCTAATTGGGAAGAACCTTACAAAGTGGTTGGATTAGCTGGCAAAGGGGCATACCACTTAGAGGATGGAGACAGCAAGACCATTCCCAGGCCGTGGAACATTGCCAATCTCAAACTCTTTTATTTTTAGTTTTTCTTTTAAGTACATGTAATTTTCTCTTTTTTCAATAAAACAAGTAATTTCTTTTCAACACAATTGTTTTCTGCTGTAAAAGTTGTTTTAGTGAGCTAGGGGCATTGTAAGCAGAGTTGGCCGGAATAACCAACTTTGCACTCTCTTCAGCCAAGATAAGGATCTGAGCTGAAAAGGTTGGCTGGAAAAACCAACACTTCTCCTAAGCCCAGGATAAGGATCCAGACTGCAGGACGTTTGGCTGGAAAAACCAAACACTTCACTCAAGGTTGGCAGGAATAACCAACTTTGAGCTCTCTTCAGGCAAGATAAGGATCTGAGCTGAAAAGGTTGGCTGGAAAAACCAATATTTTTCCTAAGCCGAGGATAAGGATCCAGGCTGCAGGACGTTTGGCTGGAAAAACCAAACACTTCACTCAAGGTTGGCAGGAATAACCAACTTTGAGCTCTCTTTAGCCAAGATAAGGATCTGAGCTGAAGATGTTGGCTGGAAAAACCAACACTTTTCCTAAGCCGAGGATAAGGATCCAGGCTGCAGGACGTTTGGCAGGAATAACCAAACACTTTGCTCAGAGTTGGCCGAAATAACCAACTTTGAGCTCTCTTCAGCTAAGATTAGAATCTGGGCTGAAGAGGTTGGCTGGAAAAACCAACACTTACCTCTCCTAAGCCGAGATAAGAACCTAGGCTGCAGAAAGTTGGCTGGAATAAACCAACACTTAGTACTCTTCAGTCGAGATAAGGATCTAGGCTGAAAAATGGTTGGCTAGAATAACCAACTCTTAGTACTCTTCAGCCAAGATAATGATCTAGGCTGAAGAGTGGTTGGCTAGAATGACCGAGCAAATTACAAGGTTAAAGACAGACATGGACATCTCAGCCAGAAAATGCTATACTGCATTCAGATTACAATTGAAAAGTAAATACAGGCATTGCATGACAATTAACCGAACTAACAGTTGAAACAAGAGAAGATTTCATTGATAGTGCAAATCAGAAATACAAAAGATGGGGCTTCAGCCCAGTTACAAACTCCTTTGTTAAACAAAGAAAAGAAAAATTAGAAGAAGAGGTCATCCAAGTCGGCGTCCACAATAACTCGGTCTTCAACCAGAGGTAGCTCGGTTGTGGCAAGCACATCTAGGTCAAGCTCGGTCGATGGCGCTACAACAGTTGCAACAGTTGAAGGTAGGATGGAGACCACTAGAGTGGGAGAGGTAGACTGACGACCTGGCTCGATGTTGTCTTCAGGAGCACGATCTTCATCCTCCCCTTCTTGCAGAAATTTTTACTGAATGGCAACAGCGTACTCTGCCATATAGCTCGGTATGAAATGCGAAGCAGAGTTGAGGAAGACCTCGGTCTCTGGGCCATGACCGAGCTGCGCCACGGCCGCCTTCTACCCACATTTGAAGAATATGTCTTTAGCAGCTTTGCATTGTTTGATATAAATGGCCTCCCCCTCCTTGTAATCGCGGTCCTCCGCGTCCTCGACCTTCTTCTCCAGCTCGGCAATCTCCGCATTCTTTTTTCCCTCGAGCTTGGCTAGCTCGCGCAAATATTTGTCTTTCAGCACGGCCGCAGCCTTCTGCTTGTCTGTCTCAGCCGAACTGACAAGACCGGTCAGGCAGGCCACCTCGGTTTGTAGCTCGGCCATTTTATTCTTGGCCTCTTTTAGCTCGATTGATTTGGCATTGGCCTCTGCCATGGCCTCCCTTGTGGTCTTTCGAAGTTCCAGCACGCGTTTATGTGCGACGTGGTTCTTCTGTAAGGCCTGCAAGAAGAGAGAAACAATTTTGAGATGAACCGAGCGAAAAGATATTGAAATCTGGAGAAGGAAAAGGAGAACTTACCAACACCATTGATTTTGAAGCCGAGCGAATGGCCTTCAGCTCGGTAAGATGGTCGTGGTGATCCATATCGGCTGGAAGGCAGACGCTCTTGGCCAGATTAAAGGCCAACATATGGTCTTTTTCCGCAACCACTGAGTCAGAGTCAGTGATAGCGCGGTTCTTGTATGTGACCTTAGGCACCCACTTGGAGGAGCTAGTTCGGTCAGAGCGCTCCGGTTGTGGGCTTGGTGGTGTAGATTGAGGAAGGATAGTTTCATCTTCGTCGACAAGGCGTGGCTCGGTTATGGAAGTCCGAGCGCGCTTGCTTGGGCAAGATGATGAAGGCTAATGGGATGGTAAGGTTACCACGGTCTCCTGAGTCTGACCGGTCAGTGGTACTTGGGGATGGTTTGTCTCAGTGATGAGGGCTCTTACAGCTCTCTTTTTTGCCATCTCTTGCTCCGCTGTTAATGGAATGAGGTTGATTTGTGGAAGGGAAGGATCAGGCTCAAGAGAGGGCTCTAGCAAGAAGTCTATCACCCTGGTCTTTCACCTGCTGCTGTATCTATACGTCGGCTCAAAGTTGAGTAGCTCGGCCTAACTTCGATCGGGATGTCTTAGCGCGGCGCGGAGGGTGGCAAGGTTTGGGTAACTATACTGCGACTTTAAAAAGTTTAAATCCGCATAAGGAAAAATTACAACGGTTAGTGCAGTTCAAAGCTTACAATTGAAGTAAAGAAAGCATAAAACTAAGCCGAGGTAATTATACCAGCGACTCCTTTGTTCCAGTTTATTCGGTCGCTTGGGATCTGGGCCTCATGGTCTTCAAAATTCCTAGAAATCCAGAAAAAATCATCGTTGTTTACGTCTTTGTCTGGGGTATTCTTTATTATCTTTTTACGGCGGCGCTTTATTCTTAAATAGTAAACCCAATCGTCCTCATTTTGGCCTAAAGAATACTGGTGAAATAGCTCGGCCAAGCCAAGGTTGAGGCCAAGCTGGCGGTTTAGCTCAGCGATGCCATTTATTATACGGTACGAATTTGTGAAAAGCTAAGTAGGGCAGAGGTTTGTTTGTCTAAGAAACTCATAAAGAAGAGGCTGTACAGGGAATCTAAGTCTAATTTCTACAATGGAAAGAAGGGTAAAGGGAACGAAGCCAGGATTTTCCTAAGGTGTGGTATCTAGTTCGGCTAATGTAAGATGGACATCATCGGGGATATGGTAGTCCCTTCGGAACTCGGCCATAGCACCTGGTGAGTTTACTAAGAACCTATACTTTCCCATATGGGTTTAAATTATGTATAAATTAAAATCAAACCCAAGTCTGTAAGGTAAAAAGGAAAAGTGTTAAGCACAGACCAGTGGACCATGCCAAAAGTAAACAAAAGGTAAAATAAATGTTGTATTAGCTCGGTTACGTGGAATAATATCCGTTCTTAGCTCGGTTTGAGTGGGAGACTTTAGCTCGGTTAAGTTAATGAGAAGTTCGTAGCCCGGTTGTAGCTTATGGTGCAACATTTTTAGTTCGGTTTTGACTAAGTCAGGGAGCTAGTTTAGCCCCAAGTTATAGCTCGGTCAGTGGTTGAGGCTTTCTAGTACGGCATTGCGCAAACCTAGTACGGTTCGCTAGCTCGGTTAAGTTAAGCAAAAGGTACTTAGACTTAGTGAAACTACAAGTATGGCGTGAGGTTTTAGTTCGGTTGTTTGGTTTGGCTAAGTTTGTACCTAATACAAACAGTATCCTAGTTCGGTTAGAGTGTGATTTTGGATCAAAGGAAAAAAATTCAGATTGTTCGTAAGTACAATAGTTCTATTACGTGGGTTTTTTCCAGAAAAAAAAGGAAGCAAAAATGGTATATGCTTTGAAAAACATACAAATAAACATGATGTGTGTTGCAAAACATGTGCAGAATCGACGAAAATGAAGTAAATTTGAACCACTTACCAGTTCAAGATGAAGGCACTGAAGATGGAAGTAGCAACAGCAAGAAACACGAGCTCTGCAAGTGTAAGATTGAGGAGAAATGGAGGTTCAGAGAGAGAGATACGACGATGAATAGTAAAAGTCTTTGATTCAAGAAATAGGGTTTTTGTATAAACCATGGTTTTGGGCGGGACTGTTCAAATTTTTCAAAGTACGAAGACGACACAACAACTACGTTAGGCCAATAAGAGTCTGCCACGTGCCCATGGAATTGAAAGCGATTCAGTTACAGCGACTAAGGAGACGTTTTGACCGGACAAGGTAGTAGCCCGGTGTGAATTTAGCTCAGTTGAAAGGCTAAAGTTTTTAGCTCGGCTGGAAACAAGTAATCCCAATCATGCTGCACAGATGGAATTAAGGGGCAATTGAGAGGGTAATTTATAAGTAAATTGGGTCGAGCTGGGTAATGGGCCGTTGTATGGGCCATAGTGAGAATGGCTGAGTAAAAGAGCCTTGTAAGTTAGCCCGGTCCAAAAGAGCCTTATAGTTAACTCGGTCACCACGGTCAGAGTGATAGCAGTTAGCTCGGTCATACCCTTCTGAGCCAAGGTATTTTGAGCTTTCCTCAGGACCTTGCTACGGATTAGCTCAATCTAAGCTCGTTATGGTTAGCACGGTCTCAGCAGGAGAAACCGAGGTACACGCAATAAGAGGAAGAACCGAGCTAGTTAAAGTTGGGTCATTTCAGCCAGTTTAGCATGGCTATGATAGCTCGGTCGTTTTGTCATACTACCGGGGTAAAACCATCTCACTTAGTTTAAACAGTGAGGGGTGTGTTAAAGGATAAGCATTATCTTTCAGGAGTGTGATTCCTAGGAGGACTCTACATGGAGGAATAAGAGTCCTACTAGGATTGTGCCACGCGGAACCTATAAAAGCTCATAACATCACCTATGGAGAGGTAACACAACTTTGATTCCTGAATTCATAGAGCTTTTGTGTCTATTGTCTATTATGCTGACTTAGGCATCGGAGGGGTTTCCGGCACACACCCGCCGGTTAGCTCACGTTTGTGTTTTCAGGTGGTAAAGCGACGACGTTTGGAGGAGTGCAAGCTTGATCAACAGGATCATACGAGAAGAATTATTTTGTGCTCGTACAATAATTTTAAATATTCACATTTTAAGATTTGTCGAATATATCATTCTTGTAAAAAATCAAGTTAATTGAATAAAAGAAACCAAGTATTCGAATTAATTTTGTATGAACCGTTTATTTTCTCACTGTTTATTTTTTTTCATATAAAACTGATCCAAGTACATGATTGTCGTTATCTGATCAACTTGATTTTTTTGCAGGGATGATATACTCGACGAATCTTAAAATGTAAACAGTTCGAACTATTAAAATAGGACCCAAAAGTCAGCCCACAATACCCAACAACACCTCCTTAGTCTGATGGAGGACTGGAGAGAGGCTATAGTGATTTAGATATGTATAGATATAGAAATTTCGACAACGTATTAATTTGACACAATAGTGTTTACATCATAAATTATCTCATGTCAATTTAAGCCATGAGAGATTATATGATCATATCTATTTTTATTTTTATCATTATTATTTGTATTATTAGTGCAGAGCATGTGGTATTCCCTTGATCCCTGGCTGGTTAAGAGAAGTTATGAAGTTATAGTTATTTGGTTGGGTGATGGTGGCTAGCAATAGTTTTTTTCTACATTTTTTTTTTAACGAAAATTTAGTCAAAATCCTTCCATTAGATCTTTGTTTAGTGAAAATGACAACTCAATTTATTTTGTTTCATAAATCTCCTAACGAAGTGGCGCATAATTGAGTAAGGATAAAGTAAAATGTCATTTTTTCTTGGCAACATTGACATGTTACTGTTGTAACACCCTGTCCCACATCGGAAGTTTGCATGGGTGATCTTGGGCATTTGTAATGCCCCACTACTTGCTGGCCCAAGTAACTTGTTGGTTAACCAATATTACCCAAAAGCTTAAGTCCAAGTTATTTAGTAGCAAGGTCGTGGTGCTTTATATGTCTAAGATCACCCATGCAAACTTCCGATGTGGGACTGGATGTTACAAATTCCCTTACTTATAAATTCTCACGTCCTCACAAGGGTCTATAATCAATCAAAATACCACAACAAGCTCATGGCCAGGCCAGAATAAGTGGCCCACATGGTTGTGTGCATGGGTCGGCTCTGATACCATTTGTAACGCCACATTACTTACTGGCCCAAGTAACTTGTGAGTCGACCAACAAGATCCAAAAACTTAAGTCCATGTTACTTAGTACCAAGGTAATCGTACTTTATATGTCCAAGATTACCCATGCAAACTTTCGATATGGGACAGGGTGTTACATCTGTGAACCAAAATAAGATGTTAATATGAGACAAAGTAACATGTTACTGTTTACATTAATTTCGACTGTAATAATTTTTTTTTTTTTATGTCTAAGAATTTCATAGTTAGATCTTGATGAGAAGATTTTAAAAATACTAATTTTATTAAAAACTAACATCTAGATCAAAAGTTATATTATTTTAAAGTTTAATATTTTTGATAATAATAGTATATGTTGAACTTTTCAAGAAAAATTTCTTGTACTTGTCCATAATGCATTAAAATTTTATTATAAGAGGATTTTGACTATCTCATTTATTTTTATTTTTTTTTATAAATTGTCATTGATGACTCTATTGTAAAGATCCTGTAACAAATCATATACATGACTTGAAGTCTACTTCTTTTCTATCTTAGGAGTACTAGATCTAACTTAGAAAGGCGGTAATTTTAATACTTTACTCATAATTTGATTATCTATTCAATCATTTTACTTCATTATTATAGAATTTCAACATAATTGCTTGATTATTGTGATATTTGGTAAAATTTGTGTTAAGAGTCGGTTAATCTCTACTAATAGATAGACGCAAAATAATATATTCTAACATGTGCTATCCACGGTGCCAAAAATATTCCTCTTAAACAAATATGGATTGATGGAACTCCACAGTATTTAAGTTGCACTGTATGTAATATCCATCGTACTATTAACACTATTTTATAAGAATTTATGCCAAAGCATTTGTTTACTTTAGTTGATATGGGTAGTGATGGGCATCGCCTAGGGAGACCCAACCCACAGTTGTCTTGGGTTACCCAAACAGTCACTTTGTTAAAGCCTAGTAGGTGAAGCCCAGTAGCAGGCCTAGTAAGGAACCTGCACCGATCCAGGCCCAATGGCATTTAGACATGTGTCAGGTAGGGAGTTAGCCACGTGGCAGACAAAGATCCTGCAGAGTTATTAAGCACATACATCAAGCATTAAATGAGGCTGTCATGGTATTAAATACAACAAGACCTCTCACTCTGGGGCATGATGAAACCACCATGACTAATGGCAAATAGACTATAGACTTTCGGCCAATGAAATAGCTTGAATAGACAAGGAAGTGATTAGTAAGAGATATAAAGAAGCTTCTGAAGAGCGTCTGATTGGCAGAGTATGGGTCTAACTAATCCAAGCATTCCACGGGTTGACTGTCCTTCGTCTTCCTAATTACACCTGCAACAAATTCAATAGGAAGGTTCCAAGCATTACACGGGGTTCTTTCTTTATAAGAAAGGTATTACGTATATGTATTATAATTTGAGTATGAAAAGAGCACATTAATTATGTATGTATTATTCTTCAGTATTCATGATCGCATATATTTAGAGATTTTATTGTTGAAAATCTTTGAAAATTCATACTGGACATATTTGTTCATCTCATGTGTTTTAACCATTTCAGGGACAACATTAGAATCATGGGATTTGATGATTTGAGGGGTCCAATTGCCTTTATGTGTGTTTATTGTACAAAGTGTAAATGAGAGGTGTTACTTGTGTTGTAAAAGTTATGAGTGTTTTCTTATGTAATTCATTATTATGTGTATTTCAATGTAAATCTGTGCATGTAATATTGTTTTACTCATTCAAGAGATAACGTCTTTCTTCTACTCAAGTGTAATGGTCACATGTATATTATATATATATATATATATAAATGTATTGAGTAAAAAGGGACTTAAATTAAAGATTTTGGTAATATTTTCGAGTAATAAAATTTGGAGTGTGACAAGCATGCATTTTTCATTTATATAAGAGTTCTATATAAATTCAATTTCAATTATAATAACCAATTTTATATGTAGTCTATTTGAGAAATACTTATTTTTCATCGTGTATGTAGTTTTGTCTGTGACATTTCTTTTATGTAGTTGATATTTTAATTTAATTATTATGATATTTGAAAAAAGAATTATCTTGATATAAATAATAAATAAATAAATTTATATAAATATAACAAAATGTGCTTAATTATGTATATTACACAGATCAAATTAATTTTCTTTTATATTTTATATTTTTTTCTATCTTATTGATGTCTTAATATTAAGTTATATTTAATTTAAATTTTATATACTTATATACAATATGTATGAATAATTCAAAAAGAATATTAAAGACAAATCAATACTCTACATAATTAATTTATGTATTTTTTTAATCCAATTACAACATATTTATATTTAATCTTTTCAATAAATTTTGTATAATTCTATTTCTAGATATATTTATTATCCAAGTAAATATAAAAATTATAATAAAATTAAATAATTAAAATCACTTTTAGTTTTATATTACTAATCCTCTTTCTAATTTAATTATTATTTTTAATATCAAAATGAGTGCTTATTTTACTATCTTATAATATAATATATATCATATAAAGATATTTTATGATAATTACACTTTTATGGCATAATAAAATTAAAATTATCAAAATAAATAAATAATTTAACTAAATTTATTATATATAAATATTCAAATAACACTTTTATAGAATGATAAGACTAAGATTATTAAAATAAATAATTTAAATTTAAATTTTATTTTAAATTAAGATTAATATTATTTTTTTTGTAACACATATCATAATATAAAATATCATTACATTAATTAAAGTTAACTCCATTGTGATTTAATTTCAGACATCATATTTTTAGAAGTGATTTATATACATGTGTAACGTCCAATTTGAGATTGATTGATCAAAATAATGGAACTCAATACTTTTTTGTTAAGTTTTTAAAAGATAAATTGACAAATGTCAAATGATAAATGATAAATAGTATGGAGTATTGTTTTAAAGAATAATGATTCACCGAAAATGATTGTACATATTTAATGCACCTATTGATGTTTATTGAATAATTTTTAAATAAAAGTTTTAAACTTATAGTATTACTGATAATATACCTTCATAAGCTATACTAGAAAAGATATGCAAAAATAATTTGGTTAGAATAAAAAATTTACGATTATTATGATGTATCACATAATTAATCAGAACCTTTTTAAGAACTGAACGTATTAAGGTTATAGAGATTTTGTTACTTATTTCCTTTGAGGACACTATTTATAATTTGAATTTGTAATTTTTTGTACATCAAGTATGATCTTATTGATATAAGTATAAAGTATACATTCAAGTCAACCCACCTTAAGCACTTTTTTTGTGTAATAAAATACTTATACATTGTCATATAAAAATATTATAATAGATCATAATCAAACACCACTTGAAACATAATTAAAGACCTGATACACCACTTAGACATAACTAAAAACATAAGAAATTAGCAAAAAAATTTCAATTAATAACCAAAATAACACACCGTAAGGTATGACCAAATCATTTTTTTATATATTATAGAAATTTCCGTTGTTTTTATTTATTTATTTTTTTTAAAAAAATATTTTGATACATGTGAAATTCATAATTTTTGGTAAATTTGATTAAAACAAATGAGGATTTGATTTCAGGTTAAGAATACACTTTTTTTTTTTTTTTTCAAAAACTTTGAAAGAAATTGTTTTTATGAGCTTTTTTTACATAGGATCACGCATAAGGACAAAAATTTTCATCAAGCATTAGTAAATCTGTTTGTATTTGACTTTCAATTATTAAAATTCTCTATATATATAATATTAAAACACAAAATTAATTTTTTATTTTAAAAATAAATTATCGTGCATTGCACAAATCGCTTACTAATTTGTTAAAATAGCTAATGTAGCTAGCCTAGCCCGTTGGAGGATGAAGAATAGAACGAGGCTAACTATAATAGTCAACAAAACTCTTAAAGAACCCATTAAAAATGCTCTAATATCACTTTGTGATATACCTTATGAAATTTGTTTAAAATATAAATTGTCTTTTGTGATTTAGAAAATTACAAATAATTCTTATTAAAATTTTTTATTTAACAGAATTATTTAAAAAATAAAATTTATAAATGCTCTTCTATATAACAATAAAATTATTTGAATTATTAATTAAAATAAAATTTTGATATTAATAAAAAAAAATTATTAATTAAATTGATAATTTATTAACAAAATAAATTATTTTTTATAAAATTAAAATTTTCAAGCTGTACGATATAATTTTTAAAAATAAAGAGGCGATTCTTATTTAGCAAACCTGATATATGCGTATTTGTAATTTATCCTTGAAAAAAAAAAAAAAAAAAACCGTGAAAAGACAACGAAAAATAGAGATGAGTCTGGCATGCATGGAAAAACGTGAATGGGCCCCTTAGTTATATGCTCAGGCCCAACACGATGTTTTCCTTACTAGCCCAAACAAGCAAAACATTAATGTACAACTTCATTGAACAGCCCTAACTAAGCCCATCGCGATACACTACGTAGCCTGTTCCCACTCAAAAGCCCAAAGAATTTGAAGTCCATAGCAGTGCTCTTCCCATTTAACATCATTCTTGGAATCTCACCAAAAATTAACATTGCACTTGTCACATACTTTTAGAATAGTATATGAATTCAAATTTTGTACAATGAAAATTGCTCAAAAAATGTATGGATGGTGTAAATACAAACTTGATGTATTATGAGTTTCACCTTTAAGCGTGTCGTTAACTTTTTATCAGATCTTTTATTAAATTTAAATTTGATAAAAAATTGATAAAAATAGTGTTTCAACTATTTCATCAATTTGGTATGTATTAAACTTTTTATCAAATTGAGGATGCCTGGAGCATTTTATCAAATTGTTGTAGATAGCTGTTAATATAGGGGCACCGAACGACTAGTCGGTTGTCTCCCCAGACATCTACTTCTTTTGCAATTTACACTGGGCAATTTACACATACCGATCGACTAGCCGGACATCCTCCTAGTCGTTCTCCCGGTCAATTGATGATTTGATAAAAATTTAAAATTTTCCGTTAAAATATTTGATATCAAATTAAATTTTTACTTAAATTTAATATAAATAAATAAATATTACAGATACTCTAACAAATTTAATCTAGTCGTGCTAAATTATGTGTATTTTTTTCCTTTTGTGTTGAATCCCAATAAGAGAGAGATAGAGGGAGCTGAATCACTTCCTTTCCTTTATATATACTGGCGGAAAAAATTATAATATTAAAATAATGATATTATTACTTTGTTGTGTGAGATATGAGAATCACAATGAGTCATGATAAAGATTCCCTCCAATCACCACCCCATCATTTCACACACACGTGGCGGATGGTGATTGGAGGAGTAGAAAAAAAAAGAAAAAAAAAATGTAATCAATGAGAGAGGAGATCAAAGGAGGTGGAGGTAAAAGAGGGCCTGAAATATTTTTGAATCACAATATACGTTTACAATAAAGCTTTGGACCCCAGTGGGATTACTTGGGGGTCACGTGTGATTGGTCAAAAAAAAAAAAAAAACTGCTTGGTTTTTTTTTTTTTTTTTTTTTTCAGCCAATGGGTTAATATTTCAAGTTTCTTCTCTCGAGATAATTAATTGGTAAGTAAAGTAAATGCGGTGTTGCAACTTGTTTATGACAATAAGAATAAGGGCATGTTTAACAGGAATTATAATTTATCGAACTGTTAATTATGAAATATATTATCTCTCAATTATTTGATTAGATTGAATTTGTATTTTATATTTATTTAGTTATGTGATTAAATGTATAGATTGGATAATTCTATTGAATTCTATATTTATTTAGGATATAATGGAAAATGATAAATGCTCGAAAAACTATTTTGCCCTTTTAAATTATTTACTAAATAATAAGAATATTAAAACTGGATTATAAATTTTATTTAATTTTTTTACTGGAACTTTTAAAAAATTAAATAAATAGAATATTAATAAAAATTATATTAATTTATTTTAATTTGTAGTTGAAATTTTTAAAATTTTATTTTACTTTACTAAGTATAATTATAAATAATTTAATAAATAAAATTTATTAAGTATAAATAATTTAATAAATAAATTTTATTTTTAAAAAGATATTAAATAGTAAAAGGTCAAAAATGTAATTTCACTACCTAATCCCATGAGATGAGTTATCCTATGGATTGTGTCCCATCCCGCATGGGATAGAACAATCCCATAGATTTGGGATTCATAGTCTGGTGTAAAAATTTTAAATCTAATAACGGACTATTAGTCCGAATGGATTATTAATCATATCTCATGCTTGAATCCTTCCAAACAAATACCACCTAAAAGTGTTCTTAAAGGTTGGCTTGGTAGTCAAATATTGGAATTTTGGAGGTGTGCTCCCTTAAAATTCTTAATTTTAAAACTTTTTAAATGTAAATAATTTGTTGAGACCATCTATATATAAGAAAAATGGACTTTTTAGTGAGAAATTTTCTAGGAGTTCCAAATCTTCATTATAATTTTATTGATTTTCTTAATTTTAAATAATTACTTTTATTTGATAATCCCACATCGGGAAAAGAAGAAACAAAATGAGTTGTTTTACTCATATAAAGAGAATCATATACTCCCATCTCATTTGGTAAGAAGTTTTGTGGGAATTTCAATATCTCATACTAATTTTCTTGATTTTCTTAATTTTAAACAATTAAGAAAATCTCCATTGCCTAATTTTTATTTGATAATTTCACATTGAGAAAAGAAAGAAAAAGTGAATGGACGTCGGGAAAAGAAGGAAAAAAATGAGTTATTTTACTCCTATAAAGAGAATCTCTTATACTCTCATCTCATTTAGTAAGAAGCCTTGTGAGAGTTTCAACACTTCATACTAATTTTCTTGATTTTTTTAATTTTAAATAATTAAAAAAACCTCCATTGACTAATTTTTATTTGATAATTCCACATCGAGAAAAAAAGAAAAAAAGTGAATGGTTTAGTTGGGATAGTTTAGGTTGGAAACTTTTATCATAGTTTAAGTTGATGGTTCATCAAACTGTATGGTGAAAACATGTCTCTCCAATAGGAGGCCAACTTATATAATTTAAAGATTTTTTTTAATAATTAATGTTATCATTATTATAATAAAAGGGTTTCGAAATTTGAAGGCCGTCACCCATCTCCTCTAATTGGATCAATCTTGCTTGCATGATTACAATTAATTATATTTTTAAAACAATATTTTGCTCTAAATGCAATGATACAAGTTAATTCCATGATTATGATCACATTGATGACAATGTAACAAGACACATGTCGGAGAGAAGAAGAGGTTAGTTGATTGATTTTGATTTATTTTCAATTTTTATTAGCAACATTCTGAACAAATTAAAGTTTGATTTATTTTGAACAAGACTATCATTTATAATCACGTAATTTTATTATATTTAATTTTTAAAAATAAATAATATATATAGTTTTATAAATAGATCATATATTTTTATTAAAGATAAATATATTGAAATCACATGAACATGACTTTAGATTGAATTTGTTTTTTTTTTTTATTTTTTAATATGCATATGAGTTTACAAAATGATCAAGTATGATAAATTCACCAACCTAAACTATGTCTCTCTAATTCTGTTGGCTAACTTTCATTTACCTTTTATTTTATAATCTCATATTGAAAAAAAAAAAAAAAAAAAAGTGAATTGTTTCACTTATATAAAGTGAATCTTATGCTCCAATTTATATAAGCAAAAGAAGATTTTTAGAGATTTTTAGTGATAATTAAGAAAATTCCCTATGATCAATATCTCATACTCATTTTTTTATTTTCTTAATTTTAAATAATTAAGAAAATCCCCATTGGCTTGCTTTCATTTAAGTTTTATTTTATAATCCCACATAGTTTTGATTTTGAAAATAATTTTGTATGAGATTTTGAAACTCTCATAATATTTAATTTCAAAATAATTACAATCCCACATCAAGAAAGGAAATAAAAAGTGAGTTGTTTCACTTATATAAATTGTTACAATCCTACATCGGAAAAAGAAAGAAAAAGTGAGTTGTTTCACTTATATAAAATGAATCTTATAAAGGGAGTTTTAAGGGAGAAGCTTTATAGAAGGTCCAAACTCTCATTCTAAAATTATTAAATTTTCTTAATTTTAAATAATTAACAAAATTTCTATTGGTTAGCTTCCATTTACCTTTTATTTTAAATTCCAAATCAGGAAAAAAAATGTGAATTGTTTCATTTACATAAAGTGAATTGTATGCTCCAATTTATATAAATTATTAAAATTTCTTAATTTTTCATAATTAAGAAAATCCTCATTGGTTAGCTTCCATTTAACTTTTATTTTACAATCTGACATCGGGAAAAGAAGAAAAATATGAATTGTTTCACTTATATAAAGTGAATTTTATCCTCCTATTTATACAACCAAAATAGAATTTTTAGTGAGAAACTCTATAATCAATACTAATTTTTTTTGTCTGTGTGTTTAAGAACACGTGTACAATACTCCTAGCATATCACCCGTGCAATGTGAAGGTTCTTTTGTAAATACAATTTTAATCTGCAATCCAATGTGTATGTTCATTTAACTTTTATTTTATAATCTCACATCTGGAAAAAAATGAATCGTTTCACTTATATAAAGTGAATCTTATATTCCCATTTATATAAGCAAAAAAAGATTTTTAGTTAGAAGCCTTATAATTAATACCATTTTTTTTTTGATTTTCTTAATTTTAAACAATTAAGAAAATCTCTATTAGTTAATTTTCATTTAACTTTTATTATATAATCCCACATAGACGTTTTGATTTTAAAAATAAATTTATATGAGATATTGAAACTCTCATAATATTTAACTTTAGAATAATTACAATCTCACATCGAGAAAAGAAATAAAAAGTGGATTGTTTCACTTATATAAAGTGAATCTTATACTCTCATTTAATATCATAGTATTGTGCATGTTTCAGTTTAAGATAGTATAATTTTAAAATAAAATTTAAAGGTTTTAATTAATTAATTTTGTTGTAAATTGGTTGGTCTTTTGACTTAGCTGATTAAACAAACTAATTCATTGGTTCAACTGCGGTTTTAGCTGTTTTATCAAAATATATTGCTTAGATTTGTTTGAACGATTGATATTACTTGATTAAAAATGAACTTCTCATCCAAACAACTGTTAACTTTTATTTTATATCCCACATTAGGAAAAGGAGGAAAAAAAGAGTTGTTTCACTATATAAACATTACAATTCCATTTAATATTGTAGTGTTGTGTATATTTTAGTTTAAGACAGTTTAAATTTTAAAATTAAAATAAAATTTTTAATTTTTAATTAATTAATTTTGTATGAAGTTGATTGGTCTTTTAACCTAGCCGATAGGGTGAACCGTTTTCAGTTTGACTAATTCGTTGATATAACTGCGATTTTAGCAATTTTATCAAAATATATTAGTTAAATTTGTTTGATTCAAAATAAATTAAATATTTGCCTAATTAAAGATTAAATGGCTTAGATTACTTGATTCGAAACTTCCCGGCTGAACAATTGTTAACTTTTAAAAAATTAAGAAAATTCACATTGGCTAACTTTCATTTAACTTTTATTTTATAATCTTACATCGAGAAAAGAAGAAAAAATTGAATTGTTTCACTTACATAAAGTGAATCTTATACTCTAATTTATATAAGCAAAATGAGATTTTTAGTGAAAAATCTAATGGTCAATATCTCATATTAATTTTTTTGATTTTCTCTAATTTTAAATAATTAAAAAAATCTCAATTGATTAGCTTGTATTTAACTTTTATTTTACATAATATAAAAAAATTAAATATAATTATTATATTTTTATTAAATAATATATTATTTTATTCTGTATATAATACGAGTGATATACTAATATCCATATAGAGGAAAGCCTTACCTTTAATCGGGACCTCTCCAAATAGAAGGTGGAATTAATTCTCGAATTAGACGGTCCAAAAAGGCTGTACCGACTTATCCCCCAAAAAAAAAAAAAAAAAACAAACAACAACAACAATAGGTATTCATAAAATTTGCTTACTACTTCCCCATCGGTACAACAATAGGAATTAAAATTTGATATACTAGTATCCATATAGGTTATGTTTGTTTGAGTGGACATGAGCTTGGGATTGGACTAATAGTCCAATAAAATTATTAATCCGATATTTAGTTAAACAATTGAAGTACGGACTAATTATTTTAAACTTGACTATTAGTTAAGATAGGATACATAATCCAACGGATTCGTAATCCTAGGACTATTAGTCATAGAAATGCTAATCCAGTCCGCCCAAACAAATATGGCCATAGAGTAAAAACTTACCTTTAATCGGGAGCTCTCCAAATAAAAGGTGGAATTAATTCTCGAATTAGATGGTCCAAAAAGGCTGTACCGACTTATCAAAAAAAAACACAAAAACAACAACAATAGGTATTCTTAAAATTTGCTTACCACTTCCAAATAAAAATAAAAAAAATAAAAAATTTGCTTACTACTTTAAACACTTTCTAATGTAGGGTGTCCAAAATATTGTCAAATCTGTAAAATTGCGTTGATCTGTGTCAATCTCACCGTTCTATCTGCTAATTGCAAATTAAATTTTAAAATTTATAATACGTCTTTGAAACCGTTTCACTCCGCTATAATTAATGCATATGTATTATTTAACCTCTAATGAAATATCAAAATAAAAATAAGTGTAAAAGAGATTTAAAATGTAAAATTTGTTACAAATTAATAGTTGTATGTATGAAAAATATTATGTAAAATTAGTTTGTATTATATGTACGAAAAATATTATTCAAATTAGTGTTATATATCATGCAAATATTTGATAATTGGTTAAAATATTTTTTAATCTGCCAATCCACCAAAAACAATCCAAACCACAATTTGTCAATCTGTTAATCCGTCAATCCACCATTTAATTTATAATTTTACTTTAAAATCATCATAAGCGCACCGCTAGTGGTGGAGGGAAGTGAGGACAGGGGGGTCACGTGCCTTCGGATTTTGGGCTTTTTTTATTTTTTATACAAATATAAAGAAAATATTTTACAGGGTAAATTACATCGACACCCCCTGAGGTTTAGATTTATTACAGTTCTCCCCTCACCTTTTGAAAATTACATTTCCCCCGTGAGGTTTAAAGTTTCATAACAAATTCTCCTCCTTAGCAATTTAATTTTTTTAAATACCAATTTTACCCTCACTGAGTAAATTACATTGGCACCCCTCACATTTTAGAAATTACAATCTCCTCCCTAAGGTTTAAAGTAGCATTACCAATTGCCTCCTCGATTAGTATTAGTTGGAAAAAAATTTCATTGAAAAAAAAAATTATGTGAAAAAAAAATTAATTGAAAAAAAAATTAATTGAAAAAAAAAATTATTAGTAAAATTTTTAAATTTTTTGTTTAAAAACCAACGTAAATTCATTTTTTGAATTTACGTTTTTTCTTCAAATTTACAAACTGAGACAACCATTTATAAACCAAAAAAATTATCAAATAAGTTTTTATGACAATTTTTAAAATTTTTGTAGATATAAATTGAAAACTGAAAACGAAATGGTTACCAAATAGGCCTCAGATGGTAAAAATGTAGTAAAATTAACAAATAATTAAATAAGTTATCAACATAAGAAATGACTTATCAAAAGATTATGGTTTGATTTTTAGAATTTTTTTTTTAAAATTAAAAATTAATTTGGTTAAGAAATAAGAAATAAAAAATAATTCTCATTTAAGGGTAAAAAATAATTATCATTTTAACTTTTGGGCATATTATATAGATACGTATGGTTGTTTCAATTTAATTTGTAAAAAATTATTTCTAACCGCTCAAAAGATAGAAATTATATAAAAATGATAATTATTTTTTATTTTTTATTTCTTAATCAAATTAATTTTTAATTTTTTAAATTTTTTTTCTAAAAATCAAACCATACATAGCCTAAGAATCTTTTTGATAAGTCATTTCTTACGTTGGTAACTTATTTAATTATTTGTTAATTTTATGACATTTTTATCATCTGAAACCTGTTTGATAACAATTTCGTTTTCAGTTTTTAATTTATATTTACAAAAATTTTAAAAACTGCCATAAAAACTTGTTTGATAATTTTTTTGGTTTATAAATGGTTGTCTCAGTTTGTAAATTTGAGGAAAAAACGTAAATTCAAAAAATGAGTTTACGTTGGTTTTTAAACAGAAATTTAAAAATTTTACTAACACATTTTTTTTTCAATTAATTTTTTTTCAATAAAATTTTTTTCCAAATAATACTAACCGAAGGGGCAATTGGTAATACTACTTTAAACCTTAGGGAGTGATTGTAATTTCTAAAATATGAGGGGTGTCAATGTGATTTACCCAATGAGGGCAAAATTGGTATTTAAAAAAATTAAATTGCTGATGGGGGAATCTGTAATGAAACTTTAAATTTCAGGGAGGAGATGTAATTTTTAAAACATGAGGGGGAAACTGTAATAAACCTAAACCTCAGGGGGTGTCATTGTAACTTACCCTATTTTAAATAAAAAAATTATAAAAATATTATTAGAGCGAAATGTCAATGACATTTTAAAAATTATGAGAACAATAATGGTTATTTAATTTGATTGAAAATGAAGAGACTATTATAAACCATATTATCTATGAAAATTTTTGAATTTAACGATGATATTATTATTGACATGCAAGTATAAGTAATCTCACTATAAAGATATGAAATTTATTAGATTGTTAGTTACATTTAATATGTGAAATTCACTCTCTATGTGTTTATTTACTATTAGTTAGTGATATCACATATTAATGATGACATGATATTACCATTATATTGAATTTTTAATCAAATTTTGTATAAAAAAATAATTTATCATGGGTGGTGTTTGTGTGTTGGGGTTTTTTTTTTTATTTTTCCACTAAAAGGCAAACTTTTTGCAAAATTAAAAAAAATAAATCCAAACAAAATATCACATCAAATCCCATAATCATTTTACTTTTTCTCTCACAAACATCACATCCAATAAAAAAAAATGCCCAACTATCTTCCTAAACACTAAAAGTTTTTTCTCCAATAATATCCTATAACTAAAAAAACCTACATAAAAACCCACTTTCCAAACAATTTTTTCTCTAATAATATCCTACAATTTTTTGGTTAATTTATTTTAAGCTTATATCTATATTTTTTTATATTATCCATGATACATTAGTTATAAATAACATTATTTTTTTAATATTTTATGAAATCAATCGTAAAAACTTACATTAAATATTTTTATAAAATTTTTTAATATTATAATTAATAAATACCCCTCTAATTTAATTTTTTGACTCCGTGACTGCACACCGCGCACCCCTTAAATATGAGAGATTGTGTATAATATTGTAAAGAGAGACACTTGTTGGTTTTTCATACAATAAAGATAGGTACTCAAAATTCTAAAGTCCAAAAATTTACCAAAAAAATAATTGTTTGGTTCAAATTCAAATGTTGGCATGGTCTAGATATACATGTAAAATTTCTTTTATTTTTAACTTTTCACGTGGCATGATAATAAATTATTTTTTGAATATGGTGAATCCTAAATATATACATAACATTTATTAGATGAATAAACATAGAAAATAAAATAGATAAAATAATAAAATACATCAGAATAATATATGATGAAATTAAAAAGAGAACAATAATAATAATATGAAGAGAGGGAGAGAGATGGCAACTTTTCATTTTAAAAAAAGTCACTATAAATTATTATATTATTTTTTTATTTTTTTTATATTTTTTCATAAAATTTTTAAAAATTACTAAAATAACATATTTCAAACGAGGCCGGTAATTTTATGCTATCTACTAAAATAGTAGTTGTCAATTTGTTTATTTAGATGCTTAAATATTAAAAAACCCTCCTCAACTGTAGCGATGCCCACAATCTAATAGAAAATGGCAATCCCTTAAATTTTGTACAATTTTTTTTTAAAAAAAAATCTCTTAAATTAAATTTACATTTAAATAAGTTCTTCAACTTATCAATTAGTTTAATTTAGATATTTATTTTTCTTGGTATAGAAAATATTTATTATCTATCTCAAAAACTCATGTTGCCGAAAGATGTGTTGGTTCTTTTATTTTTTAAATGTAGAGTTAATTCTTTCAATTTACCCTTATTTGGGGGACAAATAATACTTAATAGTAGAATAATGGATGAAATGTAATAGAAGGGTTACAATTTTTAAGAACTTATTTGAAAAAATATATAAATCCTGAACATCATAAAAAATAAAAAATAAAAACACTAATGAACTTATTCCAGGATAATTTTATCATACACTCTGTTGACTTTTTGTGATTTTTATTTTTATTTTTTGTTATAAGTTAAGTGGTATGTATTTATGTCTCATTGTGATTTGGGGGCTCAAGTTTTTATATTTATATTTATATTTTTTTACATACTGTAATTGTTATCTTAATTGTAATCAAAATAGTTTTTTGTTATGTGTCAAGAAGGATTTAGTTATAATTCATTGTGGTATTTTGATTATAATTGAAAATTACTTGATTATAAGATAAAATAAACCAAAATTACACACAAAAAAATAAAATAAAAATTGGAATCTCTCCATACTTTGTGCACCATTTCTATGCAAATAATTTGTGGGATCTATTTAAAAAGTATTTAGTTGGAGACATGAGTGAAGGGATAAATTATCCCCTTAGACTAGTAGTAATTTCTTCATATGGTAGGACTAACAAAGTCATGAGAGGATTAAGATTGGAAATTGAGTGAGGGAATTAGTGAAATTTTAAATGATTTTTAAGCAAAATTATATTTTTTTGGAATAAAAAAATAATTATAATATTAAAAAAATTAAAACTTAAAACATATTAATTTTATATATTAATATTATCTATAGTATTACTAATCTAGTAATGTACAAATAAACACTTTTTATCCTAATATCCAACCTAGTATCACCATACTAATAATCTCTTCATTCAATCCCACCGTACTCTTAATTCCATCCATCATATGGAGTCAAACAAACGTGGTCTAAGAACCGTCCTATCTTTTCCTACTTTTGACTAAATATCGCATACTATCTTCTAAAAGTAATGATTTGCCCCCACCCAAATAAAAGAAAATACGAATATTGGGATATAGCCTAATGGTCTAATATCTATATCTTAAAGTTTAGTAAGAGAGGCTCTGTTTGATTGTCTAGATTGTATATAAGGGTTTGGGAAGGATATGTAATATCTAATGATAAAAATGAGATATAGTATGTTATAGGATATGAGATGGATTATATATACTATGAGGTCATTTATATTGTGTTTGGTTAAGATAGGATATAGGATGAGATAAGAGGAGAATAATTATTTTTGACATTTGGATAGAAGATTCTCTATATTCGACGGTGGAGGTTATACAATACAATGGGATTAGTATTGCATATCCTCTTTTTGCATCATATATTATATAGACTCCCTATATCCGGAACAACCAAATACAAGATATACGGAGACAAGAAAACATGTGAGACTCACCTCATATTATATCCAGTCTTACTCTCATATCTGCCGTTAAACAAACAAAGGCCTTAGAGGTTAAGGGTTTGATAGAGTAGCAGTAGCAGTGAACTCTTCAAATGTAATCTAACTATAACTTATTTTGGGAATTACCTCGTTTGGTAATATCACTTTTTAGCTTAAAAGTCAAAAAATTATTTTAAAAAATCAAAAAGTCAACAATCTATACCAAAAAGTCAAAAAATTCTTTTTCTTTCTACTTTTTACACATATTTTCGTAAAAAGATAAAAAGTCATCCCAAACATACTAGTTTTTTTACATCATATTTTGTCCAAAAAGCTAAAAATTACTAAAAAAGCTTATTCTCAAACGAGGCATGTTAAAAATTAATTTATTGACTTTTTAACTTTTTTACCATATCATATATTTTTTCAAAAAAAAAAAATCAAAAATAATTATAAAAAAAAAGAGATTTATTAAAAAATCCTTTTTCAAGTGTTTATATAACAACCCTGACCAATGATTAGCCGATTAACCATGATTAATTATGCCTAATGAGTAAGTAGGATAAAATTCTGAATTAATTGCATGTGTGTTACATTATTTGTGTTTTTATCTGTTTATTGTAGGAATATCTCTTTGAGATTCTGTTATGTTTTGCGAATTGAAGGCTTTATCGGCATCCGATCACAAAATTGACTTGGTATATGTGTTATGTGGAATTTATAGAATTTTATGGTAGGTTTAATTAAAATTCGATTCGGAACGATTAAATTAGAATAATTAATGTCAATGCGATTAACCTAAGTCAAGTTTAATTAAGCCTCTTTAATTGAGCCTATATAAGGCTACTTTGACTTCCTTAGTTTATTTTACACCCTCATTTCATACTCCTAAGCTTAAAAACCTGAGAGAAAGAGAAAATTAGAGAGTGAAAGTTGATTTCAAGAAGGAAATGGAGGAATTGCTAGGTAATTAAGGGGCAATTGCAGAATTGAGCTAGGACTCACCAAGAATTCAAAGAATTGAGGACTTTAGGTAAGACTTGAATTCCTTAAACTTTCATTTGACTTGCTCTTGCAAGAATTCAAGAGAATTTAGTTTAATTATGCAAGAATTGAGCTAGTGAGGTAGGAAGGAGGAACACATCATGCATGCATGCACATTTTCTTCCATTTTGAATTGCTAAGATTTCTCACATGCATGCACCAAGGCTACCATATTTTTGAGAATTTATTATGTTTTCCATCAATTTTCCTACTTTGATCATGATTTAGAAGTTTTGAACTCGCTACATTGCATATATGATATGTTTTCAAAGTTTTGAGTTGACTTTGGAGCAATGGGCAAGCTTTTGGGCCTTGATTTCATGAAATGATCTTTAATTCTCCATGTTTTCCAATGGTAAACATGTTTTCTCAAGTTTTGGAACCCAAAGGTTGAGTTTGAAGGCATTGAATTCGAGTTTTGGACTTGGAAGTGCAATCTAAAAATTCCAGAATTTGCACCCTCCGCTCGAGTGACCATTCTGTGATCTTGCGTTTCTGCTTGAGCGACCAAAAGTGGGCTCGAGCGTGAAATGCAAGCTCCCAAAAGTTCACTTGTTTTGCAGACCACTCGATCAACAAGAGTTGCGCTTGAGCAAGGTCCTAAGTCTCAAGCTCGACCGATCATCGAGCGGGAAAATCAAGCAACCAGTACTTTTGTAGAAGTTTACAGACCGCTCGAGTGACAGAACTTGTGCTTGAGCGACCACTCATATTTTGCATGTCTGCTCGAGCAAAGGAAGTTACGCTCGAGTGGGACCCCTTTTTCATTAAGTTTTGTTAAGTGTTTCCAAGTGCATTTTAGCATCCTCATTGCATCCTAGGCATTCCTAGGCCGAGATTAAGACATAATAATGAAGATAAAAAGTATAAACACACCAAGATAAGAAAGAACTAATTTAATGATTCCGGGTGTGTAATTCAGTGCGTATTCGTTCTGTATCTATGTAGGTCATGCGCCACAATATATCTGACTTGCCTATTCCGCTTGTTTGCTTTGGAGCCAACTGTAAGTAATAACTTAGTAAAGCTAAGTTCAACTTTATTTATTTTTTGTATGATGACATAAGATCTGTTATATGAATTGTTATATTCTGTACAATGAATGATTGTCCAATTTCTGAAGAGTATTCGGGGCTCAAGTAAGTTATATGTTCCCAGTCTGGAGGTTGCTTTATGGAACTGACAAGTTATCTGTACCCAGCCGGAGGTTCCTTTATGGAACTGACAAGTTATTCGTACCTGGTCTGAAGGTTCCTTTATGGAACTGACAAGTTGTCCGTACCCGGCCGGAGGTTCTTTTATAGAACTGACAAGTATGATCTTCGATGCTGTATATGTGATCTGTTAGTGTTAACGGATGTAAGATTAAGTATGAATTACTGCTAACGGATGTAAGATTAAGTATGAATTCTGTAACGCTCTGATACCAAATTGTAACGCCCCCAAAATAATACAATTAACCCATCCATAAGAGAAGAGTGCATAATAGAATGGATATACTTTCATTCATCAGAATTTATATTACAAAAGGTATTACATGCATTATACATTCATAAATGTTCATTCTGAATCTACAGCATGTAACATTAGTTAATAACAACAAAATAAATGCCCTACGGGCTTACATCTTTCCAAGATATCACTTGGTTACAACAAAAAAGAGTCCTAAGCTCTATGCATGTAAAACCCTCAGCTTGAATAAACATTTCAACACAAAACAACAAAATAGACCCTTCAGCTCCGAAGTCCTTCCAAGCTACGTCCTTGGAGGAAGCATGCCACCGGTACCTAAAAATGGTTTCCCAAGTAGGGTGAGACAAAACCCAGTGGAAACAATCTAATACAATGTATGAAGTTTAACTAAGCTATAAGCGTCAGACAAATGTCCAATATTCATGACCAACTTACATCCTTCCCATGACCATTCAATACTAGTATTCACATCTCGATCCATTTTCATATATTCAGTTCAGGTTAATTCATTTCATTTCATGTCACAAGACAAATATACATAATTCTCCAAATGATCCAACTGAGACTGCAACTCAATGGTTCTTTATTAACATAACTATCATACAAACACTTCAACCTTGCCATTTTATAGAAATTTCATCTGCGGGATCGGCACCCATGTATATACAAGATTTCGGGACTTTCATCTTGGACACTCCGGCCAACTTAATTCTCAATAGAATCTATCCCCTATCTTCTCCTAAATAATGAAGTACATCCCCTTTCTTCTCCCAAAACATTATACATATACAATGCATTTAAATTCATCGTCATATACAATGACTAACCATAACACATATTCAATGCCTTAATCATATACCGTCATATTCAATGACAAACTTAAATGATTAGTTTCAATTCACCTAATCCTCATACAATTTCTATAAAAATCATAGCTATCCTCCACCGATAGCCCAATACAAATATTTCTAAACAGATATACCATCTTTATAACAGTAATTTATCAAATTTCATGAATGAGTGATTAAACAAATCCAACTACACCATTCATTTACACATTTTCCCAATTTCACATTTCTCACATCAATTTCATTATTTATACAAAATAATATTCAAGACACATTTAGGGTAAATCTCTCCCTTATTCAAATATCAGCCCAAAGGCTAAAATTCACCATTTTAACATAAGAAATCCTCATATTCACAACCCCATAATCATCTGTGTAACACGATATAGAAATCCCTCTTTCAAATTTGAGACCAAACCCTAAGTTTACCCAAAATTCCCAAAATTTCTACCATTTATACATAACCACAAATAACTAGGTTAAAACTCATACTAAAGTATAGAATATCCCTACCTCAAAGAGAGAAGATGAGCCAAGCTAGAGAGAAACCCCAAAAGTGCCGAAATCAAACTCTAATCGGTTCAATGAGAAGATCTTGAGAAGCTCCAACTCTTTATCAAAGGGAGTAGGGTGGAAAGATTAAAGGATCTAGGCCAAAATGTAGAGAGAGAGAGTATTTTAGAGAGAGAGGCTTTCAACTTTAGGGTTTTGGCTGAAAAGATATGAAAAAGTGTTTTTCGCGATCTGATATACGCACAGTCCGCTCGAGCGGGGGGTTTCACGGTCGAGCGTCAGACATAAAGATTTGTTCTACTCGAGTGCCAAAAGAGGTCCGCTCATGCTCAGAATACATACCTCCAGAACTTTCCAGACAACAGACCAACCGCTCGAGAAAGGACGCTTGAGCACCTACCCGCTCGAGCATAGAAAACGCCGCTCGAGCGTGAAAGACACTCCTCCAGCATTTTTTGCAGATGTGCAGAGTACTAAGAGTTTGCAACTCCCGCTCGAGCGCAATAAAGGCCACTTGAGCGGAGGACCAAAATTAACAAAGCCCGCTCGAGCGCAAGGATGGCCACTAGAGCGGAGGACCAAAAATCTGGGCAACACAAAGTTTGAAAACTAAGTAACTAACCTGTTTCAAACACAACCACAACAACCCAAAGACCAATTTCAAAGGTATACAAGGTAAGAAAGAGATAAACAACAATATGAAAGCATTAAACCTGAGTTCGAAACATCACAACAGCCGGGTCAAAACCGGGATCGCTATAACCTCCCCCCTTAAAGAATTTTGTCCCCGAAATTTACAAATTAAGTTTCAAAATCTAGTTTAGCCAACTTCCAAAATGATTACAAATCAATACTCAACACCATGACGCATCTACCGGTCATTTAATTCCTTTATAAGATGAACAAATCCACAATATACATCTCCCCGTAGTTTTAACCAATTTCAACACGTATATCTTATATTTCCAAAACATATTCAATTTTTATGATAAATTTGCATTTCCGAAACTTAAACAACATATACAATGTTCAAATTAAACTTGCGTTTCCGAAACATATTCAACATATATAATGTTTTTATAGTTCATGCACAAAACTAATATCTCAACATATAATCAAACATCAACAAATAAGTCCAGATATTTCTTGCGGACTTCCAATTCACGCTCCCAAGTTGCTTCCTCAACCCTGTGATATTTCCACAATACTTTGACAAAGGGAATTGTCTTGCCTCGCAAGACTTGGTCCCGTTTATCCAAGACTCTCATCGGTCTCTCCTCATATGAGGCATCCTCATCCACCTCTAAGTCGGTCCAATCCAACACATGTGATAGATCCGGCTCATACCTTCGAAGCATACTAATATGAAACACATCATGCATTCCGAAAAGTTGTGGCGGCAACGCCAAATGATAGGCAACCTCCACAATCTGCTCAAGGATCTTAAAAGGGCCACTAAACCGAGGAGATAACTTCTCACTCTTCCCAAATCTCATTAAACCCCGTCTAAGTGATATTTTTAAAAAAACGTGATCACCCACCTCAAAAGACAAAGGTCTCCTTTAACGGTCGGCATAACTTTTTTGGCGATTTTGGGTCGTAACCAACCTCTTACGGATAAGTGCAACCTTCTCCGTTGTTTCTCGAACCAACTCTGGACCCAACAAAGGTGCATCACCCACCTCGACCTAACTCACAGGCGATCTACACGGTTAACCATACAAGGCCTCAAATGGTTCCATACCAATACTCGATTAGAAGCTGTTATTATAAGCACACTCCACTAAGGATAAGTGCCTCTCCCACGACCCCTTAAAATCAAGGACACAGTCCCGAAGCATATCCCCAAGAATCTGGATAGTACGCTCAGACTGCCCGTCAATCTGAGGATGATACGCAGTGCTAAAGGTCAATCTAGTGCCCAAGGCACTCTGTAAGTTCTGCCACAACCGAGCTGTGAAATGCAAATCTCTATCCGAAATAATCGTCACAGAGACCCCGTGCAATCTCACTATGTCCCTAATATACAAGTTGGCAAGATAGTCTACCGAATCACTCACGTCCATAGGAATAAAATGCGCTGACTTGGTCAATCAGTCAACCACCACCCAAATGGCATCACTACCCCGTTGAGTCCTTGGAAGGCCCACAACAAAATCCATCGTAACATGCTCCCACCTCCACTCAACTATAGGCAAGGGTTGCAACACAAACCCGCTAGCCTCTGATGCTCGGCTTTCATTTGCTGACAAGTAAGGCATTTCGATACAAACACGGCCACATCTTTCTTCATACCTCTCCACCAAAACTGATGACTTAGGTCGTGATACATCATCCTGCCTCCCAAATGCACCGCAAGGCGTGAATGGTGAAACTCTCGGAGTACTTCCTTTTGGAAAGACTCTGGCACGAACAAGCGGTCACAGTATCTTACACTCTGGTCGGGATACACAGTCAAGCCCTTCTCTATCTTCCCACTTGAGACCTTCTCCCGAAGGAATTCTACCTCTAGGTCATCCCTCTGCGCTTCTAACACTCGGTTCACAAGTGTAAGTTGTGCAACTACTGAAAATAAGGCTGTAGGTTCAACAGACTCCCCTAGATGCAAGTCAAATTCACCAAGAGTACCCAACATCTCTCATTCTCGGATAACAATACAAGCTACACTACTAATAGATTTCCTACTCAAGGTGTCAGCCACGACATTGGCCTTCCCCGGATGGTAATGCAACTCAAAATCATAATCCTCTATGAACTCCATCCACCTTCTCTGCCTCAAATTCAAGTCTTTCTGTGTAAACAGATACTTCAGACTCTTATGATCAGAAAACACCTCAAATCTCTTACCATACAAATAGTGCCTCCAAATCTTCAAGGCAAAAATCACCACTGCTAACTCTAAGTTGTGAGTAGGGTAATTCCTCTCATGGGTTTTTAACTGCCGTGAACCATAGGCTACTACCTTCCCCTCTTGTATCAATACACAACCCAAACCTTCCCGTGAAGCGTCACAGTATACTAAATAGCCTAAACCCTTCTCTGGAATAATCAAGACTGAAGCGGTGGTAAGTCTAACTTTAAGCTCTTGGAACGACTTTTCACAAGTCTCACTCCACACAAATTTGATTTCTTTTGTCGTTAACCTAGTCAAAGGTGAGGTTAGTCTGGAGAAATCTTTCACAAACCGACGGCAATACCCAGCCAACCCCAAGAAACTACGGATCTCGAAAGTATTTTTAGGCTATGCCCAATCCTGCATTGCCTCTATTTTGGATGAATCTATAGTTACCCTTTTCTCGAATACCATATGGCCTAAGAACTTAACCTCTTTCAGGTAAAACTCACACTTTCCAAACTTAGCATACAGCTTATGGGCTCTAAGCAACTCAAGCACCACTCGCAAGTGTTCCTCGTGCTCCTCCTTAGAAGGTGAGTAGATCAAAATGTCGTCCACAAAGACGACCATAAAACAGTCTAAAAACTCTCGGAAGATTCGGTTCATCAAATCCATAAACACAGCTGGGGCATTGGTTAGCTCAAAAGGCATCACTAGAAACTCATAATGGCCATACCGCATAGGGGATGCCGTCTTCGGAATATCCTCCTCCCTTACCCTCAACTGATGATAACCCGATCTCAGGTCTATCTTAGAGAAACAACAAGACCCCTTTAATTGATCAAACATATCATCTATACAAGGCATTGGGTACTTATTTTTAACAGGAACCCGGTTCAACTTTCTGTAATCAATACAAAGTCACAACGCTCCATCTTTTTTTTAGTAAAGAGAGTCGGTGCTCCCCAAGGTGAAGTACTAGGGTGGATAAAACCCTTATCTAGTAATTCCTGGAGTTGAATCTTCAACTCATTTAACTCAACAGGCGCAAACCGATATGATGCCATAGAAATCGGTGCTGTGTCAGACACTAAATCAATAGAGAACTCTACCTCTCGGTGAGGTGGTAAACTAGTAAGATCCTCGGGAAAGACATCTAGATACTCACAAACCACTCTTGGTAACTCAACTTGGGTTTCATCACACTCACTACTCTGAAAGTTAGCAAGAAGACAACTAAGCTCACTCCGCCTACACGGATCATATACTAGGGATGAGACTCTATCCACCCAGTCCCCCAAGAAATAAAAGCAATCACCGCTCGAGGTACATATAGTAACCCTCTGACGGTAGCAATCTATAACAGTCCAGTATGAGGATAATCAGTCCATACCCAAGATAACATCAAAACTAGTCATATCAAGCAAAACAAATACAAATGGAAGTCGACAACCGGCGACCTCTATGTCACAATCTCAACACCCTTGTTTCAGAATAACCTCACCACCAATAAGTAGCTTTACACAAATAGGAGATGCTAACTGTGCCAACTCCAACCCCAAAACCGATGCAAATGCAGACAAAATAAATGAATGGGATACACCCGTATCAATCAACATACTAGCAACTAAATTACAAATCAAAAAGGTACCTCTCATGACAGATGGAGCCGGTACAAGATCTGGCGCGGTAACAACATACATACGCTCTGTTGGTCTCTGATCTACCTGCTCACCCCTCGGAGCATGGCCTTGTTGCACGGATTGAGTCAAAGAGGCTCCCTGATTGGCCCTCGAGGCTTGTGCTGACTGTGCAGGCTGGTGACTCTATGTCTGTTTCGAACCAGACGCACCAGGTGTGCCACCCAAATGTGGGCAAAACCTTTTTAAGTGTCTCGCTTGCCCACATTGATAACAAGTGAGCGGCTGGCCTCTCCATTGGCCTTGGTCCTGAGAACGAGCAGAAGACGATGTCGCTCGCTGCCCTCCTCCCCTCTGTGGTAAAGCTGAAGACTTATGGCCCAACTGACCACATTTGAAACAAGTGATGTCTCCCTGACCACCTCTCCCAGAACCCGAACTTGGAACTGGAAAGGTAGACCTCAAATGCACTCCCTAGGACTGTTGTGGATTGGAACCTCTTTGCCTCTTACTATCTCCTTGGTTATCCTGACTCCTCCTAGAGCCCCTTATTCTCTCATTTTCTGCATGCATAATAGTCTTAAGATGGGTAGCAGCCTCTATAAGGCGCCCATAGTCCCTAATCATGGATCCGGCCACTCTAAACATGAGTCTGGTCCTCAATTTCTTCTCGAACTCCAAGCAACGGTGCTCCTCAATCACTACCAACTCTGGTGCAAACCTAGATAAGCTAGTGAATATGGCTTCAAACTCCGCCACTGGTGTATTCAACTGCTTGAGCTGAGAAAACTGATCCCTCAACTTTTCCCTCACTGTAGCGGGTAAGTACTTGTCCTGGAAGGTGTCAACAAAGGCCTCCCAAGTCCCTCCAACGCGCCCCCGCGCATACTTCCACCACTAACCCACATCTTTTTTCAGTTGGAATGACGCCAAGGTCATTCTCACACCCCCGTCTTCGATGCCGTGCATCTCAAACGTCTTCATCATCTGTTCTAGCTACTCATCAGCTTTCAGTGGCTCCTTGGGATCACCCAAAAACTCATCCGGATTAGACCGGAAAAACTCTCTCTCTTCAAGAAAAATGGCCCTACTTCAGCTACTTGGGCCTGGACTTGATTCTCAGCCTTGAGAATGTCCATGAATTCCTGCAACGTTCCGGCCATTTCACAGCCTAATGCGCCCATGGCCTGTTGACTAACCGGTTCGGCTACATTAGCCTGACCAACTCCCTTCTCCTGTGCCGGAATTTCACCCGGCATAGGCGTCTCGCGTCTACCATGCCTGCCACATCTACCACCACCATGTCCACGTCCTAGCATCCTAATAAAGGTAACAAGAGACATTAGCACATTCACAAATGTGCCGAAGCTAATTCACTTACGTCCTAATACGATGGACAACTGTAATTCACTCCACAAAAACACATAGTCACGTAAACACATACAAATTTTATTTCTAGATAATGACCGTCCCGCGGCATTACTAGAGTTCCAATTAGAAACAGCAATGATCAAGTGCTCTTCTAATAGGACTTTCAGAAACCCGTAGACCCAATCAATATCGTAGGAACTACATCCCAAACTCATATAATCACATAATCATGTTATCATATAAGCACATATCGTCTACACTTTAAGTCTCTAACAAGTGAGACAAACCCATTGTGGTATTAACCACTTCCCACATACCCAAAGTATTCAAACCTGGTGCGCTCTGATACTAAGTCGTAACGCCCCCAAAATAATACAATTAACGCATCCATAAGAGAAGAGTGCATAATAGAATGGATATACTTTCATTCATCAGAATTTATATTACAAAAGGTATTACATGCATTATATATTCATAAATGTTCATCTTGAATCTACAGCATGTAACATTAGTTAATAACAACAAAATAAATACCCTACGAGCTTATATCTTTCCAAGATATCACTTGGTTACAACAAAAGAAGGTCCTAAGCTCTATACATGTAAAGCCCTTGAATTGAATAAACATTTCAACACAAAACAACAAAATAGAGCCTCCAGCTCCTAAATCCTTCCAAGCTACGTCCTTGGAGGAAGCATACCACCAGTACCTGAAAATAGTTTCCCAAGTAGGGTGAGCTAAAGCCCAGTAGAAACAGTCTAATACAATGTATGAAGTTTAACTAAGGTATGAGCGTCAGACAAATGTCCAATATTCATGAATAACTTACATCCTTTCCATGACCATTCAATACTGGTATTCAAATCTCGATCCATTTTCATTTATTCAGTTCAGGTTAATTCATTTCATTTCATGTCACAAGACAAAGATACATAATTCTCCAAATTATCCAACTGAGACTGCAACTCAATGGTTCTTTATTAACATAACTATCATACAAACACTTCAACCTTGCCATTTTACAGAAATTTCGTCCGTGGGATCGGCACCTATGTATACACAAGATTTCCGGACTTTCACCTTGGACACTCCGACCAACTTAATTCTCAATAGAGTCCATCCCTTATCTCCTCATAAACAATGGAGTATATCCCCTTTTGTAGCACTTGACTTTCTTCGCGCGCCCCCCATTCAGAGAGGGCGCGAATTTGGTTTTACTACAGTTTGGACTCCTGTCACAGTTCTGAATCTAATCTCACAAAGTGCAATGCGAGACTGATAAACACCAAAGAGTCCAAATCCGACAATTGGTTTTGAAAAATCAATTTTGAATGAAAAAATGCCAAACATGGACTGCTTTGCCAGATTACAGAGTCGCCACCTAAATATTTTGTTTTGGGAAATTTAGGAAACCCTGACTCGTGCTAAAGGCCACGTGTCCGTCATCACCAAAGTTGCCTCGGCTCGGGAACTTGGGTACGAGAGGGGAAGGTCATGCAATGAGCACCCCTGCTCGCCTGATCAAAGGATCGGCCTCTACTAAGCATGATATGTTGTTGTATAGACACATGTATTTTTATTCCGATTATTAATCTAACTTACTATGTGATGTGCACAACATACAAGTATAGACTTGATCGCGAGAATTGGAACAAAACAACTCATGTTTGTTTTTGAAAAATGGTTTAAAAGTTCTACTCGCAAGTAAGCTAAAGCGCGGATTTGCCACCCTCAAGTGGGCTTGAAAACATGATTTTGCTACTTCGCAAAGTGGGCTTACAACTCGCATTTGATGAATTGTCCCAATACAGGCAATCAAGCCTTCACCCACAGGCATTCAAGTAGTTAATCACATAAGCACATAGCTTCATGGCAAGCATGCTATCATGTCAACACTCACACTCATGCAAGTATGCTAAAGTGTAAACACTTGCAGTGTACTCCGAGCCAAAACAAAAAACTAGTTAGAAAACAATGCATGATCCTAACTATACAAGATGCCAAATGCAACACACGCAATATGCAACTAAATAGGCTCGGCTATCTAAGATGGCATATGAATGCAACAATTGATACATGTATTCATATAAGTATTGAAATACAATGCATTTTGAATGATGCGCCGAGCCCGGTGCATGCAAGACAAATGAATGATGCACGCATGCAAAGCATAAGGTATGCTAATTGAAACGTACCCTAAACTAACCATCGAAAGCGGATAAGTAAAAGGGAGAAAGACGTGGGGTTGGAAGACATGCACACACGCACGCACACTTATTACAACATTGCGCCCTCGCGAAGGAGGGTCCGAATAAATAAGCTAACTAGCTACGCTAAACTAAGCTGATTATTATAGACCAACTAATTAACTATTCTAGCTAATTAATTATTATAAAACCGAATTGAATAACTAGCTACACTAAGCTAATTAATTACAAACCGAATTAATTAATTAAACACTTAACTAATTAATTACAAAATAATTAAGCTACTGAACTAAGCAGCTAAACAATTCATATGAACGGCCTTGGGAAGCGAGGGGGATATACATGCTCTGTTGGCTTCGCCCTGAAAATCCACTACCTTGCCTCTAAATGCCTCTGTTTGCACATCTTTGAACCTCTAAAAATTGTGCCAACCTCCAGATTGCTTCTGTTTGATCTCAAGAACACACTGATGGCCGATCGGCCATGGTTGGTGATCATCGGCCAAAACTGGTGGCCGGTCGGCAAATTTGATGGCTGGTCGGCTAGTACTTGTGGCCGGTCGGCCACTGATTCCTTGAAATTCCTCATTTTGCTGCAACAGAGAGCAAACAGAGGCATAACAATGTATTTGCAAGGAAATGTGTGTACTTCCACCCTCCTTATCATGTCTCAAGCTCAAAGGAGTGTGGCACTTGGCTCTCAAACTACCAACCAAGCATTTTCGATGCATGGTAGCCAAAGTACCAAGCTTGTACAAGCTTAGTGAATGCACACATAAGACTCAAAGTGCCTCTCCCCTATCATGCATGATCAAGGGAGATAGCAACCAAGAAATGCAACACGTTTCATCACTTCAAGTATGAAACGTCTCACATTTCTTGTGTTTGGATTAACGTCCGATCCAAATACAAGCAATGCAAATAACATGTAAACACTTCATGTATAACATACTAAGGGCCAAATACAATGAAACTAGTGAAGGACACAACACTAGAGACATGTAATACAATGCTCAAATGATCAAACTAGCTCTGAATAGAGCTCAATCATGCCAAAACAAAGGCCCAAATATGCTGGAATTGAAGCCCAAAAGCTTAGACAAACATGTATACAAATTGGCTCATGAGCAAGGCATAAGGCACAACTCTCAAAAGCATTAAAAGAGTGGAACATGTGAGTGTGTGACTACACTATAGACACTGAAATTACATGCTAAATGATGCCAAAACATGCACTCATCACATATACAACATGTTAAACGCCTCAAAACTCAAAGCAAGCCAAGGCCCTTTATACTACAACCATACAAGGCAAGCCTCAAAGGACCAAGGCCACTCAAAACAGAGTTAAAGCATGCTAAAACATTGGTAAAAACATGTTGAGACAGAGCTAATACATGCTAGAATGATGGACTAACCCTTTAGGCATTCAAGGCTATTAAGCAAGATTACACTACAAGTGTAAGAAGCAAGCAACCAATGACTAAACCAGCCTAAAAGAGAGTTATAGTAGGTCCGAAAAGTCACAAAAACATGCTTAAACCAAGCTTCAAAATGGTAGAAAAGCGTGCTCACTTGGTAGGCCATTTATGCATACAAATAAGATACAAGGAGAGGGGACCACCCCCTCCTATTTTGAGCCTCAAAACCAACTTTCTACCACTGAAATTTCTCTGAGTTTTAGTGGTAGAAAGGCCAAACAAAGGTGATTACAAAGGCTAAGAAAGGTGGCTCAAGAGGCTTTACAAGCCAAAGAACAAAAGAGGGGAAACACCTCCTAACCAAACAAGACTCAAATCAAAATTTTAAAGCCTTAAAATCAGAGTTTTTAAGAGGTTAAAACCAGCCTTAAAATTGCATGCAAAGGTGATCAAACACTTAATCAAAACAAAGCTTAAGAGGGACAAGTTGTTACCCTTGAAGAACAGCAGCAAGACAGGTCTTCCTCTGAGCCAAGACCAGCTTTTAAGCTCCAAACAAACCTTTAAGAACCTCAGCTCCAAGGTAGTGGTGTTTGACTAGGTGTTCTAGTGCAAATATGTGAAGAAAATACACTTTCAAGCACAATATATATATATATAGAGAGAGAGAGAGAGAAAAAAAAATTAGAGAGAGAGTAAGATTTTGCTCTTCCAAAATTCAGAACCTTTGAAAAGGGATAGGGACCTCCCCTTATATAGAAAATGCAAGCCAAAGCTTCCTTGACAAGCTAGAAGCTTGTTTCCATCCTTCCATAGTGTATGGAGAATAGATTCAGTGACCAACATCTGGCACACAAAATATCTGAAAAAGCACGAAAAAGGCCGCCGGCCATTATCAGTGGCTGACCGGCCATTAACGAGGCCGACCAGCCATCACTGATGGCTGATGGACATAAGCCCTGGCTGATGGGTTGTAAGGCTGGCCGAGGGGCCACCCTCTTCCTCCAGAAGCAAAGTTACAAGCCCTTGGTCCACAACCAAGCACAAAACAGACAAGTTGAGAGACTCCAAGGCAAGGCGCACAACCGAGACCTTCAAGAACTCAAAACGAACACGAACATGGATGATTATCGAGTGTTCAAACGATGACGTCCAAGTCTTAAGGACGGTTAAAAATGGGATGTCTACACATTTCTTCTCCCAAAACATTATATATATACGATGTATTTAAATTCATCGTCATATACAATGACTAACCATAACACATGTTCAATGCCTTAATCATACCATCATATTCAATGACAAACTTAAATAATTAGTTTCAATTCACCTAATCCTCATACAATTTCTACAACAATCATAGCTATCCTCCACAGATAGCCCAATATAGATATTTCTAAACAGATATACAATCTTTATAACAGATAATTTATCAAATTTCCATGAATGAGTGATTAAACAAATCCAACTACACCATTCATTTACACATTTTCCCAATTTCACATTTTGCACATCAATTTTATTATTTATACAAAATAATATTCAAGACACATTTAGGGTAAATCTCTTCCTTATTCAAATATTAGCCCAAAGGCTAAAATTCACCATTTTAACACAAGATATCCTCATATTCATAACCCCATAATCATCTGTGTAACATAATATAGAAATCCCTCTTTCAAATTTGAGACCAAACCCTAAGTTTACCCAAAACTCCCAAACTTTCCACCATTTATGCATAACTACAAATAACTAGGTTAAAACTCATAAAAAAGTATAGAATATCCCTACCTCAAAGAGAGAAGATGAGCCAAACTAGAGAGAAACCCCAAAAGTGCCGAAATCCAACTCTAATCAGTTCAAAGAGAAGATCTTGAGAAGCTCCACCTCTTTATCAAATGGAGTAGGGTGGAGAGATCAAAGGATCTAGGCCAAAATGTGGAGAGAGAGAGAGAGAGAGACTATTTTAGAGAGAGAGGCTCTCAACTTTAGGGTTTTGGCAGAAAAGATATGAAAAAGTGATGTAAAAAGTATTTTTCACAATCTGATATACACACAGTCCGCTCGAGCGGAGGGTTTCATGCTTGAGCGTCAGACACAAAGATTTGTTCTGCTCGAGCGCCAGAAGAGGCCTGCTTGAGTGCAAAATACATTCCTCCAGAACTTTCCAGACAATAGACCAATCGCTCGAACGCCCACCTGTTCGAGCATAGGAAACGACGTTCGAGCGTGAAAGATACTCCTCCAGCACTTTTGCAGACATGCAGAGTACCGAGAGTTAACTCTTGGTGGAGCGCAATAAAGGCCGCTCGAGCGGAGGACCGAAATTAACAAAGCCCGCTCGAGCGCAAGGATGGCCACTCAAGCGGAGGACCAAAAATCTGGGCAACACAAAGGTTGAAAACTAAGTAACCAACCTATTTCAAACACAACCACAACAACCCAAAGACCAATTTCAAAGCTATACAAGGAAAGAAAGAGATTGACAACAATATGAAAGCATTAAACCCGAGTCTGGAACATCACAAGAGCCGAGTCAAAACTGGGATCGCTATAATGAACATAAATCTGTTTCTGTGAATTGATTTAGTTATGAGGCATCATTCATTTACCCCTTTACTCTATTATTATTCAATGGGCTTTCAGTCACTATTTATATTATGTATGTAGGTGAGTAAGCGCGTGACCAGGCCTAAGCTGCTGCCTGACGAGTTTTTGGGTCAATCAGTTACTGTGCCTCTCGAGGAGGTTTTTTTTTAGAAGTCAAATTTTGTGATCCTGTTGAAGATGCTCTTTTTTCTTTTGGTTTGTCTACCTATACATTAGGCGAAGTCCCTTATGATACTATGTGTATGGAAGTTTGACATCATGTAAGTTTAAAATATTATATGTCCTATGTATATCTGCACAGCTCAATGGACTACGTATATTTTGTATAATTGCTTCTGCAGCCCCTAAATATATGTTATTCTGTTCAGAGGCCTTCGGTAATCCAAGGATTACTGACCGGTTACGATGCTAAATCTATAAGGACGGGTTTGGGTTGTGACAAAGTGGTATTAGAGCACGAGTTCTACCGCACACAAGAGTCCATATGAGCTATAGGATGTCCTAGAAAAGAATTTGGGACATTTCATTTGCATGTGTGAGCGTGTTTGTCGCGACCTAAACCCGCCCCTATAGCTTTAACGTCATAACCGGCCAGTAATCCTTGGATCACCAAAGGCCTCTTGACAGAATAACATATAATTAGGGGCTGTGGAAGTAAATATATAAAATATATGTAGTCCATCGAGCTGTGAAGACATACATGGGACAGATAATCTTACACTTTTATAAACATATAAGTGACGTCAAAAGATACAGTATTTTCACGTCACTCCATATACATATAAGTAGAAAACTTATATGTAAATCAAAAGAAACAAAGTCTTATACATTCACAAAAACATAGCCACTAAACTTGACTTAATCTGGAACCTCTTTGGTAGGCACAAAGGCTAGCTGACAAAAATTGAGATGCCAGGTCCTCAACTCTGAACCTGGTCACGTGCCTGATCACCTACATACATAATATAAATAGTGAGCAGGAACTCAGTGGATAATAATAGAGTAAAGAGTTTGAATGAATGAAGTCCATACGAAATTCAAAAATCAGAATTCAGATTCGTGAACAGATTCATATACACATTCATATTCATATTCTTTTTCATATTACATACAGAAAATAGAGTTCATGTCTGATCATACGTGGTACATCCATTAGCGCTAATAGAGCAGATACAGAACAGATGCAGAACAGATGGTGGTTATGAGTAATCAGTTCCATAAAGAAACCTCCAGATTCGGATAACAGATATGTTGAGTTCCATGATGGAGCCTCCAGTACAGGTAACAGAGCACAGACATAATAAGTTCCATAATGGAACCTCCAATACCTGGTAACAGCTAACAGATATCACATGATGCTAAGGATGTCACAAATACATTGTTAGAAATTGGACAATTATTCATTAAACAGAACATAACATTTCAGAAAACATATCTTATTTTATCATACAAAAAAAAAAAATTGAACATAACTTTACTAAGTTATTACTCACAGATGGCTCCGGGTGCAGACAGACAGAGCAGACTAATCAAACGGTTTACAGCACGTGACCTGTATCAACATATAACAAATACACATTTGAAACACACATTGGAATATACTTAACTCATTACGTTTTGTAATTAGTGTGTTTCTACATTTTACCCTCATTATTATGTTTTAATATTGGCTTAGGAATGCCTAGGATGCAACAAGGATGTCAAAATGCACTTGAACACATTTAACAAAACTTGCTGAAAACAGGGGTCTCGTTCGAGCGTGACTTCCCTCGCTCGAGCGGATATGCAAACATGTGAGAGGATGCCCGAGCGTAACTTTCCCCACTTGAGTGGTCTATAAACTTTGCAAAAGTACTGGTTGTGAGAAATCTCAACTCGATGGTTGCTCGACTCTCGCTCGAGCGTGAGACTCATGCCCCGCTTGAGCGCAACTATTGCCGCTCGAGCGGTCTGCAAAACATGCAAACTTCTAGGAGCATGCATTTCACGCTCAAGCGAACTTAAGGTCGCTCGAGCGGATATGCAAAACAAAGGTGGCTGCTTGAGCACAGAATATGTTGCTCGAGCGGAAGTGTATAATCTGGAATTTCCAAATTGCACTCCCAAGCTCCAAACTCAAATTCCATACCTCAAAACTCATCTTCTTGGGCCAAAATTTTGGAAAACATTTAGGAACTTGTAAGATATCATGGTTCGAAGATCATTTCATGAAATCAAGGTCCAAAAGTATGTCAATTGTGTAAAACCAAACTCAAACCTTTGAAAACATAACATGCATGAAGTATCTTGGTTCCAAAGCTTTCAAAACTTGATCACATGAGGTGTTTAACTCCAAAACTTGTTGAATTCTTAGGACAAGACTAAAATAAAGACATGCAAGAGGGATTTCTTTGAATTAACTACAAAATCATGAGAATTATGCATGCATGCAAGATATGGCTCAATTTCATCAATTTCAACTTAATTTTTGTGTCAACTAACTTAATTCTCTAGAGTTCATGCTCTACACATCATGATTATACAATCTAAGTTTTGAATTCTTACCTAGGCTTGTCAAGGTGAGAGCTAGAAGCTTGATTCTTGTGTTTTTAAGTCTAATTCCTTCAATTTCTAGTAAATTTTTCCCAAACTTAAGTGTGAACATCAAACCCTCACTCTTGGTCTCTTTCTTCTACTCTCTCTCACGGTTGGTGTCAACAAAATGATGAAGAAATGTGAGTTGAGATACATAAAGAAGCCTTATATAGGCTTGGTTAGTGGACTAATTAATTAGGTTTACCACTAATCAAATGAGCATTAATTATTCTAATTATTTCATTTCGAATCGAATTTCAATTGAATCTACCATAAAATTCTAAAAATTCTAATTAGCACATAAATCAAGTCAATTTCTGAATTGGATGCCAATAAGGCCTTTAATTCGCAAACCGAAACGAAAACATAAATAGATCTTTTTACGCTAAATAGATATAAACACAAATAAGACAACATATGATGCAAAACTTCACTTTTCTTATTAGGCATAATTAAGCATGGATTAACCTTAATCATGGGTCGGGGTTGTCACAGTATTAATCTCTGTGAATGCGGAAACTGAAATTGAATACTCCAAGCATGGTGAAAAGAATTATTAGCCTATGTTTATTATTGCTTTGTTTACTTATAGCAACATGGAGAATGTAAGGGGAAATGATACAAGTGAATCTTCTGAGGCCCGAATGAACATAATGGAACAGATACTTGCGGCTTTGATCGAAGCCATGATGCAACAACTAAGACAACAATCTTTACCTCCTCCGCCTCCGCTGGTGCTAATTGAACCAGACAATAGTGACATCATCAACTTGACTCAAAAATTATGAAAATGAAACCACCGACCTTCTTGAGTGGTATTGAACCCTTAAAGGCGGAAACATGGTTGTTTGAGATAGAGAAATTGTTTAAAGTATTGCCTTGTTTTGAGACACAAAAAGTTCTTTTGGCCACATACACTTTAAAAGATGAAGCGCGAAGATGGTGGTTGTTAATCCAAACTAACAATGGGAATATGACATGGACTCAGTTCAACGAGATCTTCTATGACAAGTATTTTCCTCAGTGTTTCAGGGACCGAAAAGTTTTTGAATTCCAAGAACTTAAGCAAGGTAGGATGTCTGTAGCCGAGTATGGGGCTAAGTTCACAGAATTAGCTCATTTTTTCCCTCACATGGTGGATACGGATTACAAGAAAGCCCGCAAATTTGAAGGTGGATTGGATCTCGATGGATTTGATAGAGTGGACGTCTTGAAATTGTCTACTTATGTGGAAGTACTAGATAGGGCATTGATGGCAGAAGCCATTCTAGCAACAAAGAAACAAGCTCCAGCCCCAACAACTGAATGGAAGGGTAAACGGTCCAAATTTAATTTCAAGAATGGCCGATCCTTTTCAAAAAGGCAGAATACGGGGTCCTCCAGCAGCTCTAGCCAAAGTAGTGGCTCTGTTTCGAACTGTCCTGATTGTGGAATAAGGCATAAAGGCATGTGTCATCGTGTCTCAGGTACGTGTTTTCGGTGTGGCAAGACTGGCCACATGATTCGAGATTGTCCGCTAAGATTTGATAATGCTAACCGCCTTGCCACAAGTTCAGTCAGGTCCGCTCCTACAACAAGGACCAATGCAAGAACTGATACCAGGAGTAATACTGGAAATGAGACGCTGAGGCAAATGAGAGTATTTGCGTTAGTGCCTGGAGATGTGCAAAACACCGAATCTGTGGTGTCAGGTATAATCTCTATCTGTGCTCAGAATACTTATGTGTTGATCGATTCTGGTTCCACACATTCGTTTATATCGCATGCTTTTTCTCAGAAGTTAACTAGACCATTAGAACCTATGAACTATTTATCGTCTGTGTCTACACCATCTAGAGGTTCTATGATATGTGCTTATGTATATCCAGCATGTGATACTGTGATTGGTGATATGGCGTTGTATGTTGATTTGCTGCCTTTGAGCATTGATTATTTTGATTGTATTCTGGGTATGTATGGGTTAACGAAATACTATGCCACCATTAATTGTGTGAGTAAATCTATCGTGTTTAGACCACCTGGTATGCCTGAGTTTGTTTTCACTAGAAATGGGGTAGTTCATCTGCCGTCTTTGATTTCATTTATGAAAGCCAGGAAGTTGTTAAGGAAAGGGTGTCGGGGTTACTTATGTTGCATTTTGACGGTGACTTCTGATAGCTCTACTGTTGAGAACATCTCTGTAGTAAATGAATTTCCTGATTTATTTCCTAATGACCTACCTGGGGAGTTAATTGATAGGAAAATTGAGTTTACTATTGATGTAGTACCCGGAACATAACCAATTTCTAAGACCCCTTATAGAATGTCAACTTTTGAACTGAAAGAGTTAAAAGTCCAACTCCAAGAACTCTTAGACAAGAAATTCATCCGTCTGAGCACCTCACCTTGGGGAGCTCTAGTGTTGTTTGTCAAAAAGAAAGACAAGTCTTTGAGACTGTGTATTGACTACCGTGAGTTGAACAAAGTAACTGTGAAGAACAAATATCTATTGCCCCGAGTAGATGATCTATTTGACCAACTCCAAGGAACACAAGTGTTCTCCAAGATAGACCTTAGATCCGTGTGTCACCAGTTAAAGGTCAATACGAAAAATGTCGAGAAAACTGCATTCAGAACTAGATACGGATACTATGAATTTTTGGTAATGCCATTCAGAGCAACTAATGCACCCGCAACATTCATGGACTTAATGAATAGAGTGTTCCAACAATTCTTTGATGAGTTTATTGTTGTGTTCATTGATGATATATTGATTTATTCTAAAAGTAGAGAGGAACATGAAAATCATCTGAGAATTGCTTTACAGATCCTAAGGGAAAAGAAGTTGTATGCAAAATTTTCCAAATGTGAATTTTGGCTTGACAGTGTAACATTTCTGGGGCATGTAATCAACAAGGATGGTATCTCTATTGACCCGTAGAAAATTGAAGCTACTGTGGACTGGCCTAGACTAACCAACGTGTCAGAAGTTTGAATTTTTCTGGGGCTTACAAGTTATTATCACAGATTTGTGAAAGATTTCTCCAAACTTGCCATGCCAATGACACAGTTGACATAGAAAACTGTGCCGTTTGATTGGAATGATCAAAGGGAATCTACCTTTCCAGAACTAAAGACCAGGTTAGTAACCGCACCAATTTTGACTTTGCCTAATGGTACTGATGGGTTTCAAATTTATAGTGATGCGTCATATAAAGGTTTGGGATGTGTACTAATGCAAAATGGGAAAGCGATTGCTTATGTCCATCGACAACTCCGTCTTTATGAAAAGAACTATCTGATCCATGACCTTGAATTAGCAACTGTGGTGTTTGCCTTGAAAATTTGGCGACACTATTTGTTTGGTGTGACTTGTGATGTGTACACGGACCATAAAAGTTTGAAATATTTATTCACCAAAAAAGAACTAAACATGAAACAAAGAAGATGTTGCAGATTTTGTACCATCTGGGAAAAGCAAACACAGTTGCGGATGCTTTGAGTCGAAAATCCGTTAGCAATCTGTCATGTCTGCTCATCGGGCAAAGAGAATTGTTATGTGACTTGGAGAAAAATGAAATTGAAATTGTACTGCGAGAACAGAGTGGAATCTTAACCGCCATTTCTACTCAACCTGTACTCATTGAAGAGATTAAAGAGAAACAATGTGAAGATATGGTCTTGAGGAAAACTTTTGAAGAGATTGATTCAAAACCAAAACCCAGATTTGTGTTGGAGAATAATGTGTTGAAATTTCAAAATCGATTATGTGTGCCAGACTGTCTGGACTTAAGGAAGTGAGTCATGACTGAAGCTCACAATTTAAAATTTACTATGCATCTGGGTAACACAAAAATGTATAAAGATTTGAAGCAAAACTTCTAGTGGTCTGAAATGAAGAAAGATATTGCTGACTATATGGTTAGATGCTTGTATTGCCAACAAGTAAAAGTCGAACATCAACGACTTGCTGGATTGCTACAGCCGCTTTTAATACCGGAATGGAAATGTGAGCACATTACTATGGACTTCATTGTGGGATTGCCTTGCTCTTCTCGAGGTATGGATTCTATTTGGGTCATAGTTGATCGTTTGACTAAATCTGCTCATTTCCTACCAGTGAAAGCTTTTTATAATGCGGATAAACTAGCTAACCTATATGTAAATGAGATTGTGAGATTACACTGTGTGCTAGTGTCTATTGTGTTTGACAAAGACCCTAAGTTCACTTTAAGATTCTGGTTGAGTCTACAGCAAGCTTTGGAGACTGAATTGAGACTAAGTAGTGCTTATCACCTACAGACATATGGCCAATTTGAACGGACTATTCAAACACTGGAAGACTTGTTACGGATGTGTGCCCTAGATTTCCAAGGCAGTTGCGAGACTTACTTACCATTGGCGGAGTTTATGTATAACAACAACTACCATTTGAATATCGACATGGCTCCTTATGAAGCTTTGTATGTGAGGAAGTGTTGTTCTTTGATTTGGTGGGCCGAGGTAGGTGATAGACCATTGTTGGGACCAGAACTTATGCAAGAAACAACTGAAAATGTGAAATTGATTTAACAGAGATTGAAAACTGCACAAAGTCGCCAAAAGAGTTATGTAGATGTCCGAAGGCGAGATAGAGAATACGAAGTCGGGGATCATGTGTTCATAAAAGTGACTCCAATGAAAGGGCAAACTCGGTTTGGTATTAAAGGCAAGTTAGCACCAAGATATGTTGGGCCATATGAAATCTTTGAGAAAATCAATCTGGTGACGTATCGGGTAGCCTTACCGCCGGTCATAAAGCATATGCATAATGTTTTTCACGTATCTATGCTTCGAGAGTATTTGAGAGATCCATTCCATGTGATTGAACCAACTTATGTGCTTCTGAAGGATGATTTTACTTATGAGGAACGGCCAATACAGATTGTTAATCGCCAAACCAAAAGACTAAGGAACAAAGAAATCCCATTGGTGAAGGTTGATTGGCAAAATCATGTAGGGACTTATGCAACTTAGGAGACCGAGAAAGACATGATGAAGAGATACCCAGATTTGTTCACTCTAGATAGGGGTGTAATTTTGGCCCGCGGCCCGTGGGCGGCCCGAGGTGGACCTGACCCATTAAGGCCTGTTTAGGCCCGAGCCCAAGCCCAGTCCGAGGCCTTGGCCTTGGGCTTTGGCCATCACTTTGAAGCCCAGTCCGGCCCGCTTGGCCCACCATGGGCCCGCTCAATGCCCGCCCAAAAGCCTGGCTCGAGGCCCGGTCCGCTCGGCCCACCCACGGCCCAGTGTTATTTTTAATGGAAAATAATAAAATTTTGGTAGAAAAAATTTTAAAAAATAAAAAAATTTGTTTAAGCCCGCCCAAAGTTCGAGCCCAGGCTCAAGCCCATTGGCCTGTCCATAGCCTGAATACCCCTGGGCCTGGGCCTAGTTTTTTGGCCCGTAGGCAAGCCCAGCCCGATTTTTTAGCAAGAGCTCGCAAGGCCCGACATGGGTCGGGCCGGGCCAAAATTACACCCTTAACTCTAGACCTGACATTCTTCTAAAACGAAGGTAATTCGAGTTTGGAGGGCCAAACTCTTTAAGGGAGGAAAACGATAACAACTCTGACCTATAATTAGTTGATTAATCATGATTAATTATGCCTAATGAGTAAGTAGGATAAAATTCTGAATTAATTACATGTGTGCTACATTATTTGTGTTTCTATCTGTTTATTGTAAGAATATCTGTTTGAGATTCTGTTATATTTTGCGAATTGAAGGCCTTATCGGCATCATATCACGAAATTGACTTGGTATATGTGTTATGTGGAATTTATAGAATTTATGGTAGGTTTAATTAAAATTCGATTCGAAACAATTAAATTAGAATAATTAATGTCAATGTGATTAACCTAAGTCAAGTTTAATTAAACCTCTTTAATTGAGCCTACATAAGGCTACTTTGACTTCCTTAGTTTATTTTACACCCTCATTTCACAATCCTAAGCTCAAAAACGTAAGAGAAAGAGAGAATTAGAGGGTGAGAGTTGATTTCAAGAAGGAAATTGAGGAATTGGAGAATTGAGCCAGGACTCACCAAGAATTCAAAGAATTGCATTCCTTAAACTTTTATTTGACTTACTCTTACAAGAACTCAAGAGAATTTTAGTTGAATTATGCAAGAATTGAGCTAGTGAGGTAGGAAGGCAGAGCACATCATGCATGCATGCACATTTTCTTCAATTTTGAGCTTAATTGCAAAGATTTCTCACATGCATGCACCAAGCCTACCATAGTTTTGAGAATTTATTATGTTTTCCATCAATTTGCCTACTTTGATCATGATTTAGAAGTTTTGAACTCACTCCATTGCATATATGATATGCTTTCAAAGTTTTGAGTTGACTTTTGAGCAATGGGCAAGCTTTTGGGCCTTGATTTCATGAAATGATCTTTAATTTTCCATGTTTTCCAAGTTTAGACATGTTTGCTCAAGTTTTGGAGCCCAAAGGTTGTGTTTGAAGGCATTGAATTTGAGTTTTGGACTTGGAAGTGCAATTTGGAAATTTCAGAATTTACACCCTCCGCTCGAACGACCATTCTGTGATCTTGCATTTCCACTCGAGTGACCAAAAGTTGGCTCGAGCGTGAAATGCAGGCTCCTAAAAGTTCACTTATTTTGCAGACCGCTCGAGCGACAAGAGTTACACTCGAGCAAGGACCTGAGTCTCACGCTCGAGCGACTGTCGAGTGGGAAAATCAAGCAACCAGTACTTTTACAGAATTTTATAGACCGCTCGAGCGACAGAAGTTAAGCTCGAGCGACCACTCATATTTTGCATGTCTGCTCGAGCGAAGGAAATTCTGCTCGAGCGGGATCCTTGTTTTCAACAAGTTTTGTTTAGTGTTTCCAAGTGCATTTTAGCATCCTAGGTATTCCTAGGCCGAGATTAAGACATAATAATAAGGATAAAAAGTAGAAACACACCAAGATAAGAAAGAACTAAGTTAATGATTCCGAGTGTGTAATTCAGTACGTATTCGTTATGCATCTGTGTAGATCACGCGCCACAAGATATCTGATTTGCTTACTCCGTTTGTTTGCTTTTGAGCCAACTGTGAGTAATAACTTAGTAAAGCTAAGTTCAACTTTATTTATTTTCTGTATGATGAAATAAGATCTGTTCTATGAAATGTTATGTTCTGTACAATAAATGATTGTCCAATTTCTGACAAGTATTCGGGGCTCAAGTAAGTTATCTGTTCCCGGTCCGGAGTTTCCTTTATGAAACTGACAAGTTTTCTGTACCCATCCGGAGGTTCCTTTATGGAACTAACAAGTTATCCATACCCGGTCTGGAGATTCCTTTATGGAACTGACAAGTTATCCGTATCCAGCTAGAGGTTCCTTTATGGAATTGGCAAGTATGATCTTCGATGCTCTGTATGTGATCTGTTAACGCTAACAGATGTAAGATTAAGTATGGATTTCGATTCCTTTCAATGACTTGAACAAGAATATGAACATAAATTTGTTTATGTGAATTGATTTAGTTATGGGACATCATTCATTTACCCCCTTACTCTGTCATTATTCACTGGGCTTTCGCTCACTATTTATATTATGTATGTGGGTGAGCAGACGCATGACCAGGCCTAACCTGCTGTCTGGCGAGTTTTTAGGTCAGCCAGTTACTATGCCTCCCAAGGAGGTTCTTTTTTGAGAAGTCAAGTTTTGTGATCCTGTTGAAGATGTTCTTTTGTTTTGTTTTGTTTTGTTTTGTTTTTTTTTTTTGGTTTGTTTACTTGTACATTGGGCGAAGTCCCTTATGATGCTATGTGTATGGAAGTTTGACATCATATAAGTTTAAAATATTATCTATCCCATGTATGTCTGCACAGCTTAATGGACTACGTATATTTTGTATAATTGCTTCCGCAGCCCCTAATATATGTTATTCTCTTCAAAGGCCTTTGGTAATCCAAGAATTACTGGCTGGTTACGATGCTAAACCTATAGGGGCGGGTTTGGATTGTGACAATTATATTTATGGTATTTTATGGGCATTTCTACCCTTACAAATATTTTTTGAACGGTTAGCAATTTGGTGACGTGAATATTCATATTTTACAATGTGAATGTTCACATTGACATGTTAACATTCATATTGACGGTTTGAACATTCGCATTGTAAATATGAATATTATTAGGGGTATTTTGGTAACTATGTCACTCATAGGACTTATTAGAGGGAAATTCTATTTCCACACACCACATTATCTTTGTGTACATCGTTTCTCACTCCACACACTTAATAATTTGATTCTAAGGTATTTATCTTAGTCCACACACCCCACATTCCAAATATACCCATTTAATAAAAAATGTGTGCACACCCTCATATTAGCCCACACAAATTCCCAAAATAGCCCTCCCTTCAGAACTTGGACACTCTATTTCTTCAAGTGATTCAGATGTGTGTGTTTAACTCTGTGTGTGTGTTTAGGTGTGTATTTTTGTATGCATGTATGTATTTGTTGATTGTATGATAATTAAGAATTGGGTTTTGCATATGGGCTTTAGTTTTGGATTTTGGATTTCTTTAGCAAGTTACTACTTACTTTAGAGTTGAAGATTATTTGATTTGATTGTGTATGTTTGAGGCAGATGGAATAGTTGGAATTTCTTTGCATGCAACATCAATGAAATAGTTATCAAGGAAACATGTATCATCTTTGCCCTTTGTTGGAATTGATAATCAAGTTTTTATGATGAAATTTTTTTGGGATGTGGGTATTTTATGGAATTTGGATGAATCTGTTAGTTGAAGAATGGCTGCAAGGACATATTAGATCTAGTGATGGGTTTGCTAGAAATGCAATGATTTTCGAGTAAAAGAAAGAAAAAAGTTTTTTGTACTTACTGAAATGGTTATTATCAGAGTTATTGTGGTTCTTCCACAACCATGATTGTGAAAGCATCTGAATCACCTATTGAATAACCCCGTGCAAGAAAAAAGTTTCATATGTGGCTTGAAATCTATGAATTTGTCAAACGACATGTTTTCCGGCGAAATACCGGCGTCATTTGCCCGGTTCAAGAACTTGACCCTTCTCAATCTGTTTTGAAACAAGCTCCATGGTTCAATACCCGAGTTTACTGGTAATTTGTGAGACGAAGTGGTTGGTGAGATGGTAGTGAGTGAGATATGTACGGAGAAATTGTGAAATATATGGGTGAGATGGTGATGGGTGAGATGATAATTTTGTTAAAGGATAAAATTGTGACTCTTAAAAATTCATTAAATGTGTGACATAAAGAAATTTGGTGTGTGTAAATAGAATTTTTTCTTATTAAAATATAAAAAAAAATGTAAACTAAATGAAATATAAATAAATGAAAAGAAATTTATGAAAAAATACCAAAAAAAAATCAAATATTAACTTATAGCGGATACTTACGCTATCTTTGAGTAGAAAAAAAAAAATACAGGCCGAAACCATATACCTCCTGTTCAAAAAAAACAAAAAAAACATCATACACTCTCCCTCTCTCTCTCTCTCTCTCTCTCTTCTAAAATACCTCACTCCCTTCTTCCCCCAACTCCATACTCTCTCTCTCTACTTTCATCATTCGAGAAGAAGCCATGACGAGCACCGCCGCTCCTTCTCGCAAGGTTCTCTCTGTGTATATGCATCATACATATTTAATTTTATATATAAATGTTTTGTGATTTTGATCGCTTGTTTGGTTCGTATTGTTAATTTTTCAATCGTGATTAGGTTCTGAGCAAGATCGCATGCAATCGACTCCAGAAGGAGCTTGTGGAATGGCAGGTTAATCCACCTGCAGGGTTCAAACACAAAGTCACTGATAATCTCCAAAGGTTCTTCCTCACTTGATTTTCATCTTCCGATTTAGTATTTTTTTTTTAATTTAGGAGATGAGATTTCTGATTGTATGCAATTTGGGGTTTTTTATTGGTGTAAAGATGGGTAATTGAAGTCAACGGTGCTCCAGGGACTCTGTACGCGAACGAGATGTATCAGCTTCAGGTTGATTTTCCAGAGCACTACCCTATGGAAGCCCCCCAGGTGATTTGAATTTTACTCATCCGATTGTTTCTTTGCGTTTGGTTGCTGAGAAAAAAAAATGTTCTTTTTGTTGGAAAGAACAAAAGCCACTTGGACAAAAATTTTAGTAGCTGGCAATCTTGATCGGAGTTTTTCATGCTTTTAGGGTTAGGTATTTCAAATAATCTAAAATTATAATCCTGTTCTTAACTTGCTTTGGCGATGAAGTACAGTTATTATTGAGTACTTTTATTTGAGTGTGTTCCAAATGATTGTGTTTATGGTCTTAATTATGGGTGTTTTTGTTTTTGTTTGACAGGTTATTTTTGTTCCTCCGGCTCCACTTCATCCGCACATTTATAGCAATGGCCATATCTGTTTAGGTTTGTCTCAATATCTTTTACTCATCTCCAATTCTTGGAAAATTGAGTTGCTTTATATCTCTTTTCTATTAATGTTGCATGTTGAATAATTTAGTGGGTCAATGTGAATTGTACACAATTACTGCCTGACCTACCATCCCAAGCATTCTATATGTGATCAAAGCATGTAATTTGCTGCTGTTGCCTATGCCCGTGGCTTTCTGTTGTTCCTTTAGCCACGGTCACATGGCTAACATGTTAGCATCATACCATTTGTTGGGCATGGCATGGGAGCACCAGTATGTGGCTCACAATGTGCGATAAAAGTGAGGTATTGTTGTTGCTGAGCGTATTTCAGTGGCTAGGTATGGATGGCTTACTTACTAAGGAATCCTACACTGTTTTGCTTGTGATAGACCCTTGTCTGGCTCTTGTGTTGGGTGGCAGTAGTGAGCATGTCTGCAGCTTGTGCACACGCATGGGTAGAGCCACATGGTTAGAGCATTGAGCAGGGTTATATGGCCCTACTGACACTTTTAAAGGATTGAAGTGTGTGGAGTTAAAGTTGATGGAGAGGTTTCACAGATAGTATAACCAAAGTCAATTGAGTGAAGATGATTTATTCATTTGAAGTAATTGAACTTCATTTGCCATTTATATCAAGTTAAAAGAAGACAAAAGTGGAGGACAGAAAGGAGATATCAACTTGTTCTGGAAAAAAGTTTTTACCTTTGTGCTCAACTAATATAAAAGCAAGCAAAAGATGCAAACTGAAGTTTCCTATATTTGGTTAAATTCTTTCAATTTTTTAATTGTTTAGAATAAAAAAAGTTATGTTTGTGAAATTAATATTGTTATTTTTATTCTGTTGTTTAGTTTTGTACCTTGGAATAATTTTTTTAAATTTTTTTTTTAATGTTTATTACTATTAGTGGTTTTGCTAAGCTGATTGAAAATTTTCATATTGTTGTTGCCGTTGTGGACAATAGGATTAGAAAGCCAGAACGCTAAAGTTCTATCTGCAGTAGTTTTTTGAGTAAATTTTATGCCAAACCATCAATTATGGAATTAGTGTTTTTATTATTTGACACCTTTGCATCTGGAGCCCATATTACTGTAGACCTTGACACCAAAAACTTGAGTGAATTATGAGTATTTTTGCAACAATTTCTTGGGTTACTCTCTTCCTTGTTCTAGGCCATTTCAATGTCCCATGATGAACAATTTTTGCTACTTTTGCTTGTAAAGATTTGCCCATATTATAGACTACCCTTTCACCATATTTCTGATATAGAGGGCTTTATGGATGTCAGTTATCCAACCATAAGATGGCATTGTTGTGATCCCCTATTTCATACTTCATAAGGTGCTTGCATTTTCTTCTAAGCTTGAAAATTTTTATTATAGTCCAAGAGGAATCTGCTGGAAGGGGTTTCCCTGCATATTCGTCTTTGAAATGTGTGCAATTGTGGCCAATGGGCTAGTCTATCTAAATTTGTTTAATATTTAGGCATAACAACTTGGGCTAGCTGCATGAATCATTGTGTGTTAGGTGTGCAAATCATTTTGAAATTTCTTCCCTTGGTTGGCTGATATCCCTGGTAAAAAATAAGCCATTCATTATGCTCTGGTTGACAACCTTTGGCAGTGATTTTCAGGCATTTTTATTGTACTAGAAGAAGGGATGCCAAGGTAGTCTTAGTACAATAAGTTTGATGGTTATTTATAGGGATGACAATCCGTCCCTGAATGGTGGGTGCTCGGTCTGCCTTGCCCCTAATGGTTAGGTTAGGGAGTAGCTATTTGGACTAGGACAGGTTTAAATTGTAAAATGCAAACCTAACTCAGGTTTATGATGGGTCCAGACACCAGAATATGCAAGTTCCTGCCTTATCTAAGCTGATTATGAGGCTCTTCACAAAAACAAATTGTACACAACCTTCTGGTAGCCTTTTAGGTTTGTTCAGGACCAGCAACCTAAAGCTTTATAAAATGTAAGAATTTTTGTTTTGATGTAGAATAGCTACTAATATTCTAGTTGGCTCAGTGAAGTTGAAGGCCACAATAGATTAGATCTAGAGTAATTTCTCACCACTCCTGTCAGGGGCCCAGTTCAAGGCTCAAGTATAGATTCCCTATGCTCATGGTGTTATTAACATCAAACTTGTTATAGAACCAAATTATTGTTAGGGCCCTCACTTAAGGACAGGGAGCTCCAAGAGCTCATGCAATTGTGTGTCGTTTCACTCCACGGATGTGAAGAGCTTAGTTGAACTTGCCCTACATAGGAAAAACAAAGTGAAAGAGTCACTTGAGTTTATAGAAAGTGTTCTGCCTCCCCTATCAACTAAACAATCTTTGAGTGGGAAACATGTATTTGACCATTGGTATGTAAGAAAATAATTAAAAAAGAACTGGATGGCTTATGATCTTTTGACACCTATTGAAAGTTGAAATTTGAAATTTGGCTGGAAGGCACCACTCATTGATAAAGTTTTGTCTTCATGCTCCACCCTTTTCATGGGTTGGGGATGGATTTGGAAGCGGTTTTTCTTCTCTAGGGCAGGTTTGGAAAGGGGTAATCTATCTGACCCATTGCCATTCCATTTATTTTGTCTATATAGAAGGTGAGTTTGTGTCGATGATTTTTCAAAAACATTGGGCATGTGGAGTGAAAAATGCTCTTTTACTACAAATGATAATTTGTTCATTATTGATCTTTGGGTGATGCCTTAATTAGTTTGATTTGTTTCTTTGCTACATTAAAGTTGGTAACAGAGTAAAGATTTTATTGTTTCCTCTGTATGTACTTGAAAATTTGGAGTTGGAAAGACAGCAGCAAATCAGATGTATAACATCCTTTGTATTCATGGTCATTATTCAGTTGATAAGTTGATCAGAAATCTGTAGGAAGTTTATATATGTGAAATTAATGCTAATATGATAGGTGATTGTAACACTATAAGATGGAAAAAGTAAATTGAAATAAGTTTGTGATGCTAGAACATGGAAAAGTGTCTTTAAAATAAGTTATGTTTGAAGAGGTCTATCATATTCCCCTCTGTTAAATGCTCTTCTTTTCCTGTTTCTTTTACTTCTTACTTTTTGGCCATTTTTTAATAAATTAAGTTCATTTCTTGTTTCCTTACGATTAACTATTTTGTTGCTGCAGAGTACAAAACAAACTAAAAACTGAGTCTTTGGAAGGAAATCTGATTTTTTTTTTTTTTTTTGGTTGTTGTTGTGTGTTTTGTGGACAAACTAAGGTATTTATTTAAGAATATATATGAAGGACCATGAAATAGACATTATGTGTGTGCTCATGTAATATCATTAGGACACTAATTCTGTACCTGCAGAGTTCACTTCATCTTGTGTATGTTGTGTGATAATTCATCTTGTGTATGTTGTGTGACAATACTTTCAACAATCCACCTTTTCCAACTTAATGTCTACTGCCTGCTTATTGAACCATTAATTTGAAAATTTTGTTGGGAAGATTTCTTAGCGGCATAATCACATTTAATAATTACAAAATTGATATACCATAGTGTGAAGAGAGATGTGAAGTTTGATATTCTCGGTCTTTGGGGTTGAATGGGTGATGCCTGGTTGTGGCTCTTTTGGCTTGTTGGTGGAGAAGTTGCCCTAGGCTGGGGGAGAAATAAGTTTGGGAGGCCACACTTGTGCGCCATGTAGTGTATTTGACGAGAAAGAAATTGCAGGTCGCTGGAGGATTTAGAGCGTTTGGTCCATTGTTTAAAGACAATTGTCCTCTTTTCCCTGTATTTTTGGATGGGAAAATTTTCCCTTTTGTTTCTCTTCCCTCATTGACCATTTGGGGGACTTGTATATGCTTGTAGATACATAGGTTTAGGCTTTACCGTATACATTGGGTGTTTGTGGCCCCCTCTTTTTATGCTTTCTTTACGTATATGCTTATTTTGCAAAAGATAATAAGTTTACAAAATGGATGTTATAACACAACATAAGTGAAGACTATTTAAATTTTATGTTGGGAGGGTAAGTAAGACTTAAGATAATTTGAACATTTGACATTATTTTTGCAAAGTGGTTGTTCTCAGAGTTGAACCCACATTCTCACGTTTGATAGCTTGAGGTTTTCTCATTGCACCAAGCAATCCCCCTAAAATGAAAGAGAGAAAAATAAATCAAGCCTTGATTTTGTGGGTTAAGTCCTTTCACTTGCATGGTGAGGTGAATCCCTAATGACATGAGGTGTGAGCCTTTACCTTTCCGCTACCTCGGTCAGAAGACTCCCATCCCTCCATGGAAAAATAATAACGCTATTAGTCCTAGAAGTACTAGTGGTAGTCATAGGTAGGTAAAAAAAGTTGTGAACTTGAGAGGTGTGGAAAGTGAGTTAGTCTCTAGATGTCATGTGTACAAGTCAACTTTAGGCTGTGAACCTTGGGTTCAACCACGTGGTGCTACCATGGATGAGTCTTAAATTTCTTTCACATGTTCTCGTATAGTACAATACATAACTTCTATATTGTGCATGTGATTTTCCCCTTGGTAAAACTTTACGTGCATAATACCGTGGTTCATAATTGATCTGTTAAGTAAGGCATTAGTTGTACAACTTCCAACGCATTTATCATTAGGTTAGGCTAGTCATACTAGATCCGGGATATCATTTGTACCAACTGTGTAGATAACATAAAGCATACGTGATTTTTCTTGAGGAAATAGAAACAATCTTAAAAGTTAAAAACTTTATATTAGGAAAGCAAAACAAAGAGAAACTTGCTTAGTTCTTTATAGATCTTGTCTCGGCATCTGGCTACAATGTTTTCTAACTTTTCTTCTCTGACTTACTCCATTCCCTCTTTGGTTACTTGCTAATAGATGAGTAGTTAATATTAATACATTGTCTTGGTCTTGCAAAAATGCATAATAAAATGTAGAATAAGAAATGGCTTCGGGGATTAGTTGAGTGAATTGTTTAAAACTTTTTACTGCCCTGATATCAGATAATAATTTTTTGTGGTTCATATAATTTCACAGTATCCAAAGAGACATTTCAAACTATATTGGTAGAATGGGAAGAAACTGTTTGGTTCCCTTGTTTAATGTTGCTTTTCCTTTAGACAAGCATTTACATGTTTACTTCCCTTCAATGACCAACTTACTATGACTATTCTTGTGCAGATATTTTGTATGATTCATGGTCCCCAGCCATGACTGTTAGTTCGATCTGCATCAGCATTCTCTCCATGCTGTCGAGCTCCACCGTCAAGGTTTGATTTTATATTCCTTCAGTGTAGTGCTTTGATATATGTGTGTGTGTCGGTGCACATGCTTGAAGCAATATTCTCAGTGGCTGTTGACTTCTGTTCTTGTGCAGCAACGTCCAGCGGACAACGATCGCTATGTGAAGAACTGTAGGAATGGCAGGTCTCCCAAGGAGACAAGATGGTGGTTCCATGATGATAAAGTGTAACAATAATAATAATGGTAACCAAGAGACCTGTAACACCACCTCAGGACTAAGGAGGAGATTTTCATTTCCAATAGCATAATGACAGTTGGGGAAACAAACAAACATTTGAAAGCAGCTGCTGCTAAGGTGGCAATGGTGGGTGTAATTATAAAATTCGTAAGTAGTAATATGGTCTTCCAAGGAATGTATGAGAACCAAACCAGGCTGGTGTTATCTATGTTATAGTATGGGTAAGATGGAGTCTTTGAGCTTTTTCCCCTTTCCTCTCTGATGATACTTGCAGTTCTAACTTGAACTATGTTGGCACAATCTAATTTTCTGCAAAATATATCTATATATATAAGAATTGCTTTCTTGCTTGTGGGTTGTTTTTTTTATTCCTATTTTGCCCTTAGCTTGTTTTGAAATTTGTTATTTTGCCCTTTAGCTTGGTGAAACAATTTAGTGGCCTTTTGGAAATTATTCACTTTTTCTGCTTGAGGGTTGTTTTTTTTTCCAATTTTCTTGTTTTGAAATTTGTTATTTTGCCCTTTAGCTTGGTGAAACAATTTGGGTAGTGGCCTCTTGGAAATTATGTAAGAAATATTGGTTGCTTTGGTTGAGGAGGTTTGTCTTGGGTTGTCTATTTTGCCCTTAGTTTGTTTTTGAATTTCCTATTTCGCCCCTTAACTTTTTTGGTGAAATAATTAGGGTGGACTTTTGGAAATTGTATAAGAATTTTGGTTCATTGTTTTTAGCTTAATAGTTCAAAAGGAGAGATTTTTTTGGCTTTATTTATTTTTTAACAGTGATGTTAAAGTGATTATTTGTATGGTGGTTATAATTTTAAATTTTTACTACTATGTCTATAATTTTTGTATAATTAAATACCAGTTATATTAAAAAAAATCAAAATTACTTTAGAGAATCAAGACTGATAACTAAAACGTATAAAAAAATATTTTAATTGTAATTTTAGTCAGTATTTTAACTTTTAATTATTTAAATTTGATTTAAAATTTTTTACGAATTTTAAAAATTGTTAAAATTTGGTTCATTTAACTATTAATTTAACTTTTATGTATATAAGAATCTCTTGCATTTTCATTGCCCACCTCCCCCCTCCCCTTTTTTTTTTTTTGGTATTATTTACAAGAGAGGTTGAGGGTTGTATTTTTATTTTTCTATTTTGCCCTTTCTTCTAATATTATTTATAATTTTTTGTTTTTTATCTTTAACTAATGTATTTAGGGGAAATTATAAATATATTTCATGAAATTTGTTTAAAATACAAATTATTCTCTATAATTCTAGAAATTATATAAATATTTCTCGTCATATTTTTTTAATTGTTGTCCACTATGCAACAATAAAATTATTAAAATTGTTAATTAAAATATATTTCTGACATCATTAAAATTATTAATTAACTTAATGATTTATAAATAAAATAAGCAATTTGTTATGCGATTTGAAATTGGAAAAGGAGAGATGTAATTTTCAAAACCATATGAAACAATACATATTTTAAGCAAACCTCAAGGGGTATAATTGTAATTTATTCATTCATTTATCTATTTAATATAAACAAGGGAAAATTACATTTTAACCCCCGCAAATATTGTTCCACATCATTTCACCCCTTTAACTAAAAATACAAAGTGTTTTTTTTATTATTATTATGAAAATGTTCACTAAAGATTAAAAAAAAAAAAAAAATCCTAAAAAACTCAAAAATAATTTTTAAAAATTAAATCAAATAAATTGATAATATCATTTTAAGTATTCCACTTGGGATGTCATGTGTAACTCACATGTCAAGTTTTCATTTATTTATAAAACAAGTTCTTAATAGAATGTTTACATTGATACAAAATAATAGTTTAAGGTCGGAAAAAATATTAGCATTTTTTAGTTGGGAATGTAAAGTGATATTAGGTAATTAGTTCACAGAGAAAAGGTGTAAATTATCGTATTGCTGAAATAGTATTTGTGTCATGAAGGTTTAAATTGAAAAAAATTCATAAATGATGGAGGTGAAGTATTACAGTTTTTAATTAAAGGGGTAAGGCAATACAGAGCAATATTAGTTGATCGTAATAAATTGTAATTTATCCTAGATTTGCATTTATTTATCCCCGTGTAATTTTATTATTTATTTTAAAAAAAAGAACTTCAAAATAATATATTAACAAACTTGAATGCCAAAAAAATTAATTATTAATATTGCATACAAAGCGAAAAACAAGTTTTAAATTAAAGTATTACGTTGTATAAAGTTTATAAAAAGTCAAGCCGTTTATGCCTGTCATAAAAAATAGTACACAAATAATCAACTTAAACAATCTAATTAATTTATATTTTCTCATACAAACCTTTTCATTTTATTGACCTGTACTTTACATGGGCCTTTTTTTAATATCTATATATATATAAGAAGCACTTTGGTTTTACTATGGGTTGTTTTTGTTAGGTTCATTTTTTGATCATCTCATTTGGTTTGCCTGAGTGCCCAAGTGATTGTCTGATTTCTATACATTAGACTGTTACGTAACTTCACGGGTGCCTCTATTTACACACCACATTTTGTTTCAAGGCACACTATTAATTGATTATTTTTTTATTACAATAATGACCATATCTAAAATGACCAAAATGACCACAAAAGAATATCAATACACACCTTAGTTGAATACACAACATCCAAACCCTAACCTTAGCCGCCATTGTTGCAACTGCCGCCATTTCACCCCTCTCCAGCTCCGACGAATCCCCATCACCACAAACCCTCACTAACGATCTCTCTTTCTCTATCTCTCGCGATCTATATTCTCGCAATCTACAAGGTGGTGGGTTGCGGGGTTGGTGACGGATGGGAGGCACGATTAGGCCAGGAAGGGGATAGCGACAGGGCGCGAGTGAGGAGAGGGGTTGATAGTGGTGAAGATGGTCTACAAAAGGAGGCGACGACGGAGCTGAGAAGGAGGTAGCAGCAAATGCGAGGGAGGAGGGAAGGGTTGAAGATGGTGGCGATGATCTGCCGAGGTGATGGGTCTCTGGGAATGGAGGCGACTTACGGGACTGGCAAGTGGGCAGTGACAGTTGCGAAGACGGGAGGAAGGATTGATGGCGGTGGCCATGGTTGGCATTGATGGTGGTTGTCAGTGATGGCTGTTGCCGCCAGTGATAAGTGTCTAACAGTTAGGATTTCTTTTTTTCTTTTTTTTTGAATTTGAGGTGTGTACTAAGTGGTATGGGACTAAGGGCAAAAACGGAACATTGTGGTGTGTGTTGAAAAAAATTATATTTTTTTAAATTATTAAAGGTGTGAACTGAGTAGTGATGTACCTTGAGACCAAATGTAGTGTGTAAATAGAGGCACCCTAACTTCACCAGTTAAAGAGTTTTCTATTTCATTTTGCCTCATTCTACTAAAATAATTACATTTTTACTATTTTATTTCTATATATATATATATATAAAATAAAAAACACTTTCGTTTTAAAAACTGTACCATGGGTTGCTTTTTACCACTTTGTTGCCCTGTTTCATGGTTTATTTTGTCTTTCTCTTGTTTTATCTTGATTATTTGTCTTATTACATCTTTCATTTGTTACTCCTATATTGTGATTTTTTTGGTTTATATATTCATCTACTTAATATAAATAAGATAGAATAATAGATTTATTTAGAAAAATAATTTTAGATAGATGGTAGACTTTATTAAACTTTGATAAATAATGTTACAAACTTTTCCATGAGTATGTAATAATTTTAAGAAAGGACAATTGTATTGTGATTTTTCCTATAAATAACGGTACATATTATACTATTTTAATAATAATCTCAAATAATCTATACTAATAAGAGGCACTTGATGTTGGAAAATTCTATTTCCACACACCTAGTTAGTTTAGGGTACACACTTAATGGTATACTAATTTAATGGCAATTATATCCTATATAAAAATGACCATAATAGACATCCAGTAACATCCATAATATTATATGAAAAAATTCTCTGTACATATTTTTTAGGAATAAAAAAAATCTCAATGTACACCTTATGAGTTAAAAAAAAGTAAACCCTAGTTTTTCCATTATTGTCACAATACTTGTTACACACTCTATAATCATCTATTGCTTGCAAAACAATACTCTCAAAATATCTCTCATATTGCTTTAATCTCTAGGTTTATACTCTATTATTATATCATTTTCGTATTATAATTCCACAATTTTTGCTTGATTTTGATATGGAAGAGTTGTAAAACCAATGAAAGTTTGAACTCAAGCAAGAAATAAACAACTCAACATTTGGATTCAGAACAATTATGAATGCACCCATTCAAATTTATTCATGTAAAATAAACACTAAAGACAGATTTCACAAAATAGTATAGAAATTCTCAAAAATAAAAAAATAAAAAACAGAAATAGTACTTGAAACTGCACTGTATTTTTATTTTTATTTTTCCTATCTTTATTAACAGAATCCCTTCCTCAATCTGCATTCTTCAATTATTTCTTTCTTTTACTCACTATTCTTTATTTTTTTTCTTTACCCCTCTATTTCTTTTTCCTTTTCTTTTCTTTTTTTCCTGTGCTTTTTTTTTTAATTAACCTTGAGTGGTCTTTGTATTTTTCTTCTTCTTCTTTGGAATGTCCACAATGAATGCCTCTTTCCTTTTTTTATTATGCAAAGAAAGAGGGCAAGTGGGTGGTTTAAAATCCCTTTTTCTTGCAAACCATAAAACCGTTTTTAGTAGGGGTAGACGCGGGTCGGTTGCGGCCACGGAACCTCCAATCCGCCATCCGTTTGCCAAATTGGCGGATTAGAGAAAATCAATCCGTATCCGTCTGCCAATCCGGCGGATGTGGAATGAGCGGATTGGCGGATGGATGTGAATCAGTTTGGCGGTTTAAAATTTTATAAATTTTCAACATAATTCAACTTGTGCACTTCCTAAAAAAAAAAAGAAAAAAAAAAGAAGAAAGTATTACAGTCAATGACTTAAAAAAATATTATAATCACTGCATGCCTCATCTAAAGCAAGAAAGTTTGAAACTTTAGAATATCACAATCACTGCATGCCTCATCCATATAAAGTATTACAATCTGTGGTTCTTAAAATATAAAAACAATTCAAACCACCACAACCATGAACAGAGCAGTAGTAAAGATTGTATGTCTCTGTATTGTTACATCTATATCTGTTTTTGAAAACAAAAACCAAACAGTATATATCATATTTTCTATTTATTATTTTTAGAGATAGATTTAAAAATAAAAAATATAGATAAATAATACGCTTATTTTTTTCAATTCAAAAAAGATATTTAAGTTGAAATTTTTTTTCAACAGAATATTTAAACTCTTTTTTAATTGAAAATACAAACAGAATATTTAAACAAAATGAAAACACAAGGTCTTATAAATTACTAGGGGTACTCGCGGTTTGGCGGTTCAGTTGCGGCCAAAGGAATTTCAAATCCGCCATCCATCCGCCAGATTGGCAGATTACAGAAAATCAATCCACAACCGCCCGCTCGTCATCACGCATCCGTCCAAAATGCGACGGATCGATTCGGTTCGGTTGGTTGGTTTTAACGGATCGATATATCCGCTGCTCACCCCTAATTTTTAGCAAATTTTCATATCTTTTGGGAACATCGCATTAATTGTGTGTCTTCCTCTCCAACATTTCCCCCACTCCAATGATCATTTGAGGGTTTATTTAAAGACCACAGCTAGTACTAGTGATCATTAATAGAGTCTCTTCAATGGTATTGTTAATGGAGGTCTTTAATGGGGTTTTCAATGAAATAAAGGTATTTAATAGAGCAAAGTTCTTCACCGGGTCTTCATTTTGACTGTTGTAGCATTGTGAGTCTACAAATTTCCAAACCATAGCAGTAATAGTGTGTGGAAGGAGGGACAAGTGTGTGTAAGGATGGTTGAAGGGGTGTGTGTACAATTATATGAATGAAGGGTATAATTGACACATTTAGTGTGTAGATTGAGAAAATTAATTAATTACTAAATTATAAAGTATGTGTATTGAGAAGTTATGTGGATTGAAACAATTAAATGTATGGACATAGAATTTTCCACTTGATGTTTAGTATGGGTTTTTTTCAGTCTCCTAATTTGCCCTTTCACTTTATATTATTCACTCATGGTGGCTTGTATTTTTATTTTCCCATTTTGCCCTTTGTTTGGTAATATTTACCACTATTGGTGGTTGTAATTTAAATGAAGGCTTTATCATAATTATGAAAAAAATTTAGTCAGTTATGAAACATGAATATTTTATTTTTAATTAAATTATAAATACAACCCTGAGATTTGTTTAAAATATAAATCGCCCCTATAATACTAGAGATTACAACTACCGCTTGTTAAAGTTTTTAATTAAACAGAATAATCAAAAAAAATCTAACTACTTTTCTATGCAACAATAGAATTATCAAAATCATTTATTAAAAGCTATTTTTCATATAATTAAAAGTTAATTAACTTAATGATTTATTTATTAACAAAATGGATCATTTGTTATATGACGATGGTATTTACAATAATAATAATAATATTGTATACAAATCAAAAAAACAAGTTTTAAATTAAAATATTAAGATGTATAAAATATATAAAAACGCTTCATTCAAATTTGAATTTCGAAAATTTATAAAAAGTTAAGTATTCTATGCCTCTAATAAAAGATAGTACATAAGTAATCAACTTAAATAATCTAATTAATTTATATTTTTTCATACAATTTTTTTATTTTAACATTTGACCCGTGCCTTGCACGGGACTTTTTTCTACCTATTATATATATATATATATATATATATATATATATTTGCATACACCAGTGACAAGTGTTGTATATTTGTTACACTCACAGCACATGTGGGTCCTATTTGTGGGTCATATCTATTGTGAGTGCAATCAATACACATGTATCTATTATGTAAGATACTCTCTTATGTGTGATGTGTTTTTTGTGATCTGTTATCCCGACAATCTAAGAGGGGATAAATTGGGTTTTTCAAAATATTTAAGCAATAATGAAAACTAATACAGTTGGTGCTAACTCAGAATTAAAACAGAGATATAAAATTTAAGTAGCCAAACTATAATTAATGAATAAGCAATGCAAACAATCACATAGGAAAATATAAGCAAGAGCTAAGAGAGAGGAAAAGAGATATCAACACCACGATTTATAGTGGTTCGGCTTAACCCAAGCCTAGCCTACTCCACTCCCCAAGTATTCTCCTTTAGAATTTATTCACTATCTTCAAATGGCATTACAACAGTTAGTTTTACAGGTGTTAGCTAACCTTTACAACAAGTAATCTATCCACAATCACTGAAGTCGACTAGTTTTGAATCTGGTGCCTAGTCACACCTAACCCAAGTGATTTTATCCCAAAAATCAATCAAAAAAAGATCACGAATATTTTTGAATCTAGTGCCTAGTCACACTTATCCCAAGTGATTTTATCCCAAAAATTACTCACAAACAGATCACAACTAGTTTTGAATTCGATATCTATTCACACCTATCACAAGTAATTTTATCCCAAAAATTACTCACAAAAAGATTACTCTCGCAAGAATAAGAAAAAGGGAATGCAAACCCTTTTATAAAATGCAAACCCTTTTATAATAAAAGTTCAACTTCCAACAAAATCTCACTCAAAAGTACATATCCCAATAAAGAACAGTGGAGAGCTTTCTTAGTCTAACATAGAGCTTTTCTTGAATATCATCAATGTATATTGCTTTTTCTGTATTTTTGTTGTTGTTCAACTAAGGCTAGAATACTCATTTTATAGCTTAAAAAATATAGCCATTGGAGCTTTAAAAATATAGCTGTTAGCATTGATTCTCTTTCCCAAATCAATTCCTCTTATATATTGAACCTTTCCATACAAGAGCAATTTGAATTTTAAATTTTCTGTATTCTTCAATTAATGCCATATTCCATAATTTCCTTTCTCATACATATCTTGAACTTAAAATAGTAAAACTTCAAATTCAAATTCTGGCTCTAAGCTTCCTTTCTTGAATATCAACACATTGTAATTTGTCTTGAAAAAGTTCTGAACAAATCCCTATAGTTTTGCATTCTTTGCTTGAAGAGCAAATCTTCCTTGTGTATCAAATCCAATCAAAATCTTCATTTCAAATCCTTTAATGTATTTTGAATTCAAACTCTTCATGCTTGATTTTATGTTTGAACAATTTGCTCTGCAAAATACTTTGAGCTAACTCTCTGTGTTGAGTTGACTCTGAAAATTTTGAAATTTTTTTTTTGCAATCCAATAGGCTCTGAGTTGGCTCATTCTAGATTTGAGTTGGCTCTGATTCGATTCTTATTCAGTACAATATACTTTGAGCTTGCTCCTCTTTCTTCATGAGCTTACTCGAATAAAGAATATTGTTGTAGCCAATTCTATAAGTCAAATAAACTTTAATGAACTTTAAATTTAACAATAACTTATTATAAACATAATCATTTAGACTTTGTCATCATCAAAATCAATTTATATAATCCTTTGAAAACCTTGGGACTAACAATCTAAATTCCATTCCCTTGGGTGAAAACATTTATTAAATAGGGGACAAGAATAAGTTCATAAATGTCATGAAAGTGAAACGTAGTAGATCAAATTTCAATTTTCTTTTCTTCTTCTCCTTTCTTTTTTAAGTAGTTTGTCCAAGAAATTTTTTGGCAATGCTTTTGGTCATTTTCATAAGAAAGGCTTGAATTTAGGATTATTGACACTTTTTTTATTTGGTATATATTATTCTTCTTCTCCTAGGGTAGAATCAATGTGCTGGAACTGCCAAGTAGGGGTGTAACTCGGACGAGCTTAACCTGAGCAACTCGTACCCAGCCCGAGTTTTTTTAGGGCTTAGACAACAATATCTTGTAATCTGGACAGGCTTGGGCAGATTTTTGATGCCTGAATTGTAATTCGGGCTGAGCCTGGACAGAATCTGTGGGCAACCTGAGCATTTTGCACTCGAATTGCATTTAGTATATTATATAAATTATATAATATATGTATAAATTAAATAGGTGGCCTTTAATTTTTTTTTTTGGGTGGTCTTTGGCCCTTGGATTAGAATATTTTATTTGGACCATTAGATTAAAACAAAAAACAAAACCCTACCTTATCTATTCTTTTCTTCTCGCTCTGTCTCAAACTCTCATTTCATTTCTTCATCAAAGTTGAAGAATGGTGGAGATACAAGGGCCACGAACACAAAGTGCAGCCACCAACAACGACACAACCCTTTCGACTCTCAATGGCGCCACACAAAACTGGTAGATCCCTCTTTGTGTTTGTATTTGTGCTTCAATTTGTCTATTTTTGGTCACTCGTCATTCGATTACCACTCAAAACTGGTGGATCTATGAGTTAAAAATTTTTTCTTAATAGATTTGCAAAATATATTTATGTTAGTGAAATATTGTGTAAATATTTGTTTGGGTTATCTTTTTCTAGTGGTCTTGGTCTTGCAATCTGAGATGCTTGAGTTGAGCCACACCCATTCCTTTCTGTGGTTGTTTCTTTTTTCTTCTTTGGGATAGGCTCATTGGATTTTGACTTTCTTCTTTCACTTTGTTTCGTGTTCTCAGGTCTAGACAGAGAGAGAAAAATGGGTTTGATTATGGAGAGAGAGAGATTGTGTGTGTGTGTGTGTGTGTGTGTGTGTGTGTTGAGAACCAACAAGAAATACCAGCCATGGGTTTGTTGCATGGAGTAATGAAGCACTGTTTGTTGCCTTGTGAAATTCAGGCATTTCGGGCTAACCCAAGTTCAAATTATGAAACTTGGTTAGCTTGGGCGGGCTTGGGCACTGCCAAACACATTTCGGGCTGGGCCTGGGCAACCCTTTAACCTGATTGAACCCGCCTGAGTTGCACCCCTATTACCAAGTGGTCAGCTTTAAAATAAACAAAAATAGTAGAGACCACAAGGTTGATCTTTGTGAGTTATCTCATTCTTGTCGAAACTGACTTATACTTGCTTATAGAGTGAGAGGGTGTACAAGTTAGGAGCTACCAAACAATTATTTGCATAATATATTAACAGAAGAGATCAACTTTCAAATGTGTTTTAAAAGGCAATCTTATTGATATATAAAATGATTATAGGAGTTCTACATTTTACTCTATTCAAAAGTTTCCAAGTTATCATTAAAAAAAAAAAAAAAGCATTCAGTGTGTTTGGTTTTAATTTTCTGGATTAAGTTTTTTGAAAACTAAGTTTTTTGGTTTTCGTATTTTTTTTATTTTTAGTGAATATTTTTAAAATTTTAAACATTTTTTTTTTACTTTTTTAGATACACCTTACTTAGATGTATCTAAAAAGTAAAAAATTTGTGAAAAAATATTTTTAAAAATTAATAAATACATAAAAATACAAAAAATGTACTGAATTCTTGTATTTTTTTTTGTATTTTTGGTATTTAGTGAATTTTTAAAAGATTTTTTTTACAATTTTTTTACTTTTTAGGTATATTTATGTTAGGTGTGTCTAAAAAATAAAAAAAATTGATTAAAATATTAAAAAAATTCAGTAAAAACAAAAAAATATGAAAAATTAGAAAGTAAAATTTTCTAAAAAGTATTTTTTGAAAAATGAAAACAAGCAAGCTGATTACTATTTAAGATAAAAAAAAATTAGATCTAGTTTTTAACTACATATTGTGGTAATCAATTAGAATATTAAAAATAATATTATTTCTTATATTTTTTCTAATTATCAATCAATCATATCGCTTACACATCATTAGATCTATAAAATGAGTCTAAAAAATAAACTTATATATCATTTTCTTAAAAAAAAACCTAGTCTAAGATTGGGAAGAGAGGTTTGTCTCTTAGTCTTTTAGGCCAGGTTTGTTTGGCATATTAAGTTGGATGAGATTATTAGTGAGGGGATAGTTAATGAAGAGATTGTTAATATGGAGATTGTTAGTAAGGGGATTAAGTAAAAGTGTTTTGTTTTGATGATAGTATGAGAGATAGTTAATAATGGGATTGTTAAATTATTTTTATATACAATAAATAAATAAATTATTTCTATATTAAAAAAAATAAAACAAACAAGTGTTTTTTTGACCGGCTAGCTATTTTGTAAAAAAAAAAATTACACTGTTCTGGTCAACCGACTGGACAATTGGATAGACTCAATCCACTCACTATTTTCCTAATCTCACCCCTCCTATAGCTATACGAATCCGGTCTCAGAGGAGGATTGTGAATCCAAGTGGAGTGCTAGTCCAGTGCCTACATGAAGCAACCAAACATGGATTCATGGACCCAATAGTCATCTTAGTCCAATCCTACCCTCCAAGCATCTAAGCAAACGTGACCTTATTAATGTTACTCTAAATTTTTCTACAAATTATGTAAAATTAAAGCAAATACATATTGTTAAATTAAAATAAGCCACACAACTAAAGTTAAAATAAACATGAACACTTTAGTTTAACTGATAAGATAAGTTTTGTTGATACTTCATATGCCCTTTTAAAAAGAAGAAACTTTTAAATAAAGTTAAGACTATGCTCAAACCATTCTATGTTATCCTTTTATCCCACTCTAACAAGTTGTTAAAATTTTGTCACTTCTTATAGTCTTTTGTGCATTCATGATTAATGTTGTCATCTATAACGTTTCCTGAATTGTTTCTTCAAGATTTTCATAATGTCATATTGCTGCTCTAATAAGTTCCATCTCATTTTGTGAGAATTATTAGATCATAGTCATTTGTTTGAATAATAATCCTCCCCAAAGTGACAAATTGATCTCATTATTTATTTATTTATTTATTTATTTTTGTGAATAATTGATCTCATTTTTATGTTTGCATAATGCTATGGTGATGATAGTATTTGACATCTTGTGATGTGACGGTTTCCTCAAGACATGTAAAACGGGCCAGCCTGGCGAAGCCCAAGCCCGTTTTATGTTGGGCTGGTGGACTTCGATAAAGGCCCAAAAAATGTTTAATATTGTTTACTTTACAGTTAAAAAAAATGGACAAATTACTAAGAAGTCTTCTTTGAAAACCGTGTAACCTATTTAGTCTCATAATCTTTTGTTTATACTCAAAAGTCCTATAACATTATTCTTCTTCTCTACCATTTTTCTTCTCCGTCTCTTTTGCTCTTTGTGATTTCCAGCAATCGTCGACGGGTAACCACATCTTACTTCTTCTCTTTCTCTTTCTGATATATAGTCACTGACGACCAACGACTACCATTAATTGGGATTCACCGGTAACCACCGACCGTCGACTCCTTACTTCACCCTCACCAACGGTAAAGAATATATGTTTCTGACGAAGAAGATAAGTAGATCTACTTAGATTTGATGTAGATCTACATCAGATCTGAGTAGATCTACATCATATCCGGCTAGATCTAAACAAAAAAAAGTTATCGGAATACAATCCTCTCTTTATATTTGCCTCTCTCTTTTGATTCTTTGCTATACACTTCTTTTTTTTTTTTGTTTTAATTGAGAAAATTTTTAAATTCTGAACAAGTTGTTTTCAAGTTTTAGTTACAGGCGGAGAAAATTGTAAAATTTTGCAGTTTTAATTTTTTTAATTGCTAGAATGAATTATGTTTTAAAATTGTAAAATTTTACATTTCATAACATTCTTTAAAACTGTAAAATTTTATAATTTCATAACATGTTTTTCAGTTTAATTAATAAGGATAAATACTTAATAGATTTTTGCATTGAAACTATAACATTTTACAGTTTCAAAGCTCACTTTTTAGTTTGATCAATATTGGAGATTATGTGCTTAAATCCTATAACAATTGAAAAATAACATATATTTTTTTTCCAAAAATGCTTCCGACCTCTAAAACTTGATCACTAAATCAGCACTAATGACATGGCTGCCAACGTGGAAAAGTGAGGAAAACTCGCCCGTTTCTTTCTCTTTCTTATTCATTTCAAATTTCAAATTCATTTTCACAAAACATTTGAAGACTCTCTCTCTCTCTCTCTCTCTCTCTATTCTTCCTTCTCTTCTTTGCTGTGCCTCTTTGTCGACGAGCTCCCGACGAGCGTAGATCTCCAACAGCGGCGAGATGACGAGCGTAGCTCTCCAACCCCGGTGACGATTGAGGTTGAACGCAGCTTCTACAACCCCGGCGACCCGACGAGAGAATGACAAGCGAGTCACGCATGACGACCGAGTCTCTCTCCGTCTTCACAGATCTGTTTGCACAGGTCAATTCTCTCTCTCTCTCTCTCTCTCTCTATATATATATATATATATATATATGTATATGTCTATATCTATACGCCCTGATTTGTTGAGATTTTTGACTTCAATTTCATGCCTTGATTTATATCTATGTATATATCTACATCTATGTATATATCTATATCTATATGAGAGAACAGTGACCCAATTAATAATTTCATCAAGCTGGATCTTGCAAAATATGATCTTAAAAAAGATTTTTGCAATTTTAACATGTTTGTTCCTTACATATTTTTACCTATATTTCGTCTTTCCCTTTACATTTTTTGTCTTTTTATTTTTATTTTTATTCCATCTTTAGTTGTTTAAGATTCATAAGAAGAAAATTAATCTAAAGTTTTAAGTAGGAATTTTTAACTGAACATATCTACTGAGAGTGCTTCTAACCTGAACCAACATTACAATTGAAGTATATTTGTACTCTCCTATACCTACCAATAGAAGTGAGCTTGCTCACAATATTTTTCCCTTTTTGTATGTTAAAGAGAGTTAATACACTTAGCTTGGTCTGGTGTTACAATTTGATTGGGCACTTGAAGAGGGTTTAGTACCTAAATCTTTGGGCACTTGAATATTAGAATAATAACATCTAAATGATACTAGAAATTGAGGAAGATGTCCCATTGAATATTAGAATGATAACATCTAATTTCAATTATTGTTTTGGCTTCATATTCTTCAGCAAACTGCTGAATTTTGATTGAATTTTGTTCTCTTACAGCTACAAGTTAATCGTAGTGACTATGACAATGTCATTGGTGCCTTGCCATATCTGAAGGTAAATCGACAAAATTAGAGGTGATGTTTCAATTGTTTTGGAAGATGATTTCTCCCATTTTGTGTAAACTATAATCTATTAATGGTTTAAGTTCTCCTAATCAACTTGTGTAATGAAATTTTTTAACCTTGAAGTTCAAATTCAATTTTATTGAGTACACGGAAATGCAGTCATAGGATGAACACAACACACACAATATGATGAGGCTGAATTTCATGGGGATTGAGTTTCGCACAGCTTTGTTCCTTGCAGCTTTCAAGCACTGGTAACATTAGCTTTCTTGGCACTGCATTGGGGTGTTTTTATTTATTTATTGTTTGGCATGCCAAAACTAGTTAATAGATAGTTGTATTAAATTAAAGGGTCTACTTAAATTTGCATCAATATTGGTTTCAGTTAACTGATGTTTATTTTTTTATCAACCATTAGCAAGTAAGTAGACCATCGATAATTGGTATTTTTGGGCAAAAGTTCGATGCCTCTTGAATATTAGAATGATAACATCTAAATGATACTAGAAATTGAGGAAGATGTCCCATTGAATATTAGAATGATAACATCTAATTTCAATTATTGTTTTTGCTTTATATTCTCCAGCAAAGTGTTGAAGACATAAACCATTTGTTGTTGAATGATTTCAATCTTGTTTGCTTCCATTTGACACTGATTTACTTGATTAAGTAATCGTTAGAGCTATCACTACACCCAAAACCTGAATGAGAACTCCCACAACTATTAAAGATGTTTGCAATAAACACACCAATCCCTTGTTTATCAAGAATCAACATGATTAAAAATGTCATGAACCAGTTTATTGGTTGATTAGTTCACTTTTCTAGTGTTATTATAATGAAACATTTTGTATCCCATGGATCTTGAGATTTGAAATAGGCTCTGGTCCAAACATTTTGTAGTTTTTAAAAGCATGCTCTTATATAACAATGTTTCTATACACGAAATTTTATGTTTGCAAGTATTTCACCACAGAAGAAGGATTAATGCTCTAGTTGCCTATCTATTGAGACCGGCATTTAGAATTTTGTCTTGAATTTAAGACGATAACTTAAAACTAGTGTCGCTTATAAAGAGGTATTGATTTTTTAATGAAACAAAGCCCATCTCTTATTCCCTCTTGCTAGATGTGAGATAATCTCAAACTGATTTCATAACAACTAGTAATAACTATCAAGGAACCACCATGGCATTCACAATGGAAGTAGGAAAAACCATAACTTATGGCCCAAACAGTGGCCACCCCTAACCTTCAAGGAACCACCATTGTTTCTAGCAAGTTAAACAGTCCTAAGACTAATACACTAATTGATTGAGATTTCGCTTCATATTTTTTCAGATGTCAACTTCAAGTGTTAACGGCAATACATCAAATCAATTGACATATTGCAACAGAAATTATCCTCAATGTCGGAGAAAAGCAACCATTCGAATTTCGGAGACGGAACGAAACAAGAATAAGTTATTTTATTGTTGTCATGATTGCGGTGGGTTTATTGGATGGTGCTTGCCTACAAATTCATAACGTAGGGATGAAGGGCAAGTGCGAATAGACGATACATCAACTGTCACTGCACAACTTCAAAGTATGGGTGAACATCTTCCATTTCAAAGCGAACAACTTCAATTTCAGAACGTGCAGATACAAAAATTGCAAAGAGACATAAATAGAAATTCGTGTTGTATTAATGGGATCTTCATCTTGCTTGTAATTAGTGTTATATTAATTATGAAGATGTAATAATTTTTATGCAACTTAGAAGATGTAATTGGTGTTGTATTAATTATGAAGATGATATGTATGAAGATTTATGATATATTACAGTTATGGATTGAGAAGTATGAATATGTAATTATGTGGATTGTTTGTTATCTGATTGGAACTTTGAAAGTTATTTGTTTGTCTGTTTGAACACATATTATGAACACAATTTCTTCACATATTTGGATAGATTTTGGACTAATTTTGAACAGATATTGTTGACAGAATGTGAATACAACTTCTTCACACATTCTTGACAGATTTGGACAGATTGTTAACACAAATAATTGACAGATTGTGAACACAATTTCTGCACACATTGTTGACAGATTTGGACAGATTTTCAACACAGATTCTGTTTATCTATTTTTCACACAGGTTTTTGAAGACATATTTTAAGACATATTTTTTCACACAGGTTTTTGAACACAGTTTTTGAGCACTAGTTTTTCACACAGTTTTGAAGACATATTTTTTCACATAGGTTTTTCAAGACAGATTTGAAGACAGGTTTTTTTCACATAGTCTTGAAGAAAGATTTTTTCACATACTCTTGAAAACAGAGTCGTAACAGACAGAGCACAAATATAACAACATCAATTGGGAACATTAGATATAACAACAAAGTAGGGAACAACATCAATTTGTTCTCAACCAAAAAATAAAGGCCTTGTTTGGTTTGTGTTTCTCAAAAAATTTTGAGAAAAATTCTCTACAAATAAGTTTTCAAAAGTAATCAAACCAAACAAATTTTTCCAAATTTTTTTTTCAAAACTTGTTTGGTTTACAAGTTTTCCAAACAAATCTCTCTCTTATACACATCAAATCAATCACTTTTTCCAAAACTCTCTCTCAAAATAATTTTTCAAAACATCTTTTGAAAAAAAATCAAACCAAACAAATTTTCGTACTTTTTATCTCAAAACATGTTTCTCAAATACAAACCAAACAAGCCCAAAGAAACTGAACAATCCAATAATACATTAAATAAATTATCCAAAACAAAATAAACTCCAAGTTTAGTCACATAAAAGGCATTACAATTACAAGTTTCCAACTAACGAAAACTACTACCTCGGTCATTGCGGTCTATTTGTACATTTAACTCAACAGATGAAGATGGTATGGCTCCATAAATTTGATGTGTAGCAGTCATGGATTGTTGAGTTCTCATAAATCCCAGTGTGCCTCCAATACAGTCCGACGGGGTAAGTGATGTGCCGATTCCATAACTCTGAGTTGGGGCATTCATGAAACTTTGTCTTCTCATAATGTCCACACTTGCCGGGGTGAGAAATGTGCCTCCAATACCATTGACCATGTGTCCCTATTCAATTAAAATGAAATGTTAAAAACAGTTTACTAAACATTATTCCAAAATAACATAAATTGCTCAATGTAAATTCCTATGATGTACACATACCGGCACACGCATACTATTTTCCATGCCAACCATATAAGGATAAAGCTCTCTACGTGCACTACATTCAGGTTGAGATTGACATTGATCTTCACCTTCACCTCTAAGCACCTTCATACCCTATATTAGTAAAGGTTAATGAATGCCTCAAATGTATGACATGATTACAATAAAATATGAGTTGAATAGAGAGTAATGATACAAAACGGATGGATATGTACGAATACCAATCAATTTACCTTTGATTTATTATGTTTTCTTTTGCTTGCCTTCAACCGATTGACTATTTGATCTACTTTGGCGACCTTTCTTTTAGTAACTAGACGACCTTTTCGGCGAGCAACCAAAGGACTAAGCAACTTGGTATGGCTGATTGCCTTTCTATTAATACTGTCAATCGGGGAAAATAGGACATTACTAGTAATAGGTGGTACATTACTAGTCGAAGGTGCTACATTACTCCCACTACCTTCATCATCTTTCATCACTTTTGCCTTGATTTCATCCAATCTATGGTCAATAAGTTTTATTTTCCCTTCAGAGTTTCCAGCAAATTGTACAATGTAAATCAATTTTCTGTTCATCTTATCATACACCTTTGCATTGAAATCATTCCCAAAGCCAGTGTATGTGGTTTTTATGCAGGTGTACCCTCTATCCAAATCTTTTCTCCATCGTGGTAGAATGTATTTATTTGAAACCTCATTTATGCATCTTGCAATGAGCACAATGAGTGTGTGAGCACACATGATGCCCTTAAATTCAAACAACCGGCACATACAATGCACATCAAATTTTGTCGAATTATAATAGACAACAAAGTCCATATGCTTCATCTTCCCAAAAAATTCCACGGCTTCCTTTACAAAATATGTACAAATTGAACCCTCATTTTTCAAAAGAAACAGCTTACAATAAACTAGTCTCTTCATCTCTGCTTGAACTTCTTTGAATTTTGCATTGGTGTACGCATCTTGAAATTGTTTCTCAAAACCATACACAGTTAGGCAATCAAAGACTTTGTGTCGAGACTTGAAGTTAGCTTTCTTTTCTTTCTCTACCTTACTTCTCAAGGCATTGTCATATTGTTCAACAAATTCTTTTAATGTAGTCTTTGGGTTGACATTTCCATCAAAAAAGGTATTCATGCTCTCACTTCGTTGTGTCGTTGACATGCCAGCCCAAAAAATATCTTTGACATAAACAGGAACCCATCGATATCGCTCATCATATAACACCCCCAACCACTGATTCTCATAAAGATTGAATTCTGCAATCATCTTTTTCCATTTCATCACAAATTCATCTTTTGTGAAAGTGTCATACACTGCATTTTGCAAATCCATCTTCATGGATTCATATTGGGAATAGCCTTTCAATTTCTCCGGAATCTTCTTCATGATATACCATAAACACCATCGATGTCGAGTATTGGGGAAGACTATTTCTATAGCATTTTGCATAGCTTTGCACTGATCAATTATTATAGCTTTTGGAGGATGATCTGACATGCAATTTAACCATGATTTGAATAGCCAAACAAATGTATCAGTGTCTTCATTAGATAATAGACCAAAACCAAGCAAAATCGACTGTCCATGATGGTTAACTCCTACAAACGGAGCAAATGGCATATCATATTTATTAGTGAGGTAAGTTGTGTCAAATGAAACAACATCTCCAAATTCTTTATAAGCTGTCCGACTCATTGCATCCGCCCAAAACAAGTTTCTTATGCGAAAGTCAGTATCAACATCAATCATATAATAGAACTCGAATTTTGTGCATGTATTCTCAAAAAATATTTTCGAAGTACATCGGAATCTCCTTCTCCAAGCCCCAACTTTCCAGCTCTATCAATGTAATTTCGTGTATCTCGCTCATCAAATGTTAATGACTCATAACCCCCAGCTTCAACAACCATTTAGTGATAATTTCTAGACACCCCAATCCCTGCTTGATCATTAATTTCTAATCTTCTCTTCATAGGAGTAAGAATTTTCTTATTCATTGCAAAATGACGTGAGTCGGTGGGAATCAAGTCATGATTATGGTCAAGGTTAACTGTTGTTAACATAAATCTCCCATCATTTTGTAGGCTCGCTCGTACCCTTGCTTTACAATCAATTTTTGTGGAAAGAGATGGCTTTAGAGGGTTCACTTCTGATTTTTTTTATTCTTTTCCCCGATCGAGAACATTCAATCCCAAAGTATGTTAATTCCCTATTATCGCCAAAAACTTGTGTTTTATAAGCTATAGAAAATCCAACATGTTTGGCATATTTGGCATAAAATGTGTACACTTCTTGCTTTGAGCTAAAATACATACCCCTCTTAGGTTCCTCAATTTCTTCACTATCAAAAGCTGAAGGATTCTTACCACTATTTGATTGAATCTTCATTTCTACTCATTCAAATTTTATACTGCAATCAAAACACTTAAATTCAATTACAATCAAACATATCAAAATTTTCATCAATATGATTAACTATAAATTTATAAATTCATCATTCATCATTCCATATTCTATTTACAGAGTTATAAATTCCATATTCTATTTACAGAGTTATAAATTCATCATTCCATCATTTATGCTTTGTAGTAGCTTTTCTGAATGTTCTAGTATATATGTGCATTGAAATCAATTCTAGTATAATGGATTCAGCACTCACTGATTCAGCACTCACTTCTACATTTATAAATTTATCAATTCATCATTCCATTTTATGTATATATTTATTTTGAGAGCCAAATTCCAATTCATGCTCAAATGTTTATCTAAAATGTTTATACAAAGTATGCTCCAATTCCAGTTTATGTATATATATATATGTTTTGAGAGCCAAACTTGAGCTAAAATTTCAACTTATGCTCAAATCAGAGCCATATATATATATATATATATATACATATCAATCCAGCATCACTGATTAAAAAAATTACATATATAAATGTATATACAGGACAATATCAGTGATCGATTACATGTTTAGAGCAGAGCATCACTGACCTGGTAATGCTTTCACAGCGATAGAGGGACGAAGATCAGAGACGGAGAAGACGGCGATCGGTGGAGGAGAGGTAGTGGACAGATCTGCAAATGCTTTCAACGCGAGAGAAGGAAGCCTCAGAGGGAGAACAAGACAGAGACGAAGAAGGAGACACTAAATGCTAGACGGTGGATAAGGGACAAGACGCCGTACGGTGGAGGCGACGGACGGCGGAGGAGAGATAGATTTGGAATAGAGTTGCAATACATCTGTTTTACTGATGTAAGCCCCATTTGCGCGGGATTTCAATTTTTTTTTTCTTAACACAGTGCGTGAACACACACGCACTGTATGTGCAACTATCCTTCACCGTCCGTGGTTGGGTGCCACATGTTTAGAGCTTCGTTTAGAGCCTCTAAATTAGAGGTCTGAATCGGAGCTATATTGTTGCTATTTTTTGTCGTTACATTTTTTTTCCTTTTAGTTTATCAATATTTAACACATTTTGCTATGTTTTTTCACTCTAATTTCTCTGTTTATTCTTTTTTTTTTCAGCAATATTCTAGACAGTCTTCAATAATGTTCTTAACGTCCAGCGAATGTTTTAGACATTCCGACGACTTTTATTGACATTTATAACACTTCTATGAACTTCTGGCGATCTTCGACGACTTCCAGCGATACTCCGGCGACCTCCCGGTGATGTTGAATATTTTGGCGAGTTTCTGATGACTGTCTGACGGAAGTCCGACGGTAGTAAGATGTTACAGCGTTTGTAAATTTTTTTTTTAAAAAAAATAGAATTTTTTTGGTAACAATTAAAAATATATATGACTAATTGGTGCAAGTGTTTTATTTTGGAATATATGGATTTTGAACTTTGTATATGGGACTTATTGGTAAGTTTCTCAACAAAAATAAATAAATTTTTTTTTGGGTAAATTACAAACACATCCCTTGAACTTTACTTAAATTATAAATTAACCTTTATGGTTCTAGAAATTACATTATGCCTCATAAGGTTTCTAATTTCATAACAAATAGGTCATTTTATTAATAAATCATCAAGTTAATTAACAGTTTTTAATAATGTTAAAATTTTATTTCAATTAATAATTCAGATAATTTTATTATTATAGGTGAACAGTTAGAAATTTTTCTTTTTCAATTAATTCTGTTAAATAAAATATTTTAACAAAGAAGTATTTAAAATTTTTCAAATTACAGAGATAATTCGTATTTTAAACAAACTTCGGCGGTGAATTTGTAATTTACCCAAAACTTTTTTATACAACGAATAAAAGGGAACTAATTGCGGGAAGTTTCCAGTGGGGAGTGGGGAGCTGCGATGTTGATGCGCCGCTTTCATTCATCAATGGCGGTATCATCATCACTATCTGTATCTATTTTCAAGGTTCTTCCATGGCGGTCTATGCGACCAAGCAAAGTGTTCATCACCACCACCACTACAACGACAATCACTCTTCACACTCCTAACCCTAGATGCAACAACACCGCTCTCTCCTTTTGTTCCAACTCCACCGAACCCGCCGACCTATGCCCGCAACATTCCTCAAAACAAGTAAGTTCTCAAAATTTTCTTTCCATCATCCATTTACTCGGAAAGTTTGAAAGAAAAAATGATTTAGAACAAGTTGTTGCACATTACTTTGGTTTCTTGATAACCAAACAAAGTTGAACAATTGGAAGAATCTGATTCTATATTCCAGGGGATTTAATGACTTCAATGCCTTAACACAAATGTTACACTCATATAGCATGTTGAATCTTGCAGAGCCCTTTGATACCTGGATTGTATCTTGTAGGAACTCCAATTGGGAACCTTGAAGATATCACTTTAAGGTAACTACTTGATATAGAAATCAATTTCATTTATCTATTTATTTATTTATTTGAACTAAAGAAGAGTAATTTTTGTGTAATCGTTTCGTGATTTCGTTGATGCAGAGCTCTGCGTGTGTTAAGATCAGCTGATGTGATACTTTCTGAAGATACGAGGCATTCGGGGAAGTTACTTCAGCATTACAACATCAAAACTCCTCTTGTGAGTTTCTTATTGCAGCTTCTGTGCATTCATTGCAACAATGATTTCTTGCTTTTTTTATGTATTCTTTCTAATGGTAAGCTTTAGATTTTCAGCTAAGTTATCATAAATTCAATGAGTCTCAAAGAGAACAAGCAGTTCTGAAGAGATTGCAACAGGGTGAAATTGTGGCCCAAATCAGTGATGCAGGAACACCAGGCATAAGTGATCCTGGTATGGAATTGGTGAGCATGTTATAATTTTCTGTTTGTTTGTGATAAGAAGAACTGAATGTTCTCCTTTGGAAAAATGCTGGCTGTCATGTCAATCTCTACTCGACTGCATTATTGTTAGCTTGTAAGGTTTACATCACAGTATTAGAGCATATATATGCATCTGTAATATACACATATACACCTCCAAATGCTATCATGGACTTTACCACACTATTGTTGGCTTTTTGGCTTCTGAAGGTTATTGTTGTAATTGCAAGTGTGCCAGCAAGGATCAATTAGTCCTTACAGAAAATTAATTGCCAACCAATTATCAGACGATTGTGTTTTAGTTCTTTCAGCCTCAATGAAGAGAACTTTTACTGGTGGCTTGATTTTGGAGAATTAAACAGATAACAATGAATTGAAAAATAGTCGAAGTATTTCATTAAGATGAAAAGACTTACAATGATCCAAACTCAGTCTCGTAGAGGTTTACAGCAACTCTACTTGGAACTACTCCTATGAAACGAAGTGCAGTGCAGGAATTTTAAAGTACAGTAATGTAAAGAACTGTAAATGTAAAAAAAAACTGTAAATGTAAAGCTGGAAAGGAAAATAAGTATAAAGGATTGGTTTTTTGGATCTGAGTCTGGGGCGCTTTTTCTGGGGCCTTCTCTACTATTTATATTGCTCCAGGATGACCATCGAATTACATTTCCAACCGTCGAACTGTTCCTTCATGATCATCGATCATTTTGCCCCAATATTAGCTCCATTACGCCATTACTTGCAATTAAGCTTTCCTCCTAAATTTGAATCTGAAATGCAAGTAACCGTTGAGGCCACGTCACTTTGTATCTCTTTGTTGATCCGCTGCTACTCAGATCTCTTAATAACCAATACTAACTGCCACGTGTACGATCAGGATCGAGGACCTGAATAGTCTTCCTATATTACCTTTATTTCGCCACGTGTCGAATTGTAATTGGTTTGTACAAATTATGTAGCCAACATTACTCCCCGCACTAATATACCCAATGCTTGGTGATATTAGTGGATCAAAGTCCTTTCTCACGTCTTAGAACGTGCATGGTTTCCAGAAATGCAATTGCCATTTATCATCTGCATTAAACTCCCCTTCAATCTTTTGAACACCTCTACCACCTTAGTATTTGAACAGACTGGTACACTTTTTATGGCCGAATCAATTACCTCCTTCATTGATCGAGCACATAAAGAGTCATATGATGATGTTGTTCCTCCTCGAAAGAACCTTCATGCATTAATTGGCCACCTTTACCTACCTTTCTATATTCAGGTCATGGATGCCTTTGCAGATTACCAACCCTTGAACTTCGAACATATTGCCCTTAATCCTTCGATTCAAAAACTTACAAATATGGACATGGGAAGGTCCTTTTCTGACTCATCCTCAGACTACGAACAAACTGCTTTCAATACTTTGATTTAGAAAGTTGCAAATATGGACATGGGAAGTTTTCCTTCACAGCCCTCTGCATGGGATAAGGCTGCAACTTCTTCCTCTTATGGGGCTTCTGACTGGACAAACTGGTCAAAACCCGAGGCCTGTGATTTAATGGAGCGAATCAACCATCACTTTGTTGAGTTTACTGACCCTTTAGAATTCCCTTCCTATGCGTGAAGCTCGGTGGTCTATCCTTACGTGCCCATTGATCACCGACGCAGTTTGGAGGAGAATCTGCTTGTGGCATGGTATACTTCTTCCATGCCTACAAAGACAGTGCATGTCGCCCGATGCCTAGAAGAGGCACAAGGGTACAATCCATCATTCTTAGACCAGAAGGCGAAGATTTGTTCTTCTGACTGGCTCGATTATATCAATGCCTTTGTTCCTTCTGCCCTTGCTTCACCTCCTGAGATTGAAGCATCCACACCTTCTCTTCTGCCAAGTCCTTGCTGGACAGAGAAACTGAGGCTTGCCCTTTCCTCGGATAAGGCCTTTCCACTTTACAAACCTCCACCTTCCCCTATTCCGGCTGAGCGGAAGCAAGCTCAACTTTTGCTCGCGGCTTTCTCCCACTTGCCCTTCAATGTTCTTGAGGACGAAGTCCCTCTGAAGAACCTTCGATGGGCTTGTGATATTCTGACTCGGGGTCACGTCCTCAACCCCCTCGCCCAAGTAGAGCTTCACATGTTTTTGGACCAACTTCCATTGCTTCTCCACTGGCATCGGACATCTATGACCACCACACAATCTTTAGACCAACTTTCATCCCTTCAAATTCATGCCCAATACGAAGCAGAAAACTTTATTAAAGAATTTGATGATTTCAAGAATAAAGATTCTGCATACTGGGATGACTTGGATATGGACGAATTGGAACAAGGATTGAGAGAAACAGCTTTCGAAATAAAGGCTAAAGAGCTCTTTTATGAAGTGAGAGCACATCAACTCATGCAGCCAATGTTAGAAGAAATAGAGGACAGAATAAAGAAAGAACAGAAATTCATTGATTATAGTTGGACTAAATTTCATGATCTTGTTATTTATTCCATTCCCTATTTTTATGAGTTTGAGTTTGTACCCAAATAGGGCCATTCGATGTAACTGCTTTTGCTTTAATACTACTAAGACTTCTCTTTGTTTGATATGGTTTGATCTTGTCTCCATTTGTCTTTAAAAGCAATTTCAAAGCTTCGAACTGAACAATCTTTTCCTTCGAACCTGGATTCAATCGTTTTAAATGAATATTAACAAAACGACCATGAACTTTTCCAATTTATGGAATATAGTAGATAGTTTTTTGTTGTTTTTCCATTTGGGATCCATGCTTCGAATCTAACAATCTTACTCTTCAAAATTTGTTTCAATCACAACCAACATATGGTCAATGATTTAGTATGATCAATCAGTTTTAAATTAATCTTTTTGTCTTGAACAACAGTCCATACTTTCAAAAATATGGAAGCTCCTTTTGAGGGCTGCACTGTTTTTGTTCAAAAAGACAACTTTTTTGACTATATATAAACCAACTATTGGTTTCAATGTTTCGAATGCCAATTTCCATTCTTAAGGGATTCCTAGTTTTACTTCGAAGAACATCACTTTCATTGAGAAACCTAAAACGGGTCTTTAATCCATTTGAAGTAAACGAATACTTGAGCATTCTTGCATCCATTGAGTACGGAATGTGCTTCGAAGCCGGTTTCTATTGGACTTTTGGCGCCAAAATCTGGTGTGTTATGCTTTGAACACCAATTCCCATCCTCACAGGGTTTCAAGTTTCACTTTGAAGGTCATTGTTTTCATTAAGAAGCCTAAAGCAGGTCTTTAATCCCCTTCGAAGTAAATGAATACTTGAGTATTCTTACATCCTTAAGCATGGAATGTGCTTCGAAGCTGGCTTCTTAGTTTCGAAGCTGTTGTTATTTGACTTTTGGCGCCAAAATCTGGCTTCGAAGCCAAACATTCTACTTCGAAGCTGGTATCAACATCTGGGATGTGTTTTTCCCTCCAAGAGTATCAATATTGAAGGAAATTCTTCGTATTCGTACTTTTAGTACTTAACGAATTTACGCGATGTGCCTTTCAGATACAAAGGCTTTTGAAACCCTTTTATTCCGCATTCTGAAATCACTTGCTCGCTCAACATACAAACCCTTTACCTCTATTTGTCTTCCACTTCTTTCTACTCCCTTTCCCAGCTTCGTCCTTTGAGAAAGCGTTCTATCAAGGGCTTCCTCCTCATTGAAAATGCCAGTTGAAGAGCGTGTGAGCCCATCTGTAGCCCTAAAAAGTCTCATTGATGCAGAATGTGAAAAGTACAAAGCTGGGGAGAAAAGTGCCATTGACGGACGCATCTTCATTCCTCGTCGTTATGTGCAACAAGACTATGTGCTTGGCCTCATATTCAAGGAGATTCCTATTGAGCGTCCAGCTTTATACCCTCGTCTGGAAAACCATTGTCTCCTTTACGAAGGTGGCATTGACTGGAGGAACTGGAAGACGAACCGCCCCCACAGATGCTGGCCCACGGTGAGACCGGAGTGGCAAGAATGGTATGATCGAGTTGTCCCTAGTAGGACCCTGGACCTTCAAAAACTCTGCCTCCTCGACGCCCTCCGATTATCCAGGTTAACCATTTCAGAGGACCCCTTTTTAGTTCCTGTTGCCTGCTGCTCTGTGTTTTTGGAATTTTGTTTTTAATTTCTTCCAATTCAGATGTGGGATGATGGCCCCTACTGTTCTTGACATTCGCCATCTTTTAAGATTATCTCCTATTGGAACTCCCATTGGACCAGATTATCCTGACCTAGCAGTCCCTTTTTCCCTCCCCTTTCTTAACTCATCCTATAGTAATTTTGTCAAGGCTGAGAATAGAAGGGAAGGTCTTGTGACCGATAGGGAATTCTTCTCTTTCTTATTATATTGGCTTTGCAAGTTCCTTTTCTGTACCTCCTCTCAAAGAATTATGCCTGAATTTGCCCCTCTTACCAAAGCCCTTATTTTACAGAAGAGGGTGGCTTTAGCTCCATACGTTCTAGGTCACGTATATAGAGCCTGCTCTCTTTTCTGTGAGAAACCCTTAGATGTCAATCAAGGGGGGCTGATTTGGATCCTTTAGCTTTGGCTTTTTGCTTATTTCCCTGAGTTACAATCCAAATGCCTTAAATTTTTTGAACTAGACCCTCCTACTCATGGCATGAGGCTAGCCAATACTTCTCTTTATCCTTCTACTTTTTCTTTTTACTTCTCTTTCTTCCACCAACTTTCAACTTTTCCTCTTTCCTACTGCTTTCGTTCCTTCGAACCCACTACTATTGGCCCACTTTGGTTGAAGAATTTCCTAAGTGATAGGCTCTATGCTTCACCTGCTCACAAATATATATGGGCCTCCATTTTAATCTCCAGAGAATTATTCATTGGAACTATGAACCCCAGAGCTTACAAATGCATTGCTGAGCCCTATTGTCCTGTACAATTTGCTAGACAATTTGGCTTCACTTAGGGGGTCCCAATACCTCTTTGCAGTAACACCAATCTAAGCCTTACCACAAGAGATGTGAAAGTTCGAAGGTCCAGACTGGAAGAGGCAACTTCCAAATTTATACAGGACTTGATCGATTTTGAGTATATCTCATTCCTTCCCCAAGGTAACTTTTTGAAGAGATACCAAAATTGGTGGGTGACCAATATGGAAGTGCACCTGGCTATTTCCCCTCAAGACCTACTGACGGTGTTGGATGTGCCCAAGCCCAAAGGAGCTGGAGTTGCTACTTCTTCCACTGTTCTGACCACTCCAGTTCCTGTGCCTGTCTCCACACAATCTGCTCCTACTGCTTCAACTCCTCCTAGAGTTACTCGGGCCATCTCGAAGAAAGGTATATACCCTCATCTCTTCTCTTTTTACCTTCTTTATAATGCTTTCAGTTTTATCTTTAGTTCTTCTTTTTGTGAAGGTGGTGTAGGTGCCTCACAGGGAGACTCTCCTCAGAAGATTCAAGCTCTAAATCTCCTCAAAAGCAAACGGCAACAAAAGAAAAGGACACTTTTACTTGAGCCTGAAAAGGAAGTTTTTGAGGTGCAAGAAGAAGAAGAAGAAGAGTTTACTCAAGAGCAAGAGTCTCTCCTGAAAAGAAGGAAAAGAGTGACCGTTCCTTCTTCTGACTTGGTTCAAGATCCCACACATGAGACAATTGTCAGAGTGGAAGAACTCACTTCTGAAGAATCTGAATCCCAAATTGGAGAGAAAGAAATTGAGGAAGAACATTCAATGCCTGTACAAAGAAAAAAGAGAAGGAAGATGACTGTCTCTCCTTCTGATTTTGTTGAAGACCCTATACATGAGGCAGCTGCTAAGGCAGTGGAACAAGAGCACTCCAAGGCCATAATCGTCTTTGAGAGAGCTGAGGAGAGACGGCAGCAGCAATTCTTAAGAGATGAAGCTTCTGCTGCTGCTGATGCACTTCAAAGGGATGCTGCAAGAAGACAACACATTGCTGGGCACTACTCTCTTCGAAGCTCTCCTACTGCTACTGTCACTTCTGAAACAAGTAACTTCTTTAAAGCCTCTACTGTTTTTCCTTGTTAATCTTTTGGGTATTGAGCCTTGACATCACTTTGTCCTTCTCTTCTTTTGTAGCAACAACTCTTGAGCTTATTCTCCCAATGAGAACTCCCTCAGTTTCAATTGAGGTTGATCAAATGCAAAATGTGAAGACCATTAAGATAATACTCCCACTTCCTAGGCCTACATTCCATGTGCCCCCTTTGAGGCCAAACATTCCTGCATCTTTTCCCTTTGGATTGAATCCATATCTCCCTTTCTTATCTTTGGATCTACCTCTATTCGATTCTTTTCCGAGCCTTGCTCTTTCCCCTCCCCCTAAGGAAATTCCAACTGTTACTCTATCTCAGATGATAGCTGATTCCCCAAAAGAGGGTGCTGGTGGCTCTCCAACCCATGGTTTATTACCTTTATCTACTTCCAGCCCTTCTTCCCTTGACATATTGGTGGTTAGGACCATAGAGACTGCCGAAGATGTTCCATCCATTTCTCATATCCCTATGCAGCCCTCTGTGTCTTCTACCATTACTCTTTCTGCACCTCTCATGTCCATGGATGAAGTAGATGTCTTCGAAGCAAGACTAGCTAGTCTCTTCGACATACCCTCTACCTCTCCAATAACTAATAATGAGGCTGAGCCGTTGGTTCTAGCTGACTCCTTGTTAGAAATTCTTGAGAGCTCCTCATCCTCCAGCAGGAAGTCTTTTGCACCTCTGATGGATTTAGACAGCTGTTTGGAATTACTGATATCTTTTTCAAGGATTCCTTTCGAGGCTTTACAAAGGCCTATAATAAGAAATGGCTTCCTGCAGTGCTGCAAAGTTGTTGAGCAATCCAGCATAACTGTCTCAAGTCATCTATCTCAGGCAGCAGCTACTATTGACTTCTATATCAACATATGTCATACTGCCAAGGCTGCAGAGGACAAATTAGCGAGAGATCAGAGCTTTGTTTCCACAGTACATTCTGAAGTCTCAGTGCTAAAAGAACAACAATCCTCTGCCTCCCATTTTCGAACTCAACTATTGGAGAAGAAAGCTCAACTTGAGGAGGAGCTGTCTGCAGTGAATCAAGCCTTAATTCGAACTGACACCAAACTGCAGATCACCAACCAAGGATTGGCCGATCGAAAGCAAGAAATGACCACAGCCATTCAGTTGGTTCCCTCATTTAAGAATAGGAAGTCTGTTGTAAAAGAACAATTAAGGCATTGTAATGATTTTTGGGCCAATTTGTGGCAGAACGTATTTAACTCTTTATGAAGAAAAACAAATTCTGATTTATTATTTGAGTACTCTTGTGTTCTTGTGCTTGACATTTATTCTACTCCTTGTGTTTCTCAAATAGTTGAAAAATAAGGCTTCAAATATCTGTCATTGATCTTTTTGGGATGTATGTATCCATTCAAATTTCTCAAATGGTATGCCCCAAAAGGACTCTATGAATTTGATATGGTCCTTCCCAGTTAGGTGACCATTTACTAAACTTATGGCTTTTAATTCCTATTGGGAGTATTGTCTTCCATACCAAATCACCTTCATCAAAGCTAATGTATTTGACTTTCTTATTGTAATTTTTGGCTGCTTTCTTCTTTTGCAAGAGAATATTGTTTAATGCCAGAATTCTGGCTTCATCTATGCCTTCTAATTCCAAACACATACTCTGATGGTATTGCTCAGGATTTAGCTGGTCTTGGCATCTTACCCTCAAAGATTTAACTTTAATTTCCACAGGTAACACTGCATCATGCCCATACACCAAGGCATAAGGAGTAACTCCTGTGCTTGACCTTGGGGAAGTTCTATAAGCCCACAATGCATCCAACAATAAGTTATGCCAATCCCTAGGATTGTCTTCCACAACCTTTTGTATTCCTTTCTTCAAGGACTTATTAGATGACTCAACTTGATCATTGGCTTGTGCATAATAGGGGGTAGAGTTAAGAAGACTAATTCCAAACTCTGCTACAAAGGACTTCACCATTTTCCCATTGAACACAGTCCCATTATCAACAGTTATAGTTTGTGGAATGCCAAATCTATGGATTAAATCCTTGATGAATCCAATAATCTCAGTCTGGTCTACAGCCTTGTATGGCTTAGCTTCGACCCACTTAGTGAAATAATCAGTGGCTACTAAAATGAAACAATGATGCTTCGAAGAGGGTGGGTGTATTTTTCCAATCATATCCATGGCCCATCCTCTAAATGGCCAAGGCTTCACCACTGCATGCAGGTCAGTTATGGGCACATGCCTTATTGTGTCATGCTTTTGACATGCCTGGCAACCTTTTGCATACTCTATGCAATCTTTAAGGATAGTTGGCCAATAGTAGGAATGCCTTCGAAGCAACCACCTCATCTTCACACCAGGCTGATGAGCACCACAGATGCCTTCGTGAACCTCAACCATAGCTGTTAGTGCTTCTTTTGGGCCCAAACATTCCAACAATAAACCATCTTTCCCCTTTTTGTAGAGAGCATTGCCGTATATGATGTATTGCATGGATTGCAATTTAATTTTCTTGCTGGCTTTCGAGGATGGACCAGCCAAGTACTGCATTATTGGATGCCTCCAATCTTGTTCTTGTAAGTCATTATGATTGACTTCCAAGACCACATTCCTTTTATTTAAGGGTGGTATAGATTTCTGGTATGTTGTTTGGTTTATGTCCCTTCGAGTATTATCCCTCCTCTTGAAATTCGAAACTTTCTGAGCCACATCATTAGCTCTATTATTCAAGAATCTTGGGACATAAATTACATTTGGTATTTGAAATTGAGAAAGCAGATGTAATGCAACAACATAGTATGGCAACATGCTTATACTTTGACATTTGAAAATCCCTTTCACTTGGTTAACCACCAATTGAGAATCTCCAAATATGTCAACTGCATGTACTTGTAATCCAATAAGAATTTCTAATCCTACTATCAAGGCTTCATATTCAGCTTGATTATTAAAACAAGTAGTTTCATCCACTCTGAAACCATGTGTGGTTTCTATTTCTTGTGGTGACTTAATCACTATACCAATTCCAGTTAAGCCATTGGCTTTCGATCCATCGAACCACATTTGTCATAGCTCAACACTAGCCATACCAAGTTCCATTATCTCTTGGCTCTCTGTTTGAGATGGATGGTCTGCTAAAAAATTGGCTAAAACTTGTCATTTCACTGCCTTTTGGAGAACATATTCTAAATGAAATTCTGACAAGGCTAATACCCGCTTGCTAATTCTTTCCCTCAACATAGGTCTAGATAACATATATTTAACCAAATCTGTGGTTGCAATTACCAAGACAATTGTAGGCAAAAGATAATATCTTAATTTCATTGTAGCAAAATACAGTGCAAGGCAAAGCTTTTCTACAGCTGAATATTTACATTCACAAGAATTTAAAAACCTACTAAGGTAATAAACAGCTTGTTTCTTGCCTTCTTCATTGTCTTGGGCTAAGAAAGCTCCCAACGAATCTTCTGCTGCAGCTATGTACAACTTCAAGGGCTTGTCACCCTTTGGTGGCATCAGCACTGGAGGGTTGGCTAAATAAGCTTTGATACCTTCGAAAGCAGTTTGATGCTCTGCTGTCCACACAAATTTCTCTTCATCTTTCAGCTTTAATAAGGAAGAAAATACTTTAGTTTTCCCTACAGTGTTAGAAATGAATCTTCGAAGAAAATTAACCTGTCCAAGGAATTTTTGTAATTCTTTCTTACTTGATGGAGGTCTGGCTTTAATGATGGCTTTGGCTTTATTTTGGTCAATTTGTATTCCTTTCTTGTGTACTACATAGCCCAAGAAGTTTCCAGATGATACGCCAAAAGTACACTTAAGAGGATTAAGCTTCAATTTGAATTTTCTCATTCTTTCAAAGGCTGCTTCTAAGTGAGACAGATGTTCCTTCATGGATTGAGATTTAACTACAATGTCATCAATATAACACTCTAAATACCCTCCAATAAGGTCATGAAAGATAGTGTTCATAGCCCTCTGATATGTGGCCCCAGCATTCTTTAGGCCAAATGGCATTTTAACCCATTCGAAGGTCCCAATATTCCCAGGACATCTGAATGCTGTCTTGTGAACATCCTCCTCTGCAATGCATATTTGGTTATAACCAGAGTGTCCATCCATCGTTGATAAAATTTGATGCCCTGCTGAACTGTCCACCAGCAAATCTACCATAGGCATAGGATATTCATCTTTTGGAGTTGCTAGATTTAGGTTTATAAAATCAATGCATACCCTCATTTTGCCATTCTTCTTAACTACAGGCACAATATTAGATAGCCATTCAGCATACCTAGCTGTCCTAATAAAGCCTGCCTTGAGTAGTCTAAGAATTTCTTCCTTAACTTTTTGAATCACTTCTGGACCCATTCTTCTTGGTTTTTATTTGTATGGCTTGAAGTTAGGCTTCATGGGGAGCCTATGTTCCACTAATGACCTATCCAATCCTGGTAGTTCATTATAAGACCATGCGAAACAATCTTTATATCTCCTCAGAATAGCCAACAATTGGTTCCTGTCAAGAGTATTCAACCAAGCACTTATATAAATGGGTTGTTGTACAGAATCTTCTCCTAAATTTATTTCTTCTAAGGGGTCTTGTATCTGAGCACTTACTGGAGCTCCTTCTTTGATTCCTTCAGGCTTCGAAGCAATCTCCTTGTCGTGTTTTGTTCCCAGGCTCTTTGATTCAACCTCTTTACCGTCCTCCTCATAGACGAAGTCTGTCCACAAGGCTTCTTCTTCCTGTATTTCTTGGACTTTTGTTTCTATGTCCAATGCACAGTATTTATCAAGGGCCAAAACTCTGGCTTGTTGCTGCTCCTGCTTGTAGCCAATTATCATGGCTTTTTTCTCTTGCTCCTGCACTTTCTGGACTATTGACTTTACATCCAATATTGAAAACTTAATTAAAGCCAAAGACTTGGCTTCTGGTGCTTCATCTTGCTGCCTACAACTAGGCATCATTGTCATCTTTAACGACCACCTCTTCATCAGCACTCTCCTAGACTAATTGCTTCAGGTGTGTCACTTCCTCATCAGCCGTTACTTCGGCTGAGCCATCAGATTTCATCAGTATACTGAGTGGTGTCACTCCCTCAATATACAACTTGGCTTCTACGAAGTCTGCGTAGGCTATGAAAGGTTAAGGATCTGCATCAATTTCCTCTGTCTCCCCATTACCTAGAGCCATCATTATTTTCTGATACAAAGAGGAAGGCACACATTTGTTAGTGTGGATCCAATCTCTACCAAGTAAAGCATTGTACTTAGCATTACTGTCGATGACGAAGAACGCCGTCATGCAGTCCCTGGTTCCCACACTCAGGTTGATGGGTAGAATTTCCTGGGCCATCTGTTTGTCCCCAGTAAAACCAGTAATGGTTGTACTGGTTGGGATTAACCTGGGATTCCTCTTCCCTAGTTTCTTCAAAGAAGATTTCGGTAGTAAATTCACCGCTGTCCCATTGTCCACTAAGACTTGGTTCAACTGTATCCCATCGAAGAAGGCCTTAATATACAAAGGCTTAACATGTTGTGTCATAGAATTCGAGGGATACTCAAAAGGATACGAGAGGTTAATACTTATCACTTCCTCACTCTCATATTCAGTTTCCATTGGGGTGACCATTCCAAAATTATCTTGTACCATACTCACTTGTGAGTCTTCACTAGAGATTGGAATTGGGTCAATTTCTTGTCCCTCTTGATTCTTATCTCCAGCTTGGAATTCATGCGGTACTATGTGTATCGTGTTTACTGACACTGAGCCAAATTGGATAACTGGCTGTGTCTGCTTCTCCTTTTGGCCACCTTGTTTAGTCACTCCAGAAGCATCCTCTATGCTGTTCTCTGGTACCTCATCCTTTAAATGGTCTGTCACGACTGGTTTTTCGACCAGAAATGTTTGTTCAGCCATGAAGGCTTCGAACATTTCTTTCTCAACCATTTCTTTCTTTTGGCCTAAGCCAATTTTCGCCTCTGCCTCGCTGTCACTTTCCATCAATGCCCTCTCCAATCCCGCTAAACTGGATTTCTCTCTGGCTTTTAGTTCAGAGTGAACTTTGGCCAACTGTTCTCTGCTGTAACCCATTTTGCCTTGTAGAGTTGGTTTTGGAGTATGGTCTGACTTTGGATCCTTCTTTCCTTTCTCTTTCAGGTCTCGCTGGTACTGAGTGTACCTACGCTGAATTTTTCTCCTTTGTGATCTAGAAACCACGGGGACCATATCTGGTTTCTTTGTTTTTGGATGCTTAAGCAAGACCCAATTGTTTGGAGCCACCGTAGGAGGTTTGACCATCCTACCTTGGTTTCCAACAACCTCTCTCTGGGTAGACACCTCCCTAGGTTTGTTTTGCATTACGAACCAATCTGGGACCCTAGGTACCCGCGAACATACTGACTCTGCCGTTGAACTACTTCCTTCTTCCTTCGAAACCTTCGTCGAAGCTAGCTGCGATGGCCACTACTTGATCCTGACTTCATGCTTTGGGCCTTGCTCCGGCCTTCGATGAAGGTGTCCACTTTCTACCTTGCGTGAGGCTGGTCTAGGGGACCAATCTTTAGCTTTAATCCCATAAGCTGAACTTTTCTCTAACCTCCTCCCAGAATGACTGCTTCCCATTCTGTAATAATTAGCTGGCCTGGATTTATGTAAAGGCTTCTTGCCTTTGAAATGCATCATGTCAATTGTTGGTTCATCCCTCAATGGCTGCTGCTTGACGCCAGATGGATATGGCCTTTTATTGTAAGCATTGGTTGGTTTAGGACATCTCTGCATATCCTTCACATCCTTGTAGTATTGCTTCCCATCAATCGGGAGTCCTTTCAACCATTTGTAGTTTAGTCTGCACCTAGGACACATCCTCTGCATTACAGCTGCTTCTAAGGAATCGTCATCCAGTGCTTCTTCCTCAGAGTCTTCCCTCTGGTGCGAGAAACCTTGTCCAATAGCCGGCAGATTTCCAGTGTCTTTCTTGATTGTTGTCTGGTTGGTCACATGCATCTGCACATTGACTTCTTCCAATTCTTTCAAAGATAGGTTCTGAAAATCTGGCATAATGACATTGGCTGCCACCTCTCCAATTTCTGGAAATGGATTACTGTCGATCCCCATGGCCTTTTCAGCTTTGGCTGGGAATTTCAAACTCCCTTTCCGAATTTGTTCTTGGATCCTGTCTCGAAAAACAACACAGTTTTTAGTCGAGTGAGACCAAGAATTATGCCATTTACAATATACTTTCCCTTTAAGTTCATCAAGATATGGAATTTTAACCCCTTTTGGTAACTTAAGGAAATTGGCCGCGGGCAAATGATCAAAGATGTCATCTGCTTTAGTTAAATCGAAAGAGTATTTCCTGTGAAGGTCTTTCTTTTTAAACTGCTGGTCAATTGTTGTATCCTTATGAATCAATGCTTCACAGATCACAGGTTCTTTCCCCACAATCTCTGCTGCATCAATCTCATAGTTAGGATCTTTGTAGTATGTCTTGTATGATGTATTATTTCGATCTTGCTCCTCTTCTAGTAATGCTTCATATCTAGATACTTTGTAAGTCAGTTCCATTAAGTCCATGAACTCTGTTGAGTCAAACTTCTTTCAAAGCCTAAATTCTAAACCATTTTGAACCAATCTTACGAATTCTGGCTCTGGCAAAATAACTCTACATTTATTTCGAGCCCTTTTAAATCTGGCAATAAACTGAGTAGCCTTCTCTTCAGGCCTTTAACTCAACCTTGCCAGGTCTGCCATGAAAACCTCTGGCTCCGATTGGAAGAATTGGGCATGAAATGCCTCTTCCATTTGTTGCCAAGTTTAGATTGAGCCAGGTGTAAGGTTAATGTACCATACAAATGCTCCCCAGTTAGAGAGTTTGAGAATAGTCTTAGCTTCATATAATCATTATTAGTGAATTCACCGCATTGAGCAGCGAACCTAGCGATGTGCTCTACTGTTGACTGGTTTCCATTCCCATAAAAAAGGGCGAAATCTGGTATCCTGAAGCTTCTTGGGTATTCATGTACTCTATCTACCCATTCTGGGTATGGTTTTCTGTATATAGGAGTCTGGACCCCCCGAGCCATTGGTCCACACATCTCCTTAACGATGTCAGCAATTTGGTCCCTAGGGACCATATTTTATGCCTGCTGAACCACCGCTGAAGGAACAAATACAGGATTTGATGGACAAACTTGTGCTTGTGGTCCTCTTGGTCCATAAGGTGGCATGTTTGGGACTGGTTGTCACTGTGGTACAGGTTGCTGTTGGGGGTGTGGGTAACCCCTTTGAATTTGTCCTACAAAAGGACCTGCGAAAGGTGCTGGAACTGGTGTTATGTCTCTTCCATTTGTAGGAAAACCTTCCAACCCCCCGGGTATAAATTCGAATAAGGGATTAGTGAACCCCCTTGTGCCAGGTATGGCTTCAAACATGGGATTTGGAACCATTCTTATGCCATTTTCTTGTACTGGACCAGTTCCATCAAATTGCATGGCTTCACTGTTAAGTACTGAGACATTTTGACCTACTACAGGCCTTGGAACAAGTTCGTACCAAGACTGAGGTGATGGTGTTTCATGGTTCTGATTACTAGTTTGACCATTAGAATGTCCATTAACTTGCATAGGATAAGGTTATTTATTCGATCCAAAAAAGGATGTTGCCTACCTTTCCATTGTGTTCATTAATTGCTGTCCCATTGCATCTATTAAGCCTCCTTATGGATTCATTGGCTGAGTAGATGGGACAGTGGATGGTCCAATTCCTTGGTCTCGTCCAATATTACGAACATGTGGTATTTGTTCTGAAGTACTGGTCTGTTCGACCATATATTCTGATAAAATGGGAGTTTCCACAGGATGTGTTATCACATTATCCTCTGGATTAGGTATCTCTACCTCTCCTTCCACGCCTTCCTCCAAGCGTTCATTTTCTACTTATCTTCTACGTTTAGCCATTTTAAATGTAGTCCCACTGGGCGTGCCAAAAATATATGTTGACTTTTTGGCTTCCGAAGGTTATTGTTGTAATTGTGAGCGTGCCAGCAAGGATCAATTAGTCCTTACAGAAAATTAATTGCCAACCAATCATCAGACGATTGTGTTTTAGTTCTTTCAGCCTCAATGAATAGGACTTTTACTGGTGGCTTGATTTTGGAGAATTAAACAGATAACAATGAATTGAAAAACAGTCGAAGTATTTCATTAAGATGAAAAGACTTACAATGATCCAAACTCAGCCTCGTAGAGGTTTACAGCAACTCTACTTGGAACTACTCCTATGAAACGAAGTGCAGTGCAGGAATTTTAAAGTACAGTAATATAAAGAACTGTAAATGTAAAAAAAAACTGTAAATGTAAAGCTGGAAAGGAAAATAAATATAAAGGACTGGTTTTTTGGATCTGAGTCTGGGTGGCTTTTTCTGGGGCCTTCTCTACTATTTATATTGCTCCAGGATGACCATTGAATTGCATTTCCAACCGTCGAACTGCTCCTCCATGATCATCGATCATTTTGCCCCAATATTAGCTCCATTACGCCATTACTTGCAATTAAGCTTCCCTCCTAAATTTGAATCTGAAATGCGAGTAACCGTTGAGGCCACGTCACTTTGTATCTCTTTGTTGATCCGCTGCTACTCAGATCTCTTAATAACCAATACTAGCTGCCACGTGTACGATCAGGATCGAGGACCTAAATAGTCTTCCTATATTACCTTTATTTCGCCACGCGTCGAATTATAATTGGCTTGTACAAAATATGTAGCCAACAACTACATTCCGCACACATTAATCCTATACACTTTGTTGATGTAATTTTTTTTATTTTTTTTGGTGATGTTTGATTGTTCGACTGATTTGGTCACCCTAGTCTGCTAATATAGCGCACAAATATAGCAGGGGAAGACGACTGTTTGTAATTTCACACTTGTACACTTTAATTTATTTTCTTCTTTTATTTTGGTTTACTAAATTTCATATTGTGATAACTGACAATCAATTTGGTATTTTCTCTAGTTCACATAGATTGAAAGCATGTAATTCTTCTTTTGAATAAACCAAATCTCTTAAGACGTGGGATCCCAGAAACAATCACAATTTTCATTCTAATGGTTTTTTAAATGATCTTTTTGCAATAATATGACCTTAAAATTGTAAATTCAAAAATATTGCTAACTTTAATTTGTAATGTGTCCTCTAAAGGTTTGAAAAGAACTCAGATTTTAGTCGAAGATGACAGTTTAATTGGATGCTTCATGGGTTAATTAATTGATATGGACATAAACAATGTATTTTGGAAACTTGATGCAGGTTAAGTTATGTGTGGATGAGAATATTCCTGTTATTCCTATCCCTGGTCCTTCTGCTTTTGTTGCTGCACTTTCTGCCTCAGGTTTGGCTACTGACAAGTTTACATTTGGTAAGTTGCTCATGAATTCGACACCCTTAGTGTTGGCAACAATTTGGTGATAGTGGTAGGCTAGTAGCTAATATCATATGTATTGTTGGTTGTCTGTAGTTGGATTTCTGCCCAAACATGCCGGATCAAGGAAGGAGAGGTTGATTGTATCTGCAAAGGAAGTAGCAACACAGATATTCTATGTTCCTCCTCGTAAGCTTCATCAATTTATTGAAGAGGCTTCTTCTATTTTTGGTGACTGTAGGTAAATATTTGAGGAAGATCTTTATCATATCTTAGGATCATAATAGGAGTTTTCAAGTCTTTGGGTAAGTGCCACATCAACAAAAACAAAAAGAATCTTAATCTGTGTTTCCTTTCGTATGATTTTTTGAGATAATCGTAGACCATTTTTTTTCTTCTGTGTATATAAGTTTTAAAGAGTATAGCCGAATACATATTCATCATATCTTTGATACATATAGTGTATCATAGAACAAGCAAATAGCAGTTCTTTTGATAAAATGTATACTGAGAATATTTATCAGCCAAATACATCTTCTTTAAAATCTTTTTGTTGACTTGAATACACTTTGAAAAATAGTAGAGGGACTAGAAAATTCTTTTTAATATAAAAAATTTATGTTACAGTATCTCTGATATGATTTAAGTTTCATTTTAAAATGTTTTCATTGGGTATTTATGTCTTGGATTACTACTAAATTAGTTACATAAAAAATGAGGATGTGTGTGAACTTATCATGTCAGCTTGTTAAGCATATGCCATGGTCTTGCCCTTTCTTGTTCTTAATCTAGTAAGAGATGGACATGTCTAGGTCCAGTCCAGTCTGTTTCAGAGGGCAAGCTTCTTTTTTCTTTAAACATTGGCATTATAGTGTTATGTTCTATGTGTTCTTTAGGCATTTTGTTTTGTTCTTGTAGTTCTAAGAGATCACAACTCTGTGCAACACATGAAGGATTGCTGAGAAGTAATCATCATTTTCTTGGATCAAGCAAAGCTAAAGTATTGTGAATTTAATTTTGAGAACTATTTCAAGCAAACTATATCTATTAACACAGTAAAAATTCATTTACTATATCTATTCAGAGATATCACTTGATAGGGATTGGTGAGCTTATTAGTCGACCCTTTGCTTTGGTCCTTCATTTACTCTGATGTATTTTCATCTTTTAAATACCTGGATTAATGAATGTTCTCTAGTATTCCAGGTACAGTAGGAAAAATGACGTTGGAAACTCTTGGTATTGGGACAAATGTTTGCATGAAAGAATTAGATATTCAACCAAATTAAATGAAGTTTGTATATGTTGTTGGGGTTGTGCACACAAATCCATTCACCATTTATGTCTATAAGCTCTATCAAGAGCTAGATTCTCCATTGTTTTATAGGCCCTTGCTTAGTTCCTCATCACTTCAAGCCACTTTCTTCTTGACCTTCTTGACATCTTTGTGTTGCCTTATGTTAAAGTTAAATCACTTATTACATCAAAATAAGAAGGAATAAAAGTCAATCCTAATAAGTTTTCACTATAATGCAGTCGCAGTCATAACTCACTCGAGAACCGTATAAATATGTAGTCATAGATTCCCTAGGGGCACCCCACTGGGGGTGGGAGGTGGGAGGAAGGGACTAACTAAATAAATTTTGGTTTATAAATTTACTTTTATTGGCAGTGCAAGATTTTGGCTCCTATGTTTTCTATATATTCCTATCATTTCTTCTCCATTCGACCAAAAGATGCACACTGCCTGAGGATTGGTTATGACCATCGTTTTGATGTGTTGCAGACAATGTGTCATAGCTCGAGAGATGACAAAAATACATGAAGAGGTGGGTTTGTATTTTAAGTTATTTGCCATAGCTTCTCTTCTCTTTGATAATCGTTGTTGGTTGCACATGGTTTTTCTAGAAATTCACTATGTTGCTGGTTGTATACCCTGCAAATCTGGGATGCATTTATGAAGTCAGTGGTTTCTCCCAATTGACACCCCTTCAGAATATTTAGTCCCATCTTTTACTTGACTATAATACTACAATGATAGTCTTTTAATGACTTAGACACGTTAGTATGTTGTGACAATCATGGTTTGTAAGTGGATAAACATATTTTCACTGCTGGTCATTTCAGCATGTATGCAGGTGTTGTTCTCTTATAAATTTGATTTACTAATATAGATCATGCCTTTATAGTTTTGGCGTGGAACTTTGGAAGAAGCCAAAGGAGCATTCTTGACTCGCCAACCAAAAGGAGAAATCACATTCTTGATTGAAGGAAAGGCAAATTGTGTGGTGGAAGCTCCATCCGAGTCTCAGCTTGAGAATGACCTGAGAGAGTTGATCTCTGGAGGGCAATGTCTTTCTTCGGTATTGGATTTTTCTGTTTGCAGTGTATATTTAAATCTGTTAAGAGTTAAAACTAATGGTTGCATTTGCAGGGTCACTTGCTGGCATCCTTCCCACTATGTGTGTCATTTCACAAGAATATGAAGGAAATTGATGTAGTGATGCTCATTTTGGACTTTTATTGGTCATTAGGAGCTTATAATAACTACTAGTGTATAAGTGCTTCTATGAGTTTGCAAAGGGGTATTGTTCGTGAAACCAAAATGTTAATCTAATCTGTTCTATGAGTAGGAACAGATTAGACTAGGTAAAGTTTAAACTTGTGGCATAATTCGAGTGGTTGATTAAATCTAAGGAGAAAGGAATGTGGAATGTGGTATCATGCTTGCCATATAAAACTTCCCCTTAATTTTTCACTACTTCCACGCCACACATCACTCCAGAAGCACTTATTTATTTCGTTCCTAGTCTTATTCTATGGGAATGTCCTATGTGACATGGACTCGGCTACAAGTACTAGGGGTGTATGTGTGTGTGTCTAAGCATTAGACCTTTGTAAATCTAAATCTAAGGATATAGGGATATGTATCCAAAAGTTGGAAATGAGAACGAGGACTCGTCATGGACACATATATTGCATATTGTATAATATTCTTGAATAAGATGTGGTAAATTATGTAAAAATGTACTTGAAATTAAATAGAATTTAGAGAAAATACAGAATTTTCATCTCTTATCTATGTTAGAGCTACAAATGTTTCTTTACTAGCTAATGTGAAATTCTTATTCTTCAAATATTGTAAAAAGTTTGAGGATTTGGGCATGGCTGTCAGACACATGTCCTACAAGTACACCTTTATCTTTGTCATATCCGGTAGACATGGATACTTCAGAAGAAGTGGAAGAGTCCATGTAACATAGGGAATGTCCTCTGCATTCTTTCTTTTCTTGTGGACAATAATAGATAAAAGATATTGGAAATGGTCATTTTTAAGTCTTAGCCGCCGAGTTTTATCAGTCTCATTCCTACATTTAATTTTGCTAAATTTATACGCCACAGATTCTTATTCTGCCAAAGCTTTAGATCCTATGTTCTAACTTTAAAATAATTTATTTGTTTTCTCAAACTTAAATCATGTTGCTAACCATTTAACGAACAACATAGGAATTCTCTTGGATATGCTTAGTAAGTTAGCCAATTCCAAAAATAAGGTGTTTAGTACCAATTTTTTGATGATGTAAAGCCTATTTGCTATATTTATTTGGTATGGCAGAGGTGAGATTGTATGCTTTGGCCAATGGTCTATATTAAATGTTCAAGCTAAATCCTGTCTTATTCTTCACTGGTTTGTGAGAATATATGAAGTGATTGATTTCATCGAGTGCATTGTCAATGTGATAATTGCATTGCTGGCTTGAAGTGAAACTTCTCTTTTTGGATGTTAGAGAAAAGCATTGGCTACAATTTGTTTGATTTTTGAAAATAAGATTCCTGTCTGAAGGAAGATTGATCTGTTAGTTGTATGGGAAATTTGACCCAATGAACAGTTATTTTGCTGTGGGCTAGCCTTTCATAAGTACATTGTCTTCTACATTAATATTATTTTTTAACCAATTACTTTTATGATTACATGCATTTAGGCAGTCAAGTTGGTTGCTGGAGGACATTCCATGCGAAGAAAAGAGATATATTCACTTGCACTAAGGAAATTTGGGAAGCAGGTTGATAAGGAGAACTGACGCAGATTATGTTGTAATTCTCACTGCTTTTATGACTTCTTTTTGCCTGTCATTCAAGATTTCAAAGTCCATCTCCCTACAATTTTTGCTGGCATTTGATCCTTTTGGTTGTTGATGGCAACTGCAGCACGCAAATCCCTGTCTCTTTTCTCGTCTTCCACATTGCCCTTTGTTTTTGGATAATGCATGGCCATATGGGTGTTTAAGGTGTGAATAATGCAAAAATAGTTAAAATTCCGATGCACTTTCTATGTATTCTTAAACATTTTACACATTTCTATACACTTTTTATACATTTTCTACACTTTTTACACATACATTATGACTGACGATCACCCATTGTGGTCATTAGCACATCTCTTGTTCGCTTTATTTATTTCAAAGGACTCCTTTTTTATATTATATTCTCTTGCTCCTCCATCTTTGTTATATTGTATTCTCTCTCCTTTTTTACTCTTATATGTTTCTATTTTTACTTTCATCTGTTTTCAGGTTCTGCTTGTGTACATAGGGTTGAATTAGGCCTTGTTATTTTGGTGAATAGGCAAAAAAAGCTCGGTTGAGAGTACTCTACTAGTGTCTGGGTCTTATTCCATCTCAAACTCGGATTAAGAAGTGTGTGATCCTGTGACACCAAGGATAAGAGCTTATTATAAGTGCTGACTCTATGAAGGGAATCTATAAAGAAGCATGGAGTCAACAAGTTTAGCTGATAAATTAATAGGACTTTTTAACTGTGATAAGTAATTTTTACATGATTCAATAACCGACTGTTTTGGAACACAAGAACGTCAGAGTGCAAAAAATGTTGTGAGTAAAGCTTGCCATGTTTTTTATTTTTTTTAAAATTTTAATTTTACCCTCTTATATCTATTATATTTTTTTAAGTCATGAATAGTTTTATATAAATCAATTATCTCTTTATTTTTGGAGTTAAATATTCAAAAATGATATATTTATTTCTAAGAGTTGTATAAATGTAAACAAACCGCCGTCCTTTTTATATATATAAAAAAAATTGTCTCTTTATCCTTTACATTGATGATGATGGAAGAATACAAAACAATAGTTTGTTTGGTTTTGGTTTTCAGAAAATATTTTTTAGAAAATCTTACTTTATTTATTTTTTGTATATTTTTTTTTTATTTTCAATGATTTTTTAATTATTATTTTTAGTATTTTTTTTTTAATTTTTAGACACACTTAACATAAATACACTTAAAAAGTACAATATTTGTGAAAAAAAAAAATCTTTAAAAAATTCATTAAATACACAAATACAAAAATTTAGTATATATTTTCCTTTTTTTTTGGTATTTATTAATTTTTTAAAATATTTTTTCACAAATATTTTACTATTTAGATACATTTAAGTAAAGGTGTATCTAAAAAAATATATATAAAAAAAATTACTTAAAATTTTAAAAATATTAAATAAAAATAAAAAAACACGAAAATCAAAAAACTCATTTCTAGAAAATTAAATTCAGGAAATTGAAACTAAATACACTGATTACTCTTTGATTTTATTTAAAATTCTAAACAATAATTACTTTCATTGGTTTTATTTTTTAAATCTGTTTTTAGTTTTTAGTTTTTCATATTTTCTTAGTTTTTGTGATTAAAGATACTGAAATTTCTTTATATTTTATATTTAAATTATACTTTTACATGAAAATCTAATATCTAATAATCTAAATAAAATTAAAAGGTAAAATATTGGTAAACATATTTATAAATTCAAACATGTATTGATTTATTATTATTATTATTATTTAATAGCAATAATTTTTTTCTAAAAAGAATACACAATAAATTATTTTTTAAGTGTCTTTAGATTTAGTGAATCTAAGCCTAAATCTAAAAGTAAAATTAAAAAATAAAAAAGTATTAAATTAAATAAATTTAAAAAGAAAATAAAAAGGTTATTTAAAAAAAAGAGAGAGGTGTCAATGGCAAAAAATATGAAAATCAGAAGATTCAAAACAAGAGTTTGAAAAAACAAACCAAGCTAGTGTATGTCGTTTGGTAGTATTTATGTTTTTAATTTTTTGTTTATATTTATAAAAATTTAAAAAACTCAAATAAAAATTTATTTGGTAAATTTTTGATTTATATATCAGTGGTCTCGGTTTATAAATTTGGCTAAAAAATATAAACTCAAAAAATGTGTTTCCATTTTGAGTTTTGAATTTTTTTTTTTTACCACTCAACACTAGCTATCACCCTCTACCATTTTCCACTACCATCTTCCGTTACCACCACCCACCCCCACCACCACCACCACCTGCCACCACCACTCACCACCCAATTACTGCCACCACCCACTCGCCACTACCACCCATCCCTCGCAGCTGCCGCCACCACCACCACCCACCCCTCGCCGCTGCCACCACCACTACCGCCCACCCGCCACCACCCACCAACCGCCACTACCATCCATCACCCACCACCACCCACCACCACCTACCTGCCACCACCACCCGCCACCTACCTGCCACCACCATCCACCACCCGCCACCCACCACCACCATCCACTACCCACCACCCACCCGCCTACCACCACTACCCACTCGCTACCACCCACCACCCGTCACCGTTACCCACCCACCACCCACCACTCGCCATCCACCACCCACTCGCTACCACCGGCCACCGTCACCCACCCACCACCACCCTCCATCTGCCACCTACCTGCCACCACCATCCGCCACCACCACCACCACCACCCACCCACCACCACCCTCCATCTGCCACCTACCTGCCACCACCATCCGCCACCACCACCACCACCACCACCCACTTGCTATCACCCACCATCCGCCACCGTCACCCACCCACCCACCACCACCACCACCACCCCCACCCGCCATCACCCACCACCACCCGTCATCCGCCACCCACCTGCCACCACCACCCGCCATCATCACCCACCCACCCACCACCACCCTCCCGCCACCACTTTCCACCACCGTTTTCCGCCGCCACTTGCCATTTCTCACTCTTTTTTATATTTTTAATTTTTTTTAAACATTTTGTCAATTACCAAACGCGTTTGTAGTTTATGTTTTTCTAAAAATAAACAAAAACCAGGTTATAAAATTTTTGTAAATATAAATTGAAAACGTAAACGTTACCAAACAGTATAAACTTCTGTTTTTAAAATTTTTCTTCACTAATCTCTAATTTTACACAAATTATTCACAAATTTCTTTCAATTTTTATGTAAATTTAATAATCTAATTAAAAAATGGTGCATATACACAAAAATGTAATACTAAATATCTACATTATGACCAACTATTTAATTATGAATAATTAACTTTTCATTGTTACATGTATTATATTATTATAAAAGATTTCACATATTATTTTTGTGATATCTTACATATGTCAATGTACATATATAAATACTAGCATATGCTTGTGCCTGAAGGCACAGTATAAATAATGTTAGGGCTAGATACATAAATGTACCTGACATACTTACAATTTTCACGGGTATACATACAATAATGCTTTTACTTAAATAATTATATGGAAATTGTATGTATGCCCGTAATGACCTAGTGTATTAGGTCATTACAGGCATACATACATTGTATGGAAATATGTGTAAAATATATTGAACAAAAATGAGAAAATAGAAAAATAAACGAATAGAAAGAAAAATACAAATGGAAGAAAATAAAAAAATAAAATGAAAAGAGGGAGGAAGGTGAGATCACGGAAGGATGGGTGAGAAAAGGAAAAAGTAAGAGAGAGAAGCGGGAAAATAGAAAATGTACATGTAAGATATTTTTTGAAAAATATATCTCAGCCGTTATTTTATAAATTGAATAGATCTGAGTCGTTCAAATGTCCCAGTAGGACAAATGTGTGTAAGACAAATTCAAAAATCATCCTGCTTTATTATATAGATAAAAAAAAATATAAATATAAATATAAATTTATATATGTTATAGTATTCATACATTGTCAATCTATAATGCTATATTACCATTGGATACTTTAATTTTCTAACATGTATCACTTTAGTAATATAGTTATGTTTGCTAGGAAAAAACTGCGAAATTATGTATTATTCTCTTATCAATTTATGTTCAATACATATATATATATATATATATATACATGCAATACAAACAAATGTCTACAACAAACACTTTCAATAACAAATCAAGATTTTGCAAAACAACTACATCACGACAATAATTGTATTTTTTTCCCCTCATAGAAAAAATACATTATTGAGAGAAAATGAATTTTGAAATTCATAACAATATGATATCACTTCAAACTTTTACTCGTCAAAATATTTTTATTACAATGAGTTAGAATGGTGACTAAAAAAAAAAAAAGAAGATGATGAAACAAAAATTACAAAATATTTATTGCAACATGCTCTTCAAGTAAAGTTAGACGAGTTAAAGTAGGAATTATCTTATCTGTTGTGAAGTTCAAGAAAAATAATGTACCCCATGCACACATTTTAGTCGTATTATAAGGGAAAAAATCAAATGATACCCAAACATTATCGATACAATTTAACGATACAGAAAGTAAGTACATCAAATAAAAAGTTTTGATCAAATTTTGTCATATGCTGATTACTTACAGATGACATAATAAATTATGTAAATTGACAGTTTCATAAAAGTGACATTACAAACACTTATAAGTATAGATCTATAAATATCGTGAACATAATTATAGAATTCCTATATCGATCGAAATATTAAGTTACAATATCATTCCATTTTCTTAAAAAAACTATTCCACGTTTTCTACGTAAATGAAAATATACTAATGACTAATGTTATATTTTTCATCATGTAAGATATTCGTGGTACAAGGAACGAAACTTGTGGGGACATATTTTGCAAATGATAGCACGTGGCCAAGGTGACGCCGAAGTGTCAACCGATGTGCCACGTGGCCTGGTCTTGATGCCAAGGTGATCTCTGCTAGCCCCAGGTTATCTGCGGAGATATCGAAATTTGAGATAAGCAGATAAGGGACAAGAATCCTAAAGTAGGGGAGGATCTCAGTTTGGATAAAGATAAAGCTCTTAGGGAGTTTATTCTTATCTAGCTGAGAGTCTAGGATGAACATTGAGCTTGAGTCCACCAAAGTGAGGCTTTTATAGGGATCAAGTCAGTGCTGGTTATAAAAGCAGGGTACCCCTATGGGTCTCAGGTATATGTGATATACTGTGAGCAGTAAGTTCTTTTCTAGTGAGTTTTGAGTACTCTTTGCTATCTTTGAGAGATATTGATTACTGACTTGATTATCGGAGTGCTCCCAGGTGGACGAACCATTGCCGGATTCTCATCTTCTTGTGCAAGTTGTTGGGCTTAATTTATTCTTTCGGTGCTCTCCAACTGAGCTCCTCGTTTGGTTGTGTGGTCAAAAATCAACACCCACAATTTGGCGCCGTCTGTGGAAACTTAAGGAGAATAGATGGCCAACAACGGGCAGGGAAAAGATTATGGACAATGTCCCAGGCGGGAGTGGTAAACATGCCGATCCTAACATCGAGGAAGAAAACCATAATGAAGGATCACAGGATCAGAATCCCGGGGATAAGGACGTCGGTAAAGAGGGAGACGCCCCCAAAGAAGTCAGGATGAGATGAGTGTTATAACAAAAGCGACCTCCAGGTATCGAAGGATAGATGCTTGAGGAGGGATGGCAAGAGATGAAGGGAATGGCCAACAAGTTGACAGATCTACAGTCGATTGTCAACTTCATGATGTAGCACAATGTCATGCAACCACCGTTTCCGTTGCAAGACACGCCGATGCCAAGGGCCAAGATTGTTGCCTAGAAAGAAGGGCAGAAAACAACCCCAGTAGTCCTGCGGTATGCCAGGGAAAAGGAGCCCTCACATCGGCCTTTACGGGATGTTGGGCGAGGAGAGTCGGTCAGAGGTGACTTGTAGAGAACACCTCGTACCAGGGGAACATATGTCAAAGAACCCCAGAATATCCAGGAGAAGGGCTGGTGTTTTGATACGGTGAATGAAGAGAAGTCCAAGAGGACACATAACGACATTGGGAGTAGCGCACCAAAAAGACTGAAATCTGTTGACAGCCAAGCTCCTGGTCGGACTAAGGAGGATTTGAGAGACTACCTCCAGACGAAGCGGCAGAATGCTGAGGTCACATCCCCCGTCAAGCCGAGAACGCCGTTCTCAGTAAAGTTGGATAGGTTTGAGGCCCCAAAAAGGTTCCATATGTCGAGGTTCCAAATTTGTGACGTAAGTCCGATCCAAACTTTCACGTCGGCTTATATCTGAATTCAATAGCTTTGTATACCGGGAACGAATCGTTGCTGTGCAAGGTATTCCCCTAATTCTTTGGGGAAATCGCATCGGATTAGTTTCACAAGTTACCGAAAGAAACTGTGAAAAGTTAGGAATGACTAGCCAAGATGTTTGTGGCCAGGTTTGTTACAAACAAGTTGTAGCCACTAAGGGTAAGCTCCATGATGGCTCTGAAAATTAGCGAGGGTGAAGGCCTCAGGACTTATGCCAAAAGATATTATAAGGTGTTCAATCGAATATCGAAATGCAACCAGGAAATGACGGTTGTGTCTTTTAAAAATGGCCTAGAGGATGAATGCTCATTTCAAAAGTCGCTGGTAAAAACTCTACCAAAGAATATGGAGGAGTTCATGGCACGGATCGAGAAATATGCCAGAGCAGAAGAGGATACGTCAAGAACAAAGGCGCCGAAACAGGAGAAGAGAAATGGCTCGCCAAAGCGAGGCCGAGGTAATACTGGTTTTAACAGACAGGAAATAGGGTTGAGCACTGCATAGGCAGTCACCACTGTGTTCCGGATCTCGGTTTACAAAGTTCTAGAAAGGATTAGGAACCAGCCGTATTATAGAGCGCCGGAAAAAGTCCCTGACGAGTTCATGGGAAGGAGCCTTAGGAACCACTGTGCCAACCACAATAAGGATGGGCACCTGACTCAGGGGTGTAGAGCCCTAAAGACGCATTTGGAAGACCTAGTCAGACAGGGTCACTTGAGAGACCTAGTAGATAAGGCCAGAACGAGGGAAGAGCATGCAAGGCTTCCCCCTGCACTAGTAGCACAACCACCGCCATAACCACAGCAAGTAGAACCTCGGATGATCAATGTGATTCACTCGAAGGTTAATGAGAATGATATGTGAGGAGAGACCCAAAAGGTGAGGCGCTTACAACATGTGTATCAGGTCCAGTAAAAGAGGCCCAGGACAAACGAGTACCAGGGACCAATGGTGTCCTTTACTGAGACGGACCTAGACATGGTGCAGCATCCACACAATGATGCTTTGATAGTAACCCTTAAGATTGGAGAATACCAGGTAAGGCACATTCTGATCGAGTAAGGTAGCTCTTGTGACATCATGTATGTCAGATGTTATAAGAAACTTGACCTTCACCGAAATGATTTGAAGCAGCTCGACAGCCCAATGATCAGGTTCAATGGAATGCCAACATGGCTTCTGGGAGCAATAAATTTTGAGGTACATGCAGGCACCAGGAATGTTAGCGCAAAATTTAAGGTAATCAATACCCCCTTCCCTTACAATGCTATATTGGGAAGACCGTGGCTATACGCCATGAGGGCTGTTCCCTTGACACTACACCAATTGTTACGATTTCCAACTGAACAGGGGATTGAAGAAGTCAAAGAGGATCAAGTACAGGCAAAGAATTACTCCATGGCAGTAATGAAATCCAACTGCAATGTGCGAGAGGCAAGAAAGTGGAAATTGAAGACGAGGACATGAAGAACCTGGATGACGTTAGCAAAAAGCCAGTCGACAAGAGTGAGGAAGCCTTGAAGAAGATTCTGCTAAAGTTAGATGAAAAAGAGCGTTTCTTCCTTCTCAGTTCAGGCTTAGCCGAGGAGGAGGAGAGGGAGTTAGAGGCTTTCTTGTGAGCAAACATAGAAGTGTTTGCCTGGATGCCATACGAGATTCCTAGCATTGACCCCGAGGTCACCTGCCATAAGCTCAATGTAGACAGATCGGCTAAACCTGTCATTCAGCGGGCAATGAGGCCGACATTGATTCATGTGGTGGCAGTAGATAAGGAAATAGACAAATTGTTGGAAGCCAAGGCTATTCGGGAGGTGAACTACCCAACCTGATTGTCCAACACAGTAGTTGTGAAAAAGAAGAATGAGAAGTAGAGGGTCTGCATGGACTTCACCAGCTTGAATAAGGCTTGTCCCAAAGACATCTTCCCTCTGCCTAAAATTGATCAGCTGGTGGATGCTACTTCAGGGCATGAGAGGATGAGCTTCCTCGATGCTTACAAGGGATACCACCAGATAGAAATGTATCCCTTTGATGAGAAAAAGACTGCATTTATCACCCCAAAAGGGCTGTACTACTACAGAATGATGCATTTCGGGTTGAAAAATACAAGAACAACCTACCAGAGATTGGTGAGCAAGATGTTCAGACATCTAATTGGCAAAACAGTATAAGTGTACATTGATGACATGGTCGTGAAGACCAAAAAACCTTGGAATCATCTGGCCGACTTGAAGACAGTTTTTGATATCCTGAGAACATATCGGCTCTGACTCAAAGCTTCGAAATGCCCATTTGGAGTCGGGTCAGGTAAGTTCCTGGGATACTTGGTTACCAGAAGGGGCATTGAGACAAGCCCAGATCAAATCAAGGCCATTCTTGACTTAAAGAGACTAATGTCAGCTAAGCAAGTCCAGATGTTGATCGGCAAAGGGGCAGTCCTGAAGAGATTTATCAGCCGAAGTTCTGATAAGTGTAAACCATTTTTTAGTTTGTTAAAGAAGGCCACAAATTTTTTGTGGACGGAAGAGTGCGATGTCGCTTTGGCCGATTTGAAAAAAAACCTGACAACAGCTCCAGTTCTGTCAAATCTAGTACCTGGGGAAGAACTGTTCTTGTACTTGGTAGTTTCAAAGCACGCAGTGAGTGTAGTGGTAATCAGGAAAGATAATGAAGAACAAAGAGCAGTATATTATGTGAGTAAAACCCTAACAAGTGCATAAACAAAGTACTTACCCCTGGAGAAATTGACATTAGCCCTGGTGATGGCTTCGAAAAAACTAAACCACTACTTCCAAGCCTACAAGATTGTGGTACTGACTAAGCATCCTTTGAAGTCCCTGTTGCAACAAAGAGACCTGACAGGCAGGGTAGCTAGATGGGCAGTAGTGTTGGACAAATATGACTTAGAGTTTAGGCCCATAACATCAATTAAAGGCCAGGTTCTGGCCGACTTTGTGGTCGAGTTCACCCCTAGTGCCATCCCGCGTCAGACTCCGATGAGCCGCGGCTTGGGATGTCCAAGGGAGTAGAAAGAAACCTAATTGGGGCCCAAGAATCCTACTCTAGCAAAATAGAAGAAAGAAGAGAAACCAAAGCCCTGCGATATCTACATCGGCGACTCCTTTCGCCTGTTTGTTTATGGAAGTTCGAACCGTCAAGGAGCAGGGGCAGGAGTAGTATTAGTATCACCGCACGAATAATAGAGCAATCTATTCGTTTGGGGTTCAAGGCCTCAAACAATGAAGCAGAGTATGAGGCAAAATTGTAGGTTAAAGTTGGCAGCAACAATGGAGGCCTCCCAACTTATTGTGAATCAGACAACAAGCGAGTATGCAGCCCGAGATGAACTAATGATAGCCTATGTTAAAGAAGTTGTCAGATTGCTTTCCTTTTTCCAAGATTGCCGGCTATAGCAAGTTAGTCGAGATGACAAAAGTCACGCCGACGCCTTGGCCAACCTGGCTAGTGCAATAAAGTCGGGGGAGCCAAGGACAATCATGATTGATTACTTGACAGGACCAAGTGTGGAACCTCTAATAACAGAATATGAGGCAATGTGTGGGGAGATGGGTCCAAGTTGGATAGATGCAATAGTAATGTTCCTCAGGGATGGCAAGCTGCTAGATGACCGAAAAGAGGCACACAAGACCACATTGAAGTTGGCCAGGTTCAGCCTAATAGCAGATGGCCATCTCTACAGGGGATCCTTCACTAGACCCCTTTTGAAATATATACATCCCTCCTAGGTTGAGGACTTTCTGTATGAGATTCATGAAGGAGTCTGTTGAAGCCATGTTGGGGGCAGATCATTTGCTCATAGGGCCATCACTTAGGGGTACTAGTGGCCCTACATGCAGAAGGATGCTGAAGCCTACGTCAGAAAGTGCGAGAAGTATCAAAGGTTTGCACATTTGATATATCAATCAGTAACAGATTTGAACCCAATATTCAGCCCTTGGCCATTTGCTTAATGGGGCATGAATCTTGTTGGACAACTGCCCCAAGCAATTGGGTAAAGGAAGTTTCTGCTGGTAGCAACTAACTACTTCACAAAGTGGGTAGAGGCTGAACCCCTTACAAAGATTCGAGATATTGATGTGAAGAACTTCATATGGAAAAACATCATCACCAGGTTTGGGATCCTAAGGGCAATAATAGTAGATAATGGTACACGGTTTGACAGTAAGCTAATCAAAAGCTTCTATGCAAAGTACAAAATTAAGAACTACTACTCTACTCTAAGTTTCCCTCAGTGCAATGGTCAGGCAGAAGCATCCAATAAGACTATCTTGGATGGAATAAAAAAAAGGCTGGAAGCAGCAAAAAGGAAGTGGGTGGAAGAGTTGCCCAATGTGCTCTGCGTATATCAGACTACACTGAGAAGATCAACTGGGGAGTCTCCTTTTACTATGGCTTATGGCACTGAAGCAGTTATCCCACCGGAAGTTGGCATCCCTGGAATCAGAACCCAAGGAGTAGAGAATGAGACTAACGATATTTACTTCCTTATTTCCTATTACTCAATAGGCTCAATGAATTCCTGTGAAATATGCTTCTGTGAAATCCAATGTGCTTCTCTGTTTTGAAATTACCATCATAATTGATACCCAAGATGTTTGTTTGGAACTGAGACCATTAATATGTGATTATAATTCTATATAATTCCGAATTTCTGTTATACATTAGCAAGTGAAACCTTATTTGAAGGATTTAACATGTCAATAACGAAATATTTCGATTTGTTTGAAAAATAAGGAGAATCATGAACATTCCTTAAAAGAAATCCCCTGCTATTGGAAGTATATGAACTATAGATTGATGAGTTAAGGTATACAAGTTATGTGATTGATGTTAATAAAGATGGTAACGAATCGCCAACTTGGGCTATGAACCATTGAGTGATTATGAATTAAGTTCAATATATGTAGGGAAGTCCAATGAAAAGGGAAGTTATGAAAGGAATGAAATGAGACCAAATTATATGACTGATTTTCAGTATAAGTATCTTAAGTTTGGAGGACCAAACTTCCTAAGGGGGAAGGCTGTAACGACCCAATCGCATATAATGATTAGCACTTAATTAATTAGAGAGATTTGAAATTAATTGCCAATTATCCCAATTTAATCTAGGTTTTACGAAAAGTATGAAGATTGATTCATTTATGGTTTTATTAAGTGCTTACTTTGGAATTAGAAATCAAGGGTCCAAATGGCTTAAGGAAGTAAAATTGAGAAGTTGAATCAATTTAATTTTAACTACGGACTCATTTGGGAGTTTAATTAAATATTCGATTCAGTTTAGTAAAATTGAGATTTGATTAATTATGTCCTAATCGGAGTTGATTAAGTCATGAGGATTGAGAATTGCGGTTATTATAAAGTAAATTTGTTTATGATGTGTCCAATTTGAATATGTAATTTATTGATAGAAATTTGAGTCTGATAAAAAATTGAAGGCCTAAATGATTTGGGAAATCAAAATTGATAATGATAATAAATTCAATTTAATATTTGGAGCCTTTTGGGAGTGTGACTAAAAATCTGATTTGGATTGGTAAAATTAAATATAATTAATTGGGCCTTAATGGAAGTCAATTAGACTAATTAAATTATGTGAGATTTGTAATTAGTTATGATTAATTAATTATGTGCCAACCAAGATTTATTAAGACTAAGTGTTGCTTAATTAGAATTAATCCTAAGCATAAATTGTCTTACGGAAAAAACTAGAATTGTGGGTGTGGGTGCACTGAGAAATTTAGGTGGGTGTACTGAGAAATCTGATTGTGATGTGTGTGCCTACGTGTAAGGTGAAGGCAGCAACTAATATTTATATAAATATATTAATATATGAATTCAAGGAAGTGTGTAGTTTTATTAGGCTCAAAACAACATTTGAAGGAAAAAAAAAAGGGAGGAAGAACAGCCGAGAGAGACAGAGTGGGTTTGTGTGTGCGTAGGCTGCTGGGAACAAAAGAAAGCCAAGGAAAAAGCTATGGATTAGAGAGGGAAATGAAGAAAAGAAAAGGGGATGTAGAGGAGAATCAATTAAAATGCTGAAATTAAAGTTTAAGGTATGAATTCATGCTTAATTTTTATAGAATCTTTATGTTATACTTGAAATTAAGGATGAAATTGGAATCAATAGCTAGAAGATGAAGGAAAATTAGCTTAAGAATAAGATTATGGAAATTAATTTGAAATGGGTTACATGCATGTGGATGGTTATGGAAAATGAATTAGAAATTAATTATTGGAGATTTGATGTTGTGATTAAATATTTGAGTTTGATTTTCTTCATCCTTCACATATTTGAAGTTTATCATTACATGCATGGTAAGTTTTCAAGATTTTAGAATTTAATTCATATTTTAAAGTTTATAAGCTTGAGATTAATTTGTGATATAAATTAAGAGGTCAAATTATAAATTGAGCTTGATAATGTAAAATTGGTTGGATTTGATAAGTGTTTTATACATGCATCATGGATTTTGAGGAATTTAAGGTAAACAATTTCATGTTTTGAAGAGAAGAAGGAAGGAATTTTATAAGAAAAATCAAGTTTATGGAAATGCGGGGGTTAGTCCTAAAGTTAGACAAGTTCTTGATTTTACTATGAAAGATTGGAATTGGTGTAATTTTAATTCAAAAGTTTTATTCAAATTAAAGAGTATGAGTTTATGGAAAATTAAACATTGATTTAATTTTGAATATAGAAAATTAATTAGTTTTAATCTTAATGTCATACATGCAAATACTTTCCTAAGGGTCACATACCTTCAATTTCATGTACATTAAAAGGAATTAGTAAAATGGTGTAGAAATTGAATTAGATTCAAAATTATAGAAGTTAATTTAAAGATAACCATTTTGGGTTTGGATTTATTTGTCTTATATGAAATTGAGTTTCAATCACACATGCATCATAAATTTGCAAGAGTTTTGGGAGTCTAATTCATGTTTTAAAAATTTGTGGGTTTGATGGGGAGAAAATGAGTTAAAACTAAATTTGAACAAGTGGAACATGATTTTGAATAAATGATTTCTAATTGAGAGTGTTTACTAAATTATACAACAATTCTCCATTTTTGTGAACCAAAAATACATGTTTTGAGGCTTTGAATACCAAATTTGAATTTAAATTGCAATTCTGAAATTTCTAGAATTTACGTTATCCGCTCGAGCGAGGAAAGTCTCGCTCGAGCATGGAAATCAAGCTCCCAAAAGTTTTCAAATTTTACAGTCCGCTTGAGCGGCCAAAGCGGCACTCGAGTGGAGACCCATTTTCAGCATATTTTGGAAAAATTACATTTAGTTCACATTTTTATTCTCATCTCTTTTCAAGGTATTCTAGACATGATTTATGACTCAATAAAGATTAATAAGCTACCAATCAACATAAATTAGGTAGTTAAAGAATGAATCATTGATCTAGTAGTAATTGGTTTAAGAAGCCAAGTAAAATATCAATCTATTTGGAAAAGAAGGGCTTAGTAATGAAAGAATATGTGAAATAAGAACCCGGTCTATATGAATGAGAAAGAATAAGTGTAGTAGAACTTCGGACTATTTAGACAGAAAAAGACTAGAAAAGTCAAGTTTGATCAAAGGAATAATATTGTATTTCCATGTGTATATGTTATGTGCTTGTGTAGATCACGCGCCATTGTCTGCTTGATTTATCTGATATATCCAGTCTGTCTGATTTGCTTCTACAACCATCTGTGAGTAATAACTTAGTAAAATTATGTTCAACTGTACTTATTTTTTGTGTGACAAAATGAGATATGTTTCTTGAAATGATATGTTCTGTACAATGAATGATTGTCCAATTTTTAATATCTATTTATGACATCCTTAGCATCATGTGATATCTATTAGTTGTTACCCGGTATCGGAGGTTCCTTTATGGAACTTAATCTGTCAGCACTCTGTTACCCATATCGGAGGCCCCGTCATAGGGGCTCAGCTTCTGTTCTGTTACCTGGAACCAGAGGTTCTTTTACGGAACTGGTTATTCGTAACCTCACGTGTATACGTTCTGTTCTGTTCTATTAATACTAATGAATGTATCACGTATGCTTGCGCATGACCTACAATTTCTGTCTGTTTATGATCTGGACAAATTATGACTTCGATATGAAACTGAGTTATGATTTTTGAATCTGGTATGGATATCATTCATTAAAACCCTTTACTCTGTTATTATTCACTAGGCTTTAACTCACTGTATTATTTATGTATGTAGGTGATCAGGCGCGTGACCAGGTTTAGAGGCATCTGCCTAGGATCTGTTTTTGTCAGCCAACTTATGTGCCTCCCATGGAGGTTTTGGATATGTCAAGTGATTATCGCTATGTGATTTAAAGTTTAAGTTCGTTTTTTTCTTGTTTGGTTAAACAAGTCTTGTGTTTTTTCAAAAAGGGGCTAAGTCCTTTTTGTCTGATCTGTATATATATCATGACGTAGGAATGATGTGTATATATGTGCATAAAAAGTTTTAAAATTTTTCTGTCTCATATAAGTCTGAACAGCTCAATGGACGTTGTATATTTGTTATCTGCTTCCGCTAGCCCCTTATATTATATTAATTTGTCTTAGAGGCCTTCGGTAATCCTAGGATTACTGGCCGATTACGATGCTAAACCTATAGGGGCAGGTTTGGATCATGACAGAAACGGTTGAAAAGACTGTGCATGACAGCTCATGCGCAGTTGGAACTCTTGGAATTCTTGAAATAATGATACTATAACCTCGACTAAAGGAAGGATCTCAGTTGAGACATTTAAAGAACTTGGCCCTTAGTTCCTGATCCTTGATAAAGATGGACAGTTGAGTCTTGGGTACTTGAAATCGACAAGTCATGAACTCGGTCGAAGGGAAGAATGAATTTTAGCCGACATAAAATATGAACGAGCGATATAGGTTCCATCACCTCAAGTTGCTAAGGTAATAGAACCTAGGGGTAGTTGTGGGGACATATTTTGTAATTGACAGCACGTGGCCAAGGTGACGCCGAAGTGTCAGCCGAGGTGCCACGTGGCCTGATCCTGATGCCGAGGTGATCTCGGCTAGGCCGAGGTTATCTGCGGAGATATCAGAATCCGAGATAAGTAGATAAGGGATAAGAGTCCTATAATAGGGGGAGGATCTCAGTCTGGATAAAGATAAAGCTTTTAGGGAGTTTATCCGTATCTAGCTGAGAGTCCTAGATGAGCATTAAGCCTAAGTCCACTAAAGTGAGACTTTTACAGGAATCAGATCAGTACTGGCTATAAAAGCAGGGCACCCCCGTGGATCTCAGGTATGTGTGATATACTGTGAGAAGTAAGTTCTTTTATGTTGAGTTTTGAGTATTCTTTGCTATCTTTGAAAGATATTGATTACTGATTTGATCGTCGGAGTGCCCCAGGTAGACGAACCACCGCCGAATTCTCATCTTCTAGTGTAAGTTGTTGTGCTTAATCTATTATGCTGGTGCTCTCCAGTTGAGCTCCCCATTTGGTTGTGTGGTCAAAAATCAACACCCACAAAACTCAATAACTCTTGATGTATAAAAATATATTACATATTGATATTGATGCATTTTTACACCAATAGTGTGCAAATAATATACAATAGTGGATTCAATGAATTTGTATAATGAGATGAACTATTAAACAAAATTGTGTAATTATGCAATTAATTTCATACCTTTAATTGTATTACAGGTATGGATTATGAAAAATTAAAGTGGGAAGTTAATAGAATTTTTTTTTTTGTGTAATACTAATATTTAAAGGACATATTTATTATTTTTTGTTTAACATAAAATTGTGATCTTAACAATCTAATTATAAATTAATATTTATATTTATAAAATTCTCATTTATTATTTAAAATTTTAAGCCGAGTATCTATTTAGTTTTTGCTTAATTTTATTTTAGATGTAGATTAATTTATTACAAATCTCCATATTTTATATACATATCGCATATCAATTTAAGAGACATACATAATTACAATACTAATAATTAATAAAAAATCACATGTCAGATGCAACGCAGATACCCAATCATTAATTCAGATAAGTGGCTGGATATATATGGGAAGAGTGGGAAGCAACACAGTGAGGTTCATCTGGATTATTACTAGAAATAATATCTGTAAACAGTTGGATTGAGGTGTACATTATTGGAGGACAGTTCCATTAAGAAGTCTCCCATATCCATAATGTCTTTCTAGACATCCCAAATTGTTAGCCCGACAACATGTTGATTTAAATTTAATCAACATCAAGTCTTCGTCAATTCAATTAGTTTATAACTAAAGATGACTTTCATACTCGCATATACTTGAGAATTAAGCGAAGTGTTTTGAAAACTTGGACACCATTTTTTATTTTATTTTTTATATCTAATTATTAGGTGCTGAGCCGCCAAACGTTAACCTAATCTGTTCCAACATTAAATCCAAAAAATAAAATAAATTAAAATAATAATAATAATAAATATTTGTATATTTGTTGGTTGCCGCCAATGGGGAATAAAAATGTGCATAAAAAAACATAAATGACACGTCTGAAACGTGTGAGTTTGTCACTCCTCCTACCTACCAACTCTCAAAATACCCAATAGTACGCTACACAACACGACGCCAACCATTAGAGCCACTTCCTTTTTTTTTTAATTCAACCATTAGAGCCACTTCACCACTGCTGGAGAGAGAATTTATTTTACATAGAGGATGGTATTTATGCGGTAAGTGAAATTTATTTTAAAAATACATAATCATTTTGAAAGGTTATGAATATTTGATTAACATAATGTTTTTACATAAATTATCAATTTGAAAAATTTTAGGGAATAAATGATTCAAATTATTGAAGTGAATCACGTGGGCTCACACTGGTCTGCAAGTACAATCTACAATCTAATTTTTACTTGTATGGGTGTGTATTTAGAAGTGTAAGTGGTGGATGTGTTCTTATATTTTATCTTTGTAATTTTTTTTTTAGAAAAATTATAAATAAAAAAAAATCTCAGAATTTGACACTTCTAACAAAAAAAATACTGAGGCCTCGTTTGGGAAGCAGCCCGTTTAGTCAAAAAGCCAAAAAATTACTAAAAAAGTCAAAAGCCATCAACCCATATTAAAAAGTTAAAGATTTTCTTTTCTCTCTACTTTTTGCGCAACTTTTAGTAAAAAATCAAAAAGTCATCCCAAACATATTAGTTTTTTTTAGCTCATATTTTAGCCAAATAGCCAAAAAGTTACTAAATTAGCATGTTCCCAAACGAGGCCTGAGTTTTTTATTTTATTAATTTAAATTTTAATATTTTAATTTGTTTTTAATTTAAATTATCTTTTCATTAAGTAAAACTGATGAGAAAATTATATATTAGTCACTAAACCTAATGTAGATTGTACATGAAATGTCTAAAATATCATTTTTCACTGACTTTAATGATTAATATATATATATATATTTGTCAATTTTACTTAATAAAAATAAATAGATAATTTAGATTAAAAATAAATTAAAAGATTAGGGTTTAAATTGACAAATTAAAAATTTTATTTTGTTACAAAAGGGGAGCTTTTGTTTGCACTTAGGGATGTAAAAATGGCCCGCGGCCTGTGAGCCCCCCGAAGCCCCCCGCGGCCTAGGGTAGGCCTGGTTAGACTTGGGCCGTCATTTTGAAGTCTAACCTGCAGCCCACTCAAGGCCCATTCAAAGCTCACCCTGAGGCTTAGTATCATTTTTTGTGGAACAAAATAAAATTTTGGTAGAAAAAATAGAAAATAATTTTAAAAAACTGTTCAGGCCCTGCCCGAGCCCGAGCTCGAGCCCAAACCCAGCCTATCGGCCTGTCCAAGGGCCCAAATACCTCCCGAACTTGGGCTTAATTTTTTGGCCCGTGGTCCGACCCAGCCCAGTCTAAATTTTGACGGGAGCCCACGCGGCCCAATATGGGCCAGCCCAAGCCTGGGCTCGGGTCAGTCGGGCAGGGCCAAATTTACACCCATGCATCCCAAAAAGTAGGTTGGGTATCCAATTTAATGATATATTTTTATTACTATTTAGTCCTTATTTTAAATGACCAAAAAGTACTTGACTTTGGAAAATGTGTACATAAAAGTATTTTGGACACCTATTTATTATCAATTCCAATATTCCTTTTCTCTCTTATCTCCCTACTTTCATCATTTTGCATCTTCATACCCAACCCTAACCCAACCCTATTTGCTTTAATCTATTATTATTGTATTCTATTTCATATTGAAATTAGTAATGGGCAATAAAAAAGACGTTTGCAAGTAATTTTTTTTATAAGTTTTTAATTGTTGTTAATCGTTTTTCGTAGGTTGGTTTTCCGAATTGATTCGGAATTGAGTATCTGAACAAACTTCATACGTTCAGAATTAAGTATCCGGACAAATATATTTTGTTTGGTATTGAGTGTCTATATAAAATAACTTGAACCAATTTTCTTGTGTTCGACACTGAGTATCCGAATAAAGTTCATATGTTTTGAATTAAGTATCCGGACAAATATATTTTGTTCAGCATTGAGTATCCATATGAAACAACTGGAACCAATTTTCTTATATTTGACACTGGGTATTCGAACAAATTTTGTAGTTTCAGAATTAAGTATCCGAATAAATATATTTTGATTCACTGAGTAGGAGACTTTCGCCTCGGATGAATTCAAAATCTCTTGGAATTCCAAAGATCCCAAATATGGTTTGATTTTGTTCATTTGTTTATAGGTAATGGGTGCGGATTTGTATAGGATTTCAAGGTTATTAGGGTTAAGATATGTATTATTTGAGGTGTTCAAATAAATAAATAAAATTTTAAATTTATTATTGAGGTGATCAAAGTAGTAGGGGGTGCTTTGACAACCAAATAAAAAGTCAATTTTTAGCTTTTTACTCATTTTAAGTCATATCACATCTCATATTTTTTATTCGCAAAAAGACAAAATACACTAAAAAAGTCAAAAAATTGATTTTTTACCAACTTTTCAAAACACCACTAGCTACTCAACCTACGTTTTGAGTGCAAATAGATCTTTACAAGGGTTAAGTATTAGATTTTTTTTAATTTTTTTTTTATTTATTGTCCATTGATTTACAATTTTCTCTATAATATTTATATATATATATATATAATTTCAATTGAGAGAGAGTGTGTTACAACTAGAACTATGCGTTAAATGGAGGTTTAAGGGGAGGGTTTAGGTCTACCAACTGGTGGTTAGCCTTTGAAACCCCAAGCCTCAAGCAAACAACTTCCACAAGCCAACCAACAACTACTATGAGAGAGAGAGAGAGAGAGAGAGAGAGAGAGAGAGTTCTAAGAGTTGTTTGAAGAGCTTTAATTTGGGCTTTGTACTCTTGTCTCCACGTGTGAAAGGTGGAATAATTGACATAGAATATAATCAATTAAATATTAATAATTCAAGCAAATAAGGTGGTAGTTAATTCTTCTTCTTCTTATTATTATTAACCTCTCTGATTTTTTATGATTTTAATATTCGTTGTAGTCGTTGTTCAATGATAAGGAGGTTGTTGTTGTTATTGTGATCTCTTGTAAATCGTTCTTGTCTCCGTTTTGGGTGGTATTGGGTTCAGAGGATTGGGGCCTCCTCTGCTCTGTCAAGTCTCTCTCTCTCTCTCTCTTGTGCTCTCCAGTACAGAGGGCACACATACATTACCTTCTTTTCTGGGGCTTTTCAGGTAATTCCTCATCTCTTGCCTTTTTTTCTTTTTGCTTCCTTGATTATTGATGTGATGATTTGCTGGGTCTGGTTTCAAAAAGTTGACTTGATTGTGTTTCTGATGTGGGTATTGTGTTTTACTGTATGAACTTCATGATGTGCTACTGATAATGATTACATATTCACTAGAAACAAACAGATTCCTCAGAAAATTTAATTTTCTCTCTCTTGGGTTTGTCAATTGTGAAGCATTTAACTCTAATTGGCTCTTAATTTAATGATGTGTTCATGATTATTCGTAATTTGATAGAATTTCTGATGTGGGTTTTGAGTTTTATTATATGAAATGAACTTCATGATGCTGCTGATAATGATTACAACAAATCAACTGACTCCAAAAGAAAATGAATTTTCTCTCTGTTGGTGTTGTCAATTGTGAAGTATTTAACTCTAATTTGCTTTCAATTTGATGTGGGTTTTGAGTTTTGAGTTCAATTGTGAGCAAAAGTTGCATGATCTAGCTCTCAAGAGGGAGAAAAGAGACAAGGGCTTACTAAATACTAACCAAAATAGATCAAATTTTCGTGTTCTTTTTAGTCTGCAGTTAGGAACAATATAAGCATATGGTTCAATCTTTTGCGATTGCTATAAAATTTAGGGGAAAAAAAAAACCATGCAAACCTACTCATTTAAGCTTTATTGGGAAACTGAATTTTCTTTTTTATTTTGTGTCATCATCTCCAAAAAGTGGTCATTCTACCTTGGAAGGTGCTGGTAATGGTTTGTTTTTAAAAAGCTCTTCTACTGGTAGATTCTGAGGCAGAGAAAGAATAGCATGGCTACTTTCTACTCAAGTTTAAGCAATCCAAGAGACGTCTTTCCGGCTTCATATCTACGGGACCAGAAACTTGCTTCTAATCCTGAACCGCCTCATCTTCCTCACAACATGATGTATCCAAACCAACCATCTAATGGGTCCTATTCAGAGCTCTTCTCTGGGAATTCTCTATCACTTCATGACTGTGTTCGAGGCCCATCTGCCGGAGCCAGAGGCGAGGGTGAACCTGTAAATGTGGAATCGACCCATGGCCAACTAAATGAAGATTCCCAGATGGTTTCAAGAACGCCGGTCTATGTTATAGATGGTGAACAAAATTTAATGTGCCAAGGATTGTCGCTCAGCCTTGGGACTTGGCTACAATCTGGAGTTCATACACCTTCATTGCAGTACCAATATACTGACCCAAGTGCTTCTTTGATGAGCTCCCATTTTCAAGCTGAGAACGGTTGTCAAAATAAAGAATCAAGAAATGATGAATACTTGTCATATAATTTACCTGGAGGCACGCACAACACGATCAAAGTGGGGGCTTTGAACAACGCATATTGCTCGGTGGGCGCTAATGAAATGCATTCTAGTCCTCATATGTATGAACCGTCAAATCTTGTTAGCACAATTTTTAACTCTAAATATCTCAAGGCAGCACAGCAATTACTTGATGAAGTAGTTAATGTTCAGAAAGCTCTGAAACAATCTCAGACTGACAAACACAAAAAATCGGATGAATTTGGTCTTCATGACGACAACGAAATTGACATGAAAGTGAAGGGGGATTCTGCTGATCCCCACGAGTCAACTACCGACCACTCTTCTGAACTTTCACCATCAGAACGACAGGATTTGCAGAACAAGTTGACAAAACTTTTGTCCATGGTGGATGAGGTTAGCCTAATACTTCTGTTCTCCATGTTTATGATTTCCGTCTTCGATGTGGATGCCTATTTATTTATGTGGCTGGTGATTCTGTGGACTTTGGTACAGCTTTTCCTTCTATTTGCTAAGTAAAAACCACATAAATGGTTGTGGATTATAACCAGTTGCAAATTTAGCCAATTGTTGTAGTTTCTTTATCCTTTTGATTCTTTGAAATCCATCTATATTGATTTTGTTTTAAAGTGCTTTCGTTTAGTTTAGTTCTTTAAAAATCGTGCTTCCAATGTCTAATTACTTCATTATAACTGTACTTGTTCAAAAACATTTAGGTTACCGTACACACAAACCAATCTACGGTGGTTTTTTTCTACAATATTAATCTAGTTGTAAGGCACCATACACTAACACGATATTTAAGTTGCAAAGGACTATATCCATCCAAATGAAGTTCATACGTTGAACACTATTTGGGATCTTGCTCAAGTGTCAGGTTGGGGATGATGAGAACTTGGAGGTTGATGACCTACTACGATCTTTGAGGATACCCTTCTGTCCTTGGTTTGCTATGTCGAATGTTAATTATTCTGAATTAGATGATCTTGGTTAGGGGTTACATCTAGAGATATTGCTTATTCATGGTTGATAGTACACTATTCATCATTGCACTCGCGATACTGCAAAACTTCTAATTGGTAGGTTTTGATGCTGAAAATCATCTTATGCTAGGATTTCTCTTGATTATGATCTTGTTGTAGGTAGATAGAAGATACAGGCAATATTACCATCAGATGCAGATTGTGGTTTCATCTTTTGAAACGGTAGCTGGATGTGGTGCTGCTAAACCGTACACAGCCCTTGCCCTCAAAACAATTTCTCGCCACTTTCGTGGTTTGCGTGATGCAATCAATGGCCAAATTCGAACTACCCAGAAAAACTTAGGGGAGCAAGATGCTACGCCTGCTGGTCAAGGAGGATTACCTCGTCTCCGCTATGTGGACCAGCAACTCAGGCAAAAAAGGGCGCTTCAACAGTTTGGCGTGATGCAACATTCTTGGAGGCCTCAGAGAGGACTTCCTGAAACTTCTGTTTCAATCCTTCGTGCTTGGCTTTTTGAGCATTTCCTTCATCCGTAGGTTCTTGAATATCTTTTTCCTCTATTTTTCACGTACTAATTACCAAAATACTTGTCTAATTATTTCTGATTTTAATGTTTCAACAGTTACCCAAAGGATTCAGAAAAGATCATGCTAGCAAGGCAGACGGGGCTAACCAGAGGCCAGGTACGACAGAAAATGGAAACTTATTTATGCTCTATTTGTTTAAGCGGAAAAAGTTTTTTGCATTTTCTTAAATTTGGTACGACAAAAAACAAAAAAACAGAAAACATTTTCTATGGTTAAAATAAAACAAGCTTATTTGAACATAAAATATTTTTCACTTTGAAAAGGTGAAAATTATTTTATGGACTAAAGTCTTATCAATGGCACCACATTACTACCACCGCCACGACCACTAGCACATAAGTTTCAAAGTTGCGACTAATCATAGGAAAACATTTTATACCGGAAACGTTTTTTTGGAAAAAAGTTTTTCTTAGCGAACATTTTCCTTTAGAAAATGTTTTTCTCCGAAACAAACGGAGCGGTAGTTGCTCTTTTATCAATACCTTAATAGGTACTAGGTGGACTTATTTTATTGTCCACATCATTTTTTTGGCATACTCATCGATCTGATGTTTTAATCAGGTTGCAAACTGGTTTATAAATGCCCGGGTGCGTCTCTGGAAGCCGATGGTTGAGGAGATGTACAAAGAAGAGTTTGGTGAGGTAGACTCCAAATCTTCACCCGAAAATGCATCCAAAGCAGCAAGAGACAAGTCATGGCCATCTGAGGATATGGTTGAAGAGTTGCAAGAAAGCACGACGACCAAAGCTGCAGATGGTGGGCAGTTGGGCCAATTCGATGACTCAAAGTCCGATCTTATCCCTGATGTGGGAATGCAGGGGTGCACGGCAAGACTAGGCTTTCAGAACGGTGCTTGTGGAGATAACAACATTGATTGTTTGCAGGATGACCAAAGACCTAATATGGATAACCATAATCTCTTACCGGATGGGATTATCAGTGCTTCTGCTTCGTATAATATCTCGGAGTTGGGTAATTTTTCAGTGGGCGAACACGTGTCGCTCGCTTTGGGGTTGCGGCATTGTGAAAATGATTCTCTGTCCATGTCCGGTGCGATTCAATTCAGAGGGGATTTCACAGCAGCTTCATCTGTGGGCTATGACACATCCGTTAAGCCAACAACGTATGATCACTAGCCCCCCACCTGTTGCCATATTTTTGTGCCATGAAAACTGATTTTCTGCTATTTTGCGATTGACAAATCAATCTTCTTGTGAGGAGGAAGCCGTAGTACGATAAGAAGGAAAAAATCAAAAAAAAGGGAAAGAGAAGAATTGCATTAGTTTGCCTTTCATCTTGTTTGTCAGCCCATTGAAAATGGAAATAAGCAGTGTAAATATGGATTATTGATATGGGCTTAAATACATACCATATGTTGTCTGTAATATAGCAAAAAGTTTGGTAAGATTGTAAAGATACAGTATGTGTATACATCTATGTAATTTTGTTGAATAAGGAGACTTGTACACTAGAATAAGTGTGACATTCATGTACCATCTATTTTGAAATAAATTTTAGTATAACCCCTCCAATGTGAAGTTATTTACTTCATTCCTTAACATTCAGATTACAATTTTTCATGTGGCACTAGTGATTATAATCACAAAAATAATTAACTCTTCTAGGGCTATTATGAAATCTCTCACTCACTCATGGGTGCTTTGAATTTTTGGAGACAGGTTTCCAGTGGTATTATCTTCCCTAATAACCATTAATGGGTTAGAGGGTCCTGTTTTTGGGGTGGTGGTGTCCCATTCAAGGTCCATTTTGATTATTTAAATAGTTGAAAATTAAGAAAAATATAAACAAATGAGAAATAGAAAAAATATTTACAAATTCAGAAAAGTACAACATTCATTTGCACAATTTAATACATAAATTACTTGTACTCTCATGATTTGCAATTATTTTTTTAATTTCTCACTTTTTTGATATTCTTTTTTTTAAATTATAGAATTTGATATGACATAAATAACTATATAATTGAATCACACATCTTTAAAAAATGATTGTAATTTGAGAATAGATAGTTTATTATTTTCATATAATATTAAATCATCTAATTATGAATATTATTTGATTAACTTATTTTTTTATATGAATAATTTATTTAATAAATTTTATAAATTAAACGGTTCAAATTATCAAAATAAACTCAAAGTGGAGGCGAAAAACTCCAATTCAACCTTCCATCCATTTAAGGAACTAGAGACTTCCATGGTGGTCAAGCTTGTATGGATTGAACAGGCATGGTCCGTGTCCGTAAATTCATCACGAATTTCCATTTAATGATTTGATTGGTAAGTTTTTGTGCATAGATTATTTATAGGAAATTAAATTGATTTGATTATGAATCTTGTTAAAGGCACAAATTAAAGATGTACTAAATAATTTCAATAATCTCTATTTATATTGGGAAGATAAAACAAAAGTAAAAATAAAATTGATATTATTAAAAAATTATTTTTTCCCCCATTTGTGTTAGGACAAAAACACAAAAACTACAATGTAGGTTTTTTTTTTTATTTTTTATTTTTAACAGTACTCACACAGTGAGAGCCCCTCAACATATTTGTGTTGCAAAATAAAACTTTTTGGTTGCAAAATATTTGTATTTGGTTGAGTTTTAAAAATTAAAAATTAGTTTGATACAAAAATAAATACAAAAGGATATTGTTAAATTATTTGTTTCTCAAAATAGAAAATTATATAAAAATACTGAGTGTTTATTCGTTTTTTTTTTTTTTTTATCAAACTAATTTTTTAATTTTAAAAAAAATTCTAAATATTCAATCAAATTAATAGTGTATTTTAACAAATTTAAATTAAAATTCCAACAAAAACTCAAAAAATGGTAACTATTAACACAATCACGATTCATGAACAAAAGTTAGCCGTCTATTTTCATTTGAACGAGTTTTGGGTTGAAGATTTTACTTTGGAGCTTCTTAATGCACTGTCTATTAGTATTTTTATACATAAATAAGTTATATATAATTTTTCTATTATGTTCTTACAAAAAAAAAAAATACAAAAAATAAGAGATGATAGGAAGAGATAAAATAAAATAAAATAAATAAATAAATGGACAATTTGGTCTCATTATAACAACATTTATTGAGTTGAGACAATTTTTAAACTTTTTATTCTTCCTGTACAAGTAGGTGCAACTATTCTCATTTAATACTTCCTTAGTCATATACTAACAAAAACCTTTGATTATTATATTTATGGGGTAGAAATGACTCACTTTATAAAACAGTAGTTTAGAAATTAATTATTTTAATAAGTTTCTTGTTTTTTTACAAAAATACATATAAAAAAAAAAGAGTAATATGATGTGATAATTTGTAATATTTTTTGACTAATTAAACAAGGCCAAAGTGTGTCATGCCTACAAATTTCAAAGAGACCTTTTTTAGTCAAGAAAAAATAAAACCATGCATGTCTCGTAATACAAGGTAGATAATATCTTAGTATGTGTTGCGATAATGTATTCGTACAATATCTTTGTGTGTGTTATGAGGTGGTCCATACAAACGGTGCCATATCGGGAAATCTAGCTCCACCATGCACACTCGGCAGCTGATGTGGTGGGGGTAAAAATCTATCAAAAATCAGTTCGCACTAGGCACTCACAAATTTTTAAGAGACATTTTCTCGTGGTGTTATGTGCTTCAACAGTGGAGTGGTTCATATAATTAAAGTTGTATATAATATGATCTAATTTGTACTGATATGTATTAATCCGTAACGTTTAGTTTACTAATTGCGAATTAAATTTTAAATTTTATAATCCGTTTTTGAAATCGCTCTGCTCCGCTATAATTAATACATATATATCTTTTAATGTCTAATGAAATATTAAAATAAAAATGAGTGTAAGAGAGATTTAAAATATAAAATTTGTTACAAATTAGTAGTTATATATATAAAAATATTATATAAAATTAGTTTGTTTTATATATATGAAAAATATTATGTAAATTAGTATTATATATTAAGCAAATGTTTGATAATTAGTCAGAATATTTTTCAATCCGCTAATCTATCCAAAACAATAATTTTTTAATCGGCCATTCATTACTTTCAAAATGCTCGAACCGCACTGTGCACATCCCTACATACAATATTCATATTATGTTATTAATTTTTTTTTAAAAAAATAATCAATATAATTTTAAATTTATATTCAAAATTAATTTAATTTTGAACAAAATAAATTATTAAATATTCTATTTAATACTCAAATGAGTGTAACTCACACCACATGGGAACCCATAAATTTATGAAAAATTTACTTATAAATCCCATCTTGAGGAATGGTGATACATTTAGTCCTAAAGATTTTCTTATAGATCAATTAATCCTATTATTTTTGGAAAGATAGATTCAATATATTATTTTAAAATTAGATTTTACGGTTATATTCTTATTTCTATTATGTTCTCTCTCTCTCTCTCTCTCTATATATATATATATGCTAGAAAGGTAAGATACACAATATATGAAGATCAAATTTATGATGAATTTTTAATAAAAATCTTTTTTATTTGGAAAACATTTCAAAAGGAATACAAAAATGATTTAAAATATGGAATTATTCAAACATTCCAAGAGGATGTGAAATTTTTTAAACATTTCAAAAAGAGTACAAAAACTACTTGGTAAGGTTTGGTCAAATGTATAATTTCAAACTGTAATACTCCAATGTAACACTCGAACGTACCACTCGAAAAAAAATCTTAGTACAATATCCTAATGTAACACATAAAAAAACTCCTTATTATACTTTTTTCAAATGTAACACTCCAATATAGCATTCCAAAAAAACTAACATTCTAATGTAGTATAAAAGAATTTCTTATTGTAACACTCTAATGTAACACACAAAAAAACTCCGTAGTGTTTTTTTTTTCCAAATGTAACACTCTAATATAACACTCTAAAAAAACTCCTTAGTGCAACACTCTAATGTAACACACAAAAAATTCTTAGTGTAACGCTCTAATATAACACAAAAAAAAAAAAAATTCTCAGTATACTTTTCCCGAAAGTAACATTCTAATATAATACTCTAAAAAAACTCCTTAGTGTAACACTCTAATATAATACACAAAAACTCGTTAGTTTAACATTCTAATGTAATACACAAAAAAATTTCTTAATATACTTTTTCCAAACGTAACACTTCAATATAACACTATAAAAACATTTATTAGTGTAGCACTTTAATGTAACATACAAAAAAAACTCTTTGGTGTACTTGTCCCAAACGTAATGCTCTAATGTAACCAAAATAAAAAAATAAAAAAAAATTCTTAGCATACTTTTCCTAAACGTGACACTGCAATGTAATATTAAAAAAAAAATGATTTGGACCTCTAAAAAAACACCTCTAATGCACCTCTAATTTGTCTTTTTCTTCTCCTATTTTTGTCTTTTACTTCACTTTTTTTTCTTTATTCCCGGACAGCTCATTAGAGCTGTACGGCAAGACCTCTAATTAGAGGTCTGCAGCAGGATTGATATTAAAAAAGAAAGAATGTGAGATCCAGTTTAAAAGAAGTACAAATATTCCTTAGGCTGTGTTTGTTTTCAGATGTAGAATGGAGGAGATTGATAGTGTGGGGATTGATAATGATGGGATTAAGTAAAATTGTGTTTGTTTTGATGATAGTTGTTGGTGTAGGGATTGTTAAATTATTTTTATGTAAAATAAATGTAAAATAATGAAAAAATACAAAAACATTAAACATTAATGTTTTAAAAAAAATGCCCAACATGTAAAAAATTTTAAATAAATAAATAAATTTCAAAAACAATAAAAAAAATAAAATAATGATTTTTATTTAACAAAAAATACAAAAAATTAAACATTAATATTAAAAAAAAAATGCCCAACATGAAAAAATAAAAAATAAAAAAAAAATTAGTCCGGCGAACTATTTTTACAATACTAAGTCTTGGAGGCCCATCCGAATCCCCTCTCGAAGAGGATTCATAATCCGTAACTTACTATCAATCCCTTCCCCATCTCTGAAAACAAACACAATGTTAATGGGTCTCACCTCACTGCCAATCCCAATTCCCTCTCTAACTCTCCAAACAAACGGTGCCTTAGTAAGTTTTGGAAAAATGTACAATTTCAAATTATGAGTGTTACACTTGGAAAAAATACACCAAGGAGTTTTTTACTATTTTTGTGTGTTACATTAGAGTATGTTACATTGAAGTGTTACGTTCGGGATTATACTGATTGAAGTGTTACGTTGAAGAAAAGTACCCTTTTTTTTGTTACATTGGAGTAACGTTTGGAAAAAGTACACCAAAGAGTTTTTTTTTAAGTATTACGTTGTTAAGTTTGAGAAAAATATACCAATGAGTTTTTTAGTGTATTATATTGAAGTATTACATTATTGGAATGTCACATTAGAGTGTTAGGTTTTTGTTCATAATGTGAGATTTATTAAAGAATGAGAGAAAATTCAAAACTTCTATAGTGCAAATTTTCCAAATATGTAATTTTACATTTTGAGAAACTCACTTTTATCCTTGAAAATTTAAACTCAAACATGTAAGTGACTATTATTTTATATAATTTCTACTTTAATGAGACCTTTTGTGTTCATAAGAAGAAAAAAGGACTAAATAGTTTATAATATTATATTTTGAGATTTATCGATAATTCACCCATAAATTTATGGATTATTTACCAATAAATCTTACCTCACAAACAATTATACCAATCAATCCCCAATTTAAACTGTTGAACCAATAAGTCCTATTACTAGACAGATCTGTTCCATTTGATCCTTTTTTCCATTTTTGGTATTGATTTGTGGACGATTGTGCCCTCAGTTTGTCGAGTGGGATGTGTTTCATGGGCAGACGTTTTCTTTTGGGAATGTTACACTATATTTGGTAAGTTGAATGTTGCTTCAAAGGATGGGTCAGCCACTTCTTTGTTAGGGTTTGTGGTGTGCCGTCGTAGTGTTTGTGCTGTGATGCCTGTGTGTTTCGGTGGCATATGCAGCAGTTCAGACCTCGACAATTTTCGTTGGTTTGTAGGTATGTCATGCTTTTTTTGCGATGTTGATTTATGTGTTTTGTTGATTTGTTTTGTGGACTAGATTTCACCAGTACGTTGACGTCATGTTACATAACGTGTTAGGCATGTGTATGAATTGGTCTTTGTGGGGGTATCGTCAATGCGAGTGTCTGTGGTGGTGCATTAGCTGGGAGGGAGATAGGATAGTGGGTTTCGTTTGGGGGGTGATTTGTCTTTGTGTGGATGTGTTTACAAGGTTTGTATATTGACTGGGATGTGGGCTGTGGGGACTGGAATGGTGGTGATTTCGTATGGGTGTTTTGTGTATGTGTATCTGACTGTGTTTTTGTGTTGTCACCATTATTAATTTCTGGGTGAGGTTGTGTGACTTTGCCTTCTTATTGAATTTCATCTTCTGAATGTGTCACCTTATTTTCTGTTACAGCCGATGGATACACATGTAATGTTGATCTGTTGTTACGGTAATAACAAAAAATAAACACAACCACACACAAAAGTCATAACAAAAAATAAACACACAAAAAAACATAACACCCTCCATTTTATGTGACCTGCGAAACATGAACAATTCAGACTCAACAGCATACCAACTCACACAACCAAATCCAACACCTAACAACAATACCAACAAAAACACAACTTACCACACCCCATGTAACACATTCAAACACTGTCTAGTTAACCCAACACACAAACCCACATCCATACAACAACCACCCCACTTCATACAACCCTGACACAAAACAAAACCCCCCATACCAACTCAGACACACAGTAACAACAACACAAAACCAACCACCTACCCTAACCTAACTCCAAAACCACAAATAAAAACTACAAAGTCACACAATCCACACCTACGTACCAGAACCACAACATATCCCATTTACTCTCTGCAGCACTAAAACAAATTGGAGACCCCACCCCTACATATGTAGGACAAATCATTAAAAAAGTATACCTTTTCCTGTGGTCCCAACTATTGTTCTACAATATATACTATTACATTGACCACAACTGTCAGCCACACAACCATCAAAAAACACACATCATCACAAAAACAGCCCACAAACCGACCCCCTTCAAAGCCAACGTACACGACAAACTATTCCAAAGCAAACACACTACGCATAAAAACAAAACCCACAACCAAACTGTCCCATCACACACCCAAGACCACACGCCCAACACCCACACACCCCAACACGACATCCACATCGCAAATACCCCTAAAACAAAACACACACCCCAAAAACTCCACGATTGAACATAAAAACCACCCACCACACCGGTAATCGTAACGAAAACACCAAATACCAAAGTAAGACATTACTACACAAGGATTTCAAAAACAATGTTAGGTGACATACCCTTTTCGACCATTGCAGACGTCTGACAAACCAATGAACACAGGAGAGTGAGACAACGGTTCCGAAATGTTAAACGCCCTACAATGTCACACAAATCGTAAATCAACGTAATGTTGCAATCAATCTTCAATATCGCTCCTCCTTCCCCCGAATCACGCAACGGAATATACTGTCAATCGAAATCTACAAAAACACGAAATCGATATATTAGGGTTTCATGATTGTGGGAAATACGAATCGGGTTAGTATTTTATACATGTGGGCATGTGGATGTGTAAAACGGGTTGTATTGCAGTTATGTGGGCAACCAGAATGTGTGACATGTGGCACTACTAAAATCTCTACTACCATTATAAAACCCCTTAGTACGCTTTGCTATTTTGTGACACGCTATTATGTGTCACGTGGCACAACTCAATCAACTTCCCACACCTTACAGCTCGCGTTGCCCCACGCGCCAACAGCACAACCATTTGCATCCACCAACAACGGAAACATTAAACACTGTGACAAATATGTCCTTTCACACAAGACAGGACCAAACGGAACATTAGAATAAAACTTGAGACCAAATTGATCATAAGATCAACTTATGGGATTTATTGGTAGTTTTCCCATGATTGAATAATGAAATCATTAAGAATATTTTTTATATTTTAATTTAATTTGATTTTAAACTTTATCTTTTTAAATTTTTGTTATCAAATTTAAATTTGATGAATTCTAAAAAATATTTCTCTCTTTATTTGATACACATTTGATAAAATGATTAGAAATTTTATACATGGAGATAAGCCTCTCTATTTATAGTTGTAATAAGGAAATGGTAAATCATCCAAGTAAATTTTATCCATACATTTGTTATACATTTTGATATTTGTTTTGTAAAAATGTACAAAAAAAAATTGTACTAGTATAATAATAAAAATACTAGACGAAGAACAATTCTAGAAATGTGTAATATAGTGTAGAAATCTTTGGTACCTCGAATTAAGTGGCCCTGAATGGCTCGAATTGAGTGGCCTTGAATGGCTCGAATTTGTGTTCACCGGACGACCAAGTGAAACATTTGTCTACCGCAACTGTCAGCCTTTTTGCCGGACGACTGGTCAGACGACCGGCAAAATGAAATTCGAGTCATTCGAGGCAAGTTCAAATTCGAGGTACGTAGCATTGCTCAATATAGTGGGTGATTCTAGAAATTCTAGGGGTGTGTTTGGTAACGTTTACGGTTTCAGTTTATATTTACAAAAAATTTATAAACTGATTTTTGTTTATGTTTAAAAAAATATAAATTACAAATGCGTTTGGTAATTGACAAAATGTTTAAAAAATTTTAAAAATATAAAAAAGAGCGAGAAGTGGCAAGTAGTGGCAAGTGGCGGCGGAAGACGGTGGTGGAAAGTGGTGACGATGGGTGGTGGGTAGTTGGTGGTGGTGGGTGGTGGTGATGGGTGGGTGGGTGATGGTGGCGGGTGGTGGATGGTGGTGGTGGTGGTGGTGGTGGTGAGTGGTGAGTGGTGAGTGGTGGTGGCAAGTGGGTGGCGGATGGCGGGTGGTGGCGGGTGGGTGGTGGTGACGAATAGGTGGCGGGTGGTGGTGGTGGTGGTGGGTGGGTGGGTGACGGTGACGGTGACGGTGGCGGGTGGTAGCGAGTGGGTGGTGGTGGTGGTGGCGGCGACGACGGGTGGTGGGTGGTGACGGCAGGTGGGTGGCAGATGACGGGTGGGTGGTGGGTGGTGATGGTGGGTGGGCAACGGTGGCAGGTGGTGGGTGGTGGTGGCGAGTAGGTGGCGGGTGGTAGCAGTGGTGGGTGGGTGGGTGACGGTGGTGGGTGGTAGGTGGCAGCGAGTGGATGATGGTGGTGGGTGGTGGCTAGTGGGTGGTGATGGCAGGTAGGTGGTGGGTGATGGTGGTGGTGGGTGGTGGTGGCGGATGGGTGGCAGGTGGGTGGTGGTGGCGGGTGGGTGGTGGTGGCAGGTGATGGATGGTGGTGGCAGGTGGGTGATGAGTGGCGGTGGCAAGTAGGTAGCTGGTGGTGGTGGCGGGCGGTGGATGGTAGTGGTGGGTGGTGGCAGGTGGGTGGTGGGTGGTGGTGGCGAGTGGGTGGCAAGTGGGTGGTGGCTGGTGGGTTGTGGCTAGTGGTGGCAGGTGGGTGGTGGAAGACGGTGGTGGAAAATGATAGCGGGTGGTGGCTAGTGTTGGGTGGTGAAAAAAAAAAAATTCAAAACTCAAAACGGAAACACATTTTTTGTGTTTTTATTTTTTGGCCAAATTTATAAACTGAGACCACTGATTTATAAATCAAAAATTTTACCAAACAAGTTTTTATTTGAGTTTTTAAAATTTTTGTAAATATAAATAGAAAACTGAAAACGTAAGTGTTATCAAACGACAGGTGTTTAGTGTTTATTTTTTTAGTTTTTTTTTTTTGTTGTTGATTTATTTTCTTTTATAGTGAATTTTTTTTTAAAAAAAAAAATCTAAATTTTACTCGGCCAACCAAAAAATTAAAAAATTTGAAAATTTTTTCTAGAAAAGACAACAATAATTTAAAAATAGTAGGATTTTTTTTTTGTGCTTATTTTGACTCATTTAATTGTTTTCTGAAATTTTTCAAAAAAAAAAAAAAATTTACTGGAAGGTTTTTCGAGTTTTTTTTTTTAAATATTCCAAAAAAAAAAAAAAACTAATTAGAGAATTGACCCACTTTTCAAATTATATAAGAAACTAACCTACTTTTTAAAATCGCATTTTGAAAATGCGATTTTGAAATTGAAATTGCATCTTGAACATGCAATTTTACCTTAAAATCGCAAGTTAAAAATGATGACATGGTAAAATTGTATGTTGAAAATGCGATTTCAAAAGCAGATTAGTTTTTCAAATAGTTTAAAAAGCGGATTAATTCTCTAAATAGTTTTTTTTTTGGAATATTAAAAGAAAAAACTCAGGTTTTCCTGCTGTACGGGTTGTAGACCTACTGCCCATGTAAGTGGTAGCTTATGAGTAGGAATGGCAACGGGGCGGGGTCGGGGATCACACTCCCCGTCCCCGATCCCCGATTGTGAAAATCTCCCCGGCTTCGATCCCCGACGGGGACCCTATCACCATCCCCATCCCCGCCCTCCAAAGGGGATCGGGTTTCCCCGACCTCGAAAATTCCCCCCCCAAACCTGTTTCAACAGCAACACAATCAACAACAACAACAACATCATCATCATCCCCAATCAACAATATCCCCAATCATCAACAGATCATAAAAAAAAAAAAAAAAAAAAAGGATAGATACACAGACGTATAAATACAAACAGATCTGAGATCTGTGTCACATAGAGAGAGAGAGAGAGAGAGAGAGAGAGAGAGAGAGTGGACGATCGGCAGCGATGAACGACGTAGGAGATCAGAGGAGGCGATGATGGTGGACGAAGGAGGAGGACAATCGGAGGAGGCGATGATCGAAGATTCGGAGGCGATGGTGGCTGTGAGTGCGACGATGGAGAAGGCCGATCGGATGAGGAGGAGGAGGCGGCGGTGGCCTGAAGGAGGAGGAGGAGGAGGAGGAGGAGGCGGCAATGGCGCATGTGACTAGAGGCGAAGCAGCCGACTGCGTGCGGAGAGAAGAAAGAGAGAGTGAGATGAGGGTGATGGTGAGAGTGATGAGAGAAATAGACTGTACAGAGGGGGGGTTTATATATAAATGGACAGGGGCATTATGATAATTTTACTTCGAGAAAAAACGGGACTGGGGACGGGGTCGGGGACGGGCCGGGTCCGGAGCTGTGAAAGTGATCCCCGTCCCCGGCCTCGGCCCGGAACTGATCGGAGATTTAATTTTAAATACCATCCCCAGCCCATTAGGGGTATTTTTCGAAAAAAAACCGCTCCTATCGAGGACGGGGTCGGGTCCCCGTCGGGCCGGTTTCAAATTGCTATCCCTACTTATGAGGGGGCCATCTGTTGAAAACTTGTATCATTTTCCATCTAAACTTAAATCGATTAAAAACTAAAAAATTATATATATAATTAACAAAAAAGATTAAAAACACAAGTAGAAGGAAGTAAAAAAATACTGTCTATTATTTTTTAGACATTTACACACAAGTCATAATTTATAAATTTATATTCCATCACTTAACTAAAATTTTTTAGACCTTCAATTCCCATTAAAATTTTAATAATCGGATTTGCCCTTCAAATAATAATTGTTCATCATTTATAATTATATATTAAGGAATATGATGATTTGACATTTATTTTGATTTTTTAAAATTTTAAAATATCAACTTTCAAATTGAAAATATTTATAAAAAAAAAATTATCTGCAAAAAAAAAAGCTAATTTTTTTTTTAATTTTAAAAATTGAATTATTTTTTTGTGTCAAACTAAAAATTGTGTTTACAAAGGAACATGATAGAATATTGATATGCAAAACTGAAAAATAAAAAATAAAAAACTATAAGAATAAAAAAAATTGATAATGTTCTCAGTTTTAAAACTAGAAAACACTAACAATGTTCTTGATTTTATTGAATAGTTGAATCAAATCAATAAATAGAAACACAAAAACGTTTAATCTCATGCTCTGTTTTTTTTATCAGTTAATAAAATAATTATCTAAAATATTACTATACAAAATTAATAATGTTTTTAGTTTTTAAAATTGAGAAACTATACAAAATTGATAATGTTCTTAGTTTTAAAAATTATTTTCTGTTTTACTAAATATGACTTATTTGTTCACAAAATTTTAAGTAGAACTTGAATTAGGATAATATTTGTAAATAGAACTTAACTATTTAACTCATTATTTTTTTGTTATTATTTTGTATCACTACTTACATGTAATTTTATAATTAACTTAATATTTGAAAAATTATTATTATAGAAAGAAGAAAGATGATGTGCCCTTTCCTAACTTGGGATCATGGGATGGAGGTCGTATTATATTTTAATATAAAAAAATTGCTAAATTTTTTAACTATATATAATCACTAAATTTATCTCTAATGATGTGTTAAAAATTGAGTTTTATATAATAATTAATTTTTTAACCAATCAATTATTGAAATGAAGTAATGGGTAAATTTAAAAGTTGTTTTAAAAATTTTAATAAACTTTTTCCGACTCAAATAAAAAATCAAGTCCTGACATATAGACAGAAGTGTAATAAAATTTTCTTGATAAGTTGAAAAAATAATTACTTTTTATAAATTTATGTATATATATTTTTAATTTTTATTTGGACTAAAAAATTTTGCTAAAAGATAGTAATTTTATTTGGAAACGAGCCGGATTCATTTTTTTCCCCTTAAAAAACACAATTAACGAATTGAGCAATTAGTTAGTAGTTGTATTATCGTTTCTTTGCCATACGAACCTAATTATACTTCTCACAATAGTTAATGAGACACAAAAAACATTGAGAGGCAATGCTCTCCCAAATTCAAATCTTAATATTAGTTAATAATAAAAATAAATAATATGCAGCACACCCCGCTTTCTTTCGCCTCAGCATGTTCAGAATTTTAATTCCTTCAAAATCTCCATTTTAACTGTTAATGTCTATATATCTTTAACAAATATCTCATCATTAATTCCTTATCTCTCAAAATTTAAACTTACCTGTCTTAGGGATTATTTGAAATGACCTAAATAAGTGTACATTTTGTCTTTTTACGAAAAGATGTGCAGAAAAATAAAGAGATGATGTAATGAAAAAAAGATAAAAAGATAAAAAATGTGTACATTATAGAACTTAGCCTTAATTTGTCTTTATAACATGTCCATTCTCAATATGGATTCCTCTCACATCTCTCGTCTATTGCAACAAAGGGGGTGTACATTATAGAACTTTCCTAAGGTCTCTATAGGATTTACTGATTACAAGGACATGGTATATAAGAACTTTGCTCTCTCTGAAACAAGAATGCAAACATTTCGATCCATCAAATGAAACATGTGGAATATGGTCATTGACACAGTTGTTTCTGACATGTTGCTTACACAGTTCCTATGCCAAATCCAATTGAACTGGAATAGTATTGCAATGCTAACTATTTTGGATGGTTATATAGACGAAGTTAAGAGGTAATTTAAGAGAGAATACACTATGAGTTGAATATAAAAATTAAAGTATATAGAATTTTTTTTATTTTTAATATTATATATAAAATTTATGATTGTGACAATCATTGATTTAGTATTGTTTTCTTATTTATATCGTTTCTTAAATTGTATTATGAATCTGTTATATATATATATGACATCTACCTCATTCATGGGTAAACCAAATCATTCTTTTCATTCTTTTTGGTATCAAAACTATGTTAAGTACCTAGTAATTTTACTTCACTGGCGAGCAATAGCTTTGCTTTAGCCACCGGCTAGACCTCAACCTATCCCACTGTCATATTTTCTTTCGGTATCATTTCGTGGTGATCTCCTCCTCTATCCACTAGTTTATTCTTATTCCATATATCTCTATCATATATATATATATTTTTTTACTCGCAATCCATTTTTGTGTTTCTCTTCCACTTTGTCTTTCCCTCGATTTCAACCTCAAATAGATTTCTAACTTCAAACCTATTTGAATTTGAGAGGAGTATTATACCTATATCATGATAAGCATGGTGATAAACTATGTGAACCACCTAAGCCGCCATTCTAGCGCACAACTGAAGTTGTCCCCTCTGGCGCACAACTCAAGCCATCCCCTAACGCACTTTCTAGTAAGTCGCCCCTTGGCACACTCAGTCATCTATTGTCATCATCATTCAACACCATTTCATAAGTTATGTGTGTGTCACGCTTACTGGTTCAACATCTAGTTCTCTACATCTGTCCGACATGACCCGTTAAACTGTTCTGACATTAATTCCGGTTAGTTCCTACAACAGTCCAACATGACCTCTTAAATTGTTCCAACATTGATTCCGGTCAGTTCCTACAACGGTTTAGCATGACCTTAAACTATCCCGACATTAGTTCTGACCAGTTTCTACAACAACCCGACACGATTATAAACTATCTCCTAGCGTTAGTTCCGACATCTGATTCCGACCAGGGTCTTGTTGGCAGCCGACCAGAGTATTTCCTGACTATAGATGCTTCGACAACTCTTCTAGGGCAATTCAGTCCCTTTTTTTTTTTTTTTTCTCTTCCTAGGGTGTGGTGCTGATGTATTAAGCACTTTTTGACCTTTTTTTATTTAGTGAACTATCAGATTTGTTCGGTAGCATTTATTTGAACTAGCCGTTGAATTTTTTTCGACTTCTTTCAATCATCCATTGTCAAGTTGCGATTGTTGAATATCTTCACACCAGCTTAAGGGAGAGTGTCGAATATAGAAATTAGAGTGCATAGAATCTTTTTATTTTTAGTATAATGTATATAATCTATGATTGTGTCCATCACTGATTTAGTATTATTTTCTTATTTATATCGTTTCCTCAATTGTATCATGAATCTATTATATATACATAACATCTACCTCATTCATGAATAAACCAAATCATTCTTGTTATTCTTTTCTCATTGGGGTGAGTAGCCTTGCAAACCGGAGCGGCACATAAGCCCTAACCAATGTCCCATTCTCCATATATTCCTGCAAATCCAAAAGAATGTTGTTGAGAAAAAATAAAGACAAACTAAGGATTAGATAATTGATTGCACATTATTATATTATTAACTCCATCCAATTCTGGAAAGGTAAAATCAAAATGTCAAAGATGGATCAAAATTTTCTCACTTTGCTTCTCTCATATGCCTCATCACATTGTCTGGGTTGATACCACCAGTTTTTTTTCTTTTTTCTTTTTTTCTTTTAATAAAGAAAAAACATCAACCATCTACAAATCTTTCTTGAGCACAAAAACTTACCCTGCAAACCTTCCGAACCTGTCACCTATTATGCCCACCTTTTAAAGGTTGTTTGCTCAAGGTATGGGCTGATGTTCAATTAAAAAATTTAGAAAGTTAGGAGGAAGGGATCAAGTTCAAGTCTTATTGGCCGCATCATGAATATCACGATTAAAGGGGTAACTTGAATGATTAGTCCCCAGGATTCTATCCAGGAGAGGTCTAAGGTTTGACTCCCCTCTACTTTGCCCGATTCATAGGCTTAGGGGTGGCATCTGAAAACTAAGTTTACACACAGGGTGGATCCAAAAGACCCTGTCTAGGCCGCGTTCTCAATCATCAAATAATAATAATAATAAATAAATATAAAAATACTAGCATGAATGATGTAGCAAAATTGACTGGACAAGGACATTATAATGTTTAACATGCTATTCCATATTTACTTGGCTGCACAAGACACTACACCAACACGACAATTTTTGAAAATTGTACGACATACACATGGGGAGGACACTCGAAATATATAATTTTATTTATTTATTAAAAGTCATATGTGAATATTTCATTCCAAGAACAATATATATAATATAACACTAATTTCTAAATTTAAATGAGGGATTAATTGGGTATAAATCTACATTGTCTTTTTTCTTTTCTTTTTTTATCTTTACATCCTAAGCTATTTTGTTCAAACTTGAATATCCCCAAGTGTCCAAAACATGTCCAAGTCAAAGAAGTATCTGACACATGTCGAACACCAACATGCCCGCCTTCTTAGAAGTGTTCATGCTTCTTAGACTTTGTTTAAAGTTTAAATATTAAACCAGTAAGAGCTAGTATCTTGTTTAAGCTAATCGTACTACCTACTTGAGATACTCTAGTGTTAGATTATTTTTTGATTGAATCAGCCTGTAAAATTTGATATATGATACATCTCGCCAGATCTTCATTGTAATAGATTATAAGATCAGCTTAGAGGATTTATATAAACAAAGAACAATATACATCTTTGAATGTTTTCAAACATAAATTATTAGGATGTGAAATTTGTTTGCATGTTTTTTTCTTCTTCCTTTTTTTCCCCCTTTTCCAATGTCAATGCATCCCCCCTCACACCACTGCTGGGTGACCTAAGGAATATTTTTCTGTTCTCTCGTCAACTTTCTTATCAATCTTCCCGCTCACCCTTTTACCTTCTTAATTAAACTATCATATCACCAATAAAACTATTAGTTCCTCCATAGAAATTGGAGGAATGAAAAAGGGATCCAAAAATAATGACATATTGATTCATGGTGCCCAATAACAATACTTACTGTTTTCTCGACCATTCCAACCTGATGTATCGTACTGAGAAATTCCCCTTTGTTGAATGGAATCAAAGCTTCCACCCATACCATAGAATCCTGGAGAAAGAAAAAATAGTATTGGAAAAAAGGAAAAAGGAAAAAAAACCTTACAAAAACAAGAAATGTTAAATACTGGGTGACATCATGCTTAACATAAAAAAACAAACAGAAACAACTATTCTGAAGGACACTGAAAAAATTGACATCAACTACCTTAAGTTTTTCCTGAACTGCACTGCAGAATTCATCTAATCCATCACCATTTATGGCAGAGATGCATACTGTGTCTTCTCTTTTCCCTGCTTCCAATTTGATTTTCAGAGGATCACTGGCTTTATCAACCTGTTGTAAATAAATGCATAAGTAATCTTGTGGCTTCCCTATAACACAATAGATGCTATGGCCATAATCAAGCTCTTGTCACTAACAAAACAATGAATGGTCAACATCAGCAAGAAGCTTCACATTCCAGATAAGCATCTCAGACTTGAAAAGAGATCAGTTTTTAGAAAACTAGTCGGAGTAACAAAGGCAAAACACCCTTCCCAAGGCTGGACAAAACGGTTTAAGGGATTGTTTGGGATGATCTAAATAAGTGCACTTTTTGTTTTTTTACGAAAAGATGTATAAAAAAGTAGAGAGGTGATGTGATGGAAAAAAGATAAAAAGATGGATTATTTAGGGGATGCCAAACCACCCCTAAGTCTACTGTGCCACTCAATAAATGCTTCAACCGCCAACCTATCACTTAATTTAAATTTGATAAATGAAATAAAGACACACACACACAAAGGGTTTAGGGACAGAAATCTTTAGTTTGACAATCATGAATATGTAGATAAAACTCTCATTTTGCATCTCCACTTTCAAGTATGTGAAGGATGCCGTTCACAAACTTGGCCAGTTTATCTTTGATTCTTTCCTCTCTCTCTTTTTTAGAGTGAGAGAGAGAGAAAGAAACGGACCAATGAGTGAATAAAAGGTCCACACAATTATTCACTCAATAGGTCCACACAATTATTCACTCAATATCATTCAATAAATTGAAAGAGAAAACAACAGGTCAAGAGACAGCTCGTGGGAACTCTGCAATCCATTGATTTAGTCAAAAGGCACATTTATGCTTACACATGAGAGAGAGAGAGAGAGAGAGAGAGAGAGAGAGAGAGAGACATCAAGTGTTGCAGTAAACTACTTTCATAACCAAATGAACAAATATATCACCTTGTTCCACACCATCAACTTTGGAATTGATGCTACATCCAGTTCACTAAGAACCTTGTCCACAGCATCTATCTGTTGCTCTGCCAGTGGATGGCTGAACTTGATAACAATATGTTATGAGAAAATAGTGTTTGTCAAGCAAAGATAAATCCTCTTCACTAATTCACCAAGTTATACCTAATATCCACCACATGCACCAGAAGGGATGACTCAGAAATTTCCTCCAAGGTTGCCCTAAAGGCAGCAACCTGCAGCAAGAAGCACTGATTAGGGAAGAACAAAGAAAAATGACATTATTTCTTGAGCTTCAAGTAAGTTTACATTTACTGGAACCTTTTCTTGAATAGTTAGTTTGAGACAAAAAGGAAAGGAAAGATACAAGGAGTTCTTGTGATATAAATTATTAGTAGCAATGATTGTCACATATGCAACTTGAAGATGTAACAGAGCTTACCAGTGTAGTTGGTAACTTTTGAATAAATCCAACAGTATCTGTAAGAAGAAACTCCTTCCCATTCTTCATCTGGATAGAGCCAACAGAACATATATGTGAGTTATACCCATAAAAAGGACGCTTTAAATCATAAGATATAGAGGGTACAATGTTGTCCAACAGAGCTAAAGATGGTGTTGCACGTAAATGAAATGGCTTTCAAAAAATGGAACCATTTTCCACATGACATTGATTAGTATATTGAGTAACTGCTCTTATATAATCATCAAGGGGGCAAGAAAAATAAAAATGTGTATATATACTTGTCATACAATCAACTCTTTTCAAGTACACCTTACTAACCTGTACCCTTCTAGTAGTCGGATCAAGTGTTGCAAACAGGCGATCTTCAGCGAGAACATTAGCCCCAGTCAATCGATTTAAAAGCGTACTCTTTCCAGCATTTGTATACCCAACCTAAAAGCATAGAACATTTCATATCTGTAAATGTTACCAACCAGTATCGAACAAATCCCCCTGCCCCCCAAACCGAGAGAGAGAGAGAGAGTAGGAGGAGGAGGAGGAGGAGGAGGGTATGGATCTACTCTATTCCAAGTTCATGAATTTCCCTACCAACGATACGACTGGGACAGGCACAGAAACACGCCGGTTCCGGTACTGCTTTCGATGTTTACGAACAGACTCCAGCTCTTTTTTAAGAACACCAATCTGTCAATGCAACAAAGGGAAAGTCAAATTTTAAAGATAATGAAAACATAGCTGCATACACTCCAGAAAGACGTGCATGACAAAATCTGCAACAATGTCCTTAAACTGTAAAACCTCGGATAATATAGATTTTGGGTGCACTAAGACGCTATGCTCAATATTTGCAACCCAAAATATTGTCATAAAATTTAAATAAACACTTGATAGCCCCTCCCCCCCCCCCCCCCCCCCCCCCCCCAAAACAATATTAAGGTGGCATGGAGAGGACTTCCAACTCTAGCTAAAGAATAATTATCACGGTTAAAATATTTACCAATAATTCACAATTGATTATATCCTCATTTTGAACAGAGATTTACCTCTAGTTGAAATACAAGGAGAAGAAATGAATACTTACATTAGCAAGCAAAAGTATAGTTATTAGAATATTTTCAAAAGTTAAAAAACGAAAAGAAAAGTTGGTCCTCTAAGTTTGACCATCTCCCAAGAGTCAAGCGAAAGTCCAGCAGGAGATGTACATGACAGCATGGGGTCCCTTTAAATGTAAAGTTTCCTCTTAGAAAGTATGCACCTCATAACTACCAAACAGCATTGAAATGAGTTTTTGAAAGGCATGTTAGAAATCAATGAAACAAGATAACAGAATACAGCTCACATATGTTAAGGAAGAACATAAATATTAAAATGTCCACACAACATGAATCATTTTAGACACTGTAAATTATACAAAAACCTACCACACAATCAACAAATATATAGATTGCTGGCAGCAGAAGAAAACTGCTTACTTGCGTACGTAAAATACGCTTGTCCACCTCAATTTGTTTCTCACCCATTCCTTTCACCCTGCCTCCAGCTTGACGCTCAAGGTGACTCCACATTTTTGTAAGACGAGGTAACTGATATTCCATTTGTGCTAATGCAACCTAAGAAAACTTCAGTCTTGTTAGTGTAAATGGACAACATAAATTCAGAAAACTATCTCACAGAAAAATGATAAATTTGCCTGTAAAGCTGCTTCATGTGTTGCTGCCCTCTGGTTGAATATATCCAGGATGAGAGCAGTGCGGTCACAAACTCTAACATCTCCTCCAAAAGCCTTTTCTAAATTACGTAATTGCCTGCAAATTAGCATTATAAACATCCCTTTGTAGCCGATAAAATCAAGACAAGAACAAAAACTGAGAACATTCATACGATGCAAAAGGTAGTACAAACTGAGAAAACAAGAGAAACTTGTATATGGTGTGTGGGTTGTGTCCAACAAATATGATGATACAAAAATCAGTAAGGATGACAGATTCTATTCCAACTACAGAAGCCAGAAACATAAGAAAAAAAGGAGCATAAGACAGGCCATGGCAACAAGAAAATAACTAATCGCCTGTAATTTAATAGAGAGTGCCACTTGATAGGACCATAGGAAGAAAATTAGCAATCACCAAGTAGCTGGGGGCATAAGGTCTTATTGAGTGGAAACAAGCATAACCTTCCACCATAAAAGGCTTTCTAGGCCAGAAGTACTCAAATGCCATCACGACAGCCCTTCCCCTCTTTGGAAAAAGGGAGGGCAAAAAAGGGGGAAAATAAATAAATAAAAAGCTGTAGGAACCTACTAACCAACTTATTTCTCACAGTCAGAGACCCAAGAAGAGTTGAATGAACCAATAATTCAGTATATGCATCAAGCTTTGGTCAAACTCAAGCTACTGAGATATCAAATACATTAAGTTGTTCTCAGATAAAGAAATTTTCCATTGATCTTAAATCTCAAAAGCTTGATCAGCAGGCTAGAATATTTAGGGTGCATAACCCATAGGAATCAAATTCCACTTGAAGCATATTCACGAATGAAAAGCAAAAAATAAAGAGAACGAAAGAAAGAAATTCAGTCATTAACAACTAACCCTGCTGACAGCTCATCGTCAAATATTACTGTCTCAACACCAAATGCATGAATGGCACTCTTGATTTCTGCCACCTTGCCAGATCCAATATACGTCCTCGAATTTGGAGTAGCAAGTCTGTACCATATGAAAACGAGTAGTCAATATAATTAAATTAACAATGAGAGATGTGACTCAGGCCAGAATGAAAAATACTACGCAATTACAACAATCTCAATCTAGAAACCTGCATGGGTCTCCAACTTACCATTTCTTTTTACGTTGTAACTAGTAATTTCAAAGATATAAGGATGCGGCCCAGGTTCAACTATATAGCATACGGATCCAAGCAGCTAAGTTAATAAAATAACATTTATTTATGTAATCAGTAACTTATCCATTTCTTTGGAGCTGAAGTGTACCCCAAGTACCAAGTATCAAGTATCAACTAATGAAAAATAGGCTACCACGGGTAATGCTTAAGCATGATAGTGTTCAAATCATTTATCAAAACCAATATATATAGGGAAAAAAAAGGGACCCATACTTGTCACAGATCAAACTTCAGTGGGAAAATATGGAGAATATAATTTATCACACTGAGCAGGATTAGACATCAGCAGCAATGAATTTAAGATATATCTCAATATAATACTCACTTCTGATGGGTAGAACCTATAACCATCAGTCCAGCAGTATCAGCCAACTGGGCCAGTTCCCTGAGTGACTCTTGTACGCCAAAGGAATCCTCCGTATCACCTTTGCGCTCAACACTCACAAGGTAGGCTTTCTCTTCAAAAACCTGATAATTAACCCAACCCATGTAATTTTTTTACCAGCAAACCATTATTTTGAACTGTTACTAAAATAGGAATCACAAATGTTGAAAATTAAGCTGTGAAATTTTGGGTTAAGGCTACAGGATCATATCAATTATAAAATTTTTTCTTTATTTTCTTTTTCTTTTCATAAATAACCAATTCAGCAGAACATAAATTATTCTAAACTAAAGATTTCCTATTATGTTTCCCATCGTTGGTGCTAAACAGAATTCAAAAACTCAAATGCTAAAAAGGAGAGCATAATTAGGGTCACTTTCTCGGGTACCAAACAGAAAAAGGAGAAAAGACAAACCTCCCTTCCGTTTCGGAGCTTGAATCTACTGTCATAGCCGTCCTCCTCCATATCTTCCCTCTTCTTCGAATACCTTCTCGTTGAAGCCTTGGGAAAATCTGGGGTAGTTCCTTGTTCCACCACAGTCTCTGCAACTCCTCCATTGATCGAAATCGCTGCTTCGATCAATGGAGTTCGCAGTGAAACGGTGTCGTCCGGAGAGATAACACCGACCCCTTCGTCTCGAGAATTCTTGAGTATGAGATGTTGTTTGAGATGAATGGATCGAATGGAAGTAGGGTTTGGAGGCCATCGAGAATCTGATTCGGGGATTAGAGGAAAGGGACGAATCGCCCAAGAGAACAAGCATGCGCTCATGATAATATATACCTCCTCCGTCTGGATGGACTGGATCTGGAGATACAGATAGTATGCGGATTTTATTTTGATATTTTCATTTCTTTAGTATTGTATTTTCTTTTCATATATCTATTCAAAATTAATCAAAAATATTAGAGATCTAAATAAATTAGGGAAATTTATCAATAAATCCCATTTCACAAACTATTAAACCAATTAGTCCCAACTTTATTCTTTTGTTCGGATAAGTCCTATCAGTGGGGAAGTTTATTTCTTGTTAATCCTATTTTTCATATTTAGTGTAACTGTGTGGACGATTTTACCCATTATTGTTTTGTTTCCATATACTGTTGGTGCACCCTCACTTCACCATCACTTCACCATCTCCCACATTATAACTCTTCCTCCCTTCTGTCTGCAATCATCAACACTGAACATCATCGCCAAACTCTCTCTCTCTCTCCTCCTTTTCCTCTTCATCTTCTTAGGAGTCCCTCTCCTCTGTTCACCGCATCTCCTCTAACGACGGCACTCCTCAGTTCACTGCCTCCTCCTCACCTACTTCAAGATCCACCACCAGAACCATTGCCCCTCTCTCTCTCAGATCGTGAAACCCTAGGCGGCGATCCATCCATCGCACTATTAGGTCCTACTCCGTAACCGCCTCTGTTACTCCTCCTCCCTTGCCGTTGTCGGAGACGAGGATTGGCGATGGAGGAGATGAATCGAGATCGGAACACGAGGTTGTGATAGATTTACGCGCGGATTTGAAGGGAATTTTGAGATTGAATGCTTGTGTGTAGGGTTTTCAATAAGATTGCTTCGTAATGGTGGAGTTTGAGGATGAAGAAATGAAGAAATTGAGGGATACCGTTAATTTGTTTTTGGAGATTTTGTGGAATTTGCGGATTTCTGAATATCGAGAAGCGTGTAATCGAGTGTATATAGGTCTGTGTGTATGTATATATATATATATATCTATTATGTGTGTGTGTCTGCCCCTCGTAATGTTTGTGTATATCTGTGTGTGTGTGTGTGTGTATCTGTGTGTGTGTGTGTGTGTATGAATCTATGTGTGTGAATCTGTGTGTGTGTGTGTATCTCTGTGTGTGTGTGTGTATGTGTGTATGTATCTGTGTATGTGAATCTGTGTGTGTGTGTATCTCTGTGTGTGTGTGTGTGTATGTATCTGTGTGTGTGTGTATCTGTGTGTGTGTATCTGTGTATTTGTGAGCAACGGTTAGATGAGGGTAATTACGTCCCTCACAATTAAATGGGACTAAACAGTTTACTAGAATAAAAATGGGACCAATTGGTTCATAAGTTTACATTTTGGGATTTATTGGTAAATCTCCCAATAAATTATTATTATTATTAAATATTATACACAATAAATTTAGGAAAAACTATCAATAAATCTCATAAGTTGATCTTATGATTCATTTGGTCTCAAGTTTTATTTTAATGTTCCATTTGGTCCCGTCTTGCGTGAAAGGACATATTTGCCACAGTATTTAATGTTTCCGTTGTTGGTGGATGCAAATGGTTGTGCTGTTGGCGCGTGGGGCAACGCGAGGTGTAAGGTGTGGGAAGTTGATTGAGTTGTGCCATGTGACACATAATAGCGTGTCACAAAATAGCAAAGCGTACTAAGGGGTTTTATAATGGTAGTAGAGATTTTGGTAGTGCCACATGTCACACATTCGGGTTGCCCACATAATCGCAATATAACCCGTTTTACACATCCACATGCCCACATGTATAAAATGCTAACCCGATTCGTATTTCCCACAATCATGAAACCCTAATATATTGATTTCGTGTATTTGTAGATTTCGATTGACAGTATATCCCGTTGTGTGATTCGGGAGAGGGAGGAGCGATATTGAAGATTGATTGCAGTGTTACGTTGATTTACGATTTGTGTGACATTGTAGGGCGTTCAACGTTTCGGAACCGTAGTCTCACTCTGCTGTGTTCGTTGGTTTGTCAGACGTCTGCAATGGCCGAAAAGGGTATGTCACCTAACATTGTTTTTGAAATCCTTGTGTGGTAATGTCTTACTTTGGTATTTGGTGTTTTCGTTACGATTATCGGTGTGGTGGGTCGTTTTTATGTTCAGTCGTGGAGTTTTTGGGGTGTGTGTTTTGTTTTAGGGGTATTTGCGATATGGATGTCGTGTTGGGGTGTGTGGGTTTTGGGCGTGTGGTCTTGGGTGTGTGGTGGGACAGTTTGGTTGTGGGTTTTGTTCTTATGCGTAGTGTGTTTGCTTTGGGATAGTGTGTGGTGTACGTTGGCTTTGAAGGGGGTCAGTTTGTGGGTTGTTTTTGTGATGATGTGTGTTTTTGGATGGTTGTGTGGCTGATAGTTGTGGTCAATGTAATAGTATATATTGTAGAACAATAGTTGAGACCACAGGAAAAGGTATACTTTTTTAATGATTTGTCCTACATATGTAAGGGTGGGGTCTCCAATTTTTTTTGGTGCTGCAGAGAGTAAATGGGATATGTTGTGGTTCTAGTACGCAGGTGTGGATTGTGTGACTTTGTAGTTTTTATTTGTGGTTTTGGAGTTAGGTTTGGGTAGGTGGTTGGTTTTGTGTTGTTGTTACTGTGTGTCTAAGTTGGTATGGGGGGTTTTGTTTTGTGTCGGGGTTGTATGAGGTGTGGTGGTTGTTGTGTGGATGTGGGTTTGTGTGTTGGGTTAACTGGACAGTGTTTGAATGTGTTACATGGGGTGTGGTAAGTTGTGTTTTTGTTGGTATTGTTGTTAGGTGTTGGATTTGGTTGTGTGAGTTGGTATGTTGTTGAGTCTGAATGGTTCGTGTTTCGCAGGTCACATAAAATGGAGGGTGTTATGTTTTTTTGTGTGTTTATTTTTTGTCATGACTTTTGTGTGTGGTTGTGTGGCATGTATGTGATATGAGTGTCATGCTAAATGTGTCTGTGGTTTTGTCTTGCAAATAGTGATAGGGTAAGAAGTCTGTGGACACGTTCATGTGAACGTAAACGTGTTGAGGGGTCAACTGGTTCAAATGCGAACAACCTTGGAGTGAAAATGCAGGGACGAATTCTATTCAAGCAAGCTAAAATAAGAAAGGGTGAAGATGCGCGGTCTGTGGGTAAGATTGTAATGGGGGGCCAGCCTAAACACCACACGAGGATGAACTTCCGTTCAAACATTGCAGGGATAGTGAAGCTTGTGAGTTTGGCAAACCTGCAGGAGGGACACTTGAATCAGTTGAAAAGAACACCATTCTGGGTTATGATAGAGGCGATACACGTCAACAAGTTGAACCATAACGAATTCAGAAAGTGTGATGAGTTAATATGTAAAATTATAAGGGCATACAATGAGCGGGATAATGCATTTAGCATTGGAGGTTCAATGGTGAAACTTGGTAGCAGTGACATTAGGTTAATCTTCGGATTACAATATGGGAAGAGGCGCATGGACTTGTCACCTGGACAAAGACCAGCATCGGACTTCATTCAATGTAGGTGTTCTGAAACTTCACGCATAACATCAAAACTAGTGAAGACGTTATTTTTAGAGGCTGTTAGTGGTCATACCAAACAAGATGAGGAAGACACTGCGAAGCTATTAGAGCTGTACATTTGTAGGAAGCTTTTTTTTGCCAACTTTGGGAGACAATAAGTTGGACATTGGTTCGGTACTTGAACAATCTGAATACCATACGGATGTATGACTGGACAGGCGCAATATTGGCAACGTTGATGGGGTCAGTGAAGGATTTTCACAAAACGCTGGGGAAGGTGACTAGCTGCGTGGTTGCGTTGTTGGTAAGTATGTGACGGAATTCATTGTTGTTATTGTCTGGTATGCATGGTTGGGTTTATTTGCAAGTTTAATTTGATTATTGAATTTTGTGATGTGTGTGTCGCAGTATTGGTTATGTGAACATTCTACAATAGTGGAGCCTGAAACCGAAAACATGTTTCCAAGGTTCCTTAAGTGGGGCATTGGAACACTGCTGACTAAAGCACAAGGGGTAGAATTTGCTGGTTCTGTCACGTTTCAGGTATGCATGGCATTGGTTCTCAATCTGGTTGTTGTGGAAGTTTGTCAGTTGTAGTCTGATAATGACCTTTGTAATTTGAAAATGTCATTGTGTTTGTGATGTGAACAGGTGAAGACTGATCATTTGAGATCTCTTGAGCATGAACGAGAAATAATGGGATTAGATGTCGAAGCGGTTGACAGATATGTGGCCGACATTGTTGACATTAGCGCAAACAATGTTGGTGGTGATGATGATTTTGTTGACGGAGTTAATGTAATGAAAGAGACAGTTGATGTTGGAATGCGGGGTGAGAGTGTTGAGGCACGTGGGAACAACAAAATTGGCAAGAGTCATGTGGGTAATGTGCGTGATGATTTAGTGGGTGTGTTCGGCGCTGGGATGGATGTACAGCGTGAATCGTTAACTGCAATCACAACACTTCAGCTGCAGAACAAAAACAAGGACAATATGACATCACTCCTTCAAGAAGAGATTACTAAGTTGAAGAGTAAGAGCGACTTGCAGGCTGTGAACATAGTTGGCGGTTTTGAGAGTGTTTTGAAGATGAAAGATGAGGAGCTTGAAAAGTTGAGGAAGGAGAATGGGGAAATGCAGAAAAAAATTTCATTATTGGAAGACCAACTGGAGGACCGTGACGTACATGTTGTCACGCAAGCATTCCGTGACGCTGGAAATAAGCAAGTTGCTGGTGGATGTGGCACGGGATGCAGTGGGTATGGTGGGTCTTTTTTGTGCGATGTGTCACCGTTACGTGCAGTCAATGATTGTGCATGGAAGGCAGGCAATGAATCGAATGAGGTGGAGCTGCATGATCCAATGGATGTCCAGCAGTGTGATGCGGAAGTAGAAGTGTTGCCATATGTGGGTGAAGGAGTACCGTGGTTAGGCGTGCAAAATTCGTTGGTACGTAACATTAAAGGCAAAGTGAGGAAGGAGCGGAAGTTGGCAGACTATGAGTACCTGTTATTGGGGGTGCGTGATAGAATGATGGGATCAGAAAGTGATAATGTTGGAGGAGAGAAGGACTGTGTGATTGGTAATGCCGTTATAGATGTGGATGCAGTTGAGGTAGCAGGGAATAAATGGTTGGGATTTGATATCAACAACCGGTTAGGGGTGTGGAAGATGATGACATTTGAAGAGAAGACGAAGATCAAACAAGCGTATGATCGTAACGGCAACGGGTAAGGTTTTTTTTATTGTTTCCCTTCATTATGTTGCTGTGTGTACATCACCGTTTTATATGGATTTTAAACAATTTGTTTGTAGGGCTATTGTGTGGGTAGACGGTTCGACCGGCGTGACAGTAGACTTTACAGATTTGAAGGGACTGGTTAGACAAAGCAGTGTACGGGGCAATGTACGTTTAAATTTCTCTTAAATGAGTTATACTTAGCGTTTGTTAGTTGTAGAGTATGAATGTAGCAAATGGTGGCAGCATGCGAAGTGGTGGATTTTTTGTTTTTTTTCTTTTTTTGAGGCGCAGTTGATTTATGCAACGCAGGTGATTGATGCTTATACGGAGCTGTTGAAAACTGAGTAGTTGAAGCTATTTGGAAATGATGATCAGGCAGACAAATCCTATTTTTTCAGTAGTGTTTGCCTGGTGAGTTGGTGTGGGCGAGTGGTAAGTGATTATGTTGTGGTTATTTATAACGTGGTGTGGTTGTTGCATGTGTGCAGGATATGGTAAAAAGTGCAGATGTGGAAGGCTTTGATAAGTTTGTGCGGAAGAATATTTCTGCCGGTACCATGTGTCGGTTCATTCATTTCCCGATGTGCCATAATGGACATTGGACACTTGTCGTATACGATACTGAGAGCGGTGAGTAGAAGCATTACAATCCGATGCGGCAGCGTACGGAGAGGGTAGACGTGCATTACACGGAAGCGCTTTTGTTGGTAAGTTGTTAAGTAATGCTTATTGATGTGTGGGTGGAATTTATGTGTTCATACTTGTATGTGTTTTGTATATGTGGCAGAAGGAAGGGGTGACGAACGTCATGAAACAGTCGCTGATTGAGTTGGGAATGAATGTTCTTAGCATCGAGGCTGATTTCGACCATGCGCTAGAGGCAGTGAGTAGGTGCCCACAGCAAAAAGCAGAATCGTAGGTGTGGTAGTTGTGAATGTGGTGACCTATTGTGTGGGTGTGTAGTTTTGTGTACTTCGTACAGTTTTAGTGATTTAACGTAAATGTTGTTCAATGCAGGCTTGACTGTGGGATAATTATGTGTGCTATAATGCGACAGTATGTGCACCATTGGGATGTGGAACAGACACTGCAAGGTTCCAACTGCAGTGTGTTGCGTGCAAATATGGTGAAGTCTTTCGTCAATGATCCGGTGCGGGGGTTAATATAGTATATATCTCTGTTGGTGCTTTATTTGGCTGATGGAATTATCATTAAATTAAAAAAAAATTGTGAAATGTTCATATGACAATTTTTTGTTAGAAAGGTTGTTATTCTCGTGTAGTTATTTAGTTTTGAAACATATATTTAGTAGTTTTGGTTGTTGGTTTTTGCAGTTGTTGTACGTCTGTTTTTTGGTGTTAACATACAGTCGTTGTGCAGTACTTATCATGGGTTTTGAATGAAATAAGTTTTTAGTTGGACAAATGATTTGGTGTGTTTTTTGCTGTGTATGTATGTTGACGGTCATTGTTATGTGCATGATACTTGGGGAAAAATGTCGACGAATGTAGCCAAGTTTCTTTGGAAACGTAGCGAAATTAGTACGTGAAGTTTGATTGTGTTGAGTGGTGTGTTACTGTGTGACTGCTTTTAGGTGGCGTAAGTCATGTATGTGGTGATCTTGTATCTATGATGGTATAATATGAAAATGACAGGATATAATATGAAAATGACAGGGTATTATTGGGCGGGTTGGCATGTCGGTTTTGTTGGGTGCGCGTTTATTTGTCGACCTTAGGTGGGGTGATTGTGTTAATGCATGATGGGCAGTCTGTGGGAGATCGTGGGTTCGGACAGTGTTTGTGTGGATTTTTACGTGGATGTCTGTAATGTTTGATGGGTTATTTGTTTGTACATGGTACATGTGAGACGGACTTGTAGGGAACAAATGTTGTATATCGGAGTGGTGTAAGGCCTGTTTTGAAAAAAGATGTTGGAAGTGTTATGGTTATGTAATGTGGTTTTCAATTGTGAATGTGCCATAATGTTGTGAATCAATTAGACGTCAACTTGTAAAACGAAATAACAGGATAATAATAAGGTTTATGCGTTGCATGTTACGTATCTTAACATAACAACAGAAAATGTTGTCAAAGCTGAAAACATGCTGAAAACATCAAAAGTGTTACGGGTCATGGTGTGTGGCAAACCGGATTATTCTGATTAAAACAGAATGACTATAAAAATGTTGTAAATATGTGGCTGCATATAATGCTAAATTGGTTCTTTGCACATTTTCCTGTTGTGGTTCCTCAAACGTTGGCAACGGCTGCATCTAATTTGTTGAACTTCTTCCCCCCTTGAAAGCATTTGTTTTTTTTTGGGCCTTCCCGGTGGTCGTTTGACAGCTGGTGGTTGTATGATGAAATCTTCAATGCTAAATGGTGGTTTCTCAACAGTGGGTATGGGGTTTATGTTGCAAGCGTAAGAAGTCCGGTACTTCGACACATGGTAATACGGATTGACTAAATCATAAAGGTCAAGTCCGCTGTTGCGAATAGCAACAACAGCGTGAGCACAAGGGAACCCTTTGATTTGCCACTGGAAACATGAGCATGTGCGCTTCCCACATCAACCATTACTGATCGGAAAGAGTGGACTTTGAAAATCTCATTGTTGGACTGACTTAGAAGCCATGATCTGCTTTTGTTGTATGCTTTAACTAACCGATCTTCCATCTTCGGGCAAACAACACCAGGCCACGAATGCGCCTTGTGTCGGTGTTTGGACATCTGTCGCATAATCTTGGTCCAAATACTGTCAACCAATTGAGTAATTGGGAGGTGGCGTGCTTCTCGTATCCATGAGTTGAATGACTCGACGACATTGGAACTCATTTCGCCATAACGCGCACCGCTGGTGGGATAGATACAGTGACTTTGTTAGATAGAAATATACATGGTGACATTGCAAGCATGACACAGTACAAATTTGGTAAAATTAAAAGTGGTGACTGTGTACCGGAAATACGCATTTGCCCAGTACTATAGCGGTAAATCTTTTAAGAAAGCTGGTGCCACCTTGGGACCAGCCTTTATGAACTCCTCCAATTTTTGATTGAATGCAGTAACTGTTGGTGCATACGCACAAGATCGGAATTTCGACAACAAACACGCGCGGTATGAACTGTTAACGTAGCGTAATTTGTCTTGCAAGTTACGTTGCAAATGTTCTAAGCAAAATGTATGATGTGCTGTGGGAAATATGACTGGGATTGATTCCAGCAGGCCTGCGTGTCGGTCGGATAAAAATGTTAGTGCTCTTTGGCCATTTACAACGTTTGCGAGGTGTCCCAAAAACCAAGCCCAATTTGTTGTGTTTTCGGAATCAACGATGGCTATGGCTAAAGGGAATAGACCTGCATGCAATTAATTTGTCAAAAGGTCAGTCGAGTATTTTCTTGTAGAATACTGTGTACATTCATATAAACAGACATGATCGAATGTGGTGAAACATGTTGCACATGGTAAGACAAGAACGTCATACCTTGGTTGCCATCTTTCGCTGTGACGGCTAGCAAGTTCCCCTTAAATTTTCCCTTTAGAAACGTCCCATCCAAAAAAAGCATTGGTCGGCAATGGGCGAAACCATCAATACATGCTTTGAATGATATGAAATACCTTGAGAAACGGTTGTGTTGTTCGTCGTATTCAATGATGATATAACTACCTGGGTTGTTAGTCATAACTACATTGTTGTACCAACGTAATTGGTCAAACGAGATTGAGTGTGCATCGAACATTTCACTACGGGCTTTTTCGACACCTAACCAGGCAACCCGATAGCTAACCTCCAAGCCGTAATCTTTTTTCAAGTCGTACACAACATTAGTGGGGCGTGTGAGGGGTTTGTCACGCACCCATTCAGAAATGACATCAAACACTAAGTCAGAACCAGCCCTTGGGTTTTTTGGTGTCCGAACGAAAACACCACAAGTGTGCAAGCCATTCCACTTACGTATATAAAAAAATCCATTGGCATGTAACACACGTGCGTGTACGGACCACATACATCCTTTCGATTCGTGCATCATGCATATTGTTGTAATCTGAACAGAATCATTCTTAATATATTTGAACCGAAATCCGCACTCCACTGCATACTTGCGAAGAACTGTTCGAAATTCAGCAGCTCCCCCTTCAAAACTTTGGCCAACATTTCGAATTCCGTTCGCCCATGGAGCAGACAAAAAAACCTTCTCGACGTAGGGACAATATTTGTCCAAACAATCTTGTTCGTCATCCATATCCGACTCGTCAGACAACATATCCGACACACATGGACTAATCTGTACATTGTTGTGTGGATAGTGAACATTTTCTGAATATCTCGCACGTGGTACCTCAATGATAACATTAATGCATTGCAACCGGAAAGATCGAGCAAGAGAGATCATGTTCTGCATATCGACATCATTCTGTAATGTGAAGTTATTGTATCCTGGCATTTTGAAGAAAAAACACAGATTGGCAGGTGTGAGTCCGGAGAATTTTTCGTACACATGATTCACCAAGTCCTGAAATCGGAATGGGGCTTCCAAATTGACAGCGGCATTTGTATTACCGTAACAACAGATCAACATTACATGTGTATCCATCAGCTGTAACAAAAAATAAGCCGACACATTCAGAAGATGAAATTCAATAAGAAGACAAAGTCACACAACCTCACCCACAAATTAATAATGGTGACAATACAAAAACACAGTCAGATACACATACACAAAACACCCATACGAAATCACCACCATCCAGTCCCCACAGCCCACATCCCAGTCAATATACAAACCTTGTAAACACATCCACATAAAGACAAACCAACCCCCAAACGAAACCCACTATCCTATCTCCTTCCCGGCTAATGCACCACCACAGACACCCGCATTGACCATACCCCACAAACACCAATTCATACACATGCCCAACACGTTATGTAAGATGACGTCAACGTACTAGTGAAATCTAGACCACAAAACAAATCAACAAAACGCATAACTCAACATCGCAAAAAAAGCATGACATACCTGCAACCCAACGGACATTGTCGAGGTCTGAACTGCTGCATATGCCACCGAAACACATAGGCGTCACAGCACAAACACTATGACGGCACACCACAAACCCTAACAAAGAAGTGGCTGACCCATCATTTGAAGCAACATTCAACTTACCAAATATGGTGGAAATGTCTGCCCATAAAACACGTCCCACTCAATAAACTGAGGGCACAATCGTCCACAAATCAATACCAAAGATGGAAAAAAAGGATCAAATGGAACAAATCTGTCTAGTAATAGGACTTATTGGTTCAACAGTTTAAATTGGGGATTGATTGGTATAATTGTTTGTGAGGTAGGATTTATTGGTAAATAATCCTTCAATCATATCCTAATTATGAAAATGGTTTATAGTTGTTGGCTTTATTTTATATGGATTTAATTTTAAAACTCAGTTTGGACAGTTCTCTTGTCGGTATCAATATTTCTCCCACGCCACCACGCTCAATTACTATTGCAATGGCTTGGATAGTAGAAGTCTTGTTACTAAGACTTAAGATACGATATTAATGATCCGTCAGAGATAAACCTAATATATATTTTATCTATTGTGTTAACGGGATACAATGGATTGTTCACATCCTTTGGCATTTCATATTCACTTACGTTTAGGATTAATCATCTATTACCTTCTACTCTTTGCATTTGCTTTGTTACACTTCGTTTTAAAGTGTAATCAGTTTCATTAGTACATGGGTATGAGTTGTTTTGGCCAGTCAAACATAACCCACTGCTTGTCAGCTAGATATTATACCAGACGTTACTTAGTCAAATTGGATTTTATCACCTACAACTTGTCAGTAAGATGTAGTACCACCACCAGCTACCATTGGAGCAAGTTTATCACCATCTTCATCCCTACAGCATCACCTGGATCGAATTGTCAACCAATTGGTACACGAGGGGACTGGGTTGAGAACTTGAGAGTATTCCGATAAATCACCACACTGTTCTCTATTTTAGTTATTTGTGAGGGGACTGGGTTGAGAGTATTTAAATAAATCACCACACTATTCTCTATTTCAATTATTTGTAATGTTTGATCATTTATTGAGTGCTTATTGCCAGATTTTCTAATTTAGTGTTAAATAAAATTACTATCAATATAAAATTAGTCCAAATAATAACAATATAGTTATCAATCAAAACCAAAATAGTAATGGCACCAAAAGGAACTAAAAACTTAACAATTTTGAGGTCATTTATATAAAATTAGCTCATTTCTTATATTAGCAGACAATACGCGATTAAAACAAAAGAATTGGTAACCATCTGGAAACAACCTAAAAAAGTTAGTTTTTGTTATAAAAAATAATAAAAAAAAATCACATTTTTTTTAGTTAAAAAAAAACAAATATCATTTCAACTTTTTTCACTCATAAAAAATATTTTTATTTAACAATTTCTCAAACACAAAGAATTGCATGCAAATAATAAAAATTTAAGAAATATATATTAGCTACAAAATGAACATGTGACAATGTATATATATGATAGAGAAAGTTAATGAGAGAGATGTGACAAGATATGATCACATAATGAAGAATAAATGGAAGATTAAGAGAGATTGAGAATAGAAATGATAGAAATACAAAGGAGAAAAAAAAAGTTTTAATAATGAGTGACAATGAATGAATAATGACATGTCAGTTGTCATTATTATTATTATTATTATTATTATTATTATTTTCAAAGAAATCTGCTTGAGAAGTTTTAGTCAATTAAAGCTCAAAATCATAGGAATTAACATATGGATTTGGATTAAAGTTGTCTTGAAAAAATATACGTGTTTACTACATATATATATATGACGAATATTAGCCTCTCAACAAATATTGTGAGAAGTATAATTGAAAGAAAAAAACAAAAAAACAAATATATAAAAAATGGGTGATATCTCCTCCTTTTTCCCGCCACAAAGAAACTATCGTTGGTATATTTTGCCCTTCTTATTTGTGATCGGAGAATTATACTGTATTGCTTTTTCAATATTTGTGGCTTGTGTTGACCCGTTAAACATTTGAGCCTTCTCAAGGCTACTGCTGTGATTGGCATGATTGTGCAACTCAAGACCACAATCATTTTATTTTGAGAGTTGGAAAATAAGCATTGGAAAATAAACCTTTGTTATTTTGAGAGTTGGACAATAAGCATTGACATTTTATTTTGAGAGTTGGAAAATAAGCATTTGTTCTTAGTGATATATACATTTCTCTTCTGTCCGATTTAATAAAATTGTTTGACTTCTAATGTTTCGTGTCCACTTGGTAAATGGTCTATTGACAACTACTACTTCCGTTTCAAATTGTTTGTCTATTTAATTTTATAGCATAAGAAGATAAATTGTTTTTTTTTTTTTTTGGTGAACAAGATTGAGCCTCCTTTAAAAAGAGAAGGTTTACCTCATTTTTGGGGCTTTATCACTACTAAAAAAAACACTTTTTTGCGACCGCCACATGCCGTCGCAAATAATAAAAATACAGTCACAAAAGACTTTTTGCGACGGCCTATGCGACCGCACATGGGGGACGCAAATGTGGGGGTGGCAAATACTTTTTGAAACCGCAAAACAACGGTCGCAAATAATTTGCGACAGCCTAAACTACTTTTTACGACAGCTATTTTGCCGTCGCAAAAAAAATTAAAAAATTAAAAGTACTTTTAGCGACCATTGTTTTACTGTCGCAAATAATTATTTATTAAAAAAAATCATATATGAGTTTGCTACAACAAAAAAATCAATTATAACCACCAAATAATTTTTTGTAAATGAAAAATAACAAAATTAACAAATTAATTAAATTTATAATATCCATTTACCATCCTTAAATACACTGTACTAAAAAATTCAAGTCTTCAAAAAAGAAAAAGAAAAAAAGAGCAACATAATACTTGGCTCCCAACATCAACCGCTTGATCATATCAACTATTCCCTCAACAAAATCTACAAAAACATATATCAAACTTGACTTGAAAATTTAATGCACTTCGATGTGTTAGTTTAGCTTGAAATAATCAAAATAAAACCATGTCAGCGACCTCTCCCTATGGCAGGTTCAATGTGTGTGTTTAGCTTGAAATAATCAAAATAAAACTATGTCAGTGACCTCTCTCTATGGTAGATCAGTGATTTGCAACAAGAGTTTCAATTACCTTGAAAGCAACTTCAGATCATATGGGTGTTATTAACTTACAACAGATACTATGATTTGGAAAACACCAACATAAGAAAGACAAAACTTGAATTTTTTTTTTCTTTTTCTTTTTAAAAAGGGCACATTTGATATTGAAATATATTGGTTGATGGATCAAGCATAAAGAAAAGCAAAAAATATTAGACATAATACTTACACCCATTTTGGATTAGGAGATCCACAATTTGCACAAAACCCATTGCCTGAATGACGCAACAGATTGTTCAGCCTCTCTTGTGGGTCTGATTGATAAGACATGGATTATGCAAGATACACATATCGTTAAACAAACTATAGAAGTGAAAATTTCTACTAGAAGCCATACAATATAATACAATTCAGAGAACAATAAGACTAGCACAGTCATTATAGCAGATGAGTGAATTACTATGAGAGAAAACGTGTATGCTTTTGTTGAGAATCAAAACCATATGACAGATATTATGAGTTTGAAAAATCACTCAATGGAGGGAATAGTTATGAATTCACAATGATATAGGTAGTAAAGCAGAAGAAAACAGATAACACAAAAGTTGACAAGAACAGTAACTCATGTGAGTATAAAATAACTTAAATCTGTCAAAAAAAGGAAAATATTATTGTAAGCAATTAGCCCTCCACCAAACACCTCATCCTCCCTCCAGCACCAAGACAGACAACCACTACAAGCATCCCCATGGTGAGATTTTCAACATGTTTAATGAATTTTGGGAATGTGTTTAAATCTTTTGTTTATGAATAAATTATGATGGGATCGATGGTCGGTTGAGGGTACGGTACTATTATGAGGATACACAAGACTTTTGAACCATAATTTTAATTCCAAAATATAAAGAAAATTATACTATATAATGTGGCAATAAAATAACTAATTTTGGGACAATACACTAATACAAATAGATCAAATTGTTTAATGTTATTGGATTTCCCGAAATTCTCCCTATTATATTCTTGATAGTGTATCCATAGTATTGTCTAGTTGAGATGAAGCAAACACACTTCAAATTGGTCAGGGGTATGGAAAGTAAAATATATGCATGACAAAAATATTGATGAAACAACAAAATATTAAAAAATAACATTAGAACAAGAAAGACGAACATTAAAGCTGAATTACCAAAATAAGGCATCTGACCATCCCTCTGTTGGCAATACCAATTTGTGGAGGGGTCTGCACATAAGAGGTCATAGAGGCAAGATCCCAACCCTATAAGTACACCATCATTAATCAAATATTGACACAACAACAATAAATATAGAGTTTTTTCATGACTGAGTACAATAATTTTCTCAATTTGTAATTCTCGGAGCATTATCTCTTGCTTTTTAAGATGAATGAACATATAGAACTGTAATAATCATCCAGCTTTGACAAGCAACGAACAGTAGTAAGTAATCAAGTTCGTCCAGATGAGAAAGAAAAAGCTAACAGAGCATGAAAAAGCTAATAGAGCATAATAGAACCAATTTAATCACGAGAAAAGGAACACATACTCACATCATCAAAATTTGAAAACGAGTTAAAAAAATATCAATGATATTTATAAATAAATAAATAAATAGAGATTCTCAGCTAGCAAACAACCAAATATGTCATGCATATGAAATCATACATACTGATACTACTGCAACCAAGTAAACCAAAAGATTCATGAACTTAAATTGGAGTAAAAAGAACTATGAAGAAGTGCTATTTTCCTTAAAAAAAAAAGGCGTGATACGAAATCAGCAAGGTGAAGACATGTATCAGAAGGTAGAGAGTTAATTCAACACAAATGAACTAACAAAGAAGAACACTCTGCATCAGAAATACCTAAAGGTACCAATCCTGGGTGGAATTTATTAATAGAGTAAACATAAGTGGAAAGGGTTACCACTGTCTACATTGATATACTTTAAATAATCAGCTAGAAATCAGTAAACAAATCCCTTGGCATATCAGATTGATCAACAAAATTGTAGCGAAATAGGTTAAGAGAAATGATGAAATTCAGCCTTCTAAATAGAGGAAAAGATGCTAATGAATCTTGGGGTAATGTTTTAGGAGTCCAAAAGAATTTTCCTTGTATATATTAGAATAAAATGTTGGGGTAATGTTTCATGTATATGATTTTTTTATTTTATTTTTTTATCTTTAAGTTCCCAATAAAAATGAGAGCATATTAGTAATCTTCCAGTACAAAGTTTACTTTATAAAAAAATGGAAACAGTATCATTACATTATATGTTAGTGTGGAGGATTTTATTTGAGAAGCAATAGGGTTGCCTTCATAAGAAATCCAGCACCAAATGCTTTACGCTCATCATATTCAAAATAGGTGTTTTGTGGTGCACATAGTGATTGGCCATAGACATTTTAATATTCCTTAAGAAAACAACAATCTAACTATAATAGACATTTGAGGGACTGAATTATATAAAAAAGTAATTTTATTTCACAATGATGGCACTTCAAAAACTCACATGATTTTGTAGACAAAAAAGATGTGAATCCTCTGAACTTGCATCAAAGGAAATTACCAAGATTCCTGATCATTACCTGCAAAACCATGTTGGAGAAGAAAAAAAATCATTTAATTATTCTATTATTTTAATCAAGCAACTAAACTCATTTAGCATAACCTATGACTATAAGATAGGTGAAACGCACCAAATGACCCATTACCGCCGAGGACCCAACTCAACATTAAAGGCATTGCAAGGTCGATAAAAAAGCGCCCTCCAACTCTTCCTGGATGTGGTATCCTAAACTTTGTCAAAAATTGTAAAACATAATATAAGCTGTAATGAAATGCATGCAGAACTCCACGGAAAGCTCGAGTTTATTTTAATTAGATAGCAGCATGTGCTTATCACACTCCTACCGATAATGGGCCAAGGCCGACACCCAAATATGCCTTGTAAGTTGAGGCCATGATCGCAGCCATTCGTGCCAGTCCATGGATAACAGCAATCCGTAGTCTTCTTGAATCCTCATAGCTGGGGAAATTTAAAAATTAAATAAATTGTTAGGTTTTATTTCTTGGCAATCCCGTTTGACAAAACTCCTTTGAGTTGTAATTTTATTTCGCATTTTTATTTCAGTGAGGCTATGAGTTGTTAGATGCGAATCCAATACGAATCAAGCATTTCAGAGAAGTTTGTGATGATAAAGCTTTCAAGATTGCCACTTCGTTGATTATGACGGGGATCGAGCTGCCCGGTCAGCTCGCGGGGGTCCAGGGGGCAGCGCCCCTTGGCGGGTCCGGGGCAGCGCCACGGCGGGATCGAGGGGCAGCGCCCCCGAAGCAAAATGCAAAAATGCATTCCAAATTGCCTGTCTGATCATGTTATTTTTTTCTAGTTTTTCTAGTTTTGGCCTTCCCGCTCGAGCGGGGAAAGGGACGCTCGAGCGGGGATTGGAAGCTCTCAGCATCTCTGCAGTCGCCTGAAAAAAATACTGGATGGTGTGATTCGCCGCTCGAGCGGCAAAACCGACGCTCGAGCGTGGAGCCTGTATGAAATCACAGAATTTGAAGTCTCCGCTCGAGCGGGGAAAAGGGCGCTCGAGCGGACCGCGCGATCCAGATTTCCAGATTTGATTAAAGAGTTGGTTTTCTTCTGAAATTAGGATTTGCTTTGGTTCTCTATAAATACTTGGTTTTCTCCCAAAACTAAGTAATTGATTGAAGTCCTCCAGATCTTCTTTTTGGTTCTTAAGGATTATATCTGGGGATATTTTGTTTTTTTTTCTTTGATGTTTTTATTGAGTTTTCAACTCATGATTTAAAGAGAGTACATCAAAGGTTTGTTTGATATATACAAAAGAGAGTGTTGTTCTTCAGTTGTGTATTCTGAAGAATTCGAGCCTGAAGCTGTGGTGGAATCCAGAGTGGCTCATCAGAAAGACAATTCCGTGGTGAAGATGGGGTTGGAAGAGGCACATAGAGGTTGGTTCAATTAGGCGTTGTGGATTCGCTAGGTAATTGAGAGTATACCTGTGTAATTCCTTTAATTCTTCTTAGTGGATTGTTCTTGTGGCTGTAGCCCGTGGTTTTTTGATCACAGTTGGAGGTGTCCAATTGTGGTTTTTTCCACGTTAAAACGCTGTGTCTCTTTGTCTTGATTGTTTGATTGTTTGATTGGGATTGTTAAATTCTGCTTAAAATTGATACATAATCACAAATCAACATCTAGGGGATTTCTAGATTTTTCATAAATAAATAAAGAAGAAGAAGATAGTCACTAAGATAGTGTTTTGGCATTTTAAGAGTTGTATACTTTTTAAAATTTGATTTCATTTGTAAGGTTATTAGATTCTGGGGTGAATGCTCATATGAATCAAATTTTACTTGGATTTTTTGACAAGGAAAAATTGCATTTACCTTTTTAGAGAAGAGACAACATCTATAGGACTTCCTGACTTAATGAGTCACTGCCAAGCCTTATCAAGCTCCATTGCCAAAAATCATCTCCAAAAAATTGTTAACATACATCATCGCCCCAATATCAGCATAATGTGTAATTTTTTATTTGCAAACATCATGATGTTTCTTTCAAAAACAATTTTCAAAACAAGCTTTTATGTTTAAAAACACTTCCTAACAGTTGCAGGTGGTTTCATTGGTATTTTTTTTCTTGGTTTATTGCCCTTACATGGTGGCAATAGAATTGAATAAATTTATTATTCATATTCTGTCAGTGTATAAAATAAAATAAATTTAGATGAGCTTATGTAGCATAGTCTGCAACATTGTTGACAGGACTGGTTGTTAGTAATGGCTTCCTCAGAGTTTCCATAATATGAATTCCTATGCAGTTTATCAAACAGTAAAGCATTTCTACCCAGCAACAATGAACTTTGTTCTAAATATGGATTCAATTCAATCAGAAATCCTTAAAAATTATAAATTAAAAAAAAAAGCGGACCAAAATTTCCAAGGAGCACATTGCAAAATTGTTCCAAAAATTACAAAAATCAAACCTATACAGCACTTTAGATCTTACTTATATGCGTTTGTATATATATGTGTGTGCGTGCGTGTACAGACAAAAATAAAATAAAATTAGATACATATAAAAACATACAAACAAAACCGGAGAGAGAGAGAGATTATGAGCAAGTGGATTTGTTACGAGCTAAAATATTTGTTGAACCAAAAAATGCCTCATTTAATCGATTACAGTGATACATGTGTTGTGAGATGTAATTTACACCGTTGTGAGATGGTGATACTGTTGTAATTTACACATTGTTGTAATTGAACAACACATCGGTGATACATTACATGGATATATGTATAGAGAGAGAGAGAGAGAGAGAGAGAGAGAGAGAGATAGAGAGAGTACGAAGAGCAGAGAGAGACAAATAGTTGAATCGATTAATGTTTCAATTTACACATTACAAATTAATCAATGAAGATGTGTCAAACATTACAGAGAGTAAGATTCGAGCGATGAAGATGAATCGATGAAGATATGTCAAACATTACAGAGAGAGACAAAGAGAAGTGTTTAGGCTTACCGATTATGAATCTCAATTCTGAATCGATCGAAATCTTCATCAACAGCAGATTGAAATCTTCAAATCTTTATCAACAATCGATCAAAATCTTCAAATCTTTATCAAAGTGAGAGTCGAGCGACAGAGACAGTCAGATTCGAGCGAGAGAGTCGAGCGAGAGACATGTTTTGAGAGAGAGAGAGAGTTCAGATTTGGGAAATAAGGAAAAAAAAAGGGGGGACGGGTCAAGTTTTTCATGATTTGGGGTTTTTTTATTTTTTATTTTTAAGAACACGATCGAGTCCAATTAAAAAGAGATTTTGATGTGAAAAGTGATTTTTTGCCACCGCAAAACAAACGGACACAAAAAAATAGACGTAGAAAATGATATTTCTAGTAGTGTTATTTTGTTCCAAAATTGGGGGCCCAAGACAGTTGCTTGGGATGACTTAATATTGGGAAAATTGTAAATCAGCGGATCTCTTGAAAATAATTGTAAATTCACAAAAAAGTTTAGAACTTTAATTATTAAAGTTGATAAAGTATTGCACTAATTTATAATTATTTTGAAAACATCCCATTGAATTGTAATTTCTTGTATATAACTAGTGGCCCTCAATGCTTGACAAAGCTTAGAAACATGAATTTGGTTAGTGTAATAGAACTACTATGGCCATGTTTGATTAGTAATTCGTGTTTAATTGTGAAAGATAACATCATCCCAAAGGATGGGATTTCTACATGGGAGGTAGAAAAACTATAGAAAGATTATTTTGCTCTCACTTTATCAAAAAAAAAATAAAAAAAAAAAATTATGTAATGAAAACTTTTATGTATTTTTATAAACTCAATACCAACTAATTAATATGAGATTCACAATCAATTGTATTGGTTGTAATTTTTATTTTTAGGATTAGATCCCGATAAACATTCTATCCAACTAAATTGACGAAATTTTCTCATCATGCAACTAATAATGTAATACAAGTATATAATTTGAATTATATATTTTCATATCTATTGCAAAACAAAGTAAACAAGAGAAAATATTTATTTTATTAATTCAGTTGAAAAACCAATCTTACACTAACTCTATAAATTATTACTCTCCTCATTATTAATTTTGCTAATTAAACATGTGCTAAGTGTACAAGCAAATGTAATTAATCTTACATTTTCAACATAATATTAATGCATTAAAGCATTTCCAATCCTTCATCTATTTTTTTCATCAAATTTAGAAGTGCTCAAAAACCATCTTTGGTCTTTCATCAAATTGATAAATACATCAAATTTGAATTTGATAAAAATTTTAAAAAATAAATATTGGAGATGATTTTTTTTTCCATCAAATTTAATGAAAATAAAAATTTAGTATAAGAAGGAAAGTAAAAAAAATAAAATAAAAAATTTGATAAAAAGGTTAAACTTGACCTATCGCTTAAAATCCCAAATCTGGTTAGATACATATAGCTTGTCTTACTACCTAAGGATGTAATCAGTTCGGTACGGTTGGTATTTAAGTAAAAAATTACACCGAATCGATAATGTGGGTTTTATTATTTTGAATACCGGTACAGACCGCTTTTCCCATCAAACTGCACTAAACTGAACCGATTGAAATGGTTCGGTTTAGTGCGGTTTAATCGGTTTAGGATTTTTTAAACTTGAGCCACTTTTAAATATAATCATTAATCTATATAAAAATATTAAATTGGTTATTTGTCTACCATTTTAAACATATCCAATCCATCCATTTAATGCATACTTTTCAATTCCTAAATCATCAAAAATAAAAACAAAAAAAGTTTAAAAATACTAAGGTTTCAAGAATAATGAGTTAGAGTTAAGATTATATATAATAATAGTTTACAAATTTAGGTTATAAAGATGATAAGGTTAATTAACTAATGTTAATAATTTATTATATTTATTAATATCATTATATTATTAGATTATATATATATAATATATATACAATATATGTTGAAGTGGTTGGTTTTGGTTTTGATCGGTGCACAAGGTGCTTAAACTGATACCGAATCGAAAATCGAAAAAATTCAAATTTAAAAACCACACAGATTGATTCTTGTTAAAAAATAGACCAAATATAACTGGTTTGATCCGGTTCAATCGATTTGCTCCCTTTTTTTCGATTTTTCCGATTTTTCTTACATTCCTATTACTACCATTTCATAACCAAGTCTCCTTTTTCTGATACAGGGAATGAGACAAAATTTTGATTTTCAAATTGCCTTATTTAAGGCTTAGTTTGGGATCTTTAAAAAAATTTAAAAAGTCAAAATATTATCAAAAAAGTTAAAAAGTTATCACTATTCACCAAAAAAAATATAAAAAAATTAATATATATATAATATTAAAATACAAACCAACTTCACACCACTCTAGGTACTTACCTGAAAGGAAAGGCAGTGAAAGGAATCAAAAAAAAAATTACATATATATATATATTCACTAAGTTGGATGGAAATGTTTTGCCCGTGGGGGCCCACCACGGGTCCCATTTTGATAATCCGAACCATTCAATATGTAGAACTCATCCAATACTATATGTCTGGAAAAAATCATCGGATATCGCTAACTATATGATCAAATTAGTTTTGTATAAAAATGGATAATGTTATAATTAACAGTTAAAAAAAAAACTAACATGATCAGATAGCTATCGATATCCAATTAACGTGATTTTTTACAAACATATAGTACTCGATGAGTTCTACACATTGAATGGTTCTGATTAGCAAAACGGGACCCATGGTGGGCCCCCACGGGCTGAACAACACCGTCCAATTAATGTCCGAAAAAGAGGCAATTATTTCTCATCTCCTAACCAGACTACACTACCCAACCTGTATGGCCTACATCGCTAATTTCTCCTACACACTTATTTATACAATTTTTTAATATATATTTTTTCGTAAAAAGTTAAAAAATTAACCCAAACATCTATTTTTTTTCCTTTAACTTTTTAATTTAAAAAGACAAAAAATATACTTATTTAGGACATTTTAAACGATCCCTATGAAACAAAGAAGGTAAGGGGCGAGGGTGCGAAACTCAAAATTTTTTTATTTAAATTTAAAATCAAATTATAAAAAAAAGGTAAAATGTTAAAAATATTCATAATAATTTCGCCACACAATTTTATTCTAGTCATTATCTCACACAATTTTACATGACAATACAGGCACCTAGGACAAAAACAAATCAAATCAGATGAGATGCATGAAATATCATCCACTAGAAAATACTTTTACATCTCATAGATAGTGTGACCTTATTTGTCATAACTTAAAAAAATTAAAAAATTATTATTTTATTTAAGTCATATCATCTTATTTAAGTCATATCACCTCTATATCACATCACTTTAAACTCAACTCATACTAAACTTATATTTTATAAAAAATCAAAAAATATACTTATTTAGATCACTTCAAAAAGTGCACTTATATAAAATTCATCAGATAGCATACTAAGGCATGATTTGGCAACAGATTAAAATAGTTCAAAAATTAAAAAATTATTAAAAAAGTTGAAAGAGTAAAAAATTAAATTCTATTCCAATTCTCTTCACCGCTTTCATAAAATTTTAAAAATAAAAATAAAAAAACTTTAATTTTTCTTTACCTTATATTTTAGTCAAAATCTAAAATATTACTTAAAAAAATCCATTTTCTAAATTAATTCCAGATAAAATTCATCATATCAAACATTCATTTAAAATTTGTAAGAATTTTTTTAAAGTTATCTGCTATAAACCATAATGTCATAATGTGGATAGTTCCTGTTGTTTCAGACGAAATTTTATCGCTTTGAAAAAAAAAATAAAATCAACAAAAAGTAAAAGTAGAAGCATGAAATATGCTAGATAGTACATTCTATGAACATATAAGAGAGAGAGAGAGAGAGAGAGAGAGAGAGAGAGATTAGATAGATAAATAAGATTTATTTACTACCAAAGTCTCCCAAAACAAACTGCCCAAACCTGAAACAACCCTCTAAAAGCAAAGCACTTCTGAAATCAAACAGAAATCCAATCACACAAACCGGACACAACAGAAAGCAATCTCGAAAAATCTAGAAATTCCTTAAATGTTGATTTGTGATTATGTATCAATTTTAAGTAGTATATAATAATTCCAATCAAACAATCAAGACAAATCGACACAACGATTTTATGTGGAAAAACCACAATTGGACACCTCCAATTGTGATAAAAAAACCACGGGCAACAGCCACAAAACAATCCATTAAGAAGATATAAAGGAATTACACAGGTATACTCTCAATTACCTAGCGAATCCACGCCCGAATTAAACCAACTCCTATGTGCCTCTTCCAACCCCGTCTTCACCTCGGAATTGTCTTGACGATGAGCCACTCCCGAATCCACCAAAGCTTCAGGCTCGAATTCTTCAGAATTCACCGAAGAACAACTCTCTCTTTTGTATAGAACAAACAAATAATCCTTTGATGTATACTCTTTAAACCATGAGTTGAATACTCAATCAAAACATCAAAGAAAACTAGCAAAATATCCCCAAATATAAACCCTAGAACCCAAGAAGAAGATATGGAGAAATTATCCTAGATTTGGACTGAAACACGTATTTATAGAAAATTGTCCCGCGATCTCCGCTCGAGCGTCGGATTGGCCGCTCTAGCGGACCTACGCTCGAGCGCAGAAAGTTCCGTTCGAGCGGGAAAAAACAACATCCACTATTTTTGCAGGCGAATTAAACTTTTGGAACTCAGCATTCTCAGCTCGAGCGCGGGAATGTCCGTTCGAGTGGACAGGCAACTTGGAATGCATTTTTGCATTTTGCTTCGGGGGCGCTGCTCCTCGACCCCGCCGTGGCGTTGCCCCGGACCCGCCAAGAGACACTGCCCCTTGGACCCCCGCGAGCTAACCGGGCAGCTCTGTCACGACCCCAAACCGCCCCTAGTAGAATGGTGCCGTGACGGCCAGTAATCCAAGATTACCGAAGGCCAACTCACAAGGATCACACATAATCAGAGTATAAAATATGGGGCTTACAAGTGCGGAAGCAATATATATTGAATCTAAGTAGTCCATGAGAGCCGTGCATAAGTTCAATGAAATGACATACATCTTTACAAAGTCTTACAACTTAGATACAATAAGGAAATGAGAAACAAAATACATCTTGACCAAAAGGCTTCTCAAGCCGACATATACAAATACACATGAAATATAAGCTAAGAAGCATGATCTTCAAGATGTTACAAAATGCGAATCCAAAACACGTCGGCAATGCACCCAAAACATATCAGCAACACATCTAGGCCTCAATGCCTTCTTGCTCAACACCTACATATATATATAGAGAGGGTGAGCTTGGATACTCAGTGAATGATATTAGAAATAAAGGTTTTGCATGATTGATATCCAAGATCTCTTCCAAAACAATACATAGCATACTTTACAATCAAGGGGGGAAAATCAAGTTCGTTTGCCGATCTTTCAAGTTCCTTGGATGTTAATAACATCTACATAATACATGGGGCGATGACATTCCAAGACAAGGGTGCAGTTGCATTATAGTCCCCTGGCACTAAGGACTTTCAAGACAAGAGTGCAGTTGCATTATAGTCCCCTGGCATTAAGGACTTTCAAGACAAGAGTGCAGTTGCATTATAGTCCCCTGGCACTAAGGACTTTCAAGACATGTCATCAAAACAAGATAGTGCTTGATATACAAATAAGGATAATCATTCATGCTAAATCAAATACTTTTCAAAACAAAGCAAAGCAAAGCTTATCCAAACGTATAACATAACTTTATTAAAAATACCACTCACATAGTTCTTCAAACGTCGGGGTCAAGACAAGCCCAAGTCCTACAAACACATGGCAAAGCCTATTGAATGCACTTTCAAACAAGCTTCATATGTATACAAATGATCTCGGAAAAATATGCTGGGTACCAACCAGGTCTAGGCCGAGGTTCCACACCTCCTCGCCGAGGTGTGTTCTCGAGGGCCACATTCAAGGAAAAGAAGCCGGGGAAAATCTGGGTTTCCCTCTGCTGATGAACATGAAGAACATGAAAAATGTGAATGCTCAATCACAACCTGTTATCACAAAATCTGGGATTTTTCATGCTACGAGTTCGAAAACATGGACTTGGGTACCCATACTTGAAGTTCTTGCGAAAACAAACACAAAAACATGATTCTCAATGCAAACTTTCGGATCAAAACAAGACTTTTTCTTCAAGAACACATGAGTACTATTTTCTCTTTCTAAAAACCAGCTTCAAATCAATGCATGTCGTGCAGAACAGGTTCGATCGTGCAATGTAGCTAGATAGGCACAAAGAACAACAAGAGTAAGCCAAGGATCTAACCTCAATACACGAATCTAACGGTTCGATCTCTTGGAATCAAGCTCGAAGATTTATTTTCTCACTCTAAAACTTCTTCTTCCTCCTAGAGCTTCTCTCTCTAAAAGGCAAGGATATGATACCAAATGATAGGTTCTCTCACTCGGTTCTGGGCTTAACCCTCTGCTAGGACACATGGCGGCGACTGGTTGGGTTTTCCCTCAAAAGGTGGCTGACAGACCAGACAAAAGCATGGCGAAAGGGTGTTCAACAAATAAAGCGGTATGGGCTCTCTGGCGAGGCAATGACATCGGCTAAGAACAAGGCGTCGGCAAGTAGGGTGACAGTGATCTCGGCTAGGAAGGACAACACTTGACCTAGTTGTGCCACACCTTGGCCTAGATGTGCCACACCTCGGTCTAGGTCGTACCAATCTAGGAGTAAGATCACTTGGGTTCAAGGATAACATCTCAGCCTAGATGATACACATCTCGGCCTTGGTGATGCACACCTCGGCCTAGATAATGACATCTCGACCAATATGCCAGGACGAAGGTAGAGGTTAACCAAAGTGGTTCCAAGGTGGTTCTAGGCTTAGGATGACCTCGGCTTGGAATAACCTAGGCTTAACATGACTTAGGCTTGAGACGGCAAGGAAGGAACAAAGCATGCACATAACACTTAGTCAAAACAAGATAAGATTCATGAATGTAAACTTAATAAGACAAGGTTATGCAAGTGCACATGAACATGACTAAGACATGAATGTGGGTTATTACAGTTTACCCTCCTTAAAGAAGTTTGGTCCCCAAACTCAAGTTACCTTGCTCTACGAATAACTCCGGATAACGGATTTTCATTTCCTCTTCCTTTTCCCACGTGGCCTCCTTGCCATAATGCTCCTCCCATTCGATTTTTACCATCGGTATCGACTTATTCCTCAACTGTCTCATTTGTCTGTCAATAATTCTCATCGGCTTCTCCTCGTAGCCTAGGTCTTCATTAACTACAACCTCGGAATAATCTATTACATGTAGTGGGTCTCGGATATATTTCCTCAACATCGAAACATGGAACACGTTGTGGACTTGACTCAAATCTGGCGGCAGAGCAAGTCTGTAAGCAACGATGTTAACTCTCTCAAGAATTTCAAATGGCCCAATATATCGGGGTGCCAGTTTACCCTTCTTCCCAAATCTCGAAACTCCTGTCATCGGTGAGACCTTCAAAAATACACGATCCTCAATTTCAAATTCTAACTCCCTCATTCTCTGGTCGGCATAACTCTTCTATCGACTCTGTGCGGTTTTAATCCTCTGCTGAATGAGTTTAATCTTTTCAATTGTCATTTGAACCAACTCAAGGCCAATTAGAGCTTTGTCTCCTACCTCAGTCCAACATATCGGCGATCTGCACTCCCTTCCATACAAAGCTTCATACGGCGCCATGCTAATGCTGGCTTGGTAACTGTTGTTGTATGCGAACTCCACTAATGGAAAATGCGATTCCCAACTTCCTTGGAAATCCAATACACACAGTCTGAGCATATCTTCGAGTGTCTGAATCGTTCTTTCCGTTTGCCCGTCGGTCTGGGGGTAAAAGGCTGTGCTAAATCTCAACTCGGTTCCCAAGGCTCCTTGTAGACTCTGCCAAAATCTAGAAACGAACTTTGGATCTCGGTCTGACACAATGGATATCGGCACGCCATGAAGCCTAACTATCTCATTCATATACGATTCAGCAAGTCGGTCAGCATTGAATGTAGTCTTGACAGGCAAAAAGTGTGCTGACTTAGTAAATCTATCAACTATGACCCAAATTGAGTTCATACCTTTTTGCGTCCTCGGCAAACCTACCACGAAATCCATGGAGATGTGTTCCCATTTCCACTCAGGAATTGACAAGGGTTGAAGAAGTCCTGCCGGTCTCTGGTGTTCTGCCTTCACTTGCTGACAACACAGACACTGAAATACAAACTCGGCTATCTCTCTTTTCATGTTTGGCCACCAAAAAGTCCGCTTTACATCTTGATACATCTTGGTGCTCCCTGGATGAATGGCAAACTTGGAGTTATGGGCCTCCTGCAAAATCTTCCTTTTGAACTCTGGGACGTCGGCCACGCACAATCTTCCTTCAAACTTAAGCACTTGACTTTCAATGGTGTATCCTGGCCTCAGCTTGGTGATGAATTCATCAATTACCTTCTTGAGGAATTTATCCTCCATCTGTCTGGTCTTCACTTCCTCAATAATGGTCGGTTCCACTGAAATCATTGTCAGGCACGCCAAACTTCCAACTAACTTCCGGCTCAATGCGTCGGCTACGGAGTTTGCCTTACCTGGATGATATTGAATCTGCATGTCATAGTCCTTCAATAGCTCAAGCCATCTCCTCTGCCTCATATTTAACTCTTTTTGAGTGAACAAGTACTTCAGACTCTTGTGGTTTGTGAAAACTTGGCAAGAAGTTCCATACAAGTAATGACGCCATACCTTCAAAGCAAAAACCACGGCAGCCAGCTCTAAGTCATGGGTAGGATAGTTCTTTTCATTGGGCTTCAACTGACGAGATGCGTATGCTATGACTTTACCTTCTTGCATTAACACGCAACCCAAACCCTTATGTGAAGCATCACTGTAAATTTGAAATTCCTCATTACCTGATGGAAGTACAAGAACTGGTGCTGTAACTAACCTCATCTTCAACTCCTGGAAGGCTGATTCCCTATCATTGGTCCATTCATATGCTGCTCCCTTCTTAGTTAGTTGTGTCAATGGTACTGCAATCCTCGAGAAGTCCTTTACAAACTTTCTGTAATAACCTGCCAAGCCCAGAAAACTACGAACCTCGGACACGTTGGTCGGCGTCGGCCAATTCACAATGGCTTCAATCTTATTGGGGTCAACTGATATACCCTCTTCATTAATCACATGCCCTAAAAATGAAATGTTGAAAAAGCCAAAACTCGCATTTACTCAACTTGGCGTACAACTTCTTATCTTTCAAGATTTGCAGGGCAAGTCTCAGATGATTCTCGTGCTCACTCGTACTCTTGGAATAGATCAATATGTCGTCAATAAAAATAATTACGAACTCATCTAGATACGGCTTAAAGACTTTATTCATCAAGTCCATGAATGCTGCTGGGGCATTGGTCACTCCGAAGGGCATTACCAAAAATTTGTAGTGGCCATATCTTGTCCGAAAAGCAGTCTTCTCAATGTCCTCGGCTTTAACCTTCAACTGATGATAGCCCGACCTAAGTTCAATCTTGGAAAAGACTCGTGCTCCTCGTAGTTGATCAAGCAAATCATCAATCCTAGGCAATGGGTACTTGTTCTTAATGGTCACCTTATTAAGTTCTCTGTAGTCAATGCAAAGGCGAAGTGTGCCATCCTTTTTCTTAACAAATAGAATGGGTGCTCCCCACGGTGAAGTGCTCGGCCTAATAAATCCTTTATCCAACAATTCTTGTAATTGCAATTTCAGTTCTCTAAGTTCGGCTGGGGCCATCCTATAGGGTGTTTTGGAGATAGGTTGTGTTCCCGACATGATGTCCACAGTAAACTCTATTTCCCTATCGACTAAGTGGCCAGGCAACTCATTTGGAAAGACGTCGGGGAATTCCTTAACAACGGGTATGTCGGCTAACCCAACACTTCCATTCAAATCACTTAGTATACTGCACAAATAACCCTGACACCCTTTTTGGATCAACTTATAGGCTTTCATGGATGAGATTAAGTAAGGTGGGGGTACTACTCCTTTACCCTGGAAAATGACCTCGGCTTGGCTTGGGGTCTTTAATGTGACGCTCTTAGTAACACAATTAATGGATGCATGATTCGCTACTAACCAATCCATTCCCAATATGACATCGAAATGAGTCATGCTTAATGGCATCAAATCAACTAACAACTCTGCACCCTCAATCACAACAATACACGCCCTATAAATGGATGCAACAATCATATTTCTCCCAGATGGAGTAGACACAGATAATACATAATCAAGGGGTTCTAATTTCCTATTCAACTTCTCGGCGAATATAGCAGACACAAATGAATGCGTAGAACCCGAATCAATCAATACGTATGCATCTTGAGAACAAATTGGAAGGGTACCTGACACTACCGCCTCGGCACTCTGGGCGTCTCCTGGTACTAATGCAAAAACTCTGCCCTGCCTCACCTGTATTCTCCCGATGTTGTTCTTCTGTGCAGGGCCCGAGGTGCTTCCATTCCTCTTTCCGTCGTCAGCCTTTGCTTTTGGGCAGTCCTTCACACGATGACCTATCTCGCCACACTCGTAGCAAGCCCCTGTTGCCTAACGACAGACCCCAAAATGTAGCTTTCCACAACTCGTACACGTCGGCTTAACATTACCTTCCTGATTTGAGTTGTTAGAACTGCCCATATTCATCTTCTTCTTGGCATTGAATGGAACTCGGCGATTATCATAATTCTGTCTCTTCCTCTGACTCTCACCTGAACCCTGGTATCGGTTCAAGTTAGCTTCAGCCAGGATGGCCTTGTCTAGTACTCCGGCGCACGTCGGCATATTGAGCATGTTGACCCGATCTTGTATCGGTCCACGCAACCCACTTTCGAACTTTCTCACCTTCTGGTATTCGTCATCAATCATGTGAGGCGCATACCTCGCCAATTCAGTAAAGGCACGATCGTATTCTGCCACTATCTTGTTCCCTTGTATCAGATTCTGGAACTCCGTGGTCTTTCGATCTCGGACGCTAAGGGGGAAATGTTTGTTGTAGAACAACTCCAAAAATCTGGCCCAAGTCAAACCCGGATTACTTTCTCGGACCATCATCCACCACCTGCGAGCGTCGTCGTCTAATGTGAAGGCTGCCAGAGATACCTTCTGGGCGTCTGTACTGGGGAAGATTTCAAACAACTTCTCCATTTCTAAAACCCATGCCTCGATTTTTATTGGTTCTATACCTCCTTGGAATCTCGGCGGTTTCATTTTCTTGAACTCTCTAATCAGGGTTATCGTGTCGTTTCCATACAAAGCTTGCTGTGGAGGCCCTTGCGGCACTGGAGGAGGTGAAGCTGTATATCGGCCATTCGTCTGCTCGGCCTGCGTGGAAGTGGTACCAGTATCCTGTGGCCTAGGTTGTCTCAACTCACGAACCAAGCCTTCGACTAACCTTTCCAGTCTCTCCAATCTATCTTCGGAATGATCTCGGCCAACTGGAGGTCTACCTCTCCTCATGACGCTAGGAGGATGTAAAATGTGACTTTAAAACAACCGAACAGATAATACGTATACAAGTAACAAATGTGCATGCCGAAATGATGCGCACATAGCCAAGTAGCAAACAATATGATGCAATCCTAACATCATTCTAAGGGAAATCCTATGCTCTTTAGGACTCAAGGTGTGTGATTAACGAACTATAAGGAATGCGGGCTCTGATACCAATCTGTCACGACCCTAAACCGCCCCTAGTAGAATGGTGCCGTGACGGCCAGTAATCCAAGATTACCGAAGGCCAACTCACAACGATCACACACAATCAGAGTATAAAATATGGGGCTTACAAGTGCGGAAGCAATATATATTGAATCTAAGTAGTCCATGAGAGCCGTGCATAAGTCCAATGAAATGACATACATCTTTACAAAGTCTTACAACTTAGATACAATAAGGAAATGAGAAACAAAATACATCTTGACCAAAAGGCTTCTCAAGCCGACATATACAAATACACATGAAATATAAGCTAAGAAGCATGATCTTCAAGATGTTACAAAATGCAAATCCAAAACACGTCGGCAATGCACCCGAAACATATCGGCAACACATCTAGGCCTCAATGCCTTCTTGCTCATCACCTACACATATATATAGAGAGGGTGAGCTTGGATACTCAGTGAATGATATTAGAAATAAAGGTTTTGCATGATTGATATCCAAGATCTCTTCCAAAACAATACATAGCATACTTTACAATCAAGGGGGGGAAAATCAAGTTCGTTTGCCGATCTTTCAAGTTCCTTGGATGTTAATAACATCTACATAATACATGGGGCGATGACATTCCAAGACAAGGGTGCAGTTGCATTATAGTCCCCTGGCACTAAGGACTTTCAAGACAAGAGTGCAGTTGCATTATAGTCCCCTGGCACTAAGGACTTTCAAGACAAGAGTGCAGTTGCATTATAGTCTCCTGGCACTAAGGACTTTCAAGACAAGAGTGCAGTTACATTATAGTCCCTTGGCACTAAGGACTTTCAAGACATGTCATCAAAACAAGATAGTGCTTGATATACAAATAAGGATAATCATTCATGCTAAATCAAATACTTTTCAAAACAAAGCAAATCAAAACTTATCAAAACGTATAACATAACTTTATTAAAAATACCACTCACATAGTTCTTCAAACGTCGGGGTCGAGGCAAGCCCAAGTCCTACAAACACATGGCAAAGCCTATTGAATGCACTTTCAAACAAGCTTCATATGTATACAAATGATCTCGGAAAAACATGCTGGGTACCAACCAGGTCTAGGCCGAGGTTCCACACCTCCTTGCCGAGGTGTGTTCCCGAGGGCCACATTCAAGGAAAAGAAACCGGGGAAAATCTGGGTTTCCCTTTGCTGATGAACATGAAGAACATGAGCATGAAGAACATGAAAAATGTGAATTCTCAATCACAACCTGTTATCACAAAATCTGGGATTTTTCATGCTACGAGTTCAAAAACATGGACCTGGGTACCCATACTTGAAGTTCTTGCGAAAACAAACACAAAAACATGATTCTCAATGCAAACTTTCGGATCAAAACAAGACTTTTTCTTCAAGAACACATGAGTACTATTTTCTCTTTCTAAAAACCAGCTTCAAATCAATGCATGTCATGCAGAACAGGTTCGATCGTGCAATGTAGCTAGATAGGCACAAAGAACAACAAGAGTAAGCCAAGGAGCTAACCTCAATACACGAATCTAACGGTTCGATCTCTTGGAATCAAGCTCGAAGATTTACTTTCTCACTCTAAAACTTCTTCTTCCTCCTAGAGCTTCTCTCTCTAAAAGGCAAGGATATGATACCAAATGATAGGTTCTCTCACTCGATTCTGGGCTTAACCCTCTGCTGGGACACGTGGCGGCGGCTAGTTGGGTTTTCCCTCAAAAGGTGGCTGACAGACCAGACAAAAGCATGGCGAAAGGGTGTTCAACAAGTAAAGCGGTATGGGCTCTCTGGCGAGGCAATGACATCGGCTAAGAACAAGGCGTCGGCAAGTAGGGTGACAGTGATCTCGACTAGGAAGGACAACACTTGACCTAGCTGTGCCATACCTTGGCCTAGATGTGCCACACCTCGGTCTAGGTCGTACCAATCTAGGAGTAAGATCACTTGGGTTCAAGGATAACATCTCGGCCTAGATGATACACATCTCGGCCTTGGTGATGCACACCTCGGCCTAGATAATGACATCTCGACCAATATGCCAGGACGAAGGTAGAGGTCAACCAAAGTGGTTCCAAGGTGGTTCTAGGCTTAGGATGACCTCGGCTTGGAATAACCTAGGCTTAACATGACTTAGGCTTGAGACGGCAAGGGAGGAACAAAGCATGCACATAACACTTAGTCAAAACAAGATAAGATTCATGAATGTAAACTTAATAAGACAAGGTTATGCAAGTGCACATGAACATGACTAAGACATGAATGTGGGTTATTACAAGCTCGATCCCCGTCATAATCAGCGAAGTGACAATCTTGAAAGCATTAACATCACAAACTTCTCTGCAAGACATAATTCGGGTTGGATTCGCATCTAAACACTCATAGTCTCATTGAAATAAAAAGTGCGAAAACAAATACAACTTAAAGGAGTTTTGTCAAACAGGGTTGCCAAGAATAAAAACTAACAATCTCCCCATTTGGCAATGCCGTGACAAAACACACTTAACAAATAAAATCCTAATCACCCCAACCCATTACAGCCAACAAAAAAAAACTTCTTTTTCAAGGTCATGATCTGCAAAACAGCTATTAGTGCCACAATCTCCAAAACAACTATTAGTCCCACAAGAGTATATGAAAAAGTAATAAACATATGGCTAGTTTATCTTGAAGCATTTGAAGCATGAGATGGAAAACATGAATAGATGCGACTTGGAGATTTTAAGAACATGTAGCATGGATAGATGGATAGATGAAAACTAAGACATATGCACCCAACTCATGACATGAATACATGAAATACAATCTTCTCCCCCTTTTTGTCACGAATTGACAAATGAAGCTCAAACAACAAAAGCAAGATCATAAACCACATAAGCAATGATATGATGATGTAAATATCAGGGGCATGCAAAAAGGAAATAACAAGCAAACAGTGCATAGCAACATGCAAAACAACTAAAGCCAATCTCCCTTACCAAACAAATCAAAGTGTCCATGCTAACAAACTCTTGCAAAGATAAACCAAACTCCCCCTTACTAAAAACAATGAACAAAAAGAAAACGACAAAAATAATATGGTGGAGCAAGTAAGGAATTTCAGAGTAGTACCTTAGAACACACAAGACTATCCAAGAAGCACAATTACTTGAAAACACAATGTGCACAGTCTATAGAAGATTCCTCATGAAAGAAAGTGATGCATTATGTGAAAAACATAGATCCCATGAAAAAAAGTGTATGTGTGACTCTTGGAGTTCGACAAACACTAGATTCAATCCTAGTAGTGATCTGAAAGTTGGACCTCCGACAAGAGAATCTAAGCACAACAAAGGAAAGTCAAACCACTAGGAATCAAGGGGTATTTGGTGAGTAAAGGCGGAGGCTCCCCTTCAATCAATGAATCTTTTATTTTTTCCTTTTATTTTTTTTTTACATCTTTTTCTTTTCTTTCTTTTTTACATCTTTTTTTTTTTGTTTCTTTCTTTTGCACATTTTTTTCTTTCTTTTGCACACTCATTGGCGGCTGACACGCTTAAGAGTATGGAAATCGAACCAGAGAAGCATGGATATAATAAGGATGGTCTGGTTGGTGACTCTGAGGTAGCCTTTTCCTCATGCCTGGACTACAAAGAACAAAGGGGAAAGCCATGGAGATGCAAAAAGATGGAAGATGGTTAAGAGACTCAACATCACCCATGATATGCTAGTATAGGTCAATTCCTCTCGAAAAACAAAAGATACAATGCCAGAAGTCCATAGAAAAAAAAAATCACTAAGGCGAAAGACTCCGATATTTGCTAATCCAAAAGTGTGTACAGAATGAGACATACTAATCAAAAAACACACACTCCAAAATGAGTAATGACCATAGGAAGCACACACATATTAACATGTAATGGATATTCTTATCAATTCCAATATGCACCAAGGACTACTCAAAAATTTTAAGCTTGCAAAACCATACTAAGAAAATCTTTTTGGGATTTTTTTATTTTTTTATTTTTTTTCTTAACCAAAGAAAGACAAAAAACGAACAAGCATACATTTTTTTTTTCTCATTAAAAAAAAACACACAGAAACCCAAAAGCTAAAACAAATAAACAAATTAACACAAGTCAAGTTTTCTCACCCAAACCACTTTAGTATGAAAAAAGTTGTGAGAATTGCGGTTCTTGAGTGGTGTCTTGACGTTGCGGTTCCCTTTCCCTTCAATGGGAACCCGTCTAGACTTGGTGTCCAACTTCCTATACCTAGGTCTAGACAAACAAAACCTCTGTTCACGTTTAGTCTCAAGCAAATCAAAATAACGAGGTCTAATATGACCCTTAACCTCATTACCACCAATGAAGTGTCTCTTATCTCATGAGATGTTAGAATTTCTTCCATCTTTATGAGACACTCTCTCATGCAACTTGTAACAATAAGGGCGAATATGACCATGCATACCACAATGATGACAAATAAAAACAAGGTGTACAGGGTGTACCTTCTTTGCTTTTACCTTACCAACTCTAGGAAGATTTAGAAGTCTTTCCTCTCGTTGAATCTTGTGCTCCCCCTTCCCTTGAGTTCTTGTATCATGAGACGTGGATGCATTCTGTTTTTGCTCTTTCTTACGTCCAAATCCAATGCCACTCTTGTCAAAATAGATTTGTTGAGACCCAATGATATCCTCCAAAGTCTTTGATCCTTTGTTCCAAAGACCAATGGTAGCCATAGCACACTTGAGTTCTTCCTCTTTCTTGATCATTAGTTATTCCAAAGCAACTTGAGACATCTCAAGAGTTTCAATTTTTTCTTCATATGTTGCATAGATTTGTTGTAGCTTGTTTCTCTCTGTCTCACAAGTCAAGAGTTTTGCACAAAGAGCTTGTCGATCATTAGCTATCTTGATGGCATCAATTCTAGCCTCGAAAATCTCCTCATGTAGTTTGACATTCTCACTTTCACATGCTGTGAGTTTCATAGTGAGTTTGTCATTCAATTTGGATAACTTAAGAGATTCCTTATACAACTTTTCATAAGCTTGCTCAAGCTCTTCATCATCACTTCCCGAGGATTCATCATCAGTGGCATTCTCAACCAGGCTCTTCGGATACTCTGTTTGTCCTTCAGTTTCGGAAGCCGCCATGAAAGCAAGGAATTGTTTATATCCCTCTTCGCCTTGATCTTCATTGTCACTTTCATCTTCATCAGATTCTAATTCATCATCCCAAGTGATGGCGAGGGCTTTCTTCTTCTTCAAACGAGTGGGGCATTCTGAAGCAAAGTGGCCAAATCCTTGGCATTCATAGCATTGGACTCTTTCAGAGTTCCCTTGTATCTTTTCTTTCTCCTTCTTGGCTATAGAATTAATTTTGAGTTTATCTCTGCCTTTAGATTTATGGGTATGAGTAGATTCCAAAAGATTAGGATTCTTTTTCAAAAAAGATTTTTTAAATTGTTTAACAAAAGCAGCCGTAATCTTGGAATCTATCTCACAATCCTCATCAGAATCCTCTCCAACTCGATGAGCACTACTAAAAGCAATATCTTTTTGTTTCTTTTTGAAATTCCTATGTGCCTCATAAGTTTGGAGATTTCCAACCAAGTGATCCAGCTTGAGGTTGTCAACATCTTGAGCCTCCTCAATAGCCGTAACTTTTGGTTGGAATCGATCGGGCAAGGATCTCAAAATTTTTCCCACAACTTTGGATTCTGGTATTTTTTTCACCTAAATTGAAGCTGGAATTTACAATGTCACTCAACTTCGCATATAATTCATCAAAGGTCTTACTATCTTTCATTGAAAGGTTTTTGAAACTAGACGTGAGCCTTTGAAGTTTTGAGCGTTTAACAGAAGGAGTTCCCTCATGAATAGTTTGTAAGATATCCCAAGCCTCTTTTGCGACTTTATAATTACAAATACGACTAAACTCTTCAGGTGTGACAGCGCAAAAGAGAGAATTGATAGCTTTACTATTCAGCTACTATTTTGGTAATCAATTGTGTCCCATTTATCAATTGGTTTGGGGAAAGTTACTCCATCAACGGTAATTGTTGGTTAGGTCCACCCATTCATGATAGATTGCCAAACTTTTTCATCTATAGATTTCAAAAACGATCTCATCCGAGCTTTCCAAAAAGAATAATTGGATCCGTCAAGTAGGGGTGGTCGAACCGTAGAATTTCCCTCACGAATTGAATCCATTACCACAAATCAAACAAGATCTCGCTCAAAAGTTTTAAAAAACAAACGAGCAATCCGCTCTGATACCAATTGAAAAATCTAGAAATTCCCAAGATGTTGATTTGTGATTATGTATCAATTTTAAGCAGTATATAACAATCCCAATCAAATAATCAAGACAAATTGACATAACGATTTTACGTGAAAAAATCACAATTGGACACCTTCAATTGTGATAAAAAACCACGGGCAACAGCCACAAAACAATCCACTAAGAAGATATAAAGGAATTACACAGGTATACTCTCAATTACCTAGAGAATCCACGCCCGAATTGAACTAACCCCTATGTGCCTCTTCCAACCCGTTTTCACCTCAGAATTGTCTTGACGATGAGCCACTCCCGAATCCACCAAAGCTTCAGGCTCGAATTCTTCAGAATCCACCAAAGAATAACTCTCTCTTTTGTGTAGAACAAACAAATAATCCTTTGACGTATACTCTTTAAACCATGAGTTGAATACTCAATCAAAACATCAAAGAAAACTAGCAAAATATCCCCAGATATAAACCCTAGAACCCAAGAAGAAGATATGGAGAAGTTATCCTAGATTTGGACTAAAACACATATTTATAGAAAATTGTCCCGCGATCTTCGCTCAAGCGTCGGATTGGCCGCTCAAGCAGACCTACGCTCGAGCGCGGAAAGTTCCACTCGAGCGGGAAAAAACAACATCCAGTATTTTTGCAGGCGAACTAAACTTCTGGAACTCAGCATTCTCAGCTCGAGTGGGGGAATGTTCGTTCGAGCAGACAGGCAACTTGGAATGCATTTTTTCATTTTGCTTCGGGGGCACTGCCCCTCGACCCCTCTGCGACGCTGCCTCGGACCCGCCAAGGGGCGCTGCCCCCTGGACCCCCGCGAGCTGACCGGGCAGCTCGATCCCTGTCATAATCAGCGAAGTGACAATCTTGAAAGCATTAACATCACAAACTTCTCTGCAAGGCATAATTCGGGTTGGATTCGCATCTAAACACTCATAGCCTCACTGAAATAAAAAGTGCGAAAACAAATACAACTTAAAGGAGTTTTGTCAAACGGGGTTGCCAAGAATAAAAACTAACAAATCTTTTTTGTAATTTATTTTAAGCTGTTATCATCATCATTAAGCTTGTCCTATATCCTTAATTGATGCATCTTCTTCATCTTCTCCATCTTGTGTTGGAGGAGGCTGTCCATTTGGAACTGCTTTAGTGTTCAGCTGTGCTTCCAAGTCATGAAAGTGCCTCTCAATTCTAGAATCCATGATGTGAAGGGTACGGTTGTTTAAGAGGCAAAAATATTAGTAATATTATATATATATATATATATATAAACAAAATTTAAGAATAAGTATCCATGCTGCGCTGAGGACAGTATTGAGGGTGTAAACACCTTTTCTGTGTGAGACATAGTTTGGTTTGTGTCCATGCATTTTCAAGGTAAGATATGGTTTGGTCTGCACCTTTTATTCACATTATCCATTGCATCCATTGCATCGTACTTTATCTTGTTGCATTCATCATTAGGATTCTTATTTTTCCCCAGCAAATCATTCCTCACTTATATCATACCACCCAATTACTTGTACTCTTTTTGCAAAAAACATAGTTCTGCAAGTGCTCGCACCCCTTTCACATTGAAACATGGTTCTGTTATGAGTAAGCATCCATGCTGCGCTGAGGCTAGTATTGAGGATGTAGGCACTTAACCTGTATTAGGCGTCGTTTGGCTGTGCCCACTTCTTTTCTATATAAAACGTAGTTTGGTTTTGCATCCCTATTTCTTTATGGTATTCGTGTGTTTTGTACTGCTTATGGTTTGATTACTTCGTTACATTGTATATCATTTGCATTGTTTCGTTACATTGTGTATCATTTGCATCCTGCCCCTGAACTACGCTGGTTTAATTCCTTGCAAAGGGATACGTAGGCAACTTTCGGGTTCAACCAACTGCATTTGCATTTTATTTGTTTGCCCAAGTGTTGCGGCCTTGTCAAAATGGGTCGTCTTCGAGTTTTGACATTCACTCACGTCATTTCATGACTTCAAGCTCTGTCAAAGAGGGGCAACTGTAGACACCCTATTTTTGACCGCCCATAAGACTTGGGTGCCTCAGGTTGATCACTCGATGATGAAAGTTATGCTATACAAACGTTCGATTTCTTTAGCAAGAAGAGCTTCTAAATCCCAACCTTACACCCCATTTTTAACCAAAATTATTTTAGACCTTAAAACCCCATTTTTAAAAATATTTTTCTAAATGTTTCTCCGATGTTTCGAGGCTCGTATTTCATTTAAAATATTGCACTTTTCGGTAAACCGAGTAAGGAGAAAGTGGAAATAAATGAAAGGGAGGTGAACTCTTTGAAAAATCTTTAAAACATCTTATTTATAGGTTTGGAGTTGAAAAAAATAGGAGGGAGGGAAGAAAACTAGTTAGGGAAGAGGTTGGGCATCAATTTGTTGAGAAAGAAATGAGCAGCTTTCACTAAATTAGGTCTATCTCTTTGCATACTTAAAATTAGGTCTATCTCTTTGCACACTTAGAATTTAGATGTGAGGCTACCTCCATTGGAAAGTAGACTTCCAAACCTTCAATTTAGACTCAAGAATCACCTAAAACTGAGTTCGGATAAAGGAGATATGTCAGTTTTAAGTAGGCTTGAGAGTAATTTTTTGTGGCCGGCCAGTCACTAAAGTAAACGGTCGGCCACTAATAATGTATGGCCGACCAGTTGTGAAAAATTACCTCCTTTTGAGTGGATTGGCCAGCCAAGTGTCCTCACAAGCCAAACTAGTGGCCGGCTAGCAAGAAATAAGTGTATTGATGTCCCCTTTCGTGGCCTGCTGGCCACTTGTGCCAAAAACTAGATCTTTTTGCCAGCTGTGCCAGCTATCTCTACAGGTGCATGCATTGCACTAGCTGTCTATATACAGATATTTCCAACTGAGTAACATGTTTTTCTAAATATAAGGGACCTTCCCTCTTGGTTTTAGGTTAGAAAAAAAATTCTAAAAACTCTAATACTTGCATAGCACTCTCTCTCTTTATTTTGCAACCTATACACTCTCTCTACACTTTCTAAACCAAAAATTTAGCTCTTCTTGTTGAGCTTCTTGAACTCAAATCTCAGCCCTTGAAAGTGAGAACTTGTGGGTTTGTTAACAAAAGAGTTACTATGCTTCAAGAGGTATAACTTTGACTCTCTTTACTTGATGTTTTTGGGCTGTTTTTCAATTCATGAGTGGAGTGCTCAATTCATGACCTTCTCCTTTCGTACCTAAGTTCTTGAGCCGAGACACTTTGGTGATGACGGATAAGTGGCATTTGACATGAGTCTCGAATTTCTTAAATTTTCCAAAAATATTTAGGTGGCGACTCTGTAATCTGTCAAAGCAGTCAATTTTTGGCATTTTGATTCAAAATTGATTTTTCAAAAGAATTGTTGGATTTAGACTCATTTGTGTTTATTTATTTCACATTGCACTTGTGGAATCAGATTCAGAACCACGAGAGTCTGAACTGTAGGGCTAGTCATATCCGAAAGGAACACGAAAAGCAAACTATAGTATTCGAATTAATTTATGCTCATCTCGACTAATCCCATAATAACTCTTATTGAAATAATATAATGGTTTGGACCAAAAAAAATTATATCAATTTTTCACATTGTATCAATTTAATCTAATTGATAACGTTCATTTAAAAATTAAATTGAACAGACTTTATTCACTATTTTCAAAATGATTGAAGGGTTTACATTTAATTTTAAAAGTGATCCATTCCCTTTGAATGGACTATTTTGTTTTTAATCTTTGTCATTTTTCTTAGTGAATATTATCAATTGTACTAAATGGATACAATATGAAAAATTAATACAATTAAAGTTATAGACTAATATAAGAATCAAATTACTACGATCGCATAAATAACTTGCCCAAAATTAATAATAATATTAGGATTATTAATTTTTAACATTTAAGTATTGTTTGCAAAATTATCATTGGAGATGCTCTTAACCACAAATCCAACCTTGTAGTAGGAGCAATTTTGATGATTTTATTTTGAAAAATAATAGTAATAGTGAGAAAGGAAATTTATTCATTAGTAGTGATTAGAAGCCGTATTTGCCTTTGTTGCTCATGAAGCAAAATGGCCATTGCCAGAAATAAATTTAAGATTAATAGTCAAATAATAAAGATAGTTTGGCAGCACTCAATTCCGCTATGACAATGTGTATTTGTTAATAATTATAACCTTCTTATTTCAAATCAAAATATTTATTATTACTATATCTCATAATTTTAGAAATGTCACTAAATTAAAAATACGTATAAAATAATTTTTCATACAAAATAAGACTGCCACCACAAATATTTGTATATCCATTGTATGCACAAAATTAATTGCTTCCATGGATAGAAAGATAGGTGGGATACTGTTACTACAAATGTCAACTGTTAAGTGTACATAAATATATATCATCCTTTATTAAACTCACAAAGTCAGTAATAATGACATACCAATGATATATCACATGTTTCTAGGGTTTTTTCGTTTCTGAGCACCGTTGGGGTGGGAGAGGGGGGCTTCGGCCTCCGGCCGCACCTCTCCTCCTCTCTACCACTTTTTTCTTCAGTTTCCCTCGGCCTTTTCTGGTCAATAAGCCTTGGAAGCTTAGCTTTCCATCTTCTCCCTCCTGGTGAGGTGTTTCTTTCCCTTTCGGTGGACTTAGTCTGGTTTTCTTCACTCTTCATTCCCTTTACCTTACCCCAGCCGAAGCCTTCACCAGATTCGTCGGCTCCATCCTCTTAACTTCACACCGGCGTCGCCACCACCACATCGCCACCATATCTACCTCCTCTTGCCGGATCTACTGCCTCCACCATCGGGCCTCCTGGGTTCTCCTCCTCCAACCCGTTTGGTGGAGATCTGCTCCAGATCTGCTACCGATTCGGTCGGTGGTTGAGTTTTGGCTTTCTTTTTGTTTGTTTTTTTTAGTTTGGTTTTGTATTAGGAATCCATCTGTGCGTAGTGTTGCTTACCCACTTTGTGGATGTATTCTATGATCTATCCTCGGCATGCTCTACGGCCGTCTGTCGGCCTCTGCTTGCAGTACGAACACAAGCACTTGTTGTGTCGTTGGGCATTCTTCATAGATTTACTCCTGTATTTTCTTTGATTTTTCATCTTACCTTTGTTGGTGTAAGTTGTTTTTTTGGATGGATTCCTCTCCTTGTAGCTGCTGTTGAGCTATTTTAATGGATATTCCTATTTTTCTGATCAAAAAAAAAAAATGATATATCACATGCTGGAGTCAATTTGGATTTGAAGGCATCTACTAGTAGGACAGAACTAAAATTTTATTGTTAGAGGGTTAAAAAATAAATGATATTTTTTATTATATATATAAATATACATGTATTTATAATATTATATATATACACCGAAAAATAAAATAAAATAAAACCAAACACCATAGAAATAATCTCTAATAAGATGAAGAAATTTTTTGGTACAAAATAAAAAAAGAACGCAAGATAGAAAAAGAATGAGATATATATTTTTTATGTTGAGAAATCACTTTATTTATAAAATAAGGTATATATTTTTAAAAGTGTTATTACAAACGTAAATTTTAACAAAAATGGAGGAATCATGACCCCTTATATCTTCTCCTAGTCGATCCCCGCTCCTTACACAATGTATGCTGCATTTTATTTTAATTATTAAATTAACAAGAGATTATTTACCAATATAAACAATATTAGATTAAAGGGGAATTTTTTTTGAGGTCTCTCGTATTAAGATTTTATAACATAAAAGACATGAAATATTTTCATAATAGTTGGGGTCCCTCAAATTTTTAAAGAGAAATTTCGAAGCAAAGAAATTTTGATTTAGAGAAATTTCGAAACACAGAGAAATTTGTCTGTGTTTTGAAATTTGTCTGGTTTGCTTAATTTCTTTGTATTTTCAAACCTTCTCTATATTTTTAAATTTTCTTGATTTGAAATTTCTCTGATTTACTCACAATTTTCTCTATATTTTGAACAAATCAGAGAAAATTAAGCTACTCACAATCCAAATTTTTTATAATTTTTACAAGAAAACACCATGCTAAATTCATCAAAGAACTTAAAATACAAAATCTAATTACAGTGTAAAAAACAGCAAACACTACACATCCCAAAATATCAAAAATAAAATTCAAAGTTAGAAATCCAGGGAAAATCAAAAAGCAATATAAATTAGTAGGCGTTTAACGTGAGCAAAAAAAATTGAAATGAAAAGAAAATTTGAGAGAAAATCAAAAAGACAGCGAGCCAGAGAAAATCAAGCATGGCACAAAGAGAAAGGGAGCCCAATGTGTTAAAAAAAAATTAATCTAAAGGAGATATTTTAGTGCCAAAGAAAATTCATCTCAAAGGGAAAATTACATAGAATGAGAAAACTAATAAATGAAAATCAAACAAGTAATCTAAATTAGTGAGAGTTCAATGTTTTCGGAAAAAATTCAAATGCCAGAGAAAATTCAGCTCAAGGAACAACTAACCAGTGAAAATCAAACAAACAATACAAATTATTGGCAGTTTAATGTGGTCAAGAAAAATTAAAATGCCAGAGAAAATTTAAAAAAAAAAAAAATCAAAGAGACAACTGGCCAAAGAAAATCAAGCAAGGCACATAGAGTAAAGTGAATCCAATATTTTCAGAGAAAATTGTGATTCCAGAAAAATTTCATCTCAAATGGAAAATTACACATAAGGAGACAACTAACTAGTGGAAATCAAACAAGTAGCATAATTTGATAAGTCAGGGAAAATTCAAATGTTAGATAAAATCAATCAAGGCACTAATGGCAAAGAAATTGTAGAGAAATCCATCTCAACCAAATTACTAGCTTTAACAAGACCAAGCAAACACATAGAGTAAAGTGAATCCAATGTGTTCAGAGAAAATTGTGATTCTGGAGAAAATTCATCTAAAGGAAAAAACTACACACTATGAGACAACTAACCAGTGAAAATTAAACGAGTAACATAATTTGATAGGTTAGGAAACATTTAGGGTATGTTTGGTTTGTGTTTGAGAGATGTGTTTTAGAGATAGAAAGTACGAAAAGTTGTTTGGTTTGGTTTTTTTCAAAAGATGTTTTGGAAAATTATTTTGAGAGAGAGTTTTGGAAAAAGTGATTGATTTGATGTGTGTGAGTGAGAGATTTGTTTGGAAAACTTGTTTGGTTTACAAGTTTTGAGAATTTTTTTTGGAAAAATTTGTTTGGTTTGATTACTTTTAACAACTTATTTGTAGAGAAAATTTCTCAAAATTTTTTCAGAAATACAAACCAAACGAACCCTTAGATGCTAGAGAAAATCAATCAAGACACATAAGTTAATGTGATTATAATTGTGGTCACAGAAAATTCATCACATGAAGGCATGGTTTTGAAAACTAGACCGAAAATTCGTCTAAACCAAACTACTAGTTTCAATAAGATCAAGCAAGCACATAAAGTAAAGTGAATTCAATGTGTTTAGAGAAAGTTCAGATATATGAGAAAATTATAGATAGAATCACATAATAAGCTTTAAGAAGATGCAAAATGCAATCGAAACCCTAATTAATCTGAATATTATTATGAAATAGAAACCTTAATTAATTGAAGAATATTATAAAATGCAATGAACTATATTATAGAGAAAACTAGTTCAGGAATAAAAACACTTACTAGAGTGAGGTGGTGATAATGAAACCCTAATTACAAATGGAGATGAACCGAGTTAAAGATGAATAAACTCAAGGATGAAAGTAAAATGTGACAGAGAAATTTCTAAGGAGAAATCTCAAAGATTTTTGCAGAGTTGAAACCCTAGCTCTGTTGAATATGATTGATAGAGTTGCCATGGCTTTGAAGATGAAGGGACCCAAGTGGAAAGCTTGAAGAAAGAGAAAAAAGAAGGTGAGGTTTGAATGAGCAAATCGAATTCAAAGAGGAAAATCCTGAGATTGAAGAAGCCATTGTTGTTTGTTTCAATTTTGTTATCGTTCTCCATGAGAAAGAGAGAGAGAGAGAGAGAGAGAGAGAGAGAGAGAGAGAGTCACAGTGGCGGAGGAGGATGCGGCGTGGGATGTGGAGGAGGAGGCTACGCCGGAAGAGAGGAGAGAGAGAGAGAGAGAGAGAGAGAGAGAGAGTGATATATGGGCGTAGGTGAGGGATCTTAAGTTACAAATATATATATATATATATATATATATATATATATATATATATATATTACTGACCTCTCCCATTACTAAAAATTGAAGAGGGATGTTAATTAGACCAATTTTCCCAAGATTAAATTGTACAATCAATTATATAAAATTTTTTTTATAAGCCAATTATATCAGAAATTCTAATAACATATACCCACAAACCCAACAATTACTTTATTAATATAAGAAAGTATCCTTTAATGTTCCATAACATATACCTGCAAATCCAATACTAACACTCACTACATCAATACAAGAACGTGCCCATAAAAATACAGACCTTGATCTCTCAATTAAGGGGCATTCTGATATGAGAAACTACATGAGGTTAACATTACTTGAGTTTTACTCGAAGTTTCAGACTTGTACATTATCTTTTAAAATGTTAGGAATGGGTTTATCGAGCTCCAACAGTACCTCTCCGCTAAGATAATAACCTAGAGTACCTATCCGCTAAGATCATACCATAGAGAGAAGCTCAACCCTTCATGGGAATGGTTTCTTGGTCATCTAATTGGAGGTACCATTCATATGAGAATCTGACTTGCTTTTTCTCCATAAGCAAGGGGGAACAGTTGCTAATCGTGTAATTTTTACTTATTTTTAAATTTCATTTGCCAATTTTTAGTAAATATCAAGTAGGAAATGCAAGCCCCTCTCTTCTTGGAAAAGTCAAAGAGTAAAGCTAATAGGTCACTCTTTTAACATTTGTTGCTTCAAAACTTGAACTTTTCCCAATTCTCACATCGGATATACAAGTTTCTGAGTAGCTCATGGCCTGGTTTGAGGGGAACACAATTCTTTGTGATAAGAAAAACCCTACATGTAATTACTGTTGGGCAGCAATGTAATGACAGTTTAAGGTTTTGTTTGGTTGGAGATTTTGATGAGAGAAATAAAAAGGAAAAAGGAAATAAAAAAATAAAAAATAAATAAAAATGGATAGAATTCAAATTTCAAGCTATGTTTGGTTGATTTAGAAAATAGAAAAAGAAAAGAGTCTAAAAGTGAACTTAAAAGACAAAAGGTAGAATTGTATTTCTCTCTCACTTTCTTTTCCCTTATATTTTCCATTATAACTAAACAAAAAGTGAGATTTTATTTCATTTTCTCTTTCTATTTTTCTCATCAAATTCTCCTATTAAACACAGCTTAAATAGATAGTTTAAGTTCAAAACACAATTATATTTAGGCCTCATTTGGGAACAAGCTATTTTAGTAACTTTTTGACTTTTTTGCTAAAATATGAGGTAAAAAAATATATATATATTTGAAATGATTTTTCAATTTTTTACAAAAAGATGTACAAAAAGTAGAGAGAAAATGAAATCTTTGATTTTTTAGTATAAGTTATTGACTTTTCATTTTTTTAATAATTTTTTAACTTTTAAACTAAAAAATGATGTTGTCAAACGTAATTTTTACATGAACTCAGTGTACCAAACTTAATTAATGAGGTTCATTATTGACTTTGAAGGGCTGTAACCCAACCCAAGTCCTTATCGAAGGTTGATTGAGCTAGTTCAAATAATGTTTGGACTTGGGGCTAAGTATTGAAATAAAATAGAAGGTGTTGGGGGTGATGGCAGTGGTAGGGACAGGGACAATGACAATGGCGGTGAGGGAGTAGGGTGGCAGAGTTTTGTTTCATCACTAAAATATGTCTAATAATTCTTACTTCTCCTAATAAATTACATTCATACTATGTTAACTGGATTCTGGATTGATTCTTGTTAGCAGGATTTAACGGGACTAAGAAAAAGTAGGCATTATTTAAAAAAATTTCTTTCCTTATTTGTTAAGTCATAGTAATTCAAAGGTGATTTGCTTATTAATTATTATTCTCTCATGCCACATCATACCTTTAACCATATTAATATGTATATATATTAGGGGTGGATAGCAAATATATCGATCCGTCCAAACCGATCGAACCGAACCAATTCGTCGCATTTTGGACGGATGCGTGATGACGAGCAGATGGTTACAAATTGATTTTTTCTAATCCGCTTAGTTTTAGACGGATGGCGGATTTGAGGTTTCTTTAGCCGCAACCGAACTGCCAAACTGCAAGCACCCCTAGTAATTCGTAAGACTTTGTATTTTCAATTTGTTTAGATATTTTGTTTGTGTTTTCAATTGAAAAATAATTTCAATATTCTGTTGAAAAAGAATTTTTAACTTGAATATATTTTTTGAATTAAAAAAAATAAATCTATTATTTATCTATATTTTTTTGTTTTTAAATCTTACTCTAAAAATAATATATAAAAAAGATGATATATATGTTGGTTGGTTTTTGTTTTCAAAAACAGATATAGATGTAACAATACAAAAGCATACAATCTCTGCCACTGCTTTGTTCATGGTTTTGATAGTTTGAATTGTTTTTATATTTTAAGAACCACAGATTGTAATACTTTATATGGATGAGGCATGCTGTGATTGTAATATGTGGATAAAGCATGCATCAATTGTAATATTCTAAAATTTCAAACTTTCTTTCTTTGGATGAGGCATGCAGTGACTGTAATACTTTTTTAAGTCATTGACTGTAATCTATATATATTTTTTGAGGAAGTGCACAAATTGAATTATGTTGAAAATTTATAAAATTTTAAACCACCAAACCGATTTGCATCAATCTGCCAATCCACTCAATTCACATCTGCCAGATTGGCGGACGAATATGGATTGATTTTCTCCAATCTACCAATCTGATGGATGGATAATAGATTAGAGGTTTTGTGGTCGCAACCGACCAACGCCCACCCTTAATATATATAAATATTACTCTCTCTCTTTCATAATAAAAGTCCCTTTTAGAGATTCGTACTTTTTAGTAGGACATATAATTATTATTTTGAAGTCAAATTAAAATATATTAATTTATTATATTGTCTATTTTATTCTCATTATTAAATATATTTATAATTATTTTTAAAGAGTAGTTTTAGAATTCTTTGTAATTTTATATTTTGACTTTTCAAAATAGATAAATATTTGAAGATATCTAAAAGATGGATGAACAAATAATATGGAAAGAAAGGAGTAATAAAAAATGTGGGTGAAGTGGTTTATATATACTAGAGTAATGTTAAAAATCCTAACGTTGTGTTTGGTTAGAAGATTTAGAAAGAGATTAGGAAAGAAAAAAAAAAAGATAAGTGAAATGTAAATAAAATATATTTATATTTCACTTAATTTCACATACCTTTTTTTTTTTCTTTTTCAAATTTCTCCCAAAATTCTCCAACCAAACACAGCTTAAAAATTTTACCAAATATCTAATATAAGTGTGAGACCCACATAATATGAATTCTACACATAAAACATTTAATAAAAATTTTGATAAAACTTATTTGGTAGAACTATTTGGTTAAAAATTATACAAACTTATTTGGTTAAATGCTTTATATGTAGAATTCATAAATTTTTATTTGGCTTGTATTTAGAAATATAATTTTTGAGGAAAAATTTAAAAAATTTGTTTGGTTAAAAATTTTGAATTTTTTTTAAAAATTATTTTTCTTTCTACTATACACATTAATCAATTATTTTTTTCTCTCTACTCTCTTTCTCACATCTTACACATCAATCAATTTTTTTTTCTTACACCCATCTATTTAACTACAAAAAAAAAATAAATAAAATAAAATTTAAATCATTCCAAATTCCAAAACTTCAAAACCATTCTCAAAACATACAACCAAATAAATTTTTAAATTTTATAAACTCTTTCTAAAAAATTATTTCACAAATACATTTGGTCCTAGTATTTCTCTGATCATATGAAAAGTGGACAGAACACGGAGAATAAAAATCATTTTAGAGTACTTCAATAAAGATTTAATTTAATTTTTTTTGATTATGAAATTTATTATACCACAAACAAAACTTCTCCTCCTTTGTGCACTCATATGTTTAGTGGATTCTTTTGCTTCTATCCCATTCTCCTTTATTGATGTATCTTTTGCTCCTATTCCCCCTCTCCTTTATTGATGTATTATCCTCTTAGTTTAACCTTTATTGATATATTATTCTCTTGGTTCATCAATATGGTTTCCTGCGTGTTGTTGATTATCAATATGGTTTCCTACTTTTTGCTAACCGACTTGTTGCTGATTATCAATTTGGTTTCCTATTTTTTGCTAACCGACTTGATGCTGATTATCAATATGGTTTCCTACTTTTTGCGAACCTACTTGTTTCTGATTATCAATATGGTTTCCTACTTTTTGCTATCAAGAAGTGAAATTAGAAAACAATTAAATCATGATTTTATGCAAGATAAATATCAGGAATTTAGGTTATGGTATTTTAATAACCATATCCAATATGAACTTCAACAATTAAAAAACCAATATTATTATGATCTTAAGAGACACCAAATTCTTAGATCTTTTCTCGAATGGTATTATGAATATAGTACAGTTATGGATCTAATTCCAGACCAGCAGCAAATTAATGTCTTGGAAAATATCCATAGGACATGGATAACAGTTAATGGTCAAGCCATAGTATTTGTTCATCCTCCACCACAGTCCTTAGAGTTAGCCCCTAGTGATATCTCTCATCAACCACTAGTTATCATAGCTTATGTGGAAACTCTCACCATAATGGCTCAAAAAGAAACTTTACAAATTAACGATATTGTACCATTAATAAAATAGAATAATTATACTAATTTATATTTTCAAACAGTTGGCAAACAATTAATCAGAATTGAGAAAACCATTGAAACTTTTTAAAATCATCAATTGGTTCCGTCTCCAGCCTCTACTCTTTAACTTGCAAACATAAAACCACCAGTAGAAGTAACCAACTTCAGGCTACGTTCTACCAATCAGGATAATGAATTCATGGATACTCTATTGAGAAAAATGAATGATTTACACTTGGGCAAATCAGCACCTGGCGGTAGCTCTATTCATATGTTGTTTACTCAAAATCTAGAATTAAATCAGAAGGATGAAGAAATTACCCCTTCTCTCATTTATGAGATTCAGAATAATTTTTAGGATATCCAATTTGTAAATCGTACTGTCTTCCCCAAACAAACAGGAAGAACAGCCTTAACAGGATCTAGTCGGTATTATTATCATAGACCTACTCCTCAAGATCTTCTTTATGAAGAAGATTTCTTTCATAGCCACGATTCGTATCACGACAAAACCATCTATGAATGGAATTTAGATGGTTATTCTGAATATCAGATATTTGAATTAATACATAAAATTCTTATTTATGCTACAATATGTAAATAGAATAATAATTCTGCTCATTAGATAGATAAATTCATTGTAAATGGCTTTATAGGCATCCTTAAAGGATGGTGGGATAATGTTCTCACCTCTGTTCAACAGAATGAAGTTTTAAATGCTGTTAAAATTGAAACTGATCCGACCACAAATACTGTTTTCCACAAAGAAGATGCAATTTATACTTTAATTCAGACCATTATATATCATTTTATTAGAGCACACTTTGTTAGCAATGATCGTAGTTGTGAACTCCTCTAGAATCTTAGATGGCCTTCTTTAACACATTTCTGTTGGTATAAAGATGTGTTTTTGATGAAGGTCATGCAGCAACCAGATGCTAACAGTGACCATTGGAAAGCCAAATTTATTGATGGCCTTCCTGCCCTTTTTGCAGAAAAAGTTCAGAAAAAACTTCGAGATCGTCATGATCAAATGGCCATACCTTACGACCAGTATACCCAGTGGCGGAGCCAGAAAATTAAATTAGAGGGGGCACTTATTAATTACAATAACTTTTACAAAAATATTTCACGCAAGTTTTTACGATTGATTTCAAGAAACACAAAAAAAATAAATAATAATTAGTGTGTTTGGTCTCAGTTTTCTAAATTTAGTTTTTTGAAAACTAAGTTTTTTTTTTGTTTTTAGTGAATATTTTTTGAATTTTAAGTATTTTTTTTTACTTTTTTAGATGCACCTTACTTTGATGTATCTAAATAGTAAAATATTTGTAAAAAAATATTTTAAAAAATTAATAAATACACAAAAATACAAAAAATATACTAAATTTTTGATTTTTTTTTTTGTATTTTTAAAATATTTTTTTTCACAAATATTATACTTTTTAAGTGTATTTATGTTAGGTATGTCTAAAAATTAAAAAAATTGCTTAAAATATTTAAAAAAATTCATTCAAAACATTAAAATACGAAAAATAAAAAAGTAAATTTTTTGAAAACTGGAAACAAACAAGCTGAATGTTATTTGTAACTAGTGTATCATGGACAATACAAAAAAAAATATGGATATAAGCCTTAAAATAAATTATATAATGATTATTTTTTGATATAAAATTTGATTAAAAATTCAATATAATGGTAATACCACATCATCATTGGAATGTGATATCACCCACTAATGGTAAATAAACGCATAAAAAGTGAATCTCATAGGTCAAATGTAACTAACAATCTAATAAATTTCATATCTTTATAGTGAGATTACTTATACATGCATATCACTAATAATGACATCGCCGTTACATTCAAAAAATTTCATAGCTAATATGGTTTATTTATAATAGTCTCTTGATTTTCAATCAAAACAACCATTATTGTTTTCATAATTTTTAAAATGTCATTGACATTTCACTTTAATAATATTTTTGTAATTTTTTATTTAAAATATTTTTTTTATGTTTGCAAAAAAAAAAAAAAACCCAAAATCCAGGGGGGGCACGTGACCCCCCTGGTCACATGCTCCCTCCGCCACTGAGTATACCTATGGCCAACTTGCGGGTCTTATCATCGAAGAAGGTCTTTCTTTATGTAATGATCTTAAATTGCAATACCAGATGAAAAAGCAGAATCTTACTAATAAAAAAGAATTAGGTAAATTCTGTGATCAATTTGCTTATGATACCAAAATCTAGTATCCATCTAAGGCCAGAAAATCTTATCACAAAAGGCCTTCCAAACAGTATTGTAAATACTATAGAAAACCTAAACATATTCCTTCCACTTCTCACCAGAAAAAGTTTTCCCCTCAAACTAGAAAACTTACTGTTAAAAGACCAACATCTAAGAAAGATGCTCAATGCTATAAATGCGGCGCCACCGGTCACTATGCTAATCGATGTAAATCGAAATTAAAACAAAAAATTCATGAAATGTCTTTAGACCCCATTATAACTCAACAGTTATTACAGACATTATCAGAAGAAGAATCTGTTACTAGTTCTGAGTCCGATAGACTTGCTGAGCTTTACTCTCCATCTATCTCTAGTGATGAGCTAGATCAACCAGAACCTAATTGTTCTTGTTCTACTAATCTGAATCCGATTTCTGAAATAAATTATTGGAATCTATTGTTGAGATGAATGGTTTGGACCTTGGGGGTCCTAGTATTCATGTTTTAATTGTTGACCAAAAATCCATGCTAGATCTTGCTGAGCAAATTAAGGATCCCGAAATGAAGTTAAATATTTTAGGTATTTGTTATTAACATCAGAAAGCTATTACTGAACCATCTTTAATTCCTCTCCAAACTTACAGCATGAAAGATATTTTAAATAGAATACAATCTTCACCTATAATTGAAAAACTAGTTACTATTCAAGATTTAAAAATGGAAATCAATGTTTTAAAAACAAAAATTAGGCATCTTCAAACTGCTAACCTAGTTGTCCAAGCCGACATACATCAGCTTAAAACTGCCAACCACAAAGGCAAAGATAGTGTTCCTAGTCTTCCAGAAACTTCTGACCAGAAAAATACAGATAACCACTATTTATTGCTTGTTAATCAGGTTACATTTAAAAAATGGTATATTCATATTACTTTTGTTATTAAACCTAATTTTATTATCAAAGATGCGGTTGCCCTTGTTGATAGTGGTGCTGACATGAATTGTATACCGGAAGGATTAATTCCCACAAGATATTTTCACAAAACTACCCACTCACTTACCAGTGCTAGTGGTAATTCTATGTATATCAAGTATAAAATACCTGAAGCTCTTATCTATAACCAGGGCATATGTTTATCAACATCTTTTGTCCTTATCAAAAATATGTCTCTGACTATTATTTTAGAAACACCATTTTTATGTCTTTTAATGCCTATCACCAAGATTGATCCTATAGGCATTCACACAACTATTAGTAATCAACAACTTGTTTTTGAATTCATAACAGAACCCTATACAAAAGAATTAGATCAAATTCGTGATCTAGTTTCTTTTAAAGAAAAACAAATTAATTTTCTTCAAACAGAAATTCATTTTCTTACAACTGAGCAACGGTTACGACAACCTTCTTTACAGAATAAAATCAAGCTTATTGAAAAAGAATTTCAAACAAAGATTTGTAGTGATCTTCCAAATGATTTTTGGGAAAGAAAACGTCATATTGTTTCTCTTCCCTATGAACCAGATTTTGATGAAAAATTCATCCCCACCAAAGCTCGACCTAATCAAATGAAAAAAGACTACTTTGAACTTTGTAAAACAGAAATTAATTCTCTCCTCTAAAAAAAATTAATCAAAATTAGCCACTCCCTTTGGAGTTATACATCATTTTATGTTAATAAAAATGCAGAAATAGAAAGAGGTGTGCCAAGATTGGTGATTAATTACAAACCTCTTAATGATGCTTTAAAATGGATTCGATATCCACTTCCTAATAAAAAAGATCTTTTAGAACATGTATAGGATGCTATTATATTATCTAAATTTGATCTCAAGTCAGGATATTGGCAAGTACAAATTGCTGAACAGGATAGATATAAAACTACTTTTACAGTACCTTTTGGGCATTTTGAATGGAATGTTATGCCTTTCGGTTTAAAAAATGCTCCTTCAAAATTTCAGCATATTATGAATGATATCTTTACTCCTTATACAGAATTTGCTATCTGTTATATAGATGATGTTATCATTTTTTCATCTTTCATTGATCAGCATATTAAACATCTTAATATCTTTAAGCATGTTATTATTTGAAATGGTTTGGTTATTTCTGTACCGAAAATGAAACTTTTTCAGACAACAGTACGATTTCTGGGTCATAACGTTCATAATGGAAGTATTATACCCATTAACCGCAGTATAGAGTTTGCCTCTAAATTTCCTGATGAAATTAAAGATAAAACTCAATCATAGAGATTTCTTGGTAGTTTAAACTATATTCGAGACTACTCTCATCAGTTAGCCCATGATGCATCTATTCTTTGTACTAGGCTGCAGAAAAATCCTCCTCTTTGGTTTACAGAACATACCCACGTTGTATAAAAAATTAAGGCTAAGGTTAAGCAACTTCCTTGTCTTAATCTACTTAATCCAACATGGAAGAAAATTGTTGAAACAGATGCTTCTAACAAGGGTTTTGGTGGTATTTTGAAACAATTTAATCCTACCACTTCAACAGAAGAACTTTTACGTTTTCACTCAGGTAGTTAGAAGGGCCCTTGTAGACGTCCTCCGAACGCCCCGGGAGGGAAATCCCGTTTCGTTCGTTTGTGGGCTTACTACAGTTTAGGACTCAAATTGTCACGGTTCTAAATTTGAACCAAAGAGTCTAAATCCGGAAAATCATTTTGAGAAAATAGATTTTTAGAAAGAAGTGCCAAACATTGACTGCTTTTCCAGATACAGAGTCGCCACCTAAATATTTTTTATGAGGGAATTTAGGAAACCCTGACTCGTTTGCCTAAGGCCACGTGTCTGTCATCACCAAAGTTGCCTCGGCTCGGGAACTTGGGTACGATTGGGGAAGGTCAGCTATGAGCACCCCCGCTCACCCGATCCGAAGATCGGCCTCTACTAACCATGATATCTAGTTTTGAAATCATTATGTGTCCTTATTCCGATTAATTAGCTAATCTTACTATGTGATGCGCACAACACAAAAGTATAGACTAGATCGCCTAATTTGGAACAAAGCATTGCATATCCGTTTGTTCGGAAAATGATTTGAATTTTGCTACTCGCAAGTAGGCTAAAATACGGATTTCAACGAGCTGTTCCAACTCAAGCAATCCAACATTCACCCACAGGCATTCAGGGAGTAATATCACATAAGCACATAGCCACATGGTAAGCATGCTGTCATGTTAACATTCACACTCATGCGAAATGCTAAAGCATAAATACTTACAGCGTACTCCGAGCCAAAACAATGAACATGTTAGCAATCAAATGCATGATCCAAGTCCATGTTAAATGGCTAATGCATGGCATACAAAATGCAATCTAGAATAGGCTCAGCTAATCTAAGAGTGGCATGTGGAATGCAACAAGTAACACATATTCAAGTTAGATTTGAAATATTGTGCAGTTAGTATGATGCGCCGAGCCCGGTGCATGCAATACAAATGAATGGATGCACGCATGCATAGGATAAGGATGTTAAATTAAATATGTCCTAATACTAACCATCAAAAACAGGTAAGTAAAAGGGAGAAAGAAGTGGGGGTTGGAAGACATGCACACACGCACGCACGCTTATTACACAATTGCCCTCACTCGGAGGGTCCGAAAGAATAATACAAATTAATTAACCTACAAGCTAATTAATTAATTACAGGCCAATTAACCAGTTAAGAAAATTAACTAAGCTAATAAAGCGATAAAACCGCTTCGGGAAGAGGGCCCAATGCACGTATGCTCGGCTACGCTCGGAAACCCACTGCTATGCACAAGTTGCCTCTGTTTTCACTGTTTTCCTCCTCTGAAGACTGCACAAGCCCCAGGGTACACCCTCTGAACATTGGGAAATGCCACTGACCATGAGGAATGGTCACCGGCCAAAGGTAAGTGGTCATCGACCATCTATTCAGCTCTCGGCCTCAAATATTTGGTCGATCGGCAATAGAAATGGTCAGCCGACCATCCATTCCTGCAGAACCCTGTTTTGACAGCAGCACAGGGCAGACAAGACATGGCAATGCATTTTCAGGCAAATGTTGCACCACCACACTCCTTATCATGTTTATGACTCAAAGGGGTATGGTACTCGATTCTCGGACCACTAATCGCGCATTTCAATGCGTGATGGCCTAAGAAACCAAGTTGTTCATTTTGGTGTGGGATGAAATGCAAATAAACAAACAATGGAGGCCCAACCTCTATCATAATCAATTCAAGAGGCAAGGCATGCATGCCAAATGCAACCTAAGCATGGGAGCTAAGTATGCAATATGAACATGCGGCCAACATGCAAGCATGTATCAACCTATCAAACATGTGAACAAGCAATGTATACTAGGCACACAACCTAAGCAAACAAGCATGTAACAAGTATGCAAGTTAATCAAGCATGCAAGATGCAATGTAAACATGTAAGTATGCAAGACATGTAACAACATGTTAAGCAACCTAACCAAGAGAATGCATGCCAAATGCAAAGTGTTTCAAGCATGCCACAACATACGATAGGCCAAATATGCAACAACACACGAGGCGAGCATGCAACAACATGCAAAGGAGGGACTTAAACTAATTTGGGAAGCTCTCTACTAAGCCCAAAACAGTGGCCAAATGCCAAGGAAATGAAGGCCAAAACACATACAAACATGCATGCACACATGGTCCAACACTTAGGCATATAGAAGCAACTTTTAAGCACACTTAAAAGGGACAAACACGGGCACATGGCAAGCATACCAAGCTCTGAAAATCATGTTAAGGATGGTGCCAAACCAACTAAACAAGACAAACAAGGCATGCGACAAAGCCCAAAGCCTAAGGCAAGCCAAGGAGGTATTGAACTACACTTAGCAAAACCAAACATGACATGATTTGAACAACCAAAATCAGAGTTTTAGCATGTTAAAACAAAGCCAAAAAGACATTGACATGGCATCCTAGAGGCCTAAACATGATGGCATACGCAATGATACATTCATGGAGCATGAAACACAAACTCTTTAAGGCCTTAAAGGAACATTAAATACAAGCATACGAGCATGCCACAAGGACTGAAATGACATGGTAAGTGGTTCCAAACCATTGTAACAAAGCAAGTAAAGCATGCTCAACACTCACACACCCAAGGCTAACAAGCCAAAATGCAAGGTGGCTATACAAGGCATGTCATGGATGGCCAAAACAACCACAAATAGACCTTAGGCATACTAAAACATGCACAAGAGCTTCATAAAGCTAAGCCAAAACAAGTAAGCATAGTGGTCTAAATGCTAGGTACATGTTAAGGTAATTTCATGGCATTACAAGACAAGTATGCAAAGCAAGCATGGTGTGTCCAAACCAACTTAAAACAGAGGTAAAACATGGCAAAATATTACCAAATACCCACTAAGACATGGCCAACACGGTCTTAACAAGATGCTCACACATGAGGCTAAAATAGCCAATATTGAAGGCAACAAGGAGAGGGGATGACCCTCTCCTTCTTAGGACCTTAAGGCACTATCCCCACCAATGAAATCTCTCAAGATTTCAGTGGTGGGGAGGCCCAAACAAGGTGGTCCCGGAGCTCACTAAAATAGCCCAAAATGGGGGCCAAACAAGACCTATGAGGGGTCAAACAACCCCAAACACCAAAACAACCTTAAACAACTATTTTAAGCAAGTAAAAATAAGACTTTTATATGTTATACACTAAGCTCAAAAACAGATGGAAGGTAGGCAAAAAGACTATGCAAAAATGGGGCATTTAAAGGTAAAGTTCTTACCCTTGTAGACCCCTTCAAGAACAGCACTCCAGCTGCTTTCCTTAGGCCAAAACCAGCTCAAGAACTCTGAAAATCACTCCTTAGTACCTCAGTAGCTAAAGGAAAGTGTAACTCTAGGTGTTTGTGTGCAAAACTATGAACAAAACACCTTAAACACCAAAGAGAGGGAGATATAGAGATAGAATAGACACAAGACTCAAACCCTAATCTCAGACCTCTCCCTTGAACTTTTGGAATCTTGGAGGAGGGAGGAGAGGCCCTCCCTTTATAGAGGATCACTCTTGCAAAGCTTACAAAACAAGCTAAGCAAGAGTGAAATCCCTCCATACACGTGTATGGAGGGGGTGCAAAGTGTATGCCAGCTAGCACAGCTGGCATAAAAATATCTGCAAAAGCAGATGCACGGTGGTCGGCCAACCAAAAATGACAAATTGGCCAAAACAGTGGTCGGCCGACCATCAATAGTGCCGACCGGCCAAACATTTGGCCGATGGAAACAAACAATGGCCGGTGGCCTCAAGCCATGGCCGGTGAGATGTGGGGATGGCCAACAAGCCATTCCCTACCCTCCAAAGCAAAAACACAAGTGTTTAGTGCAAAACCAAACACAAAAAAGTCGAGTCGAGAGATGCTGAGGCAAGGCGCGTGGCCGAGACCTCCGGGAACTCAAGACGAACACAAACATGGATGATCACCGAGTGTTCAAACGGTGACGTCTAAGTCTTGAGGACGGTCAAAAATGGGATGTCTACAGCCCTGCCTTAAATTATCCAACCATTAAACATGAATGTTTAGCAATTGTTAAATGGGTTTTAAAATTCCAAGATGATCTTCTTAATCAGCATTTCCTTATTAGAGTTGATTGCTCTGCAACTAAACAGATTTTAAAAAAAGATGTTTTAAATTTAGCATCTAAACAGATATTTGCTACATGGCAAAGCATTTTATCTGTATTTGACTTTGATATTGAACTTGTTAAAGGAGAACAAAATTCTTTACCCGATTTTCTAACCCGTGAATACTTGCAAGATCCAACAAACTAATGACTAGTAGAGGCCGGGGCCGCAGAGGCCGGGGCCGCAGAGGCCATGGTCGGGGATCCAATCTTTACCAAACAGAATTTCCAAAGCTCCAAGGCCCTAATAGTAAAGGTGAATCCAGTCAAATGGTTAAGGATATTCTCCTTAAGTCGGAAGAACAGTATACCGCTAACAGTATTACTGAGGAAACAGTCCTCTATATTGAACCAGCAGATGAACAATGGATGTCCGATCGATGGGAAATTAAGTGTAGGTATTTTACCACGCAACAATTTCCTCCACATTTTGACCAATACAGATATGTTTATGAACAAATACTTATTGAAACAGCAGCAATGGAGATCAAGTATACTTTGCATGATCCCTCTAAAACAGCTAGCCCAATTCAGTATAGCAAAATCATTATCCAGAACATTATGCTCATCACTACATGGGGCATCCATCCATACACTACCAAGCAACTTGATATCCGTAACATGGAAACACGATATAGTTATTTGGACTATATCGATGCTTTTACACAAAATTTTTATTATCAGAATCCCATTAATAATCATTCTTGGTTTATCCGCATCTTCCCTGATGTCCTAAAAAACGATGTCCCTTCTTGGTTTCTCGTTTGGTGGGATAAATTTAGATTATAGTTAGAAGTTTTACCAGTACCAATCAGGGAAGCCTATAATGAATGGCATGTTGCATATTCCCATTTACAAGCTAATAAGGATATTTCCATTACTAAATCCTTAGTCCATTTCACAATCCATTTTGGTAAGATAAGATTCCGGAATAAGATTCCACGCCTTAAAAGAGTTTTCTTTATAAGATGGTGGGATAAGGGTATGAACCCTGCTTTACTAGAAACTGTCTAGAAAATTAAGGCACATTCTCAAGCCTGTTAGGATGATGTTCCAAAAACCATTCCCAGCCAACCAGCTACTCAAAATCCATTTTTACAAATTTAAACAGAATTAAGGCAAAAATATCCCAATTTGTCTGAAACAGAATTAATTGTCAAAAGCATGAATTTTATGAAAGAACAGTTTCTCCAAACCATTTCTAGATATGATACCTCCATGCAATCTGTTACCAGTAGCCAGGATCATGAAGATCCAGATTAGGATGAAAATGAATTTGCTATTCTGGCTGGCGAATCACAAGATCCAGTAGATAATGAACCCAACTTTGGTGATTTTTGGGATTCACTGACTAGTATGATTGCTGACAAAATTGACAAAGAAAAAGATAAAAAGGGTAAAGGCAAAGCATGATAGGTTTTGTCCCTTACCAGTAAGACCGTTGGTATAAAACGATAAAACCAGTATACTAACGTTTGACAAAAGTAGATGCTCTGTTTTCCATCCAGATCTATCACACAGCTATCCAGACAGCTTTCCACTACCAGACAAAGAAAATAAGATGCTAAGTCATGAGGATAAGGATAATCGACTCCAACCATTCAGGACACGCCACATGTCCTCAACCTTATCTTATCATTTTCTTTTCTGTATTATAAAAGGGAAGGACCTCACCCTTGTTGAGACAGAGTCGTCAAGAGTTTGTTTTCAGAAGTTTTGGAGTGTTTTTCTTTAGAGTGTATCATTGTGAGCTCTCTCTCTCTCTCTCTCATCTTGTAAACATTTCTCCCATATATAAATTAAGTATTAAAGACTTAACTTGCTTTGAAGATTATAATTGTAAGTATTTCTTTCTTTAATGTATGCCCTCTGTTGATATTCTTGTAGATTTATTAAATGTTTTAGAATTTTATATTATAAGTCGTAATAATTATCTAACATTTCTTCAAGATCTATATCTCCAGCCGTTGGCCACACAACAGATAGAATTCTGTGAACAACAAATCAACAGAATCCAACAGCAAATACAGGAACATATCTGTGTGTGGACGGCCTCCGTTAGGCCTCCACCTTAACAGTAAATCATGAGACCATATATGTCATAATTTGTGTATTATATATTTGTATTATGTGAATTTATATTCCTGGGTTTGTGCCAAATAAGGGTAGATTATAGTCAGGAGAAGTGAGATGTCACCCAAGTCGCGTTTAGGTTAGTTCATCCATTAGCAGGGATTGCGTATAGGACACTTTACCTTGTAAATCATTGATAGACGTTAGAATTTACTGAGTAATTGAGTGAGAATTTACTGAGAATTTACTAGAATTTATTGAGTAATTTATTATGAATTTATTGAGTAATTTACTAGGAATTTACTGAAAATTTATTAGCAATTTACTAAGTAATTTATTGAGAATTTATTGGGAATTTACTGGGAATTTACTGAGTAATTTACTAAGAATTTATTGAGAATTTACTGGAAATTTACTGTGTAATTTACTGAGAATTTACTGAGTAATTCACTTAGTTTGAACTAAGTGCTCGAAAAGGGCTAGGCTAAGCACGTTTGTCAATGATTTACAAGGTAAAGTGTCCTATAAGTAATCCCTGCTAATGGACAGACTAACCTAAACGCGACTTGGGTGATGTCCCACTTCTCTTGACTATAATCTACCCTTATTTGGCACAAACCCAGGATAATTTAAGGCAGGGCCTTTCTAACTACCTAAGTGAAAACGTAAAAGTTCTTCTGTGGAAGTGGTAGGATTCAATTGTTTCAAAATACCACCAAAACCCCTGTTAGAAACATCTGTTTCAACAATTTTCTTCCATGTTGGATTAGGTAGATTAAGACAAGGAAGTTGCTGAACCTTAGTCTTAATTTTCTGTACAACGTGGGTATGTTTTGTAGACCAAAGAGGAGGATTTTTCTGCAGCCTAGTATAAAGAATAGATGCATCCTGGGCTAATTGATGATAGTAGTCTCGAATATAGTTTAAACTACCAAGAAATCTCTATAATTGAGTTTTATCTTTAATTTCATCAGGAAATTTAGAGGCAAACTCTATACTGCGGTTAATGGGTATAATACTTCCATTATGAACGTTATGACCCAGAAATCGTACTGTTGTCTGAAAAAGTTTCATTTTCGGTACAGAAATAACTAAACCATTTCAGATAATAACATGGTTAAAGATATTAAGATGTTTAGTATGCTGATCAATGAAAGATGAAAAAATGATAACATCATCTATATAACAGATAGCAAATTCTGTATAAGGAGTAAATATATCATTCATAATATGTTGAAATTTTGAAGGAGCATTTTTTAAACCGAAGGGCATAACATTCCATTCAAAATGCCCAAAAGGTACTGTAAAAGCAGTTTATTATCTATTCTGTTCAGCAATTTGTACTTGCCAATATCCTGATTTGAGATCAAATTTAGAGAATATAACAGCATCCTGTAAACGATCTAAAAGATATTTTTTATTCGGAAGTGGATATCGAATCCATTTTAAAGCATCATTAAGAGGTTTGTAATTAATCACCAATCTTGGCACACCTCTTCCTATTTTTGCATTTTTATTAACATAAAATACTGTACAACTCCAAGGGGAGTGGCTAATTCTGATTAATTTTTTCTGGAGGAGAGAATTAATTTCTGTTTTGCAAAGTTCAAGGTAGTCTTTTTTCATTTGACTAGGTCGAGCTTTGGTGGGGATGAATTTTTCATCAAAATCTGGTTCATGGGGAAGAGAAACAGTATGACGCTTTCTTTCCCAAAAAGCATTTGAAAGATCATTACAAATCTCTATTTGAAATTCTTTTTCAATAAGCTTGATTTTATTCTGTAAAGAAGGTTATCGTAACCGTTGCTCAGTTGTAAAAAAATGAATTTATGTTTGAAGAAAATTAATTTGTTTTTCTTTAAAAGTAACTAGATCATTAATTTGATCTAATTCTTTCATATAGGGTTCTATTATGAATTCAAAAACATGTGGTTGATTACTGATAGTTGTGTGAATGCCTATAGGATCAATCTTGGTGATAGGCATTAAAAGACATAAAAATGGTGTTCCCAAAATAATAGTCGGAGACATATTTCTGATAAGGACAAAAGATGTGGATAAACATATGCTCTGGTTACAGATAAGAGCTTCAGGTATTTTATACTTGATATACATAAAATTACCACTAGCACTGGTAAGTGACTGGGTAGTTTTGTGAAAATATCTGGTGGGAATTAATCGTTCATGTATACAATTCATGTTAGCACCACTATCAATAAGGGCAACTGCATCTTTGATAATAAATTCAGGTTTAATAACAAAAGTAATATGAATATACCATTTTTGAAATGTAACCTGATTAACAAGCAATAAATACTGGTTATTAACAAGCAATATACCATTTTTTCTGGTCAGAAGTTTCTGGAAGACTAGGAATGTGACGACCCAGATTTTCTAATTATTCTGTAGAATTTATACTAATATTATTTAATCCGAACTCGGAAAATATATAATTTATTATATATTATTATGTGTAATTTTGTAAAATAATATAATTATTAAAAATTTAGGGGTCAAAATATAAATAATAATAATAATAATGGACATAATAATAAAATAAATAATTAATTTTCTGTTAATATGTGATAATGTGTAATTTAATTAAGAATTAATTAATTTATATAATTATATTAAAATATAGGGTCAAAAAGTAATTATCTTAAATATCTATTAAGGATAAGAACGAATCTATATAATTATTACTGAATCTGCCACGTAGTGCCTTTTCCCCCTATAAATACGGAGGCGCCTGGAGAGAAAACGGCAGGAAGAAAGAAAAAGAAAAGGAAAAGAAAGAAAGAAAGAAAGAAGAAAGAGAGAAGGAAAGGAGAGCAAGGAAAAAAAAAAAGAGAGGAAAGAAAGGAAAGAATTGTGGAAGCTAAAAGGGTCTTTGATGGTGAAAAGAAAGAGTAAGGTATTAAAGTTAAGGTGAGTTATATTATACTTTGAGTCTCCAAAATGTATTTTACTTATATTTTGACTTACCAAAATCTATTTTATAAAAGTTATGTTTTATTAGTATATTTATAAAAGTTATGTTTTATAAAGGTTTCAGTTACGTGGTTTTATTTCTGAACCCTATTTGCTTAAAAGGAAACCCATGGATGTGTCTGTTTTACTTTTAAAGAATATTTGGTTGTGACCTTATATGAAAATGTGTTTTGTAAGTACCACCACGGGAGTCCCATGCCTTGGGGGACTTAAATAACCATTGGCTTAGTGAGTCCCATGCCTTGGGGGACTGAAATAACCATTGGCTTAGTGAGTCCTATGCCTTGGGGGACTGAAATAACCATGGGCTTAGTGATTGACCACTTTGTGGTCCAGTGTTTGTCGTGGATCCATTGACCAGTGTAGTGCTTGGCACTTAGTGATGAACCGTGGTTATGGTTGTATAGTGATTTTCATATTATATGATCTGAAGTATATATCAAATGATTTTCGTATTATATGTATCAAGCTCTTTTGGCCTAACTAATTATCCATGGTGAATTTTATGCCTTATACTCTTAGTATAATATTTCTCACTCTGCCATGAGCTTATAGTTTTTTTACCACTTTCAGGTGGCATGTCGGGACCAGCGTGTGGAGTAGGCACAAAGCACTTTTATTGATGTATTTTTTTTTTTAATGTAAAAATCGGCCTTTTTGGTCAATACCTTTTGTAATAAAAATAGAAGCTCCAATGATTATTTTAGTACCCTTATTTAAATATTTCTTCCGCTTGCGTTTATTAAATTGTTTAAAGATTTGGCCGGAGGTAACCTCGGTTACTGGCCATCACGATGCCTAACCCTTGGGTACGGGGAGCGGGTCGTGACAAATGGTATCAGAGCAATGGTTTATAACAAAAAAAAAAAATCATCATTGGAGCATAGGACACACGCACATTTAAGAAGTGGGATAACGGGTAATTAATACCGAATTATTATATTTTGTTCGTCGATTTAATTATATTATAATTTTATATGATTACATATATAATAAATTTTTTTTTGTGCTTAATTTGTGAAGTATTTGACATAATTTATATTTGTTATAGTAATAAAAAAAAAGGACAAGAAAAGAAGGATGTCGGGCTCAAATATCTACCAAAATTATAATATAATTAAATATATATAATTTGCAGTTCAGTATTCAAAAAAAAAAAAATTATTTTGATGTTTTTTTTTAAAAGTGGATTCAAATTTTAAAGATACTAGTTTTAAAATTATTGCCCATCAATGAAAAGTTCATCTCAAATTTTTCAATTCTTGCATATTATTTTGTCATTGTGTTCTCATCATAAACAAAACAAGTGAAAAGTTTTTAAAGTCGCCCATTATTTCTCATTTTTGCCCAAACCAATTTTTAACAACTAGACAGTGAGTTATTTTTGGTAAAGTTTTTTTTTGAGGTACTATTTTCTATCAGATTAATCATCTAATATATATATATATATATATATATATATATATCAGAGTGCGCAGCGGATAGCTTACATATGACAAATTTCGAGGACGAAATTTTAAAAGGAGGGAAGATTGTGACGACCCAGATTTTCTAATTATTCTGTAGAATTTATACTAATATTATTTAATCCGAACTCGGAAAATATATAATTTATTATATATTATTATGTGTAATTTTGTAAAATAATATAATTATTAAAAATTTAGGGGTCAAAATATAAATAATAATAATAATAATGGACATAATAATAAAATAAATAATTAATTTTCTGTTAATATGTGATAATGTGTAATTTAATTAAGAATTAATTAATTTATATAATTATATTAAAATATAGGGTCAAAAAGTAATTATCTTAAATATCTATTAAGGATAAGAACGAATCTATATAATTATTACTGAATCTGCCACGTAGTGCCTTTTCCCCCTATAAATACGGAGGCTCCTGGAGAGAAAACGGCAGGAAGAAAGAAAAAGAAAAGGAAAAGAAAGAAAGAAAGAAAGAAGAAAGAGAGAAGGAAAGGAGAGAAAGGAAAAAAAAAAAGAGAGGAAAGAAAGGAAAGAATTGTGGAAGCTAAAAGGGTCTTTGATGGTGAAAAGAAAGAGTAAGGTATTAAAGTTAAGGTGAGTTATATTATACTTTGAGTCTCCAAAATGTATTTTACTTATATTTTGACTTACCAAAATCTATTTTATAAAAGTTATGTTTTATTAGTATATTTATAAAAGTTATGTTTTATAAAGGTTTCAGTTACGTGGTTTTATTTCTGAACCCTATTTGCTTAAAAGGAAACCCATGGATGTGTCTGTTTTACTTTTAAAGAATATTTGGTTGTGACCTTATATGAAAATGTGTTTTGTAAGTACCACCACGGGAGTCCCATGCCTTGGGGGACTTAAATAACCATTGGCTTAGTGAGTCCCATGCCTTGGGGGACTGAAATAACCATTGGCTTAGTGAGTCCTATGTCTTGGGGGACTGAAATAACCATGGGCTTAGTGATTGACCACTTTGTGGTCCAGTGTTTGTCGTGGATCCATTGACTAGTGTAGTGCTTGGCACTTAGTGATGAACCGTGGTTATGGTTGTATAGTGATTTTCATATTATATGATCTGAAGTATATATCAAATGATTTTCGTATTATATGTATCAAGCTCTTTTGGCCTAACTAATTATCCATGGTGAATTTTATGCCTTATACTCTTAGTATAATATTTCTCACTCTGCCATGAGCTTATAGTTTTTTTACCACTTTCAGGTGGCATGTCGGGACCAGCGTGTGGAGTAGGCACAAAGCACTTTTATTGATGTATTTTTTTTTTAATGTAAAAATCGGCCTTTTTGGTCAATACCTTTTGTAATAAAAATAGAAGCTCCAATGATTATTTTAGTACCCTTATTTAAATATTTCTTCCGCTTGCGTTTATTAAATTGTTTAAAGATTTGGCCGGAGGTAACCTCAGTTACTGGCCATCACGATGCCTAACCCTTGGGTACGGGGAGCGGGTCGTGACAAGGAACACTATCTTTGCCTTTGTGGTTGGCAGTTTTAAGCTGATGCATGTTGGCTTGGACAACTAGGTTAGCAGTTTGAAGATGCCTAATTTCTGTTTTTAAAACATTGATTTCCATTTTTAAGTCTTGAGTAGTAACTGGTTTTTCAATTATAGGTGAAGATTGTATTCTATTTAAAATATCTTTCATGCTGTAAGTTTAGAGGGGAATTAAAGGTGGTTCAATAATAGCTTTCTAATGTTGATAATAAATATCTAAAAATTTTAACTTCATTTCGGGATCCTTAATTTGTTCAACAAGATCTAGCATGGATTTTTGGTCATCAGTTAAAACATGAATACTAGGACCCCCAAGGTCCAAACCATTCATCTCAACAATAGATTTCCCATAATTTATCTCAGACATCTTATTCAGATTAGTAGAACAACAACAATTAGGTTCTGGTTAATCTAGCTCATCACTAGAGGTAGATGGAGAGTAAAGTTCAGCAATTCCATCGGACTCAGAACTAGTAACAGATTCTTCTTCTGATAATGTATGTAATAACTGTTGAGTTATAATGGGGTCTAAAGACATTTCATGAATTTTTTGTTTTAATTTTGATTTACATCGATTAGCATAATGACCAGTGGCACCACATTTATAGCATTGAACATCTTTCTTAGATGTTGGTCTTTTAACAGTAGGTTTTTTTGGTAAGAAGTGGAAGGAATATGTTTAGGTTTTCTATAGTATCTACGATACTGTTTGGAAGGCCTTTTGTGATAAGATTTTCTGGCCTTAGATGGATACTGGATTTTGGTGTCATAAGCAAATTGATCACAGAATTCATCTAATTCTTTTTTACCAGTAAGATTCTGTATTTTCATCTGGTATTGCAGGTTAAGGTCATTACATAAAAAAAACCTTCTTCGATGATAAGACCCACAAGTTGGCCATAGGTATATTGGTCATAAGGTATGGCCATTTGATCATGACGATCTCGAAGTTTTTTCCAGACTTTTTCTCAAAAAAGGATAGGAAAGCCATCAATAAATTTGGCTTTCCAATGGTCACTGTTAGCATCTAGTCGCTACATGACCTTCATAAAAAACACATCTTTATACCAACGGAAATGTGTTAAAGAAGGACATCTAAGACTCTGGAGGAGTTCATGACTACGGTCATTGCTAACGGAGTGTGCTCCAATAAAATGATATATAATGGTCTAAATTAAAGTATAAACTGCATCTTCTTTGTGGACAATAGTATTTGTAGTCGGATCAGTTTTAATTTTAACAGCATTTAAAACTTCATTCTGTTGAACAGAGGTGAGAACATTATTCCACCATCCTTTAAGGATGCATGTAAAGCCATTTACAACGAATTTAGCTATCTGATGATCAAAATTATTATTCTGTTTACATATTGTAGCATACATAAGAATTTTATGTATTAATTCAAATATCTGATATTCAGAATAACCATCTAAATTCCATTCATAGATGGTTTAGCCGTGATACGAATCGTGGCTATGAAAGAAATCTTCTTCATAAAGAAGATCTTGAGGAGTAAGTCTATGATAATAATACCGACTAGATTCTATTAAGGTTGTTCTTCCTGTTTGTTTGGGGAAGACAGTACAATTTACAGATTGCATATCCTGAAAATTATTCTGAATCTCATAAATGAGAGAATGAGTAATTTCTTCATCCTTCTAATTTAATTCTGGATTTTGAGTAGACAACATATGAATAGAGCTATCGCTAGGTGCTGATTTGCCCAAGTTTAAATCAGTCATTTTTCTCAATAGGGTATCCATGAATTCATTATCCTGATTGGTAGAATGTAGCCTGAAGTTGGTTACTTCTACTGGTGGTTTTATGTTTACAGGTTAAAGAGTAGAGGCTGGAGACGGAACTAATTGACGATTTTTAAAAGTTTCAATGGTTTCCTCAATTCTGATTAATTGTTTGCCAACTGTTTGAAAACATAAATTAGTATAATTATTCTATTTTATTAATAGTACAATATCTTTAATCTGTAAAGTCTCTTTTTGAGTCATTCTGGTTGGAGTTTCCACATAAGTTGTGATGACTAGTGGTTGATGAGAGACATCACTAGGGGCTAACTCTAAAGGCTGTGGTGGAGGATGAGCAGATACTATGGCTTGACCATTAACTGTTGTCCATGTCCTTTGGATATTTTCCAAGACATTAATTTGCTGTTGGTCTGGAATTAGATCCATAACTGTACTACATTCATAATACCATTCGGGAAAATATCTAAGAATTTGGTGTCTCTCAAGATGATAATAATACTGGTTTTTTAACTGTTGAAGTTCATATTGAGTATGGTTATTAAAATACCATAACCTAAATTCCTGATATTTATCTTGCATAAAATCTTGATTTAATTGTTTTCTAATTTCACTTCCTGGTGTAAAATCCATTAAATTTCAAAATTCATATCACTAGCAGTTCGGCTCTCAGGCCTTCTGGTTTCATAAACACGATGAGGAATTTGATGTTCAGATATATGAATACCCTGGATTAGGGTTTCAGGAAGAGTTCCAGAAGAGGATTGACTACGAGGCCTAGAAGGCATTCCTTGGTTTACAGATTCGATTAGTTCAGATATAGAATGGGTGTCCAAATTGCCATCTGAAATCGAATTTATAAAGTACGAAAATACACTATATCAATCATCAGGCAAGTTTTTAACTAGATGGCTTCCATAAATTTAATGAAGCATAACCAAAATCAAACCATAATACAAAACAAATTATCCAAATTTAAGTTTTGCAAGTATTAACTAATAATTTTGATAAGTTTAGCCTAACAAAACCGCCTAAGACATGAGCCAATGGCAGCTTGTCAACATAATATATATATATATATATAAAAGACAATGAGAGAGGAAGATGGTGAATGAGGAGGAACACTTACAGAGAAACTCTGCTAAAAAGTGGATGAGAGGTGAGGCCTATTGTTTGAGAGAGAAAATGAGGATAAGAAATGTGAATCCACTAAACATATTTTTTTGATAGCAAAAAGCAGGAAACCATATTGATAATCATAAACAAGTAGGTTCACAAAAAGTAGGAAACCATATTGATAATCAGCAACAAGTCAGTTAGCAAAAAATAGGAAACCATATTGATAATCAGCAACAAGTCGGTTAGCAAAAAGTAGGAAACCATATTGATAATTAGCAACAAGCAGGAAACCATATTGATGAACTAAGAGAATAATATATCAATAACGGTTAAACTAAGAGGATAATACATCAATAAAGGAGATGAGGAAAAGAAGCAAAAGATACATCAATAAAGAAGAGGGGGATAGGAGCAAAAGAATCCACTAAACATATGAGTGCACAAAGGAGGAGAAGTTTTGTTTGTGGTATAATAAATTTCATAATTAAAATAAATAAAATTAAATCTTTATTGAAGTACTCTAAAATGATTTTTAATCTCAGTGTTCTGTCCACTTTTCATATGATCAGAGAAATACTAGGACCAAATGTATTTGTGAAATAATTTTTTAGAAAGAGTTTATAAAATTTGAAAAATTTATTTGGTTGTATGTTTTGAGAATGGTTTTGGAGTTTTGGAATTTGGACTGATTTAATTTTTTTTTTTTTTTTTTTTTGTAGTTGAATAGATGGGTGTGATAAAAAAAAAAATTGATGGATGTGTAAGATGTGAGAAAGAGAGGAGAGAGAAAAAATAATTGATTGATGTATGTAGTAGAAAAAAAATAATTAAAAAAAAAATTCAAAAATTTTTAACCAAACAAATTTTTTAAATTTTTTTCTCAAAAATTATATTTCTAAATACAAACCAAATAAAAATTTATGAATTCTACATATAAAACATTTAATAAAACATTTAACCAAATAAGTTTGTATATTTTTTAACCAAATAGTTCTACCAAATAAGTTTTATCAAAAATTTTATTAAATGTTTTATATGTAGAATTCATATTATGTGGGTCTCACACTTATATCAGATATTTGGTAGAATTTTTACATTGTGTTTGGTTAGAGAATTTTGGGAGAAATTTGAAAAAGAAAAAAAGAAAAGGTATGTGAAATTAAGTAAAATGTAAATAATATTTATATTTCACTTATCTTTTCTTTTTTCCTTTCCTAATCTCTTTTTAAATCCTCTAACCAAACATAGCGTTAAAATTTCTAACATTACTCTAATATATATAAACCACTTTGCACCCACATTTTTTATTACTCCTTTCTTTCCATATTATTTGTTCATCCATCTTTTAGATATCTTCAAATATTTATCTATTTTGAAAAGTCAAAATATAAAATTTTAAAGAATTCTAAAACTACTCTTTAAAAATAATTATAAATATATTTAATAATGAGAATAAAATAGACAATATAATAAATTAATATATTTTAATTTGACTTCAAAATAATAATTATATGTCCTACTAAAAAGTAAGAATCTCTAAAAGGGACTATTATTATGGAAGAGAGAGAGTAATATTTATATATATTAAGGGTGGGCGTTAGTCGGTTGCGGCCACAGAACCTTTAATCCGTCATCCGTCCATCAGATTGGCGGATTGGAGAAAATTAATCCGCATCCACCCACCAATCTAATGGATGTGAATTGAGCGGATTGGCGGATGGATATGAATCGTTTTGGTGGTTTAAAATTTTATAAATTTTCAACATAATTCAATTTGTGCACTTCCTCAAATATATATATATATTACAGTCAATGACTTAAAAAAGTATTATAATCACTGCATGCCTCATCCAAAGAAAGAAAGTTTGAAATTTTAGAATATTACAATCATTGCATGCTTTATCCACATATTACAATCACAGCATACCTCATTCACATAAAGTATTACAATTTGTGGTTCTTAAAATATAAAAACAATTCAAACCACCAAAACCATTAATAGAGCAGTGGCAGAGATTGTATGCCTTTGTATTGTTACATTTATATTTGTTTCTGAAAATAAAAACCAACCATCATATATCATCTTTTTTATTTATTATTTTTAGGGTAAGATTTGAAAACCAAAAAATATAGATAAATAATACATTTATTTTTTTAATTCAAAAAATATATTCAAATTGAAAATTCTTTTTCAACAAAATATTGAAATTATTTTTCAATTGAAAACACAAACAGAATATTTAAACAAATTGAAAATACAAAGTCTTATGAATTACTAGGGGTGCTCGCAGTTTGGCGGTTCGATTGCGGCCAAAGAAACCTCAAATCCACCATCCGTCTAAAACTAGGTGGATTAAAAAAAATCAATCAGCAACCGTCCGCTCGTCATCATGCATCCGTCCCAAATGCGACGGATTGGTTCGATTCGATCAGTTTGGACAGATTGATATATCTATTGCCCACCCCTAATATATATACATATTAATATGTTTAAAGGTATGATGTGGCATGAGAGAATAATAATTAATAAGCAGATCACCTTTGAATTACTATGACTTAACAAATAAAGAAAGAAATTTTTATAAATAATGCCTACTTTTTCTTAGTACTTGTGATAACTTTGGTCCGTGTTATGCTAATTAATCTTGATTATGATTGTAATTATGTGTTTGATATGATTTTGAGTGTCATTTATATGAATATATGTGGTTTTGAATTTCTATCTGTTCACCGTAGGAAAATCTGTTTGATTATCTGCTTTAGAATTTAAATTGAAGGCCCTATCGGCCACAGAACCTGAAATTGATTACGCCATTGTGATTAGCGTAATTTTTAGAGCCTACGGTGAAATTAAATTGCAAATTTATTCAGATCAAAATAATTAGATTCAGAACGATTAATTAAGTGCTATTAATTAGCTATAATCAAATGTGATTAGGAGAGCCTATAAATAGGCCAATATACACTCATCTTTCTCATTTTTTGTTGAACTCAAAATTAAAGTCACACTCTAGAGAGAGAGAGAGAGAGGATGGCTCTAGAGAGAGAAGAAGGAGAATTGTGTATTTGGCTCAAAGTTTGTGAGATTGGAAGGTTAGACTCAAGGTTTAACTACCATTTGTGAGAATTGAAGCTCCTAGGTGAGTAATTAAGCAAAGATTTATGAGCTTAAGTTTGTAGTTTTGTGAATTCAAGGTTTGATGGTGATCAAGACCATAAATTGAAATGAAATTGATGGATTTAAAGCTTATATGTACATGCGTGCATAGAATTGCTAAGAATTTGCATATTGAGCATGAACTATGCAGAACAAATAGAATTGAGCACCAAATCTTGCATGCATGTACGATTGTTATGAGTTTCATGATAATGAGTGTCAATTGTAATATTTGGAATAGAATTGGAGTCAAAATTTACATGCATGTTGGTTAATGGAGATATGGAGCTTATATGAGGTTTGATATGTATGAATTTGACTATACAAAAGAAATGTTGATTTATTTGAGAATTAGGCCATGATTTTGAATAATTGGCCTCATATGGCTTATATCCTTGTGCTATATATTGTGTTTCCATGTTTTTGGACCAAAAATATGAATGTTGGACCTTTGAACATCAAGTTTGCACTTGAAGAACAATTTTGGAAAACCCAGAATTTGGCATGTTCGCTCGAGCGGGGAAAGCGCCGCTCGAGCGTGAAATGCGAGCTCCCAGAACTTTTGCAGACATTGATGTCCGCTCGAGTGGGGATATTCACGCTCGAGCGGGAAGCCATGTAGTGTGACCTTCAGCTCGAGTGCCCGAATCCACGCTCGAGCATAAAAATGAGGCAACCAATACTTTTGCAGACCATGGGGGTCTGCTCGAGCGGCGGAACCCACGCTCGAGCGGGGATCCCTGTTTAAGCTATTTTGAAAAGTGGTTTTATAATTTGTTATCCGTTCTTTTTCATTTCTAAGCACTCTTAGGCATGCATTGAGCATTGTGAATGAGTTAAAATGATAAGAAAAGAGCCTAAGAGAAATGTATGAATTAAGAACGGATTGAATCGTTTGTGACCCATATGTGTTATGTAATGTGTAGAGTCGAGCTCAAGGACAAATCCACCGGCAGAACACTGTGAGTAATATCTTAGTAAAGATATTTTCAAGTATGTTACTTTCCGAATGCTACTTCTGTATAAGCTCCATGGATTTGTTGATTTGAAAGATGAATGAGTATTCTATATGCTTAATTTGTATAAGGTCGTTTGATACATTTGATATATTTGAATTGGGCCTAAGGCCGTTTTTCGTTTGCCATTTGCCGTTTGCCGTTGATATGTTTGATATATCTGAATTGGGTCTAAGGCCGTTGGACATAAATGATTGGGCCAAAGGCCGTTGGACATGAATGATTGGGCCAAAGGCCGTCGGACATGAATGATTGGGTCAAAGGCCGTCGGACATGAACGATTGGGCCAAAGGCCATTAGACATGAATGCAAAGATGGGCTAAAGGCCGTTTGAATATGTCATTTGATATGTTGGAATACCGTGATGGGCCAAAGGCCATTTGAATGAAAGGGATCATGATCATGAATATGAAATACGCATGGATATGAATATAAAGAGAATGGGCCCGAGGCCGTTTGATACTCCTGATATGTTTGAATTGGGCCCAAGACCGTTTGATGTGTTCGAATTGGACGAAAGGTTGTTTTGAATAGAGAGTTGGTTGGACCAAAGGTCATTTCGTATAGATGGACCCGAGGTTGTATTGTTTTATATAAGAATTGGACCTGAGGTCGTTTTGCATATGGACATGATGTGTTGGACCTAAGGTCGCTTTGCTTTGTTGAGATTTGTAAATCTGGTGTGAATGAGAATAGTGGTGCAAATATGTACATTATAAGTATGGTTCATTTATGAACGAATCTCATTCATTAACCTCATTATTTTGATATTATTTACTGGGCGTTAGCTCACTCTCATTTATATGTATGTAGGTGAGCAAAGGGACGTTCAACCCCAGCCTTAGTGGAATTTAAGAAAGGAACCCGAGTTTTCTGAAGTCAGCCCAGGTGCCTCACGCAAGAGGCTTTGTTTATGATCTTTTGTATTTCTTTTGCTATTTTTATTGATCATGATAGACCGGTTATGTGCATAAGCTTTTGGTTTAGCTGACTATATGTTTGAATGATCCTGGGTATACAAGATGTTAACTACTGATATGTGGTGTGAGTTATTATTAAGTATATGTGAAATGTTTTGTTATGTCGTGTAAGCATAGCTCATTGGACAAAATTTTTAAGTTTGCTTCCGCATCTGGCGCCATATTATTAATTATTAATTGATATCAGGTTTGAGGCCGTAGGTAATCTCATGATTACTGGCCGGTTATGACCTTAATCTACAGGGGCGGGTTCGGGTCATGACAGTACCATTAAATCCTACTAACAAGAATCAATCCAGAATCCAGTTAACATAGTATGAATGTAATTTATTAGGAGAAGTAAGAATTATTAGACATATTTTAGTGATGAAACAAACCTTTGCCACCCTACTCCCTCACCGCCATTGTCATTGTCCCTGTCCCTACCACTGCCATCACCCCCAACACCTTCTATTTTTGTTTCAATACTTAGCCTCAAGTCCAAACATTATTCAAACTAGCTCAATCAACCTTCGATAAGGACTTAGGTTGGGCTGCAGTCCTTCAAAGTCAATGATGAACCTCATTAATTAAGTTTGGTACACTGAGTTCATGTAAAAATTACGTTTGACAACATCATTTTTTAGTTTAAAAGTTAAAAAAATTATTAAAAAAATGAAAAGTCAATAACTTATACGAAAAAGTCAAAGATTTCATTTTCTCTTTACTTTTTGTACATCTTTTTGTAAAAAATCAAAAAATCATTTCAAATATATTAATTTTTTTTTACCTCATATTTTAGCAAAAAAGTCAAAAAGTTACTAAAATAGCTTGTTCCCAAATAAGGCCTAAATATAATTGTGTTTTGAACTTAAACTATCTATTTAAGCTGTGTTCGATAGGAGAATTTGATGAGAAAAATAGAAAGAGAAAATGAAATAAAATCGCACTTTTTGTTTAGTTATAATGGAAAATATAAGGGAAAAGAAAGTGAGAGAGAAATACAATCCTACCTTTTGTCTTTTAAGTTCACTTTTAGACTCTTTTCTTTTTATATTTTCTAAATCAACCAAGCATAGCTTGAAATTTGAATCCTATTAATTTTTATTTATTTTTTATTTTTTTATTTCCTTTTTCCTTTTTATTTCTCTCATCAAAATCTCCAACCAAACAAAACCTTAAACTGTCATTACAAAATTATTGCCTAACGGTAATTTTTACATAATTACATGTAGGGTTTTTCTTATCACAGAGAATTGCGTTTCCCTCAAACCAGGCCATGAACTACTAAGAAACTTGTATATCCGATGTGAGAATTGGGAAAAGTTCAAGTTTTGAAGCAGCAAATGTTAAAAGAGTAACCTATTAGCTTCACTCTTTGACTTTTCGAAGAAGAGAGAGGCTTGCATTTCCTACTTGATATTTACTAAAAATTGGCAAATGAAATATAAAAATAAGTACAAATTACACGATTAGCAACTGTTCCCCCTTGCTTATGGAGAAAAGCAAGTCAGATTCTCATATGAATGGTACCTCTAATTAGATCACCAAGAAACCATTCCCATGAAGGGTTGAGCTTCTCTCTAGGGTATGATCTTAGCGGATAGGTACTCTAGGTTATTATCTTAGCGGAGAGGTACTGTTGGAGCTCAATGAACCCATTCCCGACACATTTCAATGATTCAAAATAATTAAAGATAATGTACAAGTCTGAAACTTCGAGTAGAACTCAAGTAATGTTAACCTCATATAGTTTCTCATATCAGAATGCCCCTTAATTGAGAGATCAAGGTCTTTATTTTTATGGGCACTTTCTTGTATTAATGTAGTGAGTATTAATAAAGCAGTTATTGGGTTTGTGGGTATATGTTATTAGAATTTCTGATATAATTGGCTTATAATTTTTTTTTATATAATTGATTGTACAATTTAATCTAGGGAAAATTGGTCTAATTAACATCCCTCTTCAATTTTTAGTAATGGGAGAGGTCTGCAATATATATATATATATATATTTGTAACTTAAGATCCCTCACCTACGCCCATATATCACACTTTCTCTCTCTCTCCTCTCTCCCGTCGTAGCCTCCTCCTCCGCCTCCCACGCCGCGTCCTCCTCCGCTACCGTGACTCTCTCTCTCTCTCTCTCTCTCTCTCTCTCTCTCTCTCTCTCATTGAGAACGATAACAAAATTGAAGCAAACAACAATGGCTTCTTCAATCTTAAGATTTTCCTCTCTGAATTCGATTTGCTCATCCAAACCTCACATCATTTCTTCTCTTTCTTTAAGCTTTCCACTTGGGTCCCTTCATTTTCAAAGCCATGGCAGCTCTATCAATCATATTCAGCGGAGCTAGGGTTTTAACATCGCGAAAATCTTTGAGATTTCTTTAGAAATTTCTCTGTCACATTTTACTTTCATCCTTGAGTTTATTCATCTTTAACTCGGTTCATCTCCATTTGTAATTAGGGTTTTATTATCACCACCTCACTCTGGTAAGTGTTTTTATTCCTGAACTAGTTTTCTCTATAATACAGTTCATTGCATTTTATAATATTCTTCAATTAATTAAGGTTTCTATTTCATAATAATATTCAGATTAATTAGTGTTTCGATTGCATTTTGTATCTTCTTAAAGCTTGTTATGTGATTCTATCTATAATTTTCTCTGAACACATTGAATTCACTTTACTTTATGTGCTTGCTTGATCTTGTTGAAACTAGTAGTTTGGTTGACATGAATTTTCGGTCTAGTTTTCAAAACCATGCCTTCATGTGATGAATTTTCTCTGACCACAATTATAATCACATTAACTTATGTGTCTTGATTGACTTTCTCTAGCATCTAAATTTTTCCTAACCTATCAAATTATGTTACTCGTTTAATTTTCACTGGTTAGTTGTCTCATAGTGTGTAATTTTTTCCTTTAGATGAATTTTCTCTAGAATCACAATTTTCTCTAAACACATTGGATTCACTTTACTCTATGTGTTTGCTTGGTCTTGTTGAAGCTAGTAATTTGGTTGAGATGGATTTCTCTACAATTTCTTTGCCATTAGTGCCTTGATTGTTTTTATCTAACATCTGAATTTTCCCTGACTTATCAAATTATGTTGCTTGTTTGATTTCCACTAGTTAGTTGTCTCCTTGTGTGTAATTTTCCATTTGAGATGAATTTTCTCAGGAATCACAATTTTCTCTGAACATATTGGATTCACTTTGATTTTTTTTTTTCAATTTTCTCTGGCACTTTAATTTTCCCTGACCACATTAAACTCTCATTAATTTGTATTGTTTGTTTGATTTTCATTGGTTAGTTGTTCCTTGAGCTGAATTTTCTTTGGCATTTGAATTTTTCCCGAAAACATTGAACTCTCACTAATTTAGATTTTCATTTATTAGTTATCTCCTTGTATGTAATTTTCTCTTTGAGATGAATTTTCTCTGGCACTAAAATATCTCATTTAGATTAATTTTTTTGAACACATTGGACTCCCTTTCTCTTTGTGCCATGCTTGATTTTCTCTGGCTCGTTATCTTTTTTATTCTCTCTCAAATTTTCTTTGCATTTGAATTTTTTTTGCACACATTAAACTTCCACTAATTTATGTTACTTTTTTATTTTCACTGGATTTCTAACTTTGAATTTTATTTTTGATATTTTTGGATGTGTAGTGTTTGCTGTTTTTTACACTGTAATTAGATTTTGTATTTTAAGTTCTTTGATGAATTTAGCATGGTGTTTTCTTGTAAAAATTATAGAAAATTTGGTTTGTGAGTAGCTTAATTTTCTCTGATTTGTTCAAAATATAGAGAAAATTGTGAGCAAATTAGGCAAAATTGGTTAAAACACAAAGAAATTTGTGAGCAAATCAGAGAAATTTCAAATCAGGAAAATTTAAAAATATAGAGAAAATTTGAAAATACAGAGAAATTGAGCAAATCAGAGAAATTTCAAAACACAGACAAATTTCTCTGTGTTTCAAAATTTCTCTAGATCAAAATTTCTTTGCTTCGAAATTTCTCTTTAAAAATTTGAGGGACCCCAATTACTATGAAAATATTTAATGTCTTTTATGTTATAAAATCTTAATATGAGGGACCTCAAAAAAAAATTCCACTTTAATCTAATATTGTTTATATTGGTGAGTAATCTCTTGTTAATTTAATAATTAAAATAAAATGCAGCATACATTGTGTAAGGAGCGGAGATGGACTAGGAGAAGATTATAAGGGGTCATGATTCCTCCGTTTTTGTTAAAATTTATGTTTATCATAACACTTTTAAAAATATATACCTTATTTTATAAATAAAGTGATTTCTCAGCCTAAAAAATATATATCTCATTTTTTTTCTATCTTGCGTTCTTTTTTTATTTTGTACCAAAAAATTTCTTCATCTTATTAGAGATTATTTCTATGGTGTTTGATTTTTTTTTTGGGTGTATATATATATATAATATTATAAATACATATATATTTATATATATAATAAAAAATATTATTTATTTTTTAACCCTCTAATAATAAAATTTTAGTTCCGTCCTGCTAATAGATGCCTTCAAATCCTAATTGACACCCACATGTGATATATCATTGATATGTCATTATTACTGACTTAGTGAGTTTAATAAAGGATGATATATATTTATGTAGGAAAATGTTTGGTGGCTCAAAATTTTGTGGCTCAAATGGCTCAAATTTGTCAAAACGATGTCGTTTTGAGGGATTTGAGACATTTGAGCCACAAAATTTTGAGCTACCTAGCATTGTTGATTTATGTACACTTAGCAGTTGATAGTTGTAGTAACAGTATCCCACCTATCTTTCTATCCATGGAAGTAATTAATTTTGTGCATACAATGGCTATACATATATTTGTGGTGGCAGTCTTATTTTGTATAAAATATTTTGGTTTGAAATAAGATGGTTATAATTATTAACAAATACACATTGTCATAGCAGAATTGAGTGCTACCAAACTATCTTTATTATTTGACTATTAATCTTAAATTTCTTTCTGGCAATGGCCAATTTGCTTCACGAGCAACAAAGGCAAGTACGTCTTCTAATCACTACTAATGAATAAATTTCCTTTCTCACTGTTACTATTATTTTTCAAAATAAAATCATCAAAAGTTGTTCTAACTACAAGGTTGGATTTGTGGTTAAGAGCATCTCCAATGACAATTTTGCAAACAATACTTAGATGTTAAAAATTAATAATCCTAATATTATTATTAATTTTGGGCAAGTTATTTATGTGATCGTAGTAATTTGATTCTTATATTAGTCTCTATAACTTTAATTGTATTAATTTTTCATATTGTATCCATTTAGTACAATTGATAATATTCTTTAAGAGAAATGACAAAAATTAAAAACAAAAAAGTCCATTCAAAGGGAATGGATCACTTTTAAAATTAAATGTAAATCCTTCAATCATTTTGAAAATAGTGAATAAAGTCTGTTCAATTTAATTTTTAAATGAACGTTATCAATTAGATTAAATTGATACAATGTGAAAAATTGATATAATTTTTTTTTGGTCCAAACCATTATATTATTTCAATAAGAGTTATTATGGGATTAGTCGAGATGAGCATAAATTAATTCGAATACTGTAGCTTGTTTTTCGCGCTCCTTTTGGATATGACTAGCCCTACAGTTCATACTCTCGTGGTTCTGAATTTGATTCCACAAATGCAATATGAAATAGATAAACACAAATGAGTCCAAATCTGACAATTCTTTTGGAAAATCGATTTTGAATCAAAATGCCAAAAATAGACTGCTTTGCCAGATTACAGAGTCGCCACCTAAATATTTTTGAAAAATTTAGGAAATCCGAGACTCGTGCAAAAGGCCACTTATCCGTCATCACCAAAGTGTCTCGGCTCGAGAACTTAGGTACAAGAGGGGAAGGTCATGAATTGAGCACTCCACTCATGAATTGAAAAACAGCCCAAAAACAGCAAGTAAAGAGAGTCAAAGTTATACCTCTTGAAGCAAGGTAACTCTTTTGTTAACAAACCCACAAGTTCTCACTCTCAAGGGTTGAGATTTGAGCTCAAGAACCTCAACAAGAAGAGCTAAATTTTTGGTTTAGGAAGTGTAGAGAGAGAGAGAGAGAGTGTGTGTGTGTAGGTTGCAAGATATATATAGAGAGAGTGTTATGCAAGTATTGGAGTTTTTAGAATTTTTTTTCTAACCTAAAACCAAAAGGGAAGGTCCCTTATATCTAGAAAAACATGTTACTCAGTCGGAAATATCTGTATATAGACAGCTGGTGCAGTGCATGCACCTGTGGAGACAGTTGACACAGCTGGCAAAAAGATCTGGTTTTTGACACCAGTGGCCGACATGCCACTAAAGGGGACAACAGTACACTTATTTCTTGGTGGCCGGCCACTAGTTTGGCTTGTGGGGACACTTGGCTGGCCAATCCACTCAAAATGGCCCAATTTTTCACAACTGGCCGGCTGTACACTATTAGTGGCCGGCCATTTACTTTAGTGGCTGGCGAGCCACAAAAATTACTCTCAAACCCAACTTAAAACGGGCATATCTCCTTTATCCGGACTCGATTTTAGGTGATTCTTAAGTCTAAATTCAAGCCCCGGAAGTCTACTTTCCAATGGAGGTAACCTCACATCTAAATTCTAAGTGTGCAAAGAGAGATATGCCTAATTTAGTGAAGGCTGCTCATTTCTTTCTCAATAGATTGATGCCCAACCTCTTCCCTAACTAGTTTTCTTCCCTCCCTCCTATTTTCTTCAACTCCAAACCTATAAATAGGATGTTTTAAAGAATTTTCAAAGAGTTCAACTCCCTTTCATTAATTTCCACTTTGTCCTTACTCGGTTTACCGAAAAGTGCAATATTTTAAACAAAATGCAAGCCTAGGAACATCGGAGAAATATTTGAAAAAATATTTTGAAAAAGAGGGTTTTAAGATTTAAAATAATTTTGGTCTAAAACAGTTTTGGTCAAAAATGGGGTGTAAGGTTGGGATTTAGAAGCTCTTATTGTTGAAGAAATCGAACGTTTGTATAGCATAACTTTCATCATCAAGTGATCAACCTGAGGCGCCCAAGTCTTAAGGGCAGTCAAAAATGGGATGTCTACAGTTGCCCCTCTTTGACAGAGCTTGAAGTTATGAAATGACGCGAGTGAATATCAAAACCCGAAGACGACCCATTTTGACAAGGCCGCAAGACTTGGGCAAACAAACAAAATGCAGATACAGTTGGTTGCGCCCGAGAGTTTCCTATGTATCCCTTTGCAAGGAATCAAACTAACTTAGTTCAGGGGTAGGATGCAAATGATATACAATGCAACGAAACAATGCAAATGATATACAATGTAACGAAGTAATCAAACCACAGGCAGTGCAAAACACACGAATACCATAAAGAAATGGGGATACAAAATCAAACTACGTTTTATATAGAAAAGAAGTTGGCACAGCCAAACGACGCCTAATACAGGTTAAGTGCCTATATCCTCAATACTAGCCTCAGCGCAGCATGGATGCTAACACATAACAGAACCATGTTTCAACGTGAAAGAGGTACGAGCACTTGCAAAACTATGTTTTTCGCAGAAAAGTAATTGGGTGGTATGATATAAGTGAGGAATGATTTGCTGGGGAAAGATAAGGATCCTAAATGATGAATGCAACAAGATAAAGTACAATGCAATGGATACAATGATTAATGTGAATAAAAGGTGCAGGCTAAACCACATCTTACCTAGAAAATGCATGGACACAAACCAAACCATGTCTAACACAGAAAAGGTGTTAACACCCTCAATACTGGCCTCAGCGCAGCATGGATACTTATACATGATAGAACCATGTTTCAACGAGGGAAAGGTATAAGCCCATGCCAAACTAAGCTTAACATGGAAAGGATGTAGGTGATAACATGGTATGATATAATGGATGCGATGGATAATGTAGTAGATGAATAAGGTGATATACTCCAACCACGCTGGAATTGTGAGAGGAAGAAGAACAAATCCCAAACACGTTGAAATCGTGTGAGGAAGGGAACACTCAAACCACTCTGAAATCGTGAGAAGAGGTCTTGAGAAAATCACTCAGGGTCGTATTCCACGCATCCTGAGATACTCTAACCATGTTGAAATTGAGAGAAGAGGAAGAAAATCGATAAGGGTTGCATTCCTGCACACCCTGAGATAAACTCTAAACACGCTGAAATCATGTGAGGAAGGAAACACTCTAACTATGCTGAAATCATGAGAAGAGGTCTCGCCGCTTAGGGTTGCATCTTACACGTCCTGAGATACTCTAACCACGCTGAAATCATGAGAAGAGGAAGAAAACCGCTCAAGGTTGCATTCCTACATACCCTGAGATAAATTCCAAACATGCTAAAATCGTGTGAGGAAAGGAACACTCAAACCACGCTGAAATCGTGAGAAGAGGTCCTGAGAAAACACTTTAGGATCGCGTCTCACGCGTCCTGAGATACTTTAATCACGCTGAAATCGTGAGAAGAGGAAGAAAAATGCTCAGGGTTACACTCCTGCACGCCCTGAGATAAATTCTAAACAAGATGAAATCGTGTGAGGAAAGGAACACTCTAATCACACTGAAATTGTGAGAAGAGGTCCTGAGATGATGCGATGGATGCAAACAGTATGATAAGTTTGTGTGATAGATGCACAATATATGATGAAATTGTGTGATAGATGCATAATGTATGATCGTGTGATGGATACACGATGCGGTATGAGCGTGCGATCTATGCACGATGGGGTATGATCGTGCGTTAAATGCATGATGTGGTATGTGTGACAAGCATTGTAGTGGATGATGTTGAGAAAATGTAGCAAACAATCAAAGCAGTGCTTTGGAAAGCACCTTACGAGGCGAGTGGCAATAAATTGCTCTACTTTGACGGGGATCTCCCCCTTGTGTTCTTCGAACTCTTACCTTTAACTCACAGTTCAAAGGTCCTCAAATACTAGCAAGGGGTAACCTCTGCATGTAGAAGCCACAGGTGCCGCTTTTCTTCCTGATTATACTTATAACTTTCCTTATTCTCCAACGGGGTAACAGACTAGGTTAGTTCAGTATCCAGAATTGAGGGCATATACGCTACCTCAACCTATGGGGCTACCATACATATTTCAAGCCGGAGATACACCATTGGGTATTTAAACCAGACTTTAGTCTCAAAAATTCCAAACCTTTGTGTTCTAGTCATCGCCATTCGAACTCTAGTTTCCGCCGTCGCAATTGGTTTCCTAGTAACTCATTGAAAAAATAGCCAAGACACCTCTGGCAGGGAATGGTGTTTAGGGAGAACGCTTTGATCGCCATTCTGACTTGAAGCAGGTTTTGAGCTTGAGGTCGAGGTACACTCACACTTCGGAGGAATGCAATTCTGGAAATTGCTTAGATGCTCCAATTTCCCCTTTTTTCTTTTGCTTTGCAGTCTGGAACCTATGTAGTTTCAGATAGGTCCTTGTTCTATTGCTCTCTTTTTTTATCGGGGTGGGACCCTGCAGTTTATGAAAGAAAGAATCCTATTTTGCACATCATGGTGGGAATGGCACGACACTCTGAGCACAAAACGATTTATTTTCTTGAAACCAAGAATGAGTTCTTAACCGGATATTGAGCCCTCGACTGGCCACAGTACACCATGACTCAACAAAGAAAAAACAAAGTAAAAACAACCTAAATGCATCGATTTACACCTACTGAAATCAAAACTACTCAAAACAAGAATCGAGACAAACAAAAACAACAAACATAATGCTTTGATGTTTACCACCGGTGGGAGACCTCTTAGTTCATAGGGAGCCCACTGTTTCTCCAGATATTGTTTCCTACCCTTTCTCATTTGTGATTCTCACATCACTTTGGCCCTCAATCTCTATTTCTCTGAAAATCTCTTTCCTCACTTTTTCTCTCAGCGCACATCTCTCTATTCTTTATTTTTTTTATCCATTCCCAAGTGTGGTTGCTGGATAAGCTGGAAGTTGTGGACCTTTGCCCCTAGTACTCTGCTAGATTCTATTTTTTTCGCCAGCGGCCAGTTGACTTTCCCTCAGAGGGATGGTGGTGCAACTGGATGTCAGCAAATCAGTAGATGACATAGCTTGGCGTTACCCCTAGCTTAACTTGACCGAGATGAACTACAGCATGTCCCACCAGCCAGGTATATAATTGATTGGTCTAACACATTGCGTTTTCTACTTCTCCGTTCTGGTTCAGACACCAATTTGGGTGTGATCAAACCTGTCCAAATAAAGAGGTCAAATATCCAGCTTCATTTCCAGTTCATGCTTCACACTTGGCTCAACACCTCATTGCTTGAAGGATGAGAAAGCCTTTGGCCCCTGCTGCTAGCTTCAGTTATGCCTTTTCTGGCAAGTCCGTTGACTATGGGGAAAAGACAAAAAACCTAACTCGACTGTGCCCCTAGTTCATTTCTTTGACCATTTTTGTGTTTTTTGGCTTTTGCTAAAACAATTTTAACCAACATGAGAGTTAGATTAACATGCTTATTCGACTTTCTTCTTTGAAATCATGTAAGTCAGGTTATGAACACTAAAAATTTCCCTTTTTTTGGTCCAAGAAATGGTTTGATTTTGGAAAAATGGAATAATTTCTGAGAGAATTAGTCAACCTCATTAAAAATCATCAAAACTGTGTTTGCAAATGGCCACTGCTCAACCAACATGGAATTAACTCTTGAGATGCACAACCTCAGATCTGAACTTGAATTGTCTTGCAGCTGAATCTTTTAACGGAATAGGATAACCGATTTTGAACAAAGATTAGCACAAAGATGAGCCAATTTATACATGGATAGGATAGCCGAGTTGAATAAGGATAAGCCAATCAACATGGATGAGACAAGTAGGTTGAAAATGATTGGGGCCGAACTTCATGATGAAGTTGCTTACGTATCCCAAAGATAGGAATTAGGCCGTACGTAGTTCCCAGGTTAAGGTGCCCTTGGGTATTAACACTCTCTTTTTGTACTCTAACTTTTGCCAAGGCCGCCCTTTCGGGTTTTCAACCTTGCGAGCTCTATATTTTTTCTTTTCATTTTTCTTTCTTTTTCTTTTTCTTCTCTTTTTTCCCTTTTTTCTTTGTTTTCATTTCTTCTTCTTCTCTTTTTATTTATTTATTTATTTTTCTTCTTTTCCTTGCTCTATCTTTTTCCTGGGTCGCTCTTCTGGATTTTTGGCCCAGCGAGCCTCTCAAGGATAGAAAGGTTTAACTTGTCCATGTTGATCAGTTGTGAGATCACTAAGCCATATGAATCCAGGAGAATAGCTGTGATTCGTTGATAATGTAGTCTTGATGATGTAAGAGCCCATCCAATTGGGTCTAAATTTGCCCCTAGTGCTGTGGATAGGAACTTGATTATCTTTTAGCAAAAAAAAATTTCTTTCAGATTCTGGGATTTGGCTTTCTTGTCAACCTCCATCAGCTTGAGAAATGATTCAATTTTGAATCTTCAAGCGTATCTGAAATTTTTTGCCCCTAGTTCAAGGGCTGCTTCTAATCCAGCTATGCAAGCTTCCTTTGATGGCATACGACCTTATTGCCCCTAGTTCAAGGGCTGCTTCAAATTCGGCCATGCAAGCCTTATACTTTGGTTGACCATTGAACATTCTAAATCAAAGTTTTGAAAGCAAAGGGGTTGAGTCTTGAGGTCCAGAGCGACCCTATGCTGTATAATCTCAAGATCAATTCTAGGCATATTTTCATAGGACCACGCAAAAAAAAGTTTTAAAAATCTTTTAATAAAGCGACCAGTCGCTCGTGCTCCTCTAAAGATAATGTAGAACCAATCTGGACCAAACCAAGATCCTCCTCAGTACTCACATTAACAAACATGATTTCATTCATTAAGGGCTTAACACGCCTCTCTTCCTCTCAGTTAATCAAATTTTTACAAATCCTAAGAAATTCCTTTCTCTTTGTTTTCATCACAGTTTTGGAAACAATTTTGAAAAACTTTGGTCAATGTAATGATTTAAAGGTATAGAGAAATAAGTGGAAATTACTACCGTTTCATTTAGATCTTCTGGCTCAACTGGCTCAATGATAGAAATAGACTCAAAAGAAAGAGTGTAAAAGACAAACACAAAACAAGAAAGTGATGTCTGAGTTAACACCCTCAAAATCACAAACCTCTGACACAACAAGACTGACTCAATACCCAAGTTTGAAAGTAAAATAAATAGCATTTTCAAAGTGCTAAAATAATGTGTGCCATCCATCACATCTAGAGTAAAATGAGCGCCATCAGTAGGTGGTTCACCCCCGATCACATAGTCACATTATCCCCAAAGTTCATCAATCCAGCGTCGATAGACTTTGTAGGACCTGGTGAAGTGATGACCTTATTGTCAATCAGATCTTGAACTTCATAGTGAAGACGAAAACAATGGTCAGTGTCATAGCCGGTTTGTTGGTAGAAGGCACAGTACTTGGCAGCGTTATGCTTAGCTAGAAGCGGAGCAGGGAGAGGCCGAGGGTCAAGGGGTTTGAAATGGCCTCGTCCTATTGTAGTTGTTATAAAAACATTAGATGGCGTTTTTGTCATTCAGGTTGGGGGCATTTTGGATCAAGGGGTAAGCCAGGCAACACCTGCCGTCCTATGAGGATTTGGAGAACTTTGGATAAGGTCATGAAAAGGGGATTGAAGATGCGGTTACCAGTCCTGATAGGATTGATAGAAGGGTCGGCAGGTGTTGCCTGGCTTACCCCTTGATCCAAAATGCCCCCAACCTGAATGACAAAAGTGCCATCTACTATTTTTACAACAACTACAAGCACTCGCTGTTTGTTCAGCCCTTTGCCCTTCAAAGCCTCTATAGCCCACCCAAGATGTGCATAAGGATCAATACTTGCCCCGTCCTTGTTCTCGCCCCTTGCTTCAGCTTTGCCAAGGGATTGGGTGGCTATATCGATGCGAGGCCCATTCATTGTTGACATGTCATTACCCAGACTTGAGATAACTTTGGGTTGGCCCTTTCTAACTACAGCTCGTCCCAAGATTGGGGAGTCTTTTGACGTGAAATTCCTAGCATGTGATATAGTCGATAATGGAACCAAGATCCCAAAGGCTAAATCTACCATAGTTCTCTAAAGATCCTCAATTATGCTCAACAGCTCAGAAGTAGTAGGCTTGGCCATTGGTGCCCACAGTTTATTTGACGGGGTTTGAGATGATTGGGGTTCAAGTGCATCCATCATGCACAAGTTCGTGCTTTCTGGAATGAACACCTCGGGCTTGAGTAAATGGGTTGGGATGATGTATATGCTGGGGTTGTAGGTGGATAGCAATGTATGGATTAGGTTGAGGTGGGGAGGTAATAGGTTAGTGATGGCCTGAGGTCTTTTCAGTGGAGCTATGATTTCTTCGTCAATAAGATCTTGAATCTTATGACGGAGGCGGATGCAACAGTTTGTATCATGACCATTTTGTTGATGATAGGCACAGTATTTAACAGGGTCATATTTGGTGGAAAAGGATTTGGGAGGGGTCGGGTTCTAGGAGCTCTAGGTGCCCTTTTTCTAGCAGAGTTTTCAAAGCTTGAGAGAGAGCTACGTAAAGAGGATGAAAATTTCGAGCTTGGGGTCGAGTTGAAGTGGTTGGTGTTTTGTTATTATCAGGAAAATGGTTTTTGATTGGAGTGGTGACAGTGTTTACTTCTAGGCATTTCACAGTTGTGCTACAATTGGTAGTAGCATTGGAAATGCGAACAACATTCTTCCTCAAAGGCTCATTACCTTCCACAATGACCCCTTGTCTAATGGCGTCCTCGATTTGAACCCCAATTTCATAGAGGTCCTTAAAGTTGAATAGTGGGAGGACTATCATTTTCTGTAATAGCCTTTCATGCAAATTTCTAACAATGATACAAACTTGCTCTTTCTCTGGAGGCTCGTTTGCCATCATAGCCGCCTTTGCCCTCCATCGAATAACAAACTCTGAGAAGCCCTTCTTCGGTTCTTGACGCGTTACCTCAAGATCATGAGTTATGATCTCAATCTACATGTTGTAGGAATATTGGGCAACAAAGGATTCATCCAACTCTTGTCAGCTCTATTTCACAGAGTCCTCAAATTTCGCATACCAGATGACAGCTATTCCAGACATGGTTCGGCCTAATAGTGACAACTTCTGAACTCGGGTCAAGCCCATTGGTCGCAGAATATCAAAAAATAGACGTAGATGTACCATTGGATCTCCAGAGCCATCGAAACAGTCAATATGCGACATCTTGAACCACTCTGGCAAAGTAACGGCGGATTCAGTATATCCATCCTCAATACCCGGAATAGAGCTAACCCCTGCGCTTTCTTGAATAGTTTTTCAAGTTTGTTGACTTTAAGCTGGGTCGGGTCAAACTCTAACTGGCAAGGTGCTTTGGCTGGAGCTCTAGACATTTGAACCGGGACTGGATCTGTCTGGACTGGTGGAATAGAAACACCTAGTGGATCTTGAGCTGTATTGGCAGCGGTGTCTGGCATAGGAGTAGCCACATTAGGTGCATGAGAAGCAAAAGCCGTAACCGGCTATTGTTATTGTTGTTACAGCCTATTATTGTTGTTGTTATCGGGTCATATCTTGCTGGAGCGCATCTACTGTTTGCTGAAGATGGATTAGTAAATCCTTTAGATTTGTCGGAGGCTGAGCCATAGTAGGAGTAGATGCCCGGGATGAGCTGAACAAAGGTGATCTAATTGGTGAATGTCAGAACAGTGGAACTCGTGAACCTTGTCTGGCCCTTCTTGGTATTGCCACCAATGAAAGCGAATCAAATACTAGCTGCCTCTTAACTAAATTTCTGACCTGACAAAGTCTATCGACACGAGTTCGGAGTACCTGGGGGATATCAAAGTCTTCTGAAGCTATAATTCCAGAACTACCTTGCAAAAAAGAAAACAAACAATACCTCAGCCCAATTTCACTAGAATAGATATGATCACAGCTGAGTGGCTGTACTCCCTGCTTAATTTTGCCCCAAAAAAGATACAAACTGTACCACTGATATAAACATTCCTGTACGGTTTCACTGTAAAGCACATACCAGTTAAAAGAGAGCCAAAACACCCCTATGAGAGGGTAAGGTTACCCTATCCTAGTTTTTGGCATGAACTGGGGTTTTACTACTTTAAGCAAGTAGTTCCACATAATCTTGCACAAGGGTGAGCATCATGTCATAGTTTGGATCAGTCACTATGGCTTACTATACGCAATAGGTTGATTAGACAAAAGGGGTACCTCAACAAGACTACCTAATATACCTCTCACACCTAACACTATGAAGTGAAAGGAAGATCAAACGGTGCAGCGGTAGTCCAGATCTAAGGGTTGTGCTCCCAACATGGCAGAACCCACGACTAGTTAGCCTTTTGGCAAGCTTTTGGGCAAGCCTCCAATGCAAATACAATGCAAAGAACATATAAGTGTAGATAAAATTTCACATCATGAAGTTCGAGTCAAGTTCTCTAAATTCCCTAGTAAAGTCGCTAGAAATTTTAGCTTGTTTTTCGTGCTCCTTTCAGATATGACTAGCCCTACAGTTCGGACTCCCATGGTTCTGAATCTGATTCCACAAGTGCAATGTGAAATAGATAAACACAAATAAGTTCAAATCCGACAATTCTTTTAGAAAATCGATTTTGAATCAAAATGTCAAAAATAGACTGCTTTACGAGATTATATAGTCACCACCAAAATATTTTTGAAAAATTTAGAAAACTTGAGACTCGTGCCAAAGGCCACTTATCCGTCATCACCAAAGTGTCTCGGTTCGGGAACTTAGGTACAAGAGGGAAAGGTCATGAATTGAGCACTCCACTCGCCCAATCAAAGATCGGCCTCTACTAATCATGATGTAATTCTAATTTACATTATATGCTCTTGTTCCGATTATTAGGCTAACTTTACTAGGTGACGCACACAAATACAAACTAATTTGCAAAAGTTAGAACACTTTGATTTCATGTTTGTTTGAAAATTATTTCGAATATGTATCACTTGAAAAAGCGATATCACATGTACATTAATCAAAAGTCTCTCAATTTAAGCAATTAGCCTTCATTCATAGGCATTCAAGAGATAGATCAAGTAAGCACTTAGCCTCATGGTAATCATGCTTGACATGACAACAATTACACGCATATAATATGCTAAAGTAATAAGGGCTCACCTAGTGCTCACCTAGTACTCCAAGGCAAGCCAAAAGAAATAAAAGAGTTAGAAAAAATGCATGATCCTATGGATGCAAAATAACTAATGCAACGCATGCAATATGTAATTAATAGGCTCAGCTACTAGCATGACATGTGAATCACTTTGATAGCATGTAATTTAAGCACGTTTTCAAAGAAGCAATAAACGACAATGTTTGTTAGAATGATGAGCCGAACTCTATGCATGCAAGACAAATAGATGTAAATCATGGAAAATTCTAGATGAAACATGATGTAATATACTATCCATCATAAGCAAGTAAATAAAAGGGAGAAAAAAATGGAGGTTCGAAGACATACACACACATTATTACATATTTGCCCTCGCGCAGGAGGGTCCGAATAGATGTCTTAGCTAATTAAGCTAATTATCTAACTATTACAAACCAAATGAATTAAATTAACTAAAGTAACTAATTATTACAAATGAGAATTGAACTAACTAAGTAATTAATTATTACAATTTCACTCATTTAGGTACAACAAACTACTATTAAACATAATTTTAACGGGCCCCGAGGAGTAAGGAATAGCTCATGCATAAATGCGGATTTTTCACCCGAAAATGCCCTCTGTTTGGTTGCCAAAGTGCTTTTGTTTTGCAGCCAGAAAAATTGAACTGTTTTGCCTCAGCCTCTGCTCTATTCTGTAGGAAAAAAGGGACAATGCCAGATTGAAAAGGGTGATCGACCGACCAAAAGAAGTGGTCGGCCGTATAGTAAAGGTGGCCTGCCGGCCACTAATGTTTGGTATTGCCCTACTGCAACAAACATAAAACAGAGCACAAACAAAGTAATTTCAGGAGATGTTTGTCCACCCTACCTCCCCTTATCATCGAACAGATCAAAGGAGAGGTAGGCTTGATTTTCAAACCATCAATCGACGCAAGTTCATTGCATGATGGCTTATGAATCAAGGGATACAATTTCAATAAATGATAATGAAAGACTCACAAAGCTCCTCCCTATCATTGATTTGATCAAGAGAAGTGGTTGACATTGGCTCTTGGACTGTTTTCATCACTAGCAAATATGAAGCGACTCAAGACTCAATGGGTTCAATTAACATTTGATGAACCCAAACCAATTTTGTCATCTTGTTTCATTTTAGTCCAAGTTTTATTGCCTCTTTTAATTACCTTTCCATTAATTAGTCATTTTAGTCCAAGAATGAGCATTAAGTCCACTAATGGAGAGAAGTGTCAAACAAAAGGTTGTTTTGGGCATGAAAGAGATGTCATTCATTTGGTAATGAACCTTCGAAGAGATTAAACCATTAAGCACGAGGATCTCTATCTTAAGCTTAAACAACAATTGGTTGAAACGACTCTCAAAGCAAAGAAAAAGCCAAGAAAGAATAGAGGTTGCAGAGGTGATTACATGTGAACACAAGTATGGAAAGTAAGAAATAAATACTATCAACTCAAATAGGTTGGTGTCTAAGGCCTAAAACACCAAACCTACGAGGATCATTACACTACAAGCCAACTATGCAAAGCATAAATGAACTAAACACATAAAAATAGTCCTAAAATAAGCTGAAATAGTGCTGGAAATAACATAGAAAAGCTTAAAAAAAGTTGGCTAAAACAATAGAGAAGTTGAGCTAGTAAACAAGCATAAGAATGGGTGGCTAGCCCCTCCATTTTTGGGATTTCAAAACTACATTTTTAGCCTCTGAAAACCTCTGAAAATTAGTGGTAAAAGGTTGGAAAAAAAAAGTTAAGGAAGAGATGGGAAACACAAAGGGAAAGGCTTAGGAGACAAGGTACAAAGAAGAGTTATTAACCCCTCTACCTTTAATAACCTTAAACTACAAGCTTCAGCCCATAAAAACAGTTGAAAAATAGCCCAAAAACAGCAAGTAAAGATAGAAAAGAAGTAGTGTAAAGAGAGTCAAAGTTATACCTCTTGAAGTAAGGTAACTCTTTTGTTAACAAACCCACAAGTTCTCACTCTCAAGGGTTGAGATTTGAGCTCAAGAACCTTGGCAAGAAGAGCTAAATTTTTTGTTTAAGAAATGTAAAGAGAGAGTGTATTGGTTGCAAGATAGAGAGAGAGAGAGAGAGAGAGAGAGAGTGCTATGCAAGTATTGGAGTTTTTGAAAAAAAAATTAACCTAAAACCAAGAGGGAAAGTCCCCTATGTATAGAAAAACATGTTACTTAGTCGGAAATATCTGCATATAGACTGCTGGTGCAGTGCTTGCACCTATAGAGACAGCTGGCACAGTTGGCAAAAATATCTGATTTTTTACACAAGTGGCCAGCAGGCCACTAAAGGGGACGATCGTACGCTTATTTCTGGCCGACTAGCCACTAGTTTGGCTTGTGGAGACACTTGACTGGCCAATCCACTCAAAATGACCTAATTTTTCACAACTAGCTGGCCGTACACTATTAGTAGCCGGCCAGTCGGCCACAAAAAATTGCTCTCAAACACGATTTCAAACGGGTATATCTCTTCATCTGTACTCGATTTTAAGTGATTCTTGAGTCTAAATTGAAGCTCCAGAAGTCTACTTTCCAAAGGAGGTGGCCTCACGTCTAAATTCTAAGTGTGCAAAGAGATATTCCTAATTTAGTGAAAGCTGCTCATTTCTTTCTCAACAGATTGATGCCCAACCTCTTCCCCAACTAGTTTTCTTCTGTCCCCTCCTATTTTCTTCAACTCCAAACCTTTAAATAAGATGTTTTAAAGACTTTCCAAAGAGTTCACCTCCCTTTCATTTATTTTCACTTTGTCCTTACTCGGTTTACTGAATAGTGCAATATTTTAAACGAAATTCGAGCCTCGAAATATTAGAGAAACATTTGGAAAAATATTTTGAAAAATAGGGTTTTAAGGTCTAAAATAGATTTGGTCAAAAATGGGGTGTAAAGTTGGGATTTAGAAGCTCTTCTTGCTAAGGAAATCGAACGTTTGTGCAGCATAACTTTTATCATCGAATGATCAACCTAAGGCGCTCAAATCTTAAAGGCGGTAAAAAATGAGATGTCTACAAATACTCAATTATTAAAAAAAATGGAGAGATTCTAAACACTAAAAAAGAAATATTTTAAACACAATGTCAATCATCTAGCCCATTAAAAAGAAAATTAAAGGAAAACCAAAAGAAAAAATGAAGAAAAGAAAAAGAAAATGAAAGAAGAATGAGGAGGAGGTAAAACTAGAAGTCATTATCCTGCTTTTATCACAAGCAATGTCCATTTTTGATCTGTAATCATGTTGGCAAAACAAAGCAATGTATTGGGCGCGTGGAATAGTTATACATCACATCAGTAAAGACTGGCCAATTTAACCAGACAATATCAAATGAGTAATTGTAGCCCAGCGGTAATCTGGAATTTTTTTTTACATAGTTATGAAAAGTTTTATAATTTTAATTATTAGAGTAAATTATATTAAAGTTCTTTAAACTATCGGTTATTTATACTTTATCTTCTTAATATTTTAAACCTAATAATTTTCTTTCTCAAGTTATTTAAATTTGAACATTAAGTCATTTGTTAGATATGTGAATAAATTTTTTTTAAGTGTTATACACATAATGATTATATTAAATTTTTACAAAAGATAAAATACGATAATTTGGTCATAAAATTTAATATAATCATCATGTGCACAGCACTTGACAATTTTTCATCCAAATATCTAACAAATGGTTAATAGAAGGACTTAATTTTCAAATTTAAATAGTTTGAGAGGGTAATTATTGCGTTTAAAATATTAGGAGGTAAAATATAAATAGCCGATAATTTGAAATAATTTTCCCTAATTATTAATATTTTAAAATTCTTTTATTAATTTATAATTATTTTTTCAAATCCCATATTTTCCCATATCAAATACTCTCTATATGATCACTTTCCTAAAATTCCATGTAATATGTTGTTGATCCATCTTAGAGAGATGTCCAAAAACCTGAACTTCACAAAAACACACCCTTCACACATTCACTTGGAATTTTAGGAAATTTGTTTTTAGTTAATTGGTGATAAATTCATTCCTATAAGATAATATGTTATTTAGTTCAAGATTTAAACCCTTTTTTTTTTTTTTTTTTTTTTTTTTTTTGACAAGAACAAAGGTTGACAAGTTGCTCGAAAAGTCACGGGTGCTAGTGAAGCAGACAAATAAGTAATATTGAATATATAAGTAAATATATACGTGATATTTGAACAAATAATTAGACATGCGAATACATAATTTGACAAATAAGTGACATTTGAATACTGACATAGGTGGGCCTATAAGGGCTTTTGGCCCACCACTTAGAGCCCAAGGTATAATTCAAACACTAAAACCCAACATTACTGGAACCCAACGTTGCACCAAGGACCAATGACATCTAAGCATTTGTCAAGAGAAGAACTAGCCACGTAAGCAGACAAAGATCCTGCAGAGTTATTACACCACACATCAGCCATTAATGAGGCCCCCTGCAGCATTTAATGCAATGACCCCTTCACATCGGAGCAGAACAGCCTCACCATGAACAAGGCAAACTAGAACATAGACTTTCGGCCACACATGACAGGTTAGAGTGGACAAGAAAATGATAAACAAATGATATAAGCAGGTTTCTAAGACAAAAACAAGGTTAAGTTCTTTATCATCACCCTATCTCTACATTCCATTAATTTCTCTCTCTTCTAACTTGCACGTCGGAGGATTCGTTGGGGGACGCCCATTCCCCATTGGACTTTTGTGTAGGAATCTCAGTGAGTCTAGCGATTGGAGAACGGTGGGAGAGGCGTGGATCAGCCCGACCCGTCCCTCAGGGAGCAGTAGTATCATCAAATACATAGACAAACAACTAAAAGGTTTAAACAAATAGGTGTTCTTTTGAACAAATAATGTCATTTTGGCCCAATAAAATTTAAGCTTGGGCTTATTGGCTCAAAAAATTTAGAAATGAACCTCTTGATTCAAATTTTTGTATTTTAATAAGTTTTTTTTTTTTGGGTCACTAAAGTACCATTGAATTCTAGTAAGGCATAATTGAATCTATATTAATAGTGTTAATAGGACTTAATTATGTGGTAGGGTATTGCTATACAAGTTCAAAAATTAGACTCAATTTTTAAATTTAATGATGTAGCGATCAATTAGGATGTCTAAGGCAACACTCTCTTACATATCTTCTTTAATTATCAACTAATTATATCAATTACACATCATTATGTCTTAAAAATGAGTTTAAAAAGTGGAGTTGTATATGGTTTTTCAATGTGTTATTGAAGAAAAATATACTTTTTTTTTTTTTTCCTATTACAGTCTGACTTGAAATTTTTTTAATTGTTTTATTTTGTTTTTTTGGTATGTGCCACCAAAAAGCAAAGATATACAAACAAAAAGGAACACTAAGATAGCCAAAAACTTCGGCAGCGTTTGAGGCCTCTCAGTGTTGGCCCAATGGTTAAAGGTCAAAACAAATTTAAGGCCCATGTTTGTTTTTGGGCTACATTAATAGCTATGAGTCGTAGCAAAAGGCCTTACAAAATTCCTTATCCACAAGGCCCGGCAAGAAAGGTACCGAAGATCCCAATAGCGGAACGTTGTAAATCCCCAAAAGTTTAGTTATAAGAATTAAAAGGGCAAAATATATTTTGCTTATGATGTGCTTGGTTGGAAAATTCAGAAAAGAAAAAAGAAAAAATGTATAAAATTAAATAAAATATAAATATATTTTATTCATATTTCATCTATTTTTTTCATTTCTCTTTCTAAATCCCTTCTCAAATTTCCCAACTAAACACATCATTAAAAAAAATTAATAAGTATTATTTAAATAAATGTAAATATAAAAAACGTTTCACATAAATTTTGCCTTAAGACTCGTCTAAGCTTTTGATGGTCCGCGGCCTGTGAGCGGCCCAAAACCCGCCTGTGGCCCAAGATGGGCCCGAACTGTTTAGGCTCGGGCTTGAGTTTAGTCTGAGACCCTAGGCCAGGGCCTGGACTATCATTTTGAAGTCCGGCTTATGGCCCGATCCATCGGCCCTTTTAAGGCCCACTCAAGGCATGGCCCAACCTCGAGGCGTAGTGTCTTTTTTAGTAGAAAATAATAAATTTTTGGTATAAATAAATAAATAAATTTCTTCAAACCCGTCCAAGCCCAAGCCCAGGCCCAGCCCACAGGCCGGCTCGAGACCCAGCTCACTGGTCGGTCCAAGGCCCAAATACCCCTTGGGCCTAGGCCTAAATACCCCTTGGGCCTAGGCCTAATTTTCTGGCCCATGAACCGGTCAGCCCGAATTTTGGGAGGAGTCTGCGAGGCTCTACATGGGCCGGCCGGAGCCAAATTTACATCCCCACTGTTTGGGAACAAATATAAAAAGGTACCTCTTTTTCTTTTTTTTTTTTTTTGTTTTTGTTTTTAGTAACTTTTTAAAAATTATGTCAATTTTTTTTAATTTTTCCAGACCGTATTTGTGTGAACGGATTTAAAAATTAATTTTATTTTAAAAAAGCCAAATTAAGTCCAAAAAAAATCGTTTACCTTTTGCTTTTTGTTTTTTGTCTTTTCTGAGTGCAATGACAACAATACCCCTTTTTCGTCAATATACTTAACAGAGAAATATACAAATATTGGAGATTGAAAACAAATAAAATTTAAGATTTAAATTAAAAATTTTTAAAACTTAAGTTTTGATTAGTCATAAAGGTTAAATGTTGAATTTTTTTTCCTCCCTCTAAAAATCAATCATGAGGCCTTTTAGGAGCTTGAAATAATGAATAGTTTATTTAAAAATTCTATATATATATATAAGTTGGGGGCAGCGTGGGTGCACAATTAAATATTGTGCACTATTTTATTATAATAATATATATAATACTTAAAATGTATTATTTATATTAATTTCTTTATAAACACTCAAAATATATAAAAACACATAAAAATATGTAAAATAATAAAATAGTAAAAATAAACGGACTAATAAAATGTGTTCCAGGAAGCTAAAAATGTAACATTTAGACTCTAATTAGCCTTAACTTATGAAAAGCAAATTACTTGTTTCAGCATGGGGTCATGCTATATTGCATACAACATCTTTGATTTTTGTCAGACCAACTGCATATTATGAGTACTCGCCATTACAACTTTTATTTGGTCAACCATTGAATGTTAGTCACCTTAGATTGTTTGGTTGCGCGGTTTATGTCTCTATTGCACCTCCACAACGCACTAAGATGGGTCCATAACGTAGGCTTGGAATTTATATTGGTTTTGATTCTCCAAGCATTAGATATCTAGAACCTTTAAGGCACAATTTGAAGATTTTCATTTTGATGAAACAGTTTTCCTATCATTAGAGGGAGACAAGTCGCAGCCTGAAGCTCGACAGGAAATTACTTGGAATACCTCGACGTTATCTCATATTGATTCTCCTACTAATCAATGTGAACTAGAAGTTCAAAGGATCATTCATTTGCTAAGTATTGCAAATTAGTTACCAGATACATTCACCGATATAAAAAATGTGACAAAATCTTACTTACCAACAGCTAATACCCCAACAAGAATTGATATTCCTGTAGGACGATCAGTGGGTATAGTAGCAAATGAGTCTAAGTTACGCCAAAAGCGTTAAAGACCCATTGGTGCAAAAGATAAAATTTCTCAAAAGAGGAAAGCTAAAAAACAAACAGTTGGTACTCTAGAAGAAACCATAAATGGATCTCCTAGAGAGATCATATCCATAAATAAAAGCACCCTTGAAAAGGATAGAACCACAAAACAGGCTATAATAAGTCTATCTAAATCTCCTACCTATGAACCTCCTGAAGAGAAATCTCTTAAAGAGTTATTTCTTGAAGTGGAAAAAGTACTTGAAAATAATAAGATCTCAATACATTATATGAATACAAGAGAAGTTTGGAATAGAAATCAAATTGTTGTCGACAACATATTTTCGTTTAAAGTTGCTCTTGACATTACCAGAAGTAATGCTAAAAATATTATCAAAAGTGATGATTACAATGAATCACAAATTGTCGAGGAATATCGACAGAGGAATGATTGGCCAATGTGGAAAGAAGCAATACAAGTAGAGTTAAACTCGCTTACAAAACGTGAAGTATTTGGACCTATAGTCCAAATCCCTAAAGGGATACAACCTGTGGGATATAAATGGGTGTTTGTTTGAAAACGCAATGAGCAAAATGAAATTGTAAGATATAAAGCACGACTTGTTGTGCAAGGTTTCTCGTATAGACCTGGTATTAATTATGAGGAAACATATTCACCCGTAATAGATGCAATGACATTCAGATTTTTTATTAGCTTGGTAATCACAGAAAATTTAGATATGCATCTAATGGATATAGTTACAACATATTTATATGGATCACTAAATAGTGATATATATATATATATATATATATATATATATATATGTGAAACTCCCTGAAGGATTTAAAATGCCAGAAGTATCTGATTCAAAACCCAGAAGTGTTTATTCAATCAAATTACAAAGATCTCTATACTAGTTGAAACAATCCAGACGCATGTGGTATAATCGGCTCAGTGTATATTTGTTGAAAGAAGGATATGTGAATGATCCGATTTGTCCATGCATTTTTATTAAGACATCAGAATCTGGATTTGCAATTGTTGCAACATATGTTGATGATTTGAATCTTGTGGGAACTCCAGAAGAGCTTACAAAAACTGTAAAATATTTAAAGAAGAAATTTGAAATAAAAGATCTTGGCAAAACAAAATTTTATCTCGGCCTGCAGATCGAACATTTACCAAATAGGATTCTTATACATCAATCAAAATATGTAGGAAAAGTCTTGAAGAACTTTTATATGAATAAAGCTCATCCTTTGAGTTCGATCTCTTGATGTGAAAAAGGATCTTTTTCGACTTCGAAAAGATAATGAAGAACTCCTTGGTCCTGAAGTACTATATCTTAATGCAATTAGTGCTCTCATGTATCTTGCAAATTGTACTAGGCCTGATATTGCATTCACTGTCAATTTATTAGCAAGATACAATTCCGCACCAACCCGAAGGCATTCGAATGGAGTAAAGAAAATATTACGTTATCTTTGTTGAACAACTGATATGGGTTTATTTTATTCAAATAAATCCAAGCCACGGTTGATCGGATATGCAGATGTTGCATATCTCTCTGATCCATATAAAGCCAAATCACAAACATGATATGTTTTTACCTATGGACATGCTATTATATTTTGGCAATCAGTAAAACAAACATTGACTGCTACTTCTTCAAATCACTAGAGATACTTGCAATTCATGAAGCAAGTCGGGAATGTATTTGGCTTAGATCCATAATCCATCATATTCAAAAAAGATGTGAATTGTTTTCAACAAAAGATAGTCCAACCATATTATATGAAGATAATGTTGCGTATATCACACAGATCAAAAGAGACTATATCAAAGGTGACAGGACTAAACATATTTCACCAAACTTGAGCTCCAGAAGAATGGTGATATTGATATTCAACAGATATGCTTAAGTGATAATCTGCCAGTTCTATTTACCAAATAGATCCCGACTGCAACATTTAAGAAGTTGGTACATCATATTAGGATGCGTCGACATAAAGACCTATTATGCAGCATTGAGGGGGAATCATCAATTTTACTAGATTTATAGATTGTACTTTTTTTCCTTCATCTAAAGTTTTTTTTCCCACTAGGTTTTCCTTAGCAAGGTTTTAATGAGGCAATCTAAACAAATCACATACAAGAATATTGTACTCTTTTTCCTTCACCAAATGTTTTTTCCTACTAGATTTTTCTTGGTAAAGTTTTAATGAGATATATTCTTAGTATATGGTTATCCAAGGGGGAGTGTTGTGAAATATTTGGATAATCATCAAAAGAGATGCAATTGGAATTCTAATAAGTTCTGGGCCAAAGTGAAAATGAGGGAAAGTTTTACCATGTGAGAAGTGTGGTATGCCATGTGGTAAACCACATGGTGTGATGAATAGTAAAGGTATTATCACCTATAAATAGGTGAGTTTGCATTGTAATGAATATATAGAAAAATTGTGTATTACATGTGTGATATTTTATTTCCTCTTCCGTTGTGGCTCTTTCTTCTTTATTTTCTTTAGTTTTATAATAAGAACTCTATATTTTGGAAAATTTCGGGGGCCTAAGAAAGAGGAATTGCTGGCCTTGTCTCAAGATCGGGTTTGGAATGGACGAATAGATCATTAATGAAAAATAAAATAAAATAAATTAAATATCTAGAATGATAAAGTGGAGTAATTATTTAGCAATTTCAGAGTATCGACACGTGGTATTCTATAGTATTGTGATTGGTGGAGAAGGTGGGTAGATGGAGTATTGTGTTGGGTGATTAAAGAACATGAGGAGGCAGAGTAAATTATGATTGATTAGTAATATGGACACGTGGTGCTCCGAGAATAGTTTATAATTTCCCGTGTTTTACACGACTGAGCCGTGAAACCTACGATTATAGACAACCAAGATCATTTTGCCACCTCAAAAAAAAATTAAGAACATAGCATTTAAGAGGCAAGTTTAACTTAATCGTAATTTAAATCATTCACGTCTTAAATTTTATTTCTTATGTAACTCTATTTTCTGTCTCTACTAACCCCAAACACCATCCATGAATCTCCCCCGAGTATTATTATTTAGACCAAACAAATAGACTCATTTTTCTAAATTCAGTGATATTGTATTCTATTAAATATCTAAATGAACTATTTCCTGCATTCATGTCACGCCCCAAAATTTGGACAATTAAATATTAAATTAGAACTAAATCTTAATCAATATTACATCATCCAAATCCTAAGGGTGAAACAAAATCTAAATGTTTTTGTCTCAATCTGGTTTAAGTAAATTTCCATGCTCAAAAAAAATTACAAGGGATAAAAAATAACAACAACAACAACAACAACAACAATAATAATAATAATAATAATAATAATAATAATAATAATAATAATAATAATAATAATAATAATAATAATAATAACGTCAACCAAACCATCCATCATAAATTCATAACTATCTAATTCCTCCAACATTAAAATAGTAACAAATAGTCAAAACAACTTAAAGAATGTAAAGTTAGAAAATAACTCGCAATGCCAAATTATCAAAATACTAAAGTCAAAAATAAATAAATAAATAAATAAATAAATAACTAAACTAATATCAACCCTAAACTCAAGAAAACAAAAGAAGTTTGAGAGACATGTCCTACAACCATAGTTATTTCTTGTCACTATCATAGGCCCAACCAATCCTGTAAAAGAATCTCGGCTACGCTCAAATAGAATGCACCCGAGATGCTAAAAGACAAAACGGATCAGTATACAAGTGTACTGGTATGCGTACAAGATTTGACACTCACATGCCCACCAGACACTAAGAAAATTACATTTAATTATTATTACGAGACAAGACAAGTAGTTCCACCCGCACCGAGACGAAATGGTAGTTTCCCGAAATATGGTGGCATTTAGTTTTTTGCCCGTACACAACTAAATATAAATTGAGTATAAAAAAAATATGGTTGGTCAGCCTGCATAAAAAGTTCATAAGCCTCACCATTCTACAAAAAATAAAGTTACTATAATTTAATCATAAGTATATTACTAAAGAAGTATAAAAATGCAAAGCTTCATACTTAAATCATTCGAATTGATCAAAACTCATAAAACAAAAATTGTACAAAATCAAATTTCCTAAAAGGTGTCGTGAAAGAATTTAGTAGAAACTGAACAGGTTGAGAGAAAAACTTGATAGGAGAACTTAGATGGAACTCGAACGAAAAACTTGAAGCTGAAAACGAAAAGCAACTGCCCTAAAATGATTTTTCTTGGAAAAATTCAAAACACAAAAAGTGTTTAGAATAATGTTTTACTTCAGTTTAAGCGAAATCAATAAAAATGAGCTCGTTTCGTGGGTTAAAATAGTATCTAAAGTCAGCATTGCTAAAATGAATAAAAACTATTGTAACCAAGATCATCCGATTATAAGTTCTAATTGATTTTTTTAGTAAAAAGATAAAATATAAAAGTTGTCTGAAATTACGTATACATGTCTCTATCCAAATTTCGTAATTTATCGAGGTCGTTTATTATTTTTCAAGATGTACAAATCAGTACAATTTAAATTATATCAATAAGCTCATATTAAATTCTTTGTACCTTAATTTCATCACTTCAGCGATTTACTTTCGGCCTACACATATATTCCATGTGCCTCTCGTATACCTAACACCGCTCTGAAGCCTAACTTGCACAGGGATATTATCACGAGTTTGACCCACACTCCCTGGAAGATTAACATATACATACGCGCGTAAAACAAAGCACTCGTTTATTCATGAGAACGAGGTAACAATATATATATATATATACACAACCCTTCATCTACACATGAGAACAAACATAACAATGCCGAGCGTAAGACATTCAAATAAATCTCATAATCCTCATTTCTTTTTTTTTTTTACACTTTTCCTCACCAGCAGTTAAATAAAACAATAATTCATGGAGTCATGGTGGAGTATTCGAAATTTATCTATAGGTTCCTAATTTATTTTAATTTCATATATCCATGAGTGTGATTATATTCATAAAACAAATATATATAAAAACCCTAAACCTTACATATACAATTAACCAAAATAGTTAAAATCAATCCATCATCTACATGCAAGTACAATATCAAACCAACATCAAATAAATGAATAAAAACAACGAAATAATTATAAATCAAGAAAAGTGAGTTTTGCACTCACAATTATTTTTTGAAGATCAAAGAAATACTTAGAGAATTATTGAAGCCACCAAAATAAAACTCTAATCCTTTTTTTTCCCTTTCTCCTCTCATCTTTCTCTCGCCGTCTCTCTTTATGCTCTCTCGATGTGCCACTTCCTGTTTCTTTGATGATCCCTTTTGTGTTTTTTTTTTTGTTAGGCAACACTCTTATAACCTAACTTACTATTATAACATAATTTCCTATTATCATCCTAACACCTTTGATATATATAAGATGAATATATATAACACCATTTATATATAAAAATATGTATATATATAAATATTCAGATTAATTATAATAATTAAATATCACATTAAATTCTTATGTATCCGCGCAATTAATAAAGCAATAAAAAACAAAGTAATAATAATACTAAATAACGAATTAAGAAAAAAATTTCAGGTCGCTACAATATACACACCTTAAAAGAATCTCATACCGAGATTCGATAGAAGAGAGTACTAAGCAAAATGCTCCGGGTGTATATGCCAAACTTTCTCTTCCAATTCCTAAGTGATATCATTCTTGTGGGGACATATTTTGTGAATGATAGCACGTGGCCAAGGTGACGCCGAAGTGTTAGCCGAGGTGTCACGTGGTCTGGTCATGATGCCAAGGTGATCTCGGCTAGGTCGAGGTTATCTGCAGAGATACCGGAATTCGAGATAAGCAGATAAGGGACAAGAGTCCTAGAACAGGAGAGGATCTCATTCTGGATAAAGATAAGGCTGAAGAAGAGTTTATCTCTATTTGGATGAAGGTCCAGGATAAGTATTGAGCTTGAGTCCATTGAAGTGAGGCTTCTAATGGGGTCAGGTCATTGCTGGTTATAAAAGCAAGACATCCTCGTGGGTCTGAGGTAAGTTCTTTCTTGTGAGATTAAGCACAATTTGCTATCTTTGAGAGATATTGATTACTGACTTGATCGTCGGAGTGCCCCCGGGTGGACGAACCACCGCTGGATTCTTATTTTTCTGTGACAGGTTGTTAAGGCTTAATCTATTCTACCGGTGCTCTCCAGCTGAGTTCCCTATTTGGTTGTGTGGTCAGAAATCAACACCCACAATTTGGCGTCGTCTTTGGGAACTTAAGGAGAATAAATAGCCAACAACGGGCAGGGAGAAAAGATCGGGGAAGATGATCCACGTGGGAGTGGTAAACATGTTGATTCTAACATCGAGGAAGAAAACCATAATGAAGGAGCGCGATATCAGAATCCTGGGGAGAAGGACATCGACAAAAAGGGAGACGCCCCAAAGAAAGCAAGCCAAGATGAGTATTACGACAAAAGTGACCTCCAGGTATCGAAGGACAGATGTTTGAGGAAGGATGGCGAGATGAAGGGAATGGAAAACAAGTTGGCAGACCTACAATCAGTTGCCAACTTCATGATGCAGAACAACGTAATGTAACCGCAGTACCCGTTGCAGGACACACCGATACTAGCGGCCAAGACCGACGCCCAGAAAGGAGGGAAAAAAGCGATCCCAATAGTCCCTCAGCATGACAAGAAGAAATAACGTTCACACCGACTTTCAAGGGATGTCGGGTAAGCAGAGTTAGTGAGAGGTGAGTCTCAGAGAACGCCTCATACCAAGGAAACTTATGTCAAAGAACATTGGCACATTGTAGACACCCTATTTTTGACCGCTCTAACGACTTGGGCGCCACCGATTACGCACCCAATGATGAATTTGTATATGCTTGTCAAATGCTCGAAGTTCTCTGTAGAATGCCTCAGCTTTGAGCCTCAAAACTCTATGAACCTCTTGTCTTGTTTGTGGACCAAAACAACAGTTTTTCAAGCCTAAACATCTTGGGACCTGCAGACCCACTAGTGTGGACTGTCGGCCACTAGCGTGGCCAACAACCCACTATTAGTGGCCTGCCAGCCACTTGTGTGTTTTTTCAAATCTTTTTGCCAGTTATGCCAGTTATTTCCACAGATACATGCACCAGTCCATACGTGTCTATATAGATATTTCTAAGATAGACACATGGTTTTCTATATATAGATAACCTCCCTTCTTATTTTAAATGTTAGAAAATTTTGGGAGCAAAATTTTTCTCTCTCTCTTGCAAGTTCTTCACTCTTTGCCTATACACTCTAAACCAAACCGTTTGGTATTTGGGCTGAGGCATTTTTGAGCTTGCATTTAGCTCTTGAGGGTGTGTAATTGTTGGTTTGTAACTCAAAAAGGTTATCCCTCTTCAAGAGGTATAATTCTTAACTTGTTTCCCTTCTTTATTTGCCATATTTTCTACTGCTTTTGGATTGTTTTTTACACTAAATTTCTGGGCTGAAACTTGTGGTTTAAGGCCATTAAGGGTGGAGGGGTGGATCACCCTTCTTTGCACCTAACTTTTTAAGCCTTTGCCCTTGTATTTCCCACATTTCTATTATTTTTTTTTTGATTTTTTTACTACTGAATCTCAAAGGTTTTTCAGAGGCTAAAATCATGTTTTAAAGTCCCAAAAATGGAGGGGGTGGCCCCCCCTCCTTGTGCTTGTTTACTAGCTTAACTTGCTCCATGTTGTAGCTTACTCTTTTAGCTCTTTCTACTTCAATTCCAACACTGTTTTAGCCTATTTTAGGATGGTTTTTTATGTGTTTGTTCCAATCATGCTTTGTATTGTAGGCTTGTAGTGTAACAGTCCTCATAGGTTTGGTGGTTTAGGCCTTAGCCACCAACCTATTTGAGTTGATAGTGTTTATTTCTTATTTTCCGTACTTGTATTCATCTCTAATCACCTCTGCAACCTCCCTCATTTCTTGGCGTTTTCTTTGTTTTGAAAGTTGTTTCAAACTAATTGCTTGTTTAAGCTTAAGATAGAGGTATTGTGTTTAATGGTTTAATCCCTTTAGGGGGTTCATTACCAATGACATGGTGTCTCTCTCATGCCCAAAACAACTCTTTGTTGGATGCTCCTTTCCATTGGACGACTTAAAGCTCATTTTTGGACTCAATTGATTAAGAAATGGAAAGTAAGTAAAATGAAGTAATAAAAATTGGATTAAAATAGAGCAAGATAATAAAATCAACTTGGGTTCAATCGGACGTTAATTGAACCCATGGAGTCTTGAGTCATTTCATACTTGTTAGTGATGAAATGGTTCAAGTTTCCAAGGTCAACCACTTAAGGAGGAGGTTTGCGAGTCTTTCATTATGCATTTATTGAAATTATGTCCCTTGATTCATAAGTCATCATGCAATGCAATTGCACTTATTGATGGCTTGCGAATTGAGCCTACCTCTCATTTGACCTATTTGCTGATAAGGATAGGCATGGTGGACAAACATCCCTTAAGAATACTCTGGTTTGTGCTCTGTTTGTCCTCTGTTGCTGCAGGAAAAAACCAACATCAGTGGTCAACAGGCCACTTTTACTAGACGGCAACCCACTATTAGTGACCTGTCGGCCATTACTTCTGGGTTACCAGCCACTTTTTCCAGCTAGGTAGTGTCCCTTTTCCAACAGAATAAAGCGAAAGCTGAGGTGGAAAAATAGTGCAATTTTTCAACTGTGCACCAGAGGCATTCCGGTAGCAAAACAGAAAGCATTATTGGGTGAAAATCTATATCCATGCATGAGCCGTCATTCGATTCTTGGGATTCGTGAAGTGATGTTATAATATTAGCGTTGTGTTTGGAGTAGCGAATTTGTAATTAATTAGTTAGAATAGCCAGTTAGTTTCGTGTTGTACTTATTTAATTAACTAGAATAATTAGTTAAATTTGTTATTGTAATAATTAGCTAATTAGCTGGTGTAGTTAATTTGTTTCATTTGGTTTGTAATAGTTAGTTAATTAGGTAATTAATTAGCTAGTTCATTTATTCGGACCCTCTTGTGAGAGGGCAAACATATAATAATGTGTATGTCTTCTAACCTCTCGTTCTTACCCCATTTATTTGCTTGCTTATAATGGGTAGTTTAGAACACCATGTTTCTTTTAGCATACTCCATGATTTGCATCCATTTGTCTTGCATGAATCGAGGCTCAGTTCATTATTCTAACAAGCATTGTAGTTTACATACTTCGTTGAAAACATGTTAAAACGCATGCTTTCAAATTGATTCACATATCATAATTAGTAACCAAGCCTATTAATTGCATTATTGCATGTGTTGCATTAGTCATGTTGCATTAGTTAGCTGCATGCATGTTTTCTAACTCTTTTGTTTCTTTTGGCTCGCCTCGGGAATTAGGGTAAGCATTTATTACTTTAGCATATCGCATATGTGTGATTGTTATCATGTCTAGCATGTTTACCATGAGGCTAATTGCTTAAGTGATAAATTGTTTGAATGCCTGTGGATGAAAGCTAGTTGCTCAAATTGGAATAAATTGAATAATGTACATATGCGATCATTTTTTCAAGTGGTACATATTCGAAACAATTTTCAAACATACATGAGATCAAGTGTTCCAATTTTTCCAAATTAGTCTATACTTGTGTGCGTCACATAGTAAGATAGTCTAATAATCGGAACAAGAGCATATAATGTAAATAAGAATCACATTATGATTAGTAGAGGCCGATTTTTGATCGGGCAAGTGGGGTGCTCAATTCATGACCTTCCCCTCTCGTACCTAAGTACTCGAGCCAAGACAATCTTGGCGATGACGGAAATGTGGCCTTTGGCAGAAGTTATAGGTTTCTTAAATTTTTCAAAAATATTTAGATGGCGACTCTGTATCTGAAAAGCAATCTATTTTTGACATTTTGATTCAAAATCGATTTTCCAAAAAAATTGTCAGATTTTGACTCATTTGTGTTTATCTATTTCACATTGCACTTGTGAAATCAAATTCAGAATCACGAGAGTCTGAATTGTAGGGTTAGCCGTATCCGAAAGGAGCACGAAAAGTTGAGCTACACACATCCAGGGGAAGGGACTTTGTTTTGATATAATGAATGAAAAAAAATCCAAGAGGACGACGCATGTAGCTCGACTTTTCATGCCCCTTTTCAGAAGACGAGAAGCCCTACAGTTCGGACTCTACCTGTGGTTTTGAATCTGATTTTACAAGTGCAATGTGAAATAGTGAAAACACAAAAAGAGTTCAAATCCGGCAATTCTTTTTGGAAAATCGATGTTTTGAATAAAATGCCAAAAATTGAGTGCTTTGTCAGATTTTAGAGTCGCCGCCTAAATATTTTTGAGAGATTTAGGAAACCCAAGACTCATGCCGAAGGTCATTAGTCCGTCATCACCAAAATTGTCTCGGCTCAGGAACTTAGGTACGAGAGGGGAAGGTTATGAATTGAGTACCCTCTTCGCCCGATCAAAGATCGGCCTCTACTAATCATGATGTGATTCTTATCTACATTATATGCTCTTGTTCCAATTATTAGCTATTTTACTATGTGAATCACACAAGTATAGACTAAGTTTGCAAGAATTGGAACATTTGATTTCATGTTTTATTTTGAAAAGAGTTTGTGAATGTGCCACTTGAAAAAGTGGGCTAAAATAGACATTAATCAAATTATCCCGATTCAAGCAACTAGTCTTCATCCACGGGCATTCCAACAATTATATGATTTAAGCATTTAGTCTCATGGTGAACATGCTTTGATATGTCAACAATCATACTTATGCGATATGCTAAAGCGAGTAAAGGCTCACCTAGTACTCCAAGCCAAAATACACAAAAGAGTTAGAAAAATGCATGATCCTAACTAATGCAACGTGACTAATGCAACAAATACGATATGCAATTACTAGGCTCGGCTACTAATTTTGCATATGAATCAATTTGATAGCATGCGATTAAGCACGTATTCAAAGAAGTATTAAACTAAAAATGCAAGTTAGAATGATGCGCCGAGCCTCAATACATGCAATACAAGTGGATGCAAGCATGAAGTATGCTAATGAAATGTGATGTTTTTAAACTAACCATCATAAGCAAATAAATAAAAGGGAGAAAGACGTGGGGTTGGAAGACATACACATTATTACTACTGCGCCCTCACGCAGGAGGATCCAAATAAACTAACTAACTAAACTAATTAATTAGCTATTACAAACCGAATAAAATAATCAACTAAACTAGCTAATTAATTATTACAACAAATTAACTAACTAATTAATTAACTACAAATCAAAACAAACTAATTAATTACAGGAATACAAGATGAAAGAAGTGTTAAGCTAGCTATTCTAATTACTCCACCTCAGGAAACGAGAAATGCTCATGCATGTACGGATTTCCACCCAAAAAAAGCCACTGTCCTGCTGTCAGATGCCTCTATTACACAGTAGAAGGCTTGCACTGTTTTTCATCTCAAAACCAACACTGTTTTTTCAAAAAAAGTATACTACTTGATTTTGCAAAGGTAGACGGCAAGCTAGAAGTGATGGCCTACCGGCCACTAATGATTGGTTTTCCCTGCTGCAACAGAGAGCAAACAAAGCAAACACAAGACATTCTCAAGGGTTTGTTTGCACAACTTACTCCTCCTTATCATCAAACAGCTCAAAGGAGTAGTAAACTTGATTCACAAACCATCAATCGATGCAATTTCATTGCATGATGGCCTATGAACCAAAGGGTACAAGTTCAATAAATGCAACAAATAAGACTCTCAAACCCTCTTCCTATTATGGGTGATCAAGGGAAGTGGTTGACAATGACTCTTGAACTGTTTTCATCACTAATGAGTATGAAACGACTCAAGACTCAAGGGTTCAATTAACGTCCGATTGAACCCAAACCAAGTTATTATCTTGCATCATTTTAGTCTAAGTTTTATTATTCAATTTTAATTACCTTTCCATTCTTTAGTTCATTAAGTCCAAAGATGAGCTTTAAGTCCTCTAATGGAAAGAAGCATCAAGCCAAAAGTTGTTTTAGGTATGAGAGAAGTGTCATGCCGTTGGTAATGAACTCCTAAAGGGATTAAACCATTAAGCACAAGACCTCGATCTCATGCTTTAAACAAGCAACTAGTTTGAACCAACTTTCAAAGCAAAGCAAAGCAAAGCGAAAAGCCAAGAAATGAGGGAGGTTGCAAAAGCGATTAGGGGTGAAAACAAGTATGGAAAGCCATAAATAAATGCCATCAACTCAAATAGGATGGTGACTAAGGCCTAAACTACCGAACCTATGAGGATAACTAAACTACAAGCATGCAAAATAAAGCATAAATAAACACCTAAAACAATCCCAAAACAGTCTTAAAACATGCAAAAGAAGTGCTAGAATTAAGATAAAATGGCTAAAATAGTAAGCTATAACATGGAGCTATGTAGGCTAGTGAATAAGACACAAGGAGGGGAGGCTAACCCTCCAATTTTGGATTTAAAAACATGTTTTTATTTACTGAAATAACTCTGAAATTCAGTGTTTAAAAGCTCAAAAAAAAAAAAAAAAAAGATATTGTAAAGGTGGGAAACATAAGGGTAAAGGCTAGAGAAGCAAGGTGGAGGGAAATGTGAACCACCCCTCCACCCTTTAAGGCCTTAAACCACAAGTTTCAGCCTAAAAATACAGAGTTTATACAGCCCAAAACAGTGAAAAAACAGTAGGAAAAGAAGCAACTAAAGCAATGAAACAAGCAAAGCCTTATACCTATTAAAGAGAAGAACACTTTTAAGCAATAATTCAACACATACACACTCTCAAGAGCTCAAGTTAGGCTCAAAGTACCTCAGCTCAAAGATGGCAAGGTTCAATTAAGAGTGTATAGGCAAAAGAGAGAGAATTGAAGAGAGAGAAAATTAATTTTACTCTAATTTTTCTAACCCTCAAAAATGGAAGAGGAGGTCCTATATTTATAGAAAAATAGGTCAATCCCTCAGAAACATCCATCTATGCACGTGGAAGCAAATGCAAGCATCTGTGCAAACAACTGGCACAGCTGTCATAAAATATCTACAAAAGACACTTGTGGCTTGCAGGCCACCAATTCTGGCCGGCAGGCCACACACTTGGCTGGCAAGGCACAAGGGTGGCCACCAGCCAAAAGGAATGGCCGGCAGCCTACAAAAATGGGCCTGTAGGTCCCAAGTTTTTCAGGTTTGAAAGGCTGGGGTTTTGATGCAAAAACAAGGCACAAGGTTTGCAGGGTTTTGAGGTTCAAAGTTGTGGCATTCCGTTGAGGACTTTCGAGCACTTGACAAGCATATACATTCATCATTGGGTGTTCAAGTGATGATGCCCAAGTCATAAGGGCGGTCAAAAATAGGGTGTCTATAACGCACCACGACGCCGAGAGCAGTGCGCCAAAAAGAATGAAATCTATTGATAGCCAAGCTCCCGGACGAACGAAGGAAGATTTAAGGGACTGCCTCCAGGGGAATTGAAAAAATGCCAAGGTCACATCCCTCGTCAAGTCGAGAACGCCATTCTCAATGAAGTTGGATAAGTTTGAGGCCCCAAAGAGGTTCCATATGCCATGGTTTCAGATTTATGACGGTAAATTCGATCCGAACTTTCATGTCGACTTATATCTGAACTCAATGGCTTTGTATACCGGGAACGAGCAGTTGTTGTGTAAAGTGTTCCCCTCATCCTTGGGGGAAATCGCATTGGATTGGTTCCACAAGTTGCCGAAAGGAACTGTGAAGAGTTAGGAAAGCCTGGCTAAGATGTTTATGGCTAGATTTGTTACGAACAAGTTTTAGCCATTAAGGGTACACTCCTTGATGGCTCTGAAAATTGGCGAGGGTGAAAGCCTCAGGGCATATGCCAAAAGGTATTATGAGGTGTTCAACCGAATACCGAGGTGCAACCAGGAGCTGGCGGTTGTGTCTTTTAAGAATGGCCTGGAGGATGAATGCCCTCTCTGAAAGTCACTGGCAAAAACTCTACCAAAAAATATGGAGGAGCTTATGGCTCAGATTGAAAAATACACTAGAGTAAAAGAGAATACGCCGGAAACAAAGGCGCCAAAACAAGAGAAGAGAAATAGCTCGCGGAAATGAGGCCGAGGTAACACTGGTTTTAACAGACAAGAGACAGGGTTGAGGGTTGTACAGGTAGTCACCATTGTGTTTCGGATCCCGATTTACAAAGTTCTAGAAAGAATCAAGAACCAGCCGTATTACAGAGCGCTAGAGAGGGTCCCTGGCGAGTTTATGGGAAGAAGCCTTGGGAAGGACTGTGCCTACCATAATGAGGATGGGCACTTAACTCAGGGGTGCAGGGCTCTAAAGACGCATTTGGAGGATCTGGTCAGACAGGGTCATCTGCAAGACCTAGAAGATGAGGCCAAAACAAGGAAAGAGTAGCAAGACTACCCCAGGTAGCGGCAGCTCCATCTCCGCCACTGCTACTACAGCAAGCAGATGGATCTCGGGTGATCAATGTTATTCACTCAAAGGTTAATGAGAATGAAGTGCGTGGGGAGACTCAAAGAGTGAGGCACCTACGGCATGTGTATCAGGTCCAGCAGAAGAAGCCTAGGACCAATAAGTACCAGGGACTAATGGTCTCTTTTACGAAAACAGACCTAGATATGGTGCAGCATCCACACAATGATGCCTTGGTGATAACGCTGAAGATTGGGGACTACCAGGTAAGGTGCATACTGGTTGATCAAGGCAGTTCTTGCAACATCATATATGTTAGATATTACAAGGAACTTGGCCTTCACCTAGATAACCTGGAACAATCCAACAGCCCGATGGTTGGATTCAACAGAATGCCAACATGGCCTTTAGGAGCCACGAATTTGGAAGTGCAAGCAAGCACAAAGAAGGTAAGCACAGAGTTTGCATCCCCTTATAATGTTATCTTAGGAAGACTGTGGTTGCACGCAATGAGGGATGTTCTCTCAACGTTGTACCAACTGTTGCGATTCCCAACAGAGCATGGAATTGAGAAGGTCAAAGGGGACCAGGTGCTGGCAAAAAATTGCTCCATGGCAGCAATAAAATCCACCTGTAACGTGCGAGAGGCAGAAACAGTAAAAACTGAAGACGAGGACATGGAGATCCTGGATGACGTCGGCAAAGAGCTGGCCGACAAGAGTGAGGAAGCCTTGAAGAAAATTCTAGTAAAAGAAGATAATGTAGAGCGCTTCTTCCTCATTGGCTCAGGCTTAGCCAAGGAGGATGAAAGGGAGTTGGAGGCTTTCTTGCAAGCAAATATAGAAGTGTTTGCCTGGACGCCATACGAGATGCCTAGCATTGATCCCGATGTCACTTGTCATAGGTTCAATGTAGACAGTTCGGCTAAACCTGTCACTCAGCAGGCAAGGAGGCTGACGTTGACTCATGTGGAGGCAGTAGAGGAGGATGTGGACAAGCTATTGGATGCCAAGGCTATTCGGGATGTAAACTACCTAACCTGGTTGTCCAACACAGTAATTGTGAAAAAGAAGAATGGAAAGTGGAGGGTCTGCGTGGACTTCACCAGCCTAAATAAGGCTTATCCTAAAGATCAACTGGTGGATGCTACTTCAGGGCATGAGAGGATGAGCTTCCTAGATGCTTACAGGGGATACCACGAGATAGCAATGTATCCCCTTAACAAGGAGAAGACTGCATTTATCATCCCAAAAGGGTTGTACTGCTATAGAGTGATGCCTTTCAAGTTGAAAAACATAGGAGCAACCTACCAGAGGTTGGTGACGAAGATGTTCAGACATTTGATTGGCAAAATAATAGAAGTGTACATTGATGACATGGTCATGAAGACCACAGAATTTGGGAATCATCTGGCCGACTTGAAGACAGTTTTTGATATCATGAGAACATATCGGCTCCGACTAAATGCTTCAAAATGCGCATTTTGAGTCAGGTCTGGTAAGTTCTTGGGATCCTTGGTTACTAGAAGGGGCATTGAGGCAAGTCCAGATCAAATCAACGCCATTCTTGACTTAAAAAGCCCGACGTCAACCAAGCAGGTCCAGATTTTGACCAATTAGGTGACAGCCCTGAACAGGTTTATCAGCCGAAGTTCTGATAAGTGTAAACCATTTTTTAGTTTGTTAAAGAAGGCCACATATTTTTTGTGAACAAAAAAGTGTGAAGCCGCCTTGGCCGATTTGAAAAAGTACCTGATAACAGCTCCAGTTCTGTCAAATCCAATACATGGAGAAGAATTGTTCATATACTTGGCAGTTTTAGAACACACAGTCAGCGCGGTAGTAATCCGAGAGGAGGAAGGAGAACAAAAGGCGGTTTACTATGTAAGTAAGACCTTAGCAGGTGTAGAAACCAGGTACCTGCCCTTGGAGAAACTAACACTAGCCCTGGTGATGACTTCAAAAAAATTGAATCACTACTTCCAAGCCCACAAGATTGTGGTGCTAACTGAGCATCCTTTGAAGTCCCTGTTGTAGCAAGGAGATCTGAAAAGCAGGGTAGCCAGATGGACAGTAGTGCTGGACCAATATAACTTGGAATTTAGTCCCAAAATAGCAATTAAGGGTCAGGTTCTGGTCGACTTTGTGGCCGAGTTCACCCCTGGTGCCATCCCGCGTCTGACTCCTGTGAGCCGTGGCTTAGGATGTCCAGGGAAGTAGGAAGAAACCCAATTGGAGCCTAAGAACCCCACTCTAGAAAAAGAAAAGAAAGAAAAGAAACCAAAGCCTTGCGACATCTACATCGGTGACTCCTTCCGCCTGTTTGTTGGTGGAAGTTCAAACTGTCAAGGAGCGAGGGCAGGAGTAGTGTTAGTATCGCCAGATGGATGAATATTAGAGCAGTCTATTCGTTTGGGGTTCAAGGCCTCAAACAATGAAGCAGAGTATGAGGCACTGATTACAGGGTTGAAGTTAATAACAGCAATGGAAGCCGATGATGTGGTAGTCTTCTGTGGCTCCCAACTTATTGTGAATCAAGCAACATGCGAGTATGCAGCCTGAGATAAAAGAATGATAGCCTATGTCAAAGAAGTTGTTAGACTGCTAGCATTGCTCCAGGATTACCGGCTACAGCAGGTTAGCCAAGATGATAATAGTCATGCTAATGCCATGGCTAACCTGGCTAGTGCAATGAAATCAAGAGAGGCAAGGACAATAATGGTCGATTATTTGTCAGGCCCAAGTGTAGAACCACTGATCATAGAGTATGAAGCAATGTGTGTGGAGATGGGTTCAAGCTGGATGGATGCAATAGTAATGTTCCTCAAGGATGGCAAGCTGCCAAATGACCGAAAATAAGACAAGATTGAGGTTGGCCAGGTTTAGCCTAACAGCAGAAGGCCATCTCTACAGAAGGTCCTTTATTGGGCCCCTTTTGAGATCTATGCATCCCTCTCAGGTTGAGGACTTCTTGTATGAAATTCATGAAGGTGTATGTGAAAGCCATGTTGGGGGCAGATCACTGGCCCATAGAGCTATAGCCCAGGGGTACTAGTAGCCATACATGCAAAAAGACGGCTGAAGTTTATGTGAGGAAATATGAGAAATGTCAAAGGTTTGCACCTTTGATACATCAACCAGCAGCAGATCTGAACCCAGTGTCCAGTCCTTGGCCGTTTGCCCAGTGGGGCATGGACCTAGTAGGGCAACTGCCCCAGGCAACTGGATAGAGAAAGTTCTTGTTAGTAGCCACAGACTACTTCACAAAGTGGGTATAAGCAGAACCCTTGGCCAAGATCAGAGATGTGAATGTAAAGAATTTCATTTGGAAGAACATAATTACCAGGTTTGGGATTCCGAAAGCCATTGTAACAGACAATGGCACCCAATTTGACAGTAAATTGATCAAGAGCTTTTGTGCTAAATACAAAATTAAGAACTACTACTCTATTCCTAATTTTTTCCAAAGTAATGGTCAAGCAGAAGCATCCAACAAGACCATTTTTTATGGGATCAAGAAGAGGCTGGAAACAGCCAAGGGCAAGTGGGTAGAAGAATTGCCCAATGTTTTGTGGGCATATCGAACTATGCCAAGAAAATCAACCGGAGAGTCTTCGTTTGCCATGGCTTATGGCACTAAAGCAGTCATCCTATTAGAAATTAGCATCACTGGAATCAGAACCCAGGGAGTGGAGAATGGATCTAACGAGGCAATCTTGGCCTGAGATCTAGACCTGTTAGAAGAAAAAAGGAAGAGAGCAGCAATTCAGCTGGGGCATACCAGCAGCAACTTGCTAGGGCTTACAACAAGAAGGTCAACCCAAGAGAGTTCAAGGTTGGGGATCTCATCTTAAGGAAAGTTATTGGCAACAAGAAGGATCCTAGGGAGAGCAAACTTGGCCCAAACTGGGAGGGGCCTTATAGAATCATCTCGGTTGCCGACAATAAGGCATATCGGCTGGAAAACAGTGATAAGAAGGAGTTGCCCAGACCATGGAACACTTGCAATCTAAAGTTTTTTTATCATTATTTTTTGTCTTCTTGAGATTTACGTTATGATTTTATTAGCCGAAGTTTTAATAAAATGCTAGTTTGATTTTGCTTTTATGAATTTATAAGACTGAAATAGTCTTATGACAATGTTTTCAAATGAAACATGACGAATAACTTAGACTTATCATATGGTAGAGTTGAATTATACTTACCATATGATAGAGTTGAACTAAGTTTGCGATGTTTCTGAATGAAACATGATGAATAACTTAGACTTATCATATAGTAGAGTTGAATTATACTTGCCATATGATAGAGTTAAACTAAGTTTGCAATGTTTTTGAATGAAACAATGCGAAAAACTTAGACTTATCACATGATAGAGTCAAATTATACTTTCCATATGATAGAGTTGAACTAAGTTTGCGATATTTTCGATTGAAACATGACGGGTAACTTGGAGTTACCACTGCGGCAGAGTTGAACTAAGTTTGATCTAGTTAGATTAACAGAGAGACCAAGGTCGCAAGACTCGGCTAAATTTTGTTTGAATCAGACCTTGGCAAGAACTGGAGTTGCTTACTTAATGTGAATATAAGTGGTATTTAAATTCACATTAGGAGGGCAAGAAGCAGGAATAAGCTTGACACTTGTTGAAATTTCTGAAAAAATTTACAAGTTAGAGTCAGCCGAGATATCAAGATGAAGGGACATTTGAGTTGTTAGTTACCCGAGATCACTAACCGGGTTGTCAAACCTGGAAGTATGGAAGTTTTGATAAAAGAAAACAAGTACAAGTGGAGGAAGAACACTTGTAAACATGTTTGAATCAAATATTTTTACAGTATTGGTCGAGAAAAATAGCCAAGGTTTGTATCCGAAGTAATACTTGTCCAAGGTATTCCAACCAGAAGTGATTACATAGTATATACTCTGAAGAAGTAGAAAACTATTCTAAGTATGGAACCATGCAAGGCATAGAAGAAAAACAGTAAAGCTTAAAACGAGAATATCTTCAACACTTAGGAAAGAAGGAAGAAGGCTCGCATTCATTCAAAAGAAAACTTGTTCATTTACAAGGGCACATCGGCCAAAAGAAAACTGAAATTGTTCAGACAACAAACAGTTACAACTATTCAAAAGTAAAAGGAAAAAGTACAAAGTAAGAAAAATTCCTAAGGTAAACTATCATGCTTTGGCTGTGGAAGGTGTTTTAGCCTCAGCAGACAGTTGGAAGGACTTCTCAACAATCTTTTCGGCCTCAATCTTGATGTCAATCTCGAGTAGAGTCTGGTTAAGACTCTTCTCAGTGGACTAGATCACGGCCTCTTAGGGAGCCTTCTTTGAAGAAGAATGTTTGGAGACCTCATCATCTTCCTGATCCTAAATCAATTCTAGGACTTGCTCATTTAGAGTAAGGGACTTGGCCCCAGCGGCAGCATCCAACACTTCGTCGGCATCCTTAATTTCTGCTTCCTCCTCTTCGACTTCGTTGTCAGAGTCTTTAGGAGAGCGAGGGAATAGCACACTGAGCTGATCAATATCTCGGAGAAAAGAGTCCACAGGAACGGATACTTTGTTTAGGGGTGCAGTCTAGCCAAGGTAATAACCCTGGTTGCAAGCTTGGTTGACCTGCGCTTTATAGGCGTTACGGACATCGGCTTGACCTTCGGCGTAGGCCTTTTCATCAGCCGCCTTGATTTCAGCCTCTTTGCTATCTAAGGCCTTCTTTATTTTTTCCTCGGCTTGAACAGTTTTGGCCTCGGCGGCTTTAGCCTCAGCTTTGGCAACCTCAATAGCAACTCCAGCTTCCTTGGCCTTGTTCTCGGCCTCGATTTGCGCAGCTCATGTAGCCTTGGTCTTGTCCATTAGGTAACAATTGCTGACCTCGGCTTGCTGAGAGAGGAGAGGAGATTGGTTGCTTCTCGAGTCTTTTTCACCAATTCCTCCCTCGTCATCTCGGTCTTAAACGCATATGAATGCGCATGCTGGATGGCCTGCAAGAAATGAAACAGATTAGTAAAAATTTGGCTAAGTGTTGGAAAAACTTTAAGAGACAAAGTAAAGAGACTTACCAAGACAGAGTGCAGCATCATGAGATCGAAGTTCTCATATTTGTGAAGATCGGACATATGGTTCATGTCGACGGGAAAGAGTACGACAATCGATAGAGCGGCACCAACCTCCACGCTCTCGATTGCACTATCGTCGGCTGTCAATGGACAATCTTCTACCATGACCTCAGGCGCCTAGGTCTGATCGCGGAGGAAGCTGTTGCTACCTTCTAAGCGTTCGGACCTCAGCTTTTTTGGTAGAGGGGCATCGGAAGTTACGGCCTCAGCAGGCCTCTTCTCAACAGTAGAGGCGCTTTTCTTGACCTCAGCCAATTTTGAGATTGACAGGGTGTCATCAGTATCAACTTGGGTGACAGAGGCTTTTGCCTTAGCCCTCTTCATCCTTTTTGGTTTCGGTTTAGATTGGGTTTGAGATAGAGAAGAAGACTGAACAGTTACCACCCCCGGCAAGTCAGCCAAAAGGTCTTCCACAATGGCTTTGTTGCAGCCCATGTCGTCAGCAGTGGAGACAACAGTAACTCGGGTGCCAAAGTGAATAACAGGCAAAGCAGTTGGAGGATTGGGTAGATCGTACGCCGATGAATCAGAATCTCGGCATTTGTGACTACGAATTTTACCTACAGGTGCATTTCGTGGGGCTCGGCGTCGGCGCTGGCGTTGAGATGTCAGGATAAGCTAGGGGGCAGATGTGGATGGCTGTTCTGCTGGGTCTGAAGAAGAGGCCTGGTCTGGCCTTAGTAAGGAAGCAACTGGTGGAGTTAATGTAGATGGGACAGTCTTGCTTCGATGGGGAACGCTGGACAAAACAGACTTATAGGTAGGGATATAATTAAGCAGCAAAGGGGCCTTGTGCTTATTAATATCCAAACCTAAAAGCCTTTTCAGACCGGGACTGGAGAAGAAGGTTTGGCAGAAATCCTTTGCTGGTTGAGGCAGAGCTGTAAAGAACAAAAAGCACAAAACATTTAGTACAGATGAAAGAATTGGCAGGTCTTAGCAAAAACAAGGTTATGGGATGACTCGGTTCTTACCATCACCACCTTTAAACACTGCTCGGCGAAAATGAAAGAGATGAAGATCATTATCGGGTGCAAACTCCCAATTACCCGAGATAATCAAGTAATCATTTCCAACACCTTTGTTGGAGTCTGGGAGGTCGGCTATGAGTTTAAAGGCAGTGGATCTGGGTTTGAGGTAATATACATAGCCTTTTTCCGACTTAAGGCCACACATTGTGTAACAGAACTAGATGTCTGTTAGTGTAATCCTAGCTTTTTCTCAGCGTGCTAGGGCAATTATACCATTGATAACTCTATATGAATTGATGGCTAGCTGCATAGCGTTGAGCTTGTAGTAATGAAGGATTTCCCTAAAGAGGGTGCCTAGGGGAAACTGAAATCCACACTTAATGAATGCAACAACGGGAAAGGGCATGGAGTCTCCATCAAGCATGACAGAGTCCTCATCCCCAACTAACCTCACGTGGACGTCGCCTGGGATAGAGAACTCCTGCCTAAAGTGTTCAAGTTTTTTCAGGGTGTCTACCCCTCCATCTAAACATACCCATGATGTCGGCTTAGTGAAGTTAGAGCAAGATTTCAGGAAAAGGTGACTAGTATGGGTTTAAAGACCTCGACTGAATCCTAAACAAGCACTGGAGCTAGGGTTTTTGAATATCTAAGAAGAGTTTGTTTTAGTTTTACCTAAGTGTTTGGTTTCTAGGCAAATCCCAAACCTAAAACTAAGTACGAAAACAAAGTTACAAGGGCGAGATCTGGAGATAAGCAAGAAAAATAAAAAGAAGAACATGATTCAGAATCTGGAAAACAATAGGGATTCAAGAACATTGAATAGGTGTGTGCAAATGTTCAATAATCAAGAGCAATGACAAATTGATAGAGAGGGAAGCACAGGTGTAGCAAGAACAATGCCAAATATTCAAGAACACAAGTATGATCAGTGCAAGGGTGGGCACTCAAGAAAGAGGGGAACAAGAAACTGGATTTTCATACGCAAAACGGTCGAACTCGTGAAACATTATGTGCAAAGATACAATAACAACATTATTGAACAATCCAGAAATATAATTCAGAGCATGAAAAGAATAGTAGAAAGAACGGAGTACAACTACAAATATAAATGCAAGTTCCACAGCAACAGATCAAGATAGAACACAAAGCCAAGAACAATGAAAGACAGAAGGTAAAAAGAAGAAATTAAGGACTTACCAAATGTGGCCAACAAAACGGACGCCGGAATAAGGCTTGCCAAAGACAAACGGTGGAAGCAGACGATAGAAAAGCTTGCTGGTGGAGGTGATTGCAGCGGTTACAGAGAACTCGAGAGCACGACAATGGAGGTTTGGAAATGTTTAGAGAGAGAACGTCTGAAGTAGAGAGAAGACGTGAGAATGAGAAGTGAAGAGATAGAGAGAAAGAGAGAGAGAGGGAAAGAAAAGGAGTTTTATCAAAAAGACAAAAAGGCGGCGAAAATGTTTTGATGGTGCCTTGGGCGACGTGCCTATCAGGCGGCATGGACTGAATCGACGTGACTTTATAGCACGTGTTAGGTACGACCTAATGAAAATGGAAAACGTCTATGAAACGGTTGGGAAGGCCATGCATGATAGCTCATACGCTGATAGACTCTTGGAATTCTTGAAATAATGATACCATAACCTCGGCTAGAGGAGGGATCTTGGTTGATATATTTAAAGAACTTGACTCTTGGTTCCTGATCCTTGATAAAGATGGACAATTGAGTCCTGGGTACTTGAAACCGACAAGTCATGACCTCGGTCGAAGAGAAGAATAAATTTTAGTCGACATTATATATGAACAAGCGATATAGGTTCCATCACCTCAGGTTGCCGAGGTAATAGAACCTAGGAGCAGTTGTGGGGACATATTTTATGAATGAAAGCACGTGGCCAAGGTGATGCCGAAGTATCAGCTGAGGTGCCACGTGGCCTGGTCATGATGCCGAGGTGATCTTGGCTAGGCCGAGATTATCTGCGGAGATACAGGAATCCGAGATAAGCACATAAGGACAAGAGTCCTAGAACAGGGGAGAATCTCATTCTGGATAAAGATACAGCTCAAAAAGAGTTTATCTCTATCTAGATGAAGGACCAAGATAAGCATTGGGCTTGAGTCCATTGAAGTGAGGCTTCTAATGGGGTCAGGTCACTACTGGTTATAAAAGCAAGGCACCCGCGTGGGTCTAAGGTAAGTTCTTTGTTGTGAGATTAAGCACAATTTGCTATCTTTGAGAGATATTGATTACTGACTTGATGTCGAAGTGCCCCCGGGTGGACAAATCACCGCCAGATTCTTATCTTTCTGTGATAGGTTGTTCGGGCTTAATCTATTCTGCTGGTGCTTTCCAGTTGAGTTCCCCGTTTGGTTGTGTGGTCGGAAATCAACACCCACAATTCTCATCCTTGCTCCATTGCACTTTCACCAAGTTCACTTTCTTGTGCCACAACTGCTTTATATCCCGGTCTAGAAAAGTAACTGGTCGTACCACATACGTTAGATTGTCACTAATCTCAAACACCTCTGGTGATACTACTTGGGAAAGGTCTTGCACACACTTCCGCAATAAAGATACATGGAACACGTTGTGAATCATAGCTAAAGCAGGTGGTAGAGCTAATTTGTAAGCCACATTACCAATCTTTTCAATGATCTCGTATGGTCCCACAAATCTAGGTGCCAACTTTTCCTTTTTTTCGAACTGCATGATACCCTTTATCGAAGAAACCTTCAAAAACACAAAATCTCCAACATTCAACTCAACCCCTTTACTTTTTCTATCAGCGTAACTCTTCTGACGACTCTATACAGTCTTAATACATTCCTGAATAATGTTCACTTTCTCTGTTATGGCCCTGACAACGGCGTATCTCCTACCTCCATCCAACAAGTAGGTAATCGACATGGCCTTCCACACAAAACCTCAAACGGTGCCAGCCTGATACTTGAGTGATAGCTATTATTATAAGCAAACTCCACCAATGGTAAGTGTTTTTTCCAACTACTACCAAGATCAAGGACACAAGCTTTCAATATATCCTCCAAGATCTGAATTACCTATTCAGTTTGCCCATCTATCTGAGGACGATAAGTCGTGCTCAAGTCTAACCTAGCATCGAAAGCATGTGTAGACACCCCATTTTTGACTGACCTTAAGACTTAGACGTCATCGATTGAGCGCTCGGTGATCGCGCATGTTGTGCTCGTCTTGAGGTCACGAAGTCTCAGCTGAGAGCCTTGCCTTCGGACTTTGGGACTTTTTGTGCTTCGCCTTGGTTTGCGGACCAGGTTCTGTTTTCTCTTTCCGAAGGGAGGGAGAGGTCTTGTAGTCCATCTCTCAGTGACCGTAGGCTACTTTTCGTGGTCGTAGATCACTGTTCCCGTTTGGAGACCAGTTTTTGATTTTTGGAGCCGTCGGCCGTGTGCCTCGGTTCGGGACCGCTTAACTACCTCTGTTTGCTCCGGTTTTTGGCACACACCTTGTTTCCTCTCTTTAGAGGGACACTGTGGCCCGGGAGACCACCTTCGTGGTCGCACGCCACCTTTGATGCTTAACAGTTAGTTTTCGGGGCACCTGGACGCGCGTTTTGGCCCCCCGAACCTTCGTTTCGCATTGGTGTGGGTTCATTTTTGGCATGGACCCTAGTTTCATTGTTAGGAAGGTGGTAGTAGGGTAGGAGACCACCTTTTCTTCTTGGAGACCACCTTTCCCAGTCGGCCGGTTTTTCTTGACAGGTAGGTGGTCTCCCTCACTTTTGAGCCACATTTTCTGGTCTCCCATACCACCACTGAGTTGCATTCACCTGGGAGACCACCAATATGGGCTGGCCGACCACCTTTTGAGCTTAAACCTTTTGACCCCTGGTCGGCGGACCAGGGCAAATGGTCGGGCGACCACTTGAACTGGTCGGCCAACCTTCTATTTTTTCGTCTCCCTGAATGCAATCCAACTGTGCCAGCTGAGAGGCAGTTGCTCCATCCTCTGAGGTTTGACCCTCTTGTTTTGGCTTCTTAAAGAAGCTTGGTCCTTTACTCTTAGCTTCTAAGAGAAGCTTGACCTTTTGTTTAGCTTCTTGAGGAAGCTTGACCCCTTTAGTCTAGCTTCCTCAAGAAGCTTGACCCTTTTGGTTTAGCTTCCTTTAGAAGCTTGGCCTCTTTGCTCCAAGCTTCTAAGAGAAGCTATGGACCTCCTCTTCTATAAGAGGGAGCCCCTCCCTCATGAGCCAAGGTTGAGATTTTTGGTGTCTAAGGCTTATACACCTCTCTCTCTATATCTCTACACTTGAGCTCCAAAACTCCATAGTTCTTGCACCATTGCCCTACACCTCTAAGCACAACACCTCCACCATAACTCTAAGTACCTTGGAGCTGTTTTTTAGAGGTTGAAAGCTTGCTACATTGGTCTAGAAGCTGCTGGCCTTCTTCTCTACAAGGGTAAGTCTCTATTTCCCTTTTTGTAGCCTTATTTTGCTTCATAGTTTAGCTATATTTGGAAGCATATTTAGGCTTTGTCATAAACTGAAAAAAGTCTTTTTTTGAGCTTCTAAACATGTTTGTTTAAGGCCATTTTTCTGTTGGGGGTCATCTACCCCCTTGCATGCTTCATTTCCTCTTGTTTTGAGCTATGCATTAGAGCATTTGTGTTGGCCTTGGTTTGGCCTTTTAGACACTAAAATCCAGAAAATTTTTAGTGGCTAACATGTGTTTTTGAGCCTCAAAATCAGAGAGGGGTGACCCTCTCAACCTTTGTTTTGTTTACTAGCTTTGTTGGCCTTACAAAGGAGCCCCTATTTGCATGTTTCAAAGCCATGTTTCAGGCCACTTTTTGTGAGTTTTGAGACCTGCATAGGCTCTGTCCAGAGCCCTTTTTTCCATGTTGAATGTCTATTATGCATGTGTAGAGTAATCCTCTTCAAGGCCTTCCAAAGGGGCCTTTACTTGCATGCTTCCTAGACTCATTTTAGGCCCTTTTCAGTGAGTTTTAGAGCCCTCATAACCTCTGTCCAGAGGTAGTTTTTCCATTTTGTGTGTCCATCATACATGTGTAGAACAACCCTCTCATTGGCCTTTCAAAGGAACACTTCATTCTAACATGTGTTGACTGAGTTTCAGTGGGTTTTTGGTCATATTTTGGTATGCCATGTTTCTTTTTTTGGCTGGTTTGGTGGCCCCTCATGTGCTTCATATACATGTAGTGTAAACCATTCTTACTAGCCTATGTTGCATGTTGTTTTGGCCCTTCATGTTAGCACTTTTTGGCCATGCCTTAAACTGATTTTGTACATATTTTGGACTACCTCAGCTCTTTTTTTGGGTCTCATGGTCGAACGATGCTTATTTTGCATGCTTGTAGTTCAATATCCATGCTTAGCTTTGAGTTTCGAGGTCTATTACGTGCATATACTGAGGTGTTTTCATGCTTTGGGATCATTACACATCATATTTCAGAGCTTACATGCATGCCATATTGTCATGTTTTCCACTCTTTAAATGCGTTTGAGAGTTGTGCATAAATGTCTCGTTTTCAGACCATTGAATGAGCTTCATTTCCATGCACTTTGAGCCATCATTTTAGGCCATTTTCCCACTGTCTTGGACCTGCCTAGGCTCTGTTTGGGGGTGATTTTTCCATTTGTGCATTGCTTGGTGTACCTCTAGTGTAATGCACTTCACTAGTTTCGGTATTCGAGCCATCTAGCATGCATTGTGTGAGTCGTTTACATGTTTCGGGACCATCTTATATGCTGTTTCAGAGCTGGAAAATGTGTGTTTGCATGCCATACTTCATCCTTTTCCATGCTTAGTTAGAGTTGCATGTTGTGCCTTAGGATCGGTCCTTTGCATCCGCGCATGTTTGCATGTATTCCGGTTGTCTCATTTCCATCATATGGCCACTGATGTGAGTGTGGCTGAGGTCCACTCATATTGGTGTAAGTCCATCTTGCATTTGTATATGCCATTTAGTTCATGTGCGCATGATAGTCTTCGTAAGTGCATTGTGTATGCCATGTTATGTCACGTGCATTGTGTATGTCATTTTAGCCCATAGCATTGCGTAGGCTAGGTTGCATGTTAGTCACATTGTGTATGCCATCTCATTACTTTGTGTTTGGAGTAGGGTTTAGTTTGAACACGGAAAACGAGGGACGTTTCGTACTCCAAGTGACGAAACGTGCCTCAATTCTCGGTCGCCGACACTCTTGACTGTCCATGATAGAGTTGTTGGATTTACTTGCTTATATGTGCATTCATTTCACATCGAGTCGTGCAATTTGACTTCTCGGCCATCATGCATCGAGATGTGTGATTGGTGGTATGAGAATCGAGGACTACACTCCCTAAAGCTTGTGCAATGATAGGGAGAGTGGTTGTGCACACATTTGATGAAAATACATTGCCTTTTCTCTCTCTTGCCTTTGTTGCAGAAAAAACCAAAAACCAAAGGTGGAGACTGGTCGGCCGACCAGATTTTCTGGCAGGCCGACCACCCTCTTTGGTCTCCACCACAAAGGGTGGTCGGCAGGTGGTCTCCCATGCTAATAACTGGTCGATGGCCTTCCCAAGGTGGAGTTTCAGCCTTCTGGAGCTTTGTGCAAGTTTCTGAGATCAATTTCAAACAAGGGTGAGGCGAGGCATCGCGATGGAATTTACCGACAAGGCGACTCGAGCATGCATGCATCTTTCATCAGTCAGAACAAAGCTGAGGCAGTCCATTACTTGTAGTATTGCATGCTAGTTCATTCACTTTCCTAGTTAACTTGTTAATTAATTAGGGTTTTTGTAATATTTAATTAGCTAGAGTAGTTAATTATTCATTCGGACTGTATTATTTATTCAGACCCTCCGAGAGAGGGCCAATTGTTGTAATAAGTGTGCGTGTGTGTGATGTATGTCTTCCAACCCCATGTCTTTCTTTCTTTTATTTACCAGCTTATGATGGTTAGTTTAGGGCATGTTTCAATTAGCATACTTATGATAGCATGTTTGCATTCATTCATCTGTCTTGCATGCACCGGGCTCGGCGCGTCATACTAACTGCATTGTATTTCAATTCTGAGTTGAATACTTGTTAGTTGTAGCATTTCACATGCCATCTTTAGAATAGCCGAGCCTGTTGTAGTTGCATTCCTGCATGTGTTGCATTAGGCATTTCAGCATAGTTAGGATCATGCATAGATTTCTAACATAGTTTCTGTTTTGGCTTGGAGTACTCGGTAAGTGTTTATACTTTAGCATCCTTGCATGTGTGTGAGTGACTGCCATGATAGCATGCTTACCATGAGGCTATATGCTTATGTGATATAACTACATGAATGCCTGTGGGTGAAGGTTGGATTACTTGGATTGGAACAATTCATTGATTGCGAGTTTTAAGCCCACTAGATAGTGGCAAAACCATGTTTTCTAAGCCCACCCAAAGGTGACAAAATCTGCATTTTAAGACTACTTGCGAATAGCAAACCGCTTTCAAAAACAAACATGAAATGTTTTATTCCAATACAGGCGATCCGGTCTATACTTGTATGTTGTGTGCATCACGTAGTAAATCTAGGCTAATAATCGGAATAAGAGCCCATGATGTTTTCAAAACTCGATATCATGGTTAGTAGAGGCCGATCTTTGATCGGGCAAGCGGGGGTGCTCACGAAGTGACCTTCCCCAATCGTACCCAAGTTCCCGAGCCGAGGTAACTTTGGTGATGACGGACACGTGGCCTTAGGCAAACGAGTCAGCGTTTCCTAAATTCTCCAAAATAAAATATTTAGGTGGCGACTCTGTATCTGGCAAAGCAGTCCATGTTTGGCACTTCTTTCAAAAAAAAATCTGTTTTCAAAAACAATTTGCCAGATTTAGACTCTTTGACGATTCATCGGTCTTGCATTGTACTCTGCGAGATTAGATACAGGACCGTGACTTTTGAGTCCGAGCTGTAGTGAGCCCAAATGAACAAAACGGGATTTCCCTCCCGGGACGTTCGGGAATGTCTACAGTTTCTGGTGACTCTGCTGGGGATTTAGAGAACTTGACTCGAACTCGTGATATCTAGTTTTGACTACACTTGTGTGTTTCTTTGCATTGCATTTGCATTGGTGTGGCTAGGACACCGTGTTTGCCGTATGCTATTCCTGAACGGTTTGTCGGAGGCTCATTTTGAGAAGCGTGCCATAAGGCTGACCAGTTGCGGGCTCTACCACGACGGGAACACAAACCCCGGTTTTACCGGGGCACCCTTTTTGACCATTCGACCTAGTACATATTCGGAATCCATAGTGACCATTCCAAAGCTAGGACAAGTTGCTTACCCGATTATAGGTTGTTTGAAACCGCTGTGTACGTAGTGAAACCATAGCTCCTGACAAAATAGGACAGGGAAAACCTACCCCAACATAGGGGTGTTTTGGCTCTCATTTGCCTACTATGTGCTGTTAGAGTGTGTCTCTGCAGGGCTGTATAACAGTTTGCAAGTCTGGGTATCAGGCCTGCGGGCATCAGTATTTGGGAATCAGTTTTAACTGAGGGTATTAGTTTACAGGCGAACTTTTGGGCAGAATTTGGTAGAGAGCACAGTTATTCGGTTGCTCATATCTGTTTTGGTGAAATCAGACTGAGATGCTGCATGTTTTCTCTTTTGCTAGGGTAGTCTTGGAACCATAGCTTCAGAAGGCTCCAATATCCCCCGAGGTTCATCAGACTTGTGCTGATAGACTTTGTCAGGTCAGAGAATCAGTTCAAGGGAAATCAGTGTTCCTTTGCCAGAGGCAGGGTAAAAGGGCCAATCAGGCACAGATCACTAGTTAAACAGTCCTCAGATCAGTGGTCATTATCCATCTCACCCGTGCGCAGTTGGGTTAAGATATCTGTTTTTACAGAGACAAATATACCGATAGATCAGTTAGATCAAGGCAGTATGGCAGGAATGGAGGAGATGATGCGTCAACTCCAAGAAAGTATGAAAATCATGCAGCAGGACGCTGTTCGTCAAGCCGAATTCGCCAAACAACAAGCCAAGGTCATGACTCAATAAGCAGAGTTGATCGTCAAGTTACAACAGTAAACTGGAGCATCTGCTTCGCACCAAGCCCCTCCTCCACAAGGAGTTCCAGCACCCGAGGAGGCACCAAATGTCCAGGGAGATACGGGCATTCCGACAGGACCGGCTCCGCCCCCAATCCTATCCCAATTATCCAAAACACCCACCAACATGCCGGATTCTCCCTTTGAGTCCGAGGTGGACCCCACATCATTGAAGGTGAGCAAGCTTGAAAAGCTGTTTAAGAAATCTCAAGGCGTCAAGTCCATCCCGGACATTGAGGATGGGTATACCGATGCGGCCGTGACGCTGCCAGACCGCTTTAAAATGCCACATATTGACCGCTTTGACAGGTCCGGGGATCCCATGGTGCACTTACGGCTATTTTCAGACATATTAAGGCCGATGGGCCTCACCAGACTACAGAAGCTTTCTTTATTTGGCCGGACTACGCAAAACTGGAAGACGATGTTAAGAGGAATTGGGATGAGATGGCCGAGGCTTTTGACGCTCAGTACTCCTATAATACACAGATCGAGGTCACAACCCGTGATCTCGAGACGACTAGACAGGAGCCTAATGAGAGTTTTTCTGACTTCGTAACCCGGTGGAGGGCCAAGGCCTCAATGATGACCACTAGGCCCACTGACAAAGATCAGATTCGGATGATTGTGCGCAATCTCCAGCCCAAGCTTATGTAGAAAATGATTGTTCTCCCCTTCCCCACCTTTTCAGATTTACATGAGATGGGGGTACAAATTGAGGATGCTATGAAACAAGGCCTCATTGACCAGGAGAAGGAGCAGCCCAAAAGGGCATTTTCCCGCAGTTCGAATGCGACCACCAATGGTGATGCAACTGCAAGATCTTCTGAAGTGGGCGTGGTTACCACCACCGCATCAAAAACAGCTACCCCATTCACCGGTGCATCCGGAAGTAGCTCACAAAAAACCAAATATCCACCTCGAGTCAAGAGGGTTTTTACCCCACTTTATATGCCTTTGTCAAAGGCTCTAGAGGCCTTACTTCGGAAGGGATATCTGAAACCATTGGAACAACGGCCTCTACCCGATCCTATCCCTCCAAAGCAAGACCACACTAAATACTGTGCCTACCATCAACAAACCGGTCATGACACTGACAGTTGCTTTCGTCTTCGCTATGATGTACAAGATCTGTTTGACAACAAGGTCATCGCCGCACCAGCTCAGCCAAGTCTATCGGCACTTGATCAGTGAACTTGTGGGGGATAATGTGATGTGATCAGGGGGTGAACCGCCTGCAGATGGCGCCCAGTTTACTCCAGATATGGTGGATGGCGTGCACTATTTTGAGCACATTTGCGAATGTTGTTAATTTGTACTTTTTGACTTGGGTATTTGGTCAGTCTTGTTATTTTGTACAGAGTCAGTATTTTCTTACCGAGTCAGTTAGGTCTGTCTTATTGTACCGAGTTAGTCATATTTTGTTGGAGTCGGGTGATTTCGGGGGTGTTACCTCGGACATCACTTGCTTGTTTTGTGTTTGTCTTTTCGTTTTCTTTTGAGTCTGTTTCTGCCTTGGAGCCAGTAATGCCAACAGATTTGAATGAACAGCAGTGATTTTCACATTCTTGTGTTCGCTTCTGCCTTGTGCTAGTTGTGCCAGAAGTTCTGAATGAAATGGCAGTGCTTTTCGCCTACTTTTCTGTGCCTCGAACTCATTGCATTGACCTAGGTTTTTCAAAACCTTTTGAACACTGTGATGAAAACGAAGAGGAAAGAATTTCTCGGGATTTGCAAAAATCTGATCAATTGAGAGAAAGAGAGGCGTGCTAAGCCCTTAATGAATGAAATCATGTTTGTTAATGTGAGTACCGAGAAGGATCCTGGCTTGATCCAGAGTGGTTCTACATTGTCTGCCGCGCGAGTGATTAGTCACTTTCTTAAAAGATTTCAAAAAATATTTTGTTCAGTCCTGCGAAGACCTGTGTGGAATCGCTCTTGAGATTGTGCAGCTTAGGATCGCTCTCAGCCTCGAGACTCGACCCCCCTTTGCTTTCAAACCTTGAACCTTAACTCAGAATGTTCAACGGTCAACCGCAATGTGACGCCTGTGTGGCTAGATTCAAAACAGCCCTCGACCGAGGGGCAGAAAAATGTCAGATGTGCTCAAAGAGCTGAAGATGGATCATCTTGCAAATCAATGCAGACTGACAAGAATGCCAAATCCCAGAAGGGAAGAAAGAAGAAAGTATTGCTGAAGAACAACTGAGTTCCTATCCACAACACTAGGGGCAAATTCAGCCCCCATGGAATGGACTCCTGCATCGTCAACGAACAGCAGTCACTCTCCTGGATTCAGACGGATTCAAGATCTCAGAACCATTTGACATGGACTAAGCTACACTTTTACCCTTGAGAGGCTCGCTGGGCCGAAAACCCGAAAGGGCAACCCAGGCAAAAGTTAGAGCGAGAAAAAGAAAAGAGAAAAGAAAAGAACAAAAAGAGAAAAATGCACAAAAAAATGATGATGAAGAAAATGCAAAAAAAAAAAAAAAAGAAAAGACGAAAAAGAAAAAGAAATGAAAAGAAAAGAAAAACAAAGCTCGCAAGGTTGAAAACCCGGAAGGGCAGCCTTGGCAAAAGTTAGAGCGCAAAAGGAGAGGTTAATACCTGAGTGTACCTTAACCCCAAACTACGTAAGGCTTGATTCCTATCTTTGGGATACGTAGGCAACTTCACTCTGAAGTCCAGCCATAAAACACTTCAAATCCGACTGTGTCCATGTGATAGTTCTGGTCATCTTTTGTCTTCTCTGTGTCCGAGAATTTGGTTGTAATTGTCACTGTGAGGACTGGTTTCCATGTGCTGCGGCGCTAGTGAGGACTGGTTGCCATGTGCTGCGGCGCTATTCAGACTAGGGGCAACTTTTCGTTGCCATGCAGTGCCGTTTAGACAAGGGGCAATTCTCCTTCGGATCTGAGGTTGTGCATCTCGAGAGTAGGTTCCGTGCTCGTTGAGCAGTGGCCATTTGCAAAAATAGTTTTGAGAATTTTTACTAAGGTTGACTAATTCTCTCGAAAATTATTCCACTTTTCCAAAACTAGACCATTTCTTGGACCCAAAAAGGAAAATTTTCAGTGCTCATAACCTAACTTGCATGATTTTAAATCAGAAAATCGAACAAGCATGTTAATCTAACTCTCATGTTGGTCAAAATTGTTTTAGCAGAACGTCAAAAACAAAAAATGGTCAAAATAATGAACTAGGGGCACAGTTGAGTCAGGCTTCCTGTCTTTCCCCCGTTGTCAATGCATTTGCCGGAAAGGGCACCCTATTCGCCAAGAAAGGCACAGCGGAAGCTAATAGAAAAGGGCTGAAAGCTCTCTTATCCTTCGAGCAGCGAGGTATCAAGCCAAGTGCGAAGCACGAACTAGAATGGAGCAAGGTATTCCACTCCATCATCCGGACAGATCTGATCACGTCCAAACTCCCCAGCGGAGCATCGTCAACCGATGTCAATTGTAGATCTGCTGCGCGTCTAGTCGCATTGCAACCCCTCTGTGGGAGAAACTCACTGTTGTGAACAAGAAAGAGAATCTAGCAGAATGCTAGGGGCAAGAGCCCGCAACTTCTTGTTTATCCATCAACCACCTAGGGGAGGGATAAAAAAATGAGAGATTGAAGAATAGAGAGATGTGCGCTGAGAGAAAAAGTGAGGAAAAAGGCTTTTTCAGAAAAAATAAATAAATAAATAAATAAAATAAAAAAATAAAAAAGAGCCTGAGGGCCGAGTGATGTGAGAATCACAAATGAGAGAGGGTGAGAAACAATACCCAGAGAAACAGACTCCTTGTGCACGTCTGAGTGTCGTGTCTTTTTTTTTTTTTATCTCGATTCTTGTTTTGAGTCGTTTTGAGTGTTACTCAATGTGTTTAGGTTGTTTACCTTTTGTTTTCCATTGTCGAGTCGTAGTGCGCTGTGTTCAGTCGTAGGCTCAATACCCCGGTCAAGAACTCATCTCTCAATTTCAAAAATAAATCGTTTTGCGTTCCGAGTCCCGTGTCGTTCTCCACATCTGTGCAAAACAAGATTTGCTCTTTCGTAAAACCGCAGGGTTCAACCCAGGTCATGCGAGAACAATAAAACCAGGACCTATCTGAAGCTATATAGGTTCCAGACTGCAAAGCAAAAGAAAAGAGGAAAAACGTCGGGTATCTGAGTTTGTTTCAACTTCAGTAAGTTCCGAGATTGCATTCCGTGTGTACCTCTTCAGGTCTTGCCAATGCTCCAAAGTATGAGTGTGTCTCTACCTCAAGCTTAAGATCAAGTCTGCTTCAAGCCAGAATGGCGATCAAGTGCTCTCCCTGAGTATCATTCCCTGCCAGAGGCATCTTGGTTGTGTTCGCAATGAGTTCCTAGGAGACCAACTGCGACGGTGGAAACTAGAGTTCGAATGGTTGTTGCCTAGAACGCAAAGGTTCGGGATTTCTGAGACTAAAGTCTGGTTTAAATACCCAGAGGCATGCCCTCGGCTTGAAATCTATATGGAAGCCCCATAGGTTGAGATAGCGTGTATGCACCTCAATTCTAGATACTAAACCAACCTAGTCTATCACCCCGTTGGAGAATAGGGAAAGTTGTGAATATGATCAGGAAGAAAGGCAGCGTCCAAAGTGTTCTACATGAAGGTAAGTGTTCGAAGAGCATGAGGGGAGATCCCCATCAGAGTAGAGCGGTTCATCACCACTCACCCCGTGAGGTGCTTCCTAAAGCGCCGCTAGGTTTGTTTATTGCATTCCTTAAACATCATGCATATATTGCATTGTACCTATCAAGTTTCTTTCTCATTCATGCACGATATTGTATGTACGGTTCATTTGAAACTAGCACAACCAGGCGATATTGTATGTACGGTTCATTCAAAGAAGTCCCGTTTAAGATCATTCACTTAGTGTATCAATCACCCTTTAGTTACTTTAGTGTATCCATCACACTTCATTCATTTAGTGTATCAATCACACTTCACTCTCTTTTTTTTTTACTTTAGTGTATCCATCACACTTCGTTCATTTAGTGTATCAATCACACTTCACTCTCTTTATTTACTTTAGCGTATCCATCACACTTCATTTATTTACTGTATCAACCACACGTCACTCTCTTCATTTGCTCTAGTGTATCAATCACACTTCATTCATTTAGTGTATCAATCACACTTCACTCTCTCCTTTCACTTAGTGTATCAACCACACTTCATTCATTTAGTAACCACACTTTATTCATTTAGTATATCTATCATACTCTGTTTACATAGTGCATCTATCACACTTTGTGTTCATTTTTAGTATATCTATCATACTCTGTTCACATAGTGCATCTATCACACTTTGTGTCCATTTTTAATGTATCTGTCATACTTTGTTCACTTAGTGCATCTATCACACTTTGTGTTCATTTTTAGTATATCTATCATACTCTGTTCACATAGTGCATATATCACACTTTGTGTTCACCTTTAGTGTATCTGTCATACTTTGTTCACTTAGTGTATCTATCATACTTTGTGTTCACCTTTTGTGTATCCATCACACTTGTTCACTAAGTGCATCTATCACACTTCGTGTTCACCTTTTGTGTATCCATCACACTTGTTCACATAGTGCATCTATCCCACTTCGTGTTCACCTTTTGTGTATCCATCACACTTGTTCACTTAGTGCATCTATCACACTTTGTGTTCACCTTTTGTGTATCAATCACTTTGTTCACTTAGTGCATCTATCACACTTTGTGTTCATCT